>NC_139470.1:18897500-19640000 GCF_057233095.1 Heloderma suspectum
CCAGTGGGAAACAAGCCCTACAACCATCAGAACTTCCTGATGATCATGTAAGGCAGCAACGCTCAACCTCTTTGTGCCATGCAGTCTCTCTCACCTCAGTAAGACCACATTACTAGGCTTTTCCTGAGGGGCCCGGATTCTGCGGACTTGCAGACCAGTTGTTTTACTCCCTGGATTTTTATGGAAACGTTGTCACAGAAAAATATGTAAAAGCATAATAAAAAACCCTGTCCAAAAATGTGCATTTTCCCCATAGGCTAAAGCATGAAAATGCCAGGGGGGGGGGGATTTGCGCTTTTTTCCAAATGTGAATTCATGAATTCTTGAAAGTGCGAATTCCCACAAATGTGAATTTACGCAACTTTGTGAAACTTGAAAAAATCTGATTCTGTCAATGAAGAGACGATGGAATGAAAGGCACCTGTCAATCCATGAAATCTCCAATTGATGTATACTAGTGCAATGCAATAAATTTAACTGGAACCCCCAGAGGTAAAACCGACAGCATGCAGGAGACCTGGATGACTGGATGTCCCAGCATTATAAAACAAACAAACAAACAAACAAACAGCTGGGAGATCCAATTTTCCTGGGAAGAGCAGTACTGAAGGAAAAGATATTTAACGGTTCCTACCCCTGCTGCTTTCCTCAGCTATTCTGCCCTTACATCGCAATCCTATGCATGCACTGAGAAGTAAGTCCCTCTGAGTTCAATAGGATGTACTCCCAGCTAAGTGTTTATACAATTGCACCCTGAGTCCATTATTAGCTGCACTGGGGGAAAAAATGGGCATGATAGAGACAGGGGATTATTTTTCTCAGCGGGGCTAATACAACATTTGGGGTAGAAAAGACCTCCTTGATGAGAAGCACGGTCTGGTGCCCACAAAAGCTGATCTACCATCAAATCAAACAAAAACATCAGGAGATGCAGTTTCCTGCATCAGATGTATCCTGGCCCTGTGATGCCTGGTGGATTGCAGCTTTCTGCTACCATTCTTGGAACACTCATTCCAAATGTCATTCAGAAAGTTGACCTCAAATTTATGTATTTATATATTAACTGCATTTATATCCTGCTTCCCCCCCCCCCACTCTTGCAAGGAACCCAAGGCAGCTTGCATTATCATCCTCCACTCCATTTTATCCTCACAACAACAACCCTATGAGGTAGGCTGGGCTGTGAGTCGGTGACTGGCCCAATGTCACCCAGGGAGCTTCCTTGGCCGAATGGGGACTAGAACCCAGATCTCCCGGCTCCCAGTTCAACACTCGCGACACTACACCACACTGGCTCTCCAACTACACCACACACTTGCATTTCACAAAGACCTGTGTCTACCAAAATAAACATGGAACCTCTTGGTTTTAGAAAAAAATAGAGAGAGAGCCTGTTGCTCTGGATTGCCCACCTATCAAACAATGTATCACTTGAATAGACCTTGTTCCATTATTCTAGCAGGAAGCACAATTACGAAATCACAATATTAGAAGGCGCCATTAAAAAAAATCCCAGGTCCATAAGTTGTGTTGACTGTGTGAAGACGCCAAAACGTGAATGTATTTGTGAGCTACATTTTCTATCGTCCTATAAAATTATTTCAGAATTTGAGTTTGGAGATGTTCAAACAATGCTACATTGAATTACACAGCAAGAAAAAATATCTTTTTTTCCATCAATAAACTCTCTAATATCCCCTGAGGAGAGGGAAGAGACATGTAAGGTGGCATTGGAACACCCTGCTCCAGCTATGATAAACGTTTCGGTTGATCATCCCAGATTAAGCAACAGAACCCCCAAGGTCAACTTGAAGGAAGAGAAAGAAAAGAGGGCAAAAATGATGAAATGTTACACAATGTTCACAGAGAAGAAAAGGGACACAATAAATTCAGTGACTTACCAGTGACAGTCAGCCGGGTTCCACTTCCGAAGATAAACCACAGTGACACACAGCTGTACAAAAACCTGCCCCACTTCACATCAGAGACCAGTTATCCACACTTATCCCACATGGAAACAGAGCGACAACCCCTGTTGCTCCCTTTAGGATGAAGCATTTCCCATTTCCACAGAAACTGTAGGCAAGGGAGTATTTTTGGAAGAATACAGTTACTGCAGTCTAGTTCATCTTTGGGCAAAGAAGGGGAAGGTTCTTTTGGTGATCTATAAGCATCTCAGTTCTTTACCGTGATCCTATGCGCCATGGTCCATTTCCAAATGGAGGAAGTATGGCAGAAGAGATCCCTTTTTTCATTATAGCGTGAGCTACATAGGAGAGGGAGTGAAATGGTGGCAATGGTTCATCCAGTCTAGTAGAAGATGGATATGTCTCTGAGCAGAGAAGTCATAGGTGATGTGGTAGACAGAGAAGCCTTTGTCTATGCTCAGATAATTTCTGATAATGTAAACCCACTGCACCAGACTGTTCCCTTGACTGTAAATATGAGCTTCCCTGAGTAGCTGTTGGTATGTCTCAAACGTTAGAGAATTCAGTGCTAATTGACTTAAGAAATGAACTGCTTGCTTGGATGTGGTGGGATAGCAATGAAATTGCCTGACAACGGGATTCACGGTGAAATCTAGGCTTCCAGAAATGCATTGTTCTGTACTGGCGTGGACGATGGTCATGTTGTTAAGAATGGTGCCGAATGAATGTTAACTATGCAGATGCTGCTTGGGAAATGTTTCCTTCATCTGAAGACCTTCTCTGACCCTGGTCATAGCAAGGGGTGGGCAATCCTGGCCTCCGGATGATTTGACCTACCACTCTCATCAGCCCAATTTCATAGAATCATAGAATAGTAGGGTTGGAGGGGCCTACAAGGCCATCGAGACCAACCCCCTGCTCAATGCAGGAATCCAGAGCATCCCTGACTGACAGCTGTCCAGCCTCGTCTTGAATGCCTCCAGTGTGGGAGAGCCCACTACCTCCCTAGGTCATTGGTTCCATTGTCTTCCATATGTATGTATGTGTGTGTGTATGTATGTATGTATTACATGCATATCCCTCCTTTTTCCACTTTAAGGAACCCAAGAGACACAGAACATGGCATTTCAACACCCTGCTATGGCTACGGTGAAAAGTTCAGTGGATTCGTCAACAGAAATGCTGAGGTCAATTCAAAGGCAGAGAAAGGAAAGACGGCAAAAATGATGGAAATGTAAAAATCTTGTGACAGAGAAGGAAAAGGACGTGAACAAATGAGTGACTTACCAGTGACAGTCAGATGGGTTCCTGCTCCAAACACCCCCCACAGTGACACACCACTCTACAAAAACCTGCCCCACATCACAGCATAGAATGGACCCACACTTCATGTAGATACGGGAATGGTCATTCAGTAATTTGACCTCAATTCACATGGTAATAAATCTGCAATGACCAAATAGAATTTGGGAACTCCTGCTGTTTTTCATTTTAGTAGGTCAGGAGCTGGATTCTTTGCATTGCCAACTTATCAAACAGCACGCCACTTTAATAGGCACTTTTATGTTATTACAGTTAGGGTGTCCCATAATGGAAACACACCATTACACGTTCTGAACAAAAACAAATCCAGTCCTCTGCGTGAAGCCAAGTTGACTATGCAGACATACCTGGCTCAGCGCGAATTCCCTTCTCTGATACCTTTGAATCTACCAATGTAGCCACAAAAGAGATTCTTCAAACAATGTCACATTAAGTTAGAGACAGAAAAGGGATGTTTTCTTTTATAAGTATGTTTTCCAATGTCCTTGGAGAAGGGGGATGTAAAACGGGATTTTCCGCCTTACTCTTGCATGGATTGAAATTCAGTTCGTATTAAAGGAGCATCCTATATGGAGTGAGGGAAACCCTGAGGTGAAGGCAGAGATGGAAAAGAATGGGGAAATGACGGGAATGTTAAAATATTGTCATAGGGAAGGAAAGGAACATGAGAAGTTTAGTGACTTACCAGTGACAGTCAGTTGGGTTCCTCCACCGAAGACAGGCCACAGTGACTCACAGCTGTACAAAAACCACAGTGTCTTCACAGCAGAAAATGCTCATTGACACCTGTCAGAGAAAGATCGGCGATACCCATTCCGTATGGGAATAGAGTGGGATAGCAGGCAACCACTGTTGGTTTCCTTAAGATGACACACTTCCCATTGCCAAATACTCTGTAGTGAACGGTCTCTTTTGCAAGAGAAACCATGTCCTTATCTGGTTAATGTCTGGGCAGAGCAGAGGAAGGTCCTTTTGGCTTTCTCCATAAGTCTCCCAGGTCTTTCAAGTCACTGGACTGTCTATGGTCCATTTCTAAATGGAGGAAGCAGTACAGAAGATCTCCCCTTTTCATGATAGCTTGAGCCATATAGGAGGCACACAGAAGGGGTGCTAATGGCTTCTCCCGTCCTGTAGATGCAGAATGCATTTCTCAGAAGAGGTTTTAGAGCAGACATTGTAGGCAATGAGGCTTTGTCCATGCTCAGTTTCTTATAAATTAAACTCAATGCACTGAACTGTTCCTTTGAGTGTCAATCTGAACTTCCCTGGTCAGCTGGTGGTATGTCTCCACTGCTAGAAAAATCCCCTGTGATTGATTAAGAATTTCACACTTGGGTTGCATGAGGAAGTCTAACAGTGAATTTCGTTTCACATGGAATTCATGGTGAAGTACATGGTTCCACAAAGGCCTAGGCCTTGGACAATGTCTATGTTTGAACGAGCTGAAAATGTTACCCATGGAATGCTGACTATGTAATACTGTCTGGAAACGGTTCCCTTCGTATGGAGAGCTGTCCCTACTTTGGCCAAGGCAAGGGTGGCCCATCTGGTGCCATCCTGATGTTTTGACCTGCCACCCTCCTCAGCCCTAGGCAGTCCAGCCAGTGCAGAGGGATCAGAAGCGGTGTGGCCAAAACCTCTGGAGGGCCACATGTTGCCCACTTGTGCGTAGCTCTGTCCACTATTGATGGGGATAGCTTCCACGTGAGGGTTGGCCAGTGGCTCCAAGATACTGTATGGCACTGACATAATGAGAACCCTTCCACGCTAGGCTCCAGAAAGAGTTGCTGGCCACCTCTCCATTACACAACCATACTGGGCATTAGTCGTCACATGGAGTGGCCTGCTTGTAACGACTGGAAGCCTGTGCTCTGATCTGACGTGGGGTACGTTCAGTCAGGGCAAGATCATACGCAACTGGAAGTGTCTTGGTGATGTTCCCTCTTCCACACTTGTTGTCATGAATGACCTCTACCATTTGCCATGTGGACAGATTTATTTTTGGCCATAGAGTGCAACCCTCATACTATGGTGTGGTGTGATATGATGGAATAGGATAGGCACTGTGGACACTACTCAGGTTTCCCTGATTTGGGGGTGAGAAGTGGTAGGAAGTGAGTGAGTGAGTGAGTGAGCAAAGAAACGTTCAACTTAACATCAGGAGCTCAGCCATTCTGAAGTTTGCTTATCTGTTTGTTTTGCTCATCTGCTTGTTGCACTTATGTTCCAGGAAGAAACGGGGGAAGCAAGGATGGTTCCCCAGCAACCAGACATGCTGCTTCCCCTAGTTTCCTGTTTCCACGTACACGTTGGCCTCATGTGGGAATGGAATCAGAATCGAGACACCAGTGGCTAGCGCCTAAACCCTTGTAGTGGGAGAACATCAGGATTATGTGTCGGTGACAGATGTATTCACATATGGGTCAGATTTGGATTGGGATTTGCCAACCAGTCGAGCTTAATTTCCATAGATGGCTATGGTGTCATGGTTGTAGGCTTCCCAGAAACATTGATGGCTGGTCCCTGTGAGAAAGTGGACATTGGACTAAGGGGACATTTGGTCTGATCCAGTTGGCCGCAACTTACATTCATAGATGACCACTGGAGCGGAATTTCCTACATTGCTCTCCAGCCGTGTTGTAGACTTCCTGAAAGCATTCGTGGCCGGTCCCTGAGATCCCTGAGATCTCGAGTCTGCCTTCTCCACTACGCAGGACAATTGATAGACCCAAGGATCATGCAAGTATCTGTGTGACCGAGTACATGCAGTGAATTCAATTCAGCACACCCATTTCAACCCAGTGAAAAATCTAGATTCAGCGGATCTCATTGAGAACCAAGGGGGTCACCTAATGACTTGCACAGCTCAACCATCTTGCATGAGAGCTAACTGAACACTGTTTGAAGCAAGATGCTGGATTAGAAAGGCCCAGTTGGGTGTGATCCAGCAGGACTCTTCTTATGTTCTTAAGTACCTTGGTCAAGAAAGAGCCCCAGTGAAATATGTCAAATTTTATTACTCTGCTAATACTGGAAGCAAGCATACAAGGTGTGTGGGTCCAGGGAGTGGGGCAACATACAAGAGATATCGGTATTATTCAGTCAGACTAGCATTGGGAGGAAAGAAGAGAATGAATTTGTGCCCATGGAGGAAGGACACTTTCTTCCTGGTGGCTGGAGGGATACGGGCCACCCTTGAGTCACCCAATCTTTAAGAACACTCCATTCTGTTCACCGACTTTGTGATGCTCTTTCCTTCGTGCGTCACCTGGCAGCTGTACGTCTCATGGTCTGCCCAGCCTGCCTCAGTCAGGGTCAGGTAACTGCTGGCCATGTACTTGCCATCCTTTTTGGCGGGTTTGGTGGTCTCCACTCCCGAGGAGATTGCACTGCCATCAGCCTGCCAGCTGAGTTCTATGGTACCCGGATAAAAGCCATCTATCAGACAGACCAAGGTGGCTTTCTGTTTGGTCTTGAGCTCTTCCTGGGATGGAGGGAAGAGGAGCACAGAAGGCGAGACTGTTGGCTGACCTGGAAGAGAGGGGAAACCTTGTTCAAAGTCTATATGGCAAATGAAAGACCTGATACTGCACTGATGAAAGACCTGATGCTGCACTGATGAAATGCTGTCCATGAAATCCTATCATTACAATCAGATCCTAAGAATTTCTGCCATGGATATAACCCCTCAACAGGACCGTTTTTGTCAGCAAAATATCAGAAGACAGGCTGTTACATCAGCGATGCAGGGACAGTAAAGGTCTGATGTAGACCGATATGACGCTGTAGGAAAGTTTAGCATGGAGGTTTTGAAGGAAGTTGAGTACTATCTCCCTTCAGGTTCTCATTCTGAAAAGAAAACAGAGGACTCGATAGCAGGGGTGGGCAGAAGGTAGATCTTCAGATGTTTAGGACTTCAACTGCCAGAAGCCCCTGCCACATTTTCTTAAGTGGCTAGGTGAAATGGTAACATTTATCTGCAGGATATGAATGACTGGTACATTGGCAAATTCCTAGGAGTAACTCTGGATCTTACCCATGGATTTCACTCAGCCATTCCTCTGGACAGAACTTCTGACGTATGTCCTTCAGTGTCAGCCAAACCTCACAAGATGGGCTGATCGCAAACATTAGCCCTGCTAGGACTTTACAGATTTGTGCACGAAAAAATATGAACATGCATGAAATCTTGGAAGTGGGGCATTGAGTTCAACGTTTGGGCTATTTTCCTGCAGGATTTCACCCTGGAACGTAAACCAAATAGAACATGCTCTGACGTGGTAACATCTTCCAAGGCATCCTCAAACCTCACTGCTGTTTCTAGATGGAGTCCACCAAAGATTCCTCTTTGTGAAGCTGCTACGAAATACTGGGTAGTTTTGGCCCTGCTAACAATACCCTTGAGTTCTTTGAACTGGCTCAGATCCAGTTTTTGTCATACGTAGAGCCATAATCGATGAGTCACGTTAGACCCACTGATTTCACTGGCTCTTCCTGAAGTATGATGTCATATGGATCCAACCCATGGAGTGGGATCCACAGGAATCCCATCCACAAGCCGCTATCCTCTATTTGTCACCCACCTTGTCCACTGTCTATGCATTATGAGATTAGGACATTTGTATATACCAAAGGTTATTTAGCAGTTCAGAAACACAGGGCTTCCTGTAAAAAAACCGTAGACCCAAACATTTCTTAAAGCATTAATTGCCATGACAGAGGCTTTTTCCGCCATGAAAGTACCCAACCCACTCATAAGTAGAGTCTTCATGTTGGAGTGATGCATTGGCCTCCTTCTCACGGAAGGTGGTGAACGTGCCTCTCCTCTCTGCACCATTTCTGAGTACAGGTGGGAAAGCACAGGGTGCAAAGTTTCAGTCCACACCCAATCAGTTCTCTCCATATCAGAAGCTCATACACCAGGAGGAAGGCTAGAGCTCTGCTCCCTGGCTTCAAAGACTTTCTGTAGAGGGAATTTGTTTTCTGTGTGGGAACATTCCATCATGTGACCCCCCGCATACAGCGAAAACACAGTGAAATTATTTCCATGGGAAGTCCACCTTCATTTCACCAGAAAATCTGAGAAATCTAGTATGGATGTGTACAACAGGGGGGGGGGTCATTTAATCCCACCACTTCACCCTAACCACAACCGTAGCCCTCACCCCAAACCTGACCCTAATCCTAATCCAAGGTATGACATATTTAAGTGCCCCAGTTAACTCTGGACTTGTTCATATCCAGCTGCTTCCCCATTTGAATTGAGAAAGTGTTCAGGTGCAATCAGGGAACAACAACGCCCATGGAACAACATCACAGAAATTGCCTCCAGTTCCAGAGGCAAACAAGCCACTTGTTTGAGTGGTGAAGCAAAACGTCCAGAGCATCTTGTGACACTGTGAAGACTAACAGGTTTACTGTGGAGCTGGCATTAGCAGTCCATGGTCACGTATTCCAGATCAAACCTGCCAGTCTTTAAGGTGCCATAGACACTTTACTAGTTCATCGCATTGATAGATGGCCTGGCAAACAACCATTTGGAGAAGAACAGTATCAGTTCAGAGGAAGTGGTGTGACACAAACCCAGACCTTTCGTCCATCTAACTCATGTCTACTGAAATGGTCAGTGGCTGCCCAGTGTACTGGACAGGACGTTTTCCCAGCCATATGCAGAGATGCCAAGGCCTGAACCTGGAAGATTAGGCATGGAAAGGAGGAGCTCTACCCTTGAGCTACATCCCTTTCTTCATAGTCCCCTTTTGCATCAGTCCTGCTCTTAATTCTGGAGAAAATGCATACCAGAACCTGTCTGTCTGTCTGTCTGTCTGTCTGTCTGTCTGTCTCCATCCATCCGTCCATCCATCCATCTTTCATCTATCTATCATCACTAGCTCTACCTATCTATCATTCATATATCTCTATCTCTATCTCTATCTCTATCTCTATCTCTATCTCTATCTCTATCCCTATCTATCTATATCTACACACACACAAACACACACACAAACACACACACACACACACATAAAAAGAACAACCATGTGATGGACAGATACAATACGGAAGGAAGTCTCCCTAGGTCCAGAGCTTTGTTTCAAATAAACTAACTGGAATCAACATAGAAGGATGCCATCTGAAATTTATGTTTCCAAAGAAGTCTGGTAGATTTCAATGAGACCACGTCTAGGTAAAACAGAGATGAGGAAGAGACATATGTTTGAATGTCCACTGAATGTCCCATTTTTAAAAATTGAGTCAGCCGGAGTGGGCTCCAGTTTTCATGCCAGGAGCAGTTTTGAGGGAGCAGATGTTGTATCCTTTTTCCCATTGCTATTTTCCTATCTCTTCTGTCCTTATATTGTAATCCTCCGCATAACTACTGAGAGGAACCTCTCACTGAATTAAACAGGACTGAATCCCAGGTCACTGTGCATATTATTTCCAAATTACTCTATTCTTCGCTGCACTGGAGAAGAAAATGCTCTTATGATAGAAGTACTGCATTTTTCCACAGTGGGTGGTAATAGATAGTTTGTGTTTAGGGGATAGAAATCCACCTGACCCAATGTTTGGATCGAAAGAGGAGCCAGATAAGGCTGATTTCTAATCCAATCAATTCCAATAAAAATATCAAGAGATGCAGTTCCAGCTCTCCTGCATTAGGTCTGTCTTCTGCCTGTGATACATGGCGGATGGCAGGTTTCTGGTGCAATGGTCAGAACATTCACTCCTAATGTTGTTCTGCAAGATCACCTCAAACTGCATTTTCATAGATCTGTGTTGGGCAAAAAACATTTGAACTTCTTCATGTTTTGATAGGAAAGGGGGAGCAGCTTGCTCTCAATTGGCAACTTAGCTAGCAACATTTCACTTTAATAGACTCTCTTATGCTATTCTAGTGGGAAGCCCAAATACAGAATTAAAAAAATCAGAATTTCCCAAAACATTCCAATCTACCTCCATCCATGACCGGAAGCCAGGTTTAATACCTGGAGTCACCCCACTTTGATTCCATTTCTGTTCTGTGGTTTGTATCCACCAGTATATGGATGTCAGAGTTGGAGTTTAGCCACAAAAGGGACATTCAAATAATGTCACCTGAAGTTAAACCAAGAGAAAGACTTCTTTCCCCCATTAATACGATTTCTAATATCCTCAAAGGAGAGGGAAGAGACACAGAACATGGCATTTCAACACCCTGCTATGGCTATGGTGAAAAGTTCAGTGGATTCGTCAACAGAAATGCTGAGGTCAATTCAAAGGCAGAGAAAGGAAAGACGGCAAAAATGATGGAAATGTAAAAATCTTGTGACAGAGAAGGAAAAGGACGTGAACAAATGAGTGACTTACCGGTAACAGTCAAATGGGTTCCTGCTCCAAACACCCACCACAGTGACACACCACTGTACAAAAACCTGCCCCACATCACAGCATAGAATGGACCCACACTTCATGTAGATACGGGAATGGTCATTCAGTAATTTGACCTCAATTCACATGGTAATAAATCTGCAATGACCAAATAGAATTTGGGAACTCCTGCTGCTTTTCATTTTAGTAGGTCAGGAGCTGGGTTCTTTGCATTGCCAACTTATCAAACAGCACGCCACTTTAATAGGCACTTTTATGTTATTACAGTTAGGGTGTCCCATAATGGAAACACACCATTACACGTTCTGAACAAAAACAAATCCAGTCCTCTGCGTGAAGCCAAGTTGACTATGCAGACATACCTGGCTCAGCGCGAATTCCCTTCTCTGATACCTTTGAATCTACCAATGTAGCCACAAAAGAGATTCTTCAAACAATGTCACATTAAGTTAGAGACAGAAAAGGGATGTTTTCTTTTATAAGTATGTTTTCCAATGTCCTTGGAGAAGGGGGATGTAAAACGGGATTTTCCGCCTTACTCTTGCATGGATTGAAATTCAGTTCGTATTAAAGGAGCATCCTATATGGAGTGAGGGAAACCCTGAGGTGAAGGCAGAGATGGAAAAGAATGGGGAAATGATGGGAATGTTAAAATATTGTCATAGGGAAGGAAAGGAACATGAGAAGTTTAGTGACTTACCAGTGACAGTCAGTTGGGTTCCTCCACCGAAGACAGCCCACAGTGACTCAGAGCTGTACAAAAACCACAGTGTCTTCACAGCAGAAAATGCTCATTGACACCTGTCAGAGAAAGATCAGCGATACCCATTCCGTATGGGAATAGAGTGGGAAAGCAGACAACCACTGTTGGTTTCCTTAAGATGACACACTTCCCATTGCCAAATACTCTGTAGTGAACGGTCTCTTTTGCAAGAGAAACAATGCCCTTATCTGGTTAATTTCTGGGCAGAGCAGAGGAAGGTCCTCTTGGCTTTCTCCATAAGTCTCCCAGGTCTTTCAAGTCATTGGACTGTCTATGGTCCATTTCTAGATGGAGGAAGCAATACAGAAGATCTCCCCTTTTCATGATAGCTTGAGCCATATAGGAGGCACACAGACGGGGTGCTAATGGCTTCTCCCGTCCTGTAGATGCAGAATGCGTTTCTCAGAAGAGGTTTTAGAGCAGACATTGTAGGCAATGAGGCTTTGTCCATGCTCAGTTTCTTATAAATTAAACTCAATGCACTGAACTGTTCCTTTGAGTGTCAATCTGAACTTCCCTGGTCAGCTGGTGGTATGTCTCCACTGCTAGAAAAATCCCCTGTGATTGATTAAGAATTTCACACTTGTGTTGCATGAGGAGGTCTAACAGTGAATTTCGTTTCACATGGAATTCATGGTGAAGTACATGGTTCCACAAAGGCCTAGGCCTTGGACAATGTCTATGTTTGAACGAGCTGAAAATGTTACCCATGGAATGCTGACTATGTAATACTGTCTGGAAACGGTTCCCTTCGTATGGAGAGCTGTCCCTACTTTGGCCAAGGCAAGGGTGGCCCATCTGGTGCCATCCTGATGTTTTGACTTGCCACCCTCCTCAGCCCTAGGCATTCCAGCCAGTGGAGAGGGATCAGAAGCGGTGTGGCCAAAATCTCTGGAGGGCCACATGTTGCCCACCTGTGCGTAGCTCCGTCCACTATTGATGGGGATAGCTTCCACATGAGGGTTGGCCAGTGGCTCCAAGATACTGTATGGCACTGACATAATGAGAACCCTTCCAGGCTAGGCTCCAGAAAGAGTTGCTGGCCACCGCTCCATTACACAACCATACTGGGCATTAGTCGTCACATGGAGTGGCCTGCTTGTAACGACTGGAAGCCTGTGCTCTGATCTGACGTGGGGTACGTTCAGTCAGGGCAAGATCATACGCAACTGGAAGTGTCTTGGTGATGTTCCCTCTTCCACACTTGTTGTCATGAATGACCTCTACCATTTGCCATGTGGACAGATTTATTTTTGGCCATAGAGTGCAACCCTCATACTATGGTGTGGTGTGATATGATGGAATAGGATAGGCACTGTGGACACTACTCAGGTTTCCTTGATTTAAGGGTGAGAAGTGGTAGGAAGTGAGTGAGTGCGTGAGTGAGTGAGTGAGCAAAGAAATGTTCAACTTAACAACAGGAGCTATGCTATTCTGAAGTTTGCTTATCTGTTTGTTTTGCTCATCTGCTTGTTGCACTTATGTTCCAGGAAGAAATGGGGGAAGCAAGGATGGTTCCCCAGCAACCAGACATGCTGCTTCCCCTAGTTTCCTGTTTCCACGTACACGTTGGCCTCATGTGGGAATGGAATCAGAATTGAGACACCAGTGGCTAGCGCCTAAACCCTAAACCCTAAAGTGGGAGAACATCAGGATTATGTGTCGGTGACAGATGTATTCACATATGGGTCAGATTTGGATTGGGATTTGCCAACCAGTCGAGCTTAATGTCCATAGATGGCTATGGTGTCATGGTTGTAGGCTTCCCAGAAACATTGATGGCTGGTCCCTGTGAGAAAGTGGACATTGGACTAAGGGAACATTTGGTCTGATCCAGTTGGCCGCAACTTACATTCATAGATAACCACTGGAGCGGAATTTCCTACATTGCTCTCCAGCCGTTTTGTAGACTTCCTGAAAGCATTCGTGGCCGGTCCCTGAGATCCCTGAGATCTCGAGTCTGCCTTCGCCACTACGCAGGACAATTGATAGACCCAAGAATCATGCAAGTATCTGTGTGACCAAGTACATGCAGTGAATTCAGTTAGCACACCCATTTCAACCTAGTGAAAAATCTAGATTCAGCGGATCTCTATTGAGAACCAAGGGGGTCACCTAATAACTTGCACAGCTCAACCATCTTGCACGAGAGCTAACTGAACACTGTTTGAAGCAAGATGCTGGATTAGAAAGGCCCAGTTGGGTGTGATCCAGCAGGACTCTTCTTATGTTCTTAAGTACCTTGGTCAAGAAAGAGCCCCAGTGAAATATGTCAAATTTTATTACTCTGCTAATACTGGAAGCAAGCATACAAGGTGTGTGGGTCCGGGGAGTGGGGCAACATACAAGAGATATCGGTATTATTCAGTCAGACTAGCATTGGGAGGAAAGAAGAGAATGAATTTGTGCCCATGGAGGAAGGACACTTTCTTCCTGGTGGCTGGAGGGATACGGGCCACCCTTGAGTCACCCAATCTTTAAGAACACTCCATTCTGTTCACCGACTTTGTGATGCTCTTTCCTTCGTGCGTCACCTGGCAGCTGTACGTCTCATGGTCTGCCCAGCCTGCCTCAGTCAGGGTCAGGTAACTGCTGGCCATGTATTTGCCATCCTTTTTGGCGGGTTTGGTGGTCTCCACTCCCGAGGAGATCGCACTGCCATCAGCCTGCCAGCTGACTTCTATGGTACCCGGATAAAAGCCATCTATCAGACAGACCAAGGTGGCTGTCTTTTTGGCCTTGAGCTCTTCCTGGGATGGAGGGTAGAGAACCATGGAAGGCGAGGCTGTTGGCTGACCTGGAAGAGAGCAGAGATTTTCTTAAGTGCCTGAGCAAAACAGTAAAGTGCCTTTGCAGAATATTACAGATGCGTACATTGGCAAATCTGTATGACTTAACTCTGGATCTCACCCATGGATTTAACCCGGACATTGCCATGGACAGAACTTCTTACGTATGACCTTAAGCATCAGCCAGACTTTCTACGTCAGGCTATTACACCAGCCCTGCGGGGGTATTTGAGATTTATGCAAGTGTGAACATTTGGAATTCAGCTGATGATTGAGGGTTTGGGCTATTTTTCTTCAGGGTTTCATCGTGGAACTAAGACAACGTTTTCAATAGAATGTGCCTCGGCACGGTAACGTCTTCCGGCAAGTCCTCAAAACCAGCCTCTACTATTCTTCTTGCAGAAGTCTCTGTGAACTAGTGGGAACTTTTGGCTTTGCTGCCAATACAGTCCCAATTCTTGGAAAGTTCTTGGATCCAGTGTTTGTCATAATGAGAGCCAACCCAATGAAATCAATGGGTCTAAAGTGACTCATTAGCTGAAGTCCCATTCATTTCAAAGCAGGTTCTCTACGTATGATGTAATATGCATCCAAGCCATGGCATTTACACAGGCAGCCCTCCCAGGGGTATCTGTGCTGTATCCCTGACCCGCCTTGTCCCATGTTCATACATTCTTAGAATCATAGAATCATAGAATAGTAGGGTTGGAAGGGGCCTACAAGGCCCAATTAGAAAATTCCAATTAGAAAAGGTCTTTAGTCCATGTGAACAAATGTTAATTAATTCAGAAATACAGGGGCTCCTGGCAAGTAGGTTAGGCCCAAACATCTTTTATATTAGCTCTTGTGGCATTGGATATCTCAGCAATGAACTGGTAAATTAGATCGAGCATAAATTTGGGAGTGTGGTAGTGGCCCACCTCTACCTGAGAGGGTGACGGCATGTGTGGCCTGTACCATTTCAGAATGCAGGTGGGGCAGCACAGGGTGCAATGGTCCCCCACCCTCCAACACAAAGAAACGCCTCCATCTTAGATGTTCACCTCTCCGGGTGAAGGACAGGCTAGAGCTCTTCTCCCTGGCTTCTGTTTTTCTCTACACATGGCATTTCTGTTGTATGGAGGAGCATTGCACCATGTGAGCCCTGACACACAGTCCAAAACTGCTAAGAAGACACTGTCCAGCCCCCTCAGTGGGATGTCAGCCTTCATTTCACCAGAGAACCTGGCAATTCTAGGATGGATATGGATATGGAGGAGGGTCATTTAATCCCACCACTTAACCCTCACCCCAACCCTAATCCCAACCCTAATCCGAGATATAAAATATCTCAGTGCTCCAATTAACTCGAGGGTCATCTGCGCATATATCCCCACCCCATTTTGATTTTGTACATGTATTCTAGACAAGGTGGAGTAATGGTAAATGAGAAAGAGTTCAGTTGCAATCAGAAAAATAATCCAGGTGACATCGACACACTAACTGCTTCCAGGTCCAGAGGGACAGCGGTCAGCATTGGTGGCTCTAGGCCATGGTCACTTATGCCACAAGGAACCTGCTAGTCCTTAAGGTTCTGCAAGACTTCGTGGTAGATAATTGTGCGAATGCATCTTCAGGCGGATGGATACCTGCATACACAATCTTCTGAAGAAGGAAAAGAGCAGCGCAGAGGAATCTGACTTATGCATAGATCTTTGGTCTACGTGGTTCAGTATTCAGTGTTTGGCAGAGCCCCTCCACGTTTTCCGACAAGGGTCTTTCTCACCACAACATGGAGATGCCAAGCATTGAACTTGGGACCTTTTGCATGTACAGCTGATGCTCTACCACTGAGATACATCGTTTGCCAGATGCTCACCTTTGTAAATCTGCCCTCATTGTATTTCTGGAGGAAATTCAAAGCAGTTTTTTTTGTTTGTTTGTTTAAATTCAACGGTAGTTACACAAAGGAAAGTGAAGAACAACCCCGGAATACTAAATGTGCCAGAATGGTTGGCCATAATGTTAAAGAGATATTCTGTGGTATCGACAAGCCTGACATTCCAGTGGGAAACAAGCCCTACAACCATCAGAACTTCCTGATGATCATGTAAGGCAGCAACGCTCAACCTCTTTGTGCCATGCAGTCTCTCTCACCTCAGTAAGACCACATTACTAGGCTTTTCCTGAGGGGCCCGGATTCTGCGGACTTGCAGACCAGTTGTTTTACTCCCTGGATTTTTATGGAAACGTTGTCACAGAAAAATATGTAAAAGCATAATAAAAAACCCTGTCCAAAAATGTGCATTTTCCCCATAGGCTAAAGCATGAAAATGCCAGGGGGGGGGGGGATTTGCGCTTTTTTCCAAATGTGAATTCATGAATTCTTGAAAGTGCGAATTCCCACAAATGTGAATTTACGCAACTTTGTGAAACTTGAAAAAATCTGATTCTGTCAATGAAGAGACGATGGAATGAAAGGCACCTGTCAATCCATGAAATCTCCAATTGATGTATACTAGTGCAATGCAATAAATTTAACTGGAACCCCCAGAGGTAAAACCGACAGCATGCAGGAGACCTGGATGACTGGATGTCCCAGCATTATAAAACAAACAAACAAACAAACAAACAAACAGCTGGGAGATCCAATTTTCCTGGGAAGAGCAGTACTGAAGGAAAAGATATTTAACGGTTCCTACCCCTGCTGCTTTCCTCAGCTATTCTGCCCTTACATCGCAATCCTATGCATGCACTGAGAAGTAAGTCCCTCTGAGTTCAATAGGATGTACTCCCAGCTAAGTGTTTATACAATTGCACCCTGAGTCCATTATTAGCTGCACTGGGGGAAAAAATGGGCATGATAGAGACAGGGGATTATTTTTCTCAGCGGGGCTAATACAACATTTGGGGTAGAAAAGACCTCCTTGATGAGAAGCACGGTCTGGTGCCCACAAAAGCTGATCTACCATCAAATCAAACAAAAACATCAGGAGATGCAGTTTCCTGCATCAGATGTATCCTGGCCCTGTGATGCCTGGTGGATTGCAGCTTTCTGCTACCATTCTTGGAACACTCATTCCAAATGTCATTCAGAAAGTTGACCTCAAATTTATGTATTTATATATTAACTGCATTTATATCCTGCTTCCCCCCCCCCACTCTTGCAAGGAACCCAAGGCAGCTTGCATTATCATCCTCCACTCCATTTTATCCTCACAACAACAACCCTATGAGGTAGGCTGGGCTGTGAGTCGGTGACTGGCCCAATGTCACCCAGGGAGCTTCCTTGGCCGAATGGGGACTAGAACCCAGATCTCCCGGCTCCCAGTTCAACACTCGCGACACTACACCACACTGGCTCTCCAACTACACCACACACTTGCATTTCACAAAGACCTGTGTCTACCAAAATAAACATGGAACCTCTTGGTTTTAGAAAAAAATAGAGAGAGAGCCTGTTGCTCTGGATTGCCCACCTATCAAACAATGTATCACTTGAATAGACCTTGTTCCATTATTCTAGCAGGAAGCACAATTACGAAATCACAATATTAGAAGGCGCCATTAAAAAAAATCCCAGGTCCATAAGTTGTGTTGACTGTGTGAAGACGCCAAAACGTGAATGTATTTGTGAGCTACATTTTCTATCGTCCTATAAAATTATTTCAGAATTTGAGTTTGGAGATGTTCAAACAATGCTACATTGAATTACACAGCAAGAAAAAATATCTTTTTTTCCATCAATAAACTCTCTAATATCCCCTGAGGAGAGGGAAGAGACATGTAAGGTGGCATTGGAACACCCTGCTCCAGCTATGATAAACGTTTCGGTTGATCATCCCAGATTAAGCAACAGAACCCCCAAGGTCAACTTGAAGGAAGAGAAAGAAAAGAGGGCAAAAATGATGAAATGTTACACAATGTTCACAGAGAAGAAAAGGGACACAATAAATTCAGTGACTTACCAGTGACAGTCAGCCGGGTTCCACTTCCGAAGATAAACCACAGTGACACACAGCTGTACAAAAACCTGCCCCACTTCACATCAGAGACCAGTTATCCACACTTATCCCACATGGAAACAGAGCGACAACCCCTGTTGCTCCCTTTAGGATGAAGCATTTCCCATTTCCACAGAAACTGTAGGCAAGGGAGTATTTTTGGAAGAATACAGTTACTGCAGTCTAGTTCATCTTTGGGCAAAGAAGGGGAAGGTTCTTTTGGTGATCTATAAGCATCTCAGTTCTTTACCGTGATCCTATGCGCCATGGTCCATTTCCAAATGGAGGAAGTATGGCAGAAGAGATCCCTTTTTTCATTATAGCGTGAGCTACATAGGAGAGGGAGTGAAATGGTGGCAATGGTTCATCCAGTCTAGTAGAAGATGGATATGTCTCTGAGCAGAGAAGTCATAGGTGATGTGGTAGACAGAGAAGCCTTTGTCTATGCTCAGATAATTTCTGATAATGTAAACCCACTGCACCAGACTGTTCCCTTGACTGTAAATATGAGCTTCCCTGAGTAGCTGTTGGTATGTCTCAAACGTTAGAGAATTCAGTGCTAATTGACTTAAGAAATGAACTGCTTGCTTGGATGTGGTGGGATAGCAATGAAATTGCCTGACAACGGGATTCACGGTGAAATCTAGGCTTCCAGAAATGCATTGTTCTGTACTGGCGTGGACGATGGTCATGTTGTTAAGAATGGTGCCGAATGAATGTTAACTATGCAGATGCTGCTTGGGAAATGTTTCCTTCATCTGAAGACCTTCTCTGACCCTGGTCATAGCAAGGGGTGGGCAATCCTGGCCTCCGGATGATTTGACCTACCACTCTCATCAGCCCAATTTCATAGAATCATAGAATAGTAGGGTTGGAGGGGCCTACAAGGCCATCGAGACCAACCCCCTGCTCAATGCAGGAATCCAGAGCATCCCTGACTGACAGCTGTCCAGCCTCGTCTTGAATGCCTCCAGTGTGGGAGAGCCCACTACCTCCCTAGGTCATTGGTTCCATTGTCTTCCATATGTATGTATGTGTGTGTGTATGTATGTATGTATTACATGCATATCCCTCCTTTTTCCACTTTAAGGAACCCAAGAGACACAGAACATGGCATTTCAACACCCTGCTATGGCTACGGTGAAAAGTTCAGTGGATTCGTCAACAGAAATGCTGAGGTCAATTCAAAGGCAGAGAAAGGAAAGACGGCAAAAATGATGGAAATGTAAAAATCTTGTGACAGAGAAGGAAAAGGACGTGAACAAATGAGTGACTTACCAGTGACAGTCAGATGGGTTCCTGCTCCAAACACCCCCCACAGTGACACACCACTCTACAAAAACCTGCCCCACATCACAGCATAGAATGGACCCACACTTCATGTAGATACGGGAATGGTCATTCAGTAATTTGACCTCAATTCACATGGTAATAAATCTGCAATGACCAAATAGAATTTGGGAACTCCTGCTGTTTTTCATTTTAGTAGGTCAGGAGCTGGATTCTTTGCATTGCCAACTTATCAAACAGCACGCCACTTTAATAGGCACTTTTATGTTATTACAGTTAGGGTGTCCCATAATGGAAACACACCATTACACGTTCTGAACAAAAACAAATCCAGTCCTCTGCGTGAAGCCAAGTTGACTATGCAGACATACCTGGCTCAGCGCGAATTCCCTTCTCTGATACCTTTGAATCTACCAATGTAGCCACAAAAGAGATTCTTCAAACAATGTCACATTAAGTTAGAGACAGAAAAGGGATGTTTTCTTTTATAAGTATGTTTTCCAATGTCCTTGGAGAAGGGGGATGTAAAACGGGATTTTCCGCCTTACTCTTGCATGGATTGAAATTCAGTTCGTATTAAAGGAGCATCCTATATGGAGTGAGGGAAACCCTGAGGTGAAGGCAGAGATGGAAAAGAATGGGGAAATGACGGGAATGTTAAAATATTGTCATAGGGAAGGAAAGGAACATGAGAAGTTTAGTGACTTACCAGTGACAGTCAGTTGGGTTCCTCCACCGAAGACAGGCCACAGTGACTCACAGCTGTACAAAAACCACAGTGTCTTCACAGCAGAAAATGCTCATTGACACCTGTCAGAGAAAGATCGGCGATACCCATTCCGTATGGGAATAGAGTGGGAAAGCAGGCAACCACTGTTGGTTTCCTTAAGATGACACACTTCCCATTGCCAAATACTCTGTAGTGAACGGTCTCTTTTGCAAGAGAAACCATGTCCTTATCTGGTTAATTTCTGGGCAGAGCAGAGGAAGGTCCTCTTGGCTTTCTCCATAAGTCTCCCAGGTCTTTCAAGTCATTGGACTGCCTATGGTCCATTTCTAGATGGAGGAAGCAGTACAGAAGATCTCCCCTTTTCATGATAGCTTGAGCCATATAGGAGGCACACAGACGGGGTGCTAATGGCTTCTCCCGTCCTGTAGATGCAGAATGCGTTTCTCAGAAGAGGTTTTAGAGCAGACATTGTAGGCAATGAGGCTTTGTCCATGCTCAGTTTCTTATAAATTAAACTCAATGCACTGAACTGTTCCTTTGAGTGTCAATCTGAACTTCCCTGGTCAGCTGGTGGTATGTCTCCACTGCTAGAAAAATCCCCTGTGATTGATTAAGAATTTCACACTTGGGTTGCATGAGGAGGTCTAACAGTGAATTTCGTTTCACATGGAATTCATGGTGAAGTACATGGTTCCACAAAGGCCTAGGCCTTGGACAATGTCTATGTTTGAACGAGCTGAAAATGTTACCCATGGAATGCTGACTATGTAATACTGTCTGGAAACGGTTCCCTTCGTATGGAGAGCTGTCCCTACTTTGGCCAAGGCAAGGGTGGCCCATCTGGTGCCATCCTGATGTTTTGACCTGCCACCCTCCTCAGCCCTAGGCAGTCCAGCCAGTGCAGAGGGATCAGAAGCGGTGTGGCCAAAACATCTGGAGGGCCACATGTTGCCCACTTGTGCGTAGCTCTGTCCACTATTGATTGGGATAGCTTCCAAGTGAGGGTTGGCCAGTGGCTCCAAGATACTGTATGGCACTGACATAATGAGAACCCTTCCACGCTAGGCTCCAGAAAGAGTTGCTGGCCACCGCTCCATTACACAACCATACTGGGCATTAGTCGTCACATGGAGTGGCCTGCTTGTAACGACTGGAAGCCTGTGCTCTGATCTGACGTGGGGTACGTTCAGTCAGGGCAAGATCATACGCAACTGGAAGTGTCTTGGTGATGTTCCCTCTTCCACACTTGTTGTCATGAATGACCTCTACCATTTGCCATGTGGACAGATTTATTTTTGGCCATAGAGTGCAACCCTCATACTATGGTGTGGTGTGATATGATGGAATAGGATAGGCACTGTGGACACTACTCAGGTTTCCTTGATTTAAGGGTGAGAAGTGGTAGGAAGTGAGTGAGCGTGTGAGTAAGTGAGTGAGTGAGCAAAGAAACGTTCAACTTAACATCAGGAGCTCAGCCATTCTGAAGTTTGCTTATCTGTTTGTTTTGCTCATCTGCTTGTTGCACTTATGTTCCAGGAAGAAACGGGGGAAGCAAGGATGGTTCCCCAGCAACCAGACATGCTGCTTCCCCTAGTTTCCTGTTTCCACGTACACGTTGGCCTCATGTGGGAATGGAATCAGAATCGAGACACCAGTGGCTAGCGCCTAAACCCTTGTAGTGGGAGAACATCAGGATTATGTGTCGGTGACAGATGTATTCACATATGGGTCAGATTTGGATTGGGATTTGCCAACCAGTCGAGCTTAATTTCCATAGATGGCTATGGTGTCATGGTTGTAGGCTTCCCAGAAACATTGATGGCTGGTCCCTGTGAGAAAGTGGACATTGGACTAAGGGGACATTTGGTCTGATCCAGTTGGCCGCAACTTACATTCATAGATGACCACTGGAGCGGAATTTCCTACATTGCTATCCAGTCGTGTTGTAGACTTCCTGAAAGCATTCGTGGCCGGTCCCTGAGATCCCTGAGATCTCGAGTCTGCCTTCTCCACTACGCAGGACAATTGATAGACCCAAGGATCATGCAAGTATCTGTGTGACCGAGTACATGCAGTGAATTCAATTCAGCACACCCATTTCAACCCAGTGAAAAATCTAGATTCAGCGGATCTCATTGAGAACCAAGGGGGTCACCTAATGACTTGCACAGCTCAACCATCTTGCATGAGAGCTAACTGAACACTGTTTGAAGCAAGATGCTGGATTAGAAAGGCCCAGTTGGGTGTGATCCAGCAGGACTCTTCTTATGTTCTTAAGTACCTTGGTCGAGAAAGAGCCCCAGTGAAATATGTCAAATTTTATTACTCTGCTAATACTGGAAGCAAGCATACAAGGTGTGTGGGTCCGGGGAGTGGGGCAACATACAAGAGATATCGGTATTATTCAGTCAGACTAGCATTGGGAGGAAAGAAGAGAATGAATTTGTGCCCATGGAGGAAGGACACTTTCTTCCTGGTGGCTGGAGGGATACGGGCCACCCTTGAGTCACCCAATCTTTAAGAACACTCCATTCTGTTCACCGACTTTGTGATGCTCTTTCCTTCGTGCGTCACCTGGCAGCTGTACGTCTCATGGTCTGCCCAGCCTGCCTCAGTCAGGGTCAGGTAACTGCTGGCCATGTACTTGCCATCCTTTTTGGCGGGTTTGGTGGTCTCCACTCCCGAGGAGATCGCACTGCCATCAGCCTGCCAGCTGACTTCTATGGTACCCGGATAAAAGCCATCTATCAGACAGACCAAGGTGGCTGTCTTTTTGGCCTTGAGCTCTTCCTGGGATGGAGGGTAGAGTACCACGGAAGGCGAGGCTGTTGGCTGACCTGGAAGAGAGCAGAGATTTTCTTAAGTGCCTGAGCGAAACAGTAAAGTGCCTCTGCAGAATATTACAGACGCGTACATTGGCAAATCTGTATGACTTAACTCTGGATCTCACCCATGGATTTAACCCGGACATTGCCATGGACAGAACTTCTTACGTATGACCTTAAGCATCAGACAGACTTTCTACGTCAGGCTATTACACCAGCCCTGCGGGGGTATTTGAGATTTATGCAAGTGTGAACATTTGGAATTCAGCTGATGATTGAGGGTTTGGGCTATTTTTCTTCAGGGTTTCATCGTGGAACTAAGGCAACATTTTCAATAGAATGTGCCTTGGCACGGTAACGTCTTCCGGCAAGTCCTCAAAACCAGCCTCCACTATTCTTCTTGCAGAAGTCTCTGTGAACTAGTGGGAACTTTTGGCTTTGCTGCCAATACAGTCCCAATTCTTGGAAAGTTCTTGGATCCAGTGTTTGTCATAATGAGAGCCAACCCAATGAAATCAATGGGTCTAAAGTGACTCATTAGCTGAAGTCCCATTCATTTCAAAGCAGGTTCTCTACGTATGATGTAATATGCATCCAAGCCATGGCATTTACACAGGCAGCCCTCCCAGGGGTATCTGTGCTGTATCCCTGACCCGCCTTGTCCCATGTTCATACATTCTTAGAATCATAGAATAGTAGGGTTGGAAGGGGCCTACAAGGCCCAATTAGAAAATTCCAATTAGAAAAGGTCTTTAGTCCATGTGAACAAATGTTAATTAATTCAGAAATACAGGGGCTCCTGGCAAGTAGGTTAGGCCCAAACATCTTTTATATTAGCTCTTGTGGCATTGGATATCTCAGCAATGAACTGGTAAATTAGATCGAGCATAAATTTGGGAGTGTGGTAGTGGCCCACCTCTACCTGAGAGGGTGACGGCATGTGTGGCCTGTACCATTTCAGAATGCAGGTGGGGCAGCACAGGGTGCAATGGTCCCCCACCCTCCAACACAAAGAAACGCCTCCATCTTAGATGTTCACCTCTCCGGGTGAAGGACAGGCTAGAGCTCTTCTCCCTGGCTTCTGTTTTTCTCTACACATGGCATTTCTGTTGTATGGAGGAGCATTGTACCATGTGAGCCCTGACACACAGTCCAAAACTGCTAAGAAGACACTGTCCAGCCCCCTCAGTGGGATGTCAGCCTTCATTTCACCAGAGAACCTGGCAATTCTAGGATGGATATGGATATGGAGGAGGGTCATTTAATCCCACCACTTAACCCTCACCCCAACCCTAATCCCAACCCTAATCCGAGATATAAAATATCTCAGTGCTCCAATTAACTCGAGGGTCATCTGCGCATATATCCCCACCCCATTTTGATTTTGTACATGTATTCTAGACAAGGTGGAGTAATGGTAAATGAGAAAGAGTTCAGTTGCAATCAGAAAAATAATCCAGGTGACATCGACACACTAACTGCTTCCAGGTCCAGAGGGACAGCGGTCAGCATTGGTGGCTCTAGGCCATGGTCACTTATGCCACAAGGAACCTGCTAGTCCTTAAGGTTCTGCAAGACTTCGTGGTAGATAATTGTGCGAATGCATCTTCAGGCGGATGGATACCTGCATACACAATCTTCTGAAGAAGGAAAAGAGCAGCGCAGAGGAATCTGACTTATGCATAGATCTTTGGTCTACGTGGTTCAGTATTCAGTGTTTGGCAGAGCCCCTCCACGTTTTCCGACAAGGGTCTTTCTCACCACAACATGGAGATGCCAAGCATTGAACTTGGGACCTTTTGCATGTACAGCTGATGCTCTACCACTGAGATACATCGTTTGCCAGATGCTCACCTTTGTAAATCTGCCCTCATTGTATTTCTGGAGGAAATTCAAAGCAGTTTTTTTTTGTTGTTGTTTAAATTCAACGGTAGTTACACAAAGGAAAGTGAAGAACAACCCCGGAATACTAAATGTGCCAGAATGGTTGGCCATAATGTTAAAGAGATATTCTGTGGTATCGACAAGCCTGACATTCCAGTGGGAAACAAGCCCTACAACCATCAGAACTTCCTGATGATCATGTAAGGCAGCAACGCTCAACCTCTTTGTGCCATGCAGTCTCTCTCACCTCAGTAAGACCACATTACTAGGCTTTTCCTGAGGGGCCCGGATTCTGCGGACTTGCAGACCAGTTGTTTTACTCCCTGGATTTTTATGGAAACGTTGTCACAGAAAAATATGTAAAAGCATAATAAAAAACCCTGTCCAAAAATGTGCATTTTCCCCATAGGCTAAAGCATGAAAATGCCGGGGGGGGGGGGATTTGTGCTTTTTTCCAAATGTGAATTCATGAATTCTTGAAAGTGCGAATTCCCACAAATGTGAATTTACGCAACTTTGTGAAACTTGAAAAAATCTGATTCTGTCAATGAAGAGACGATGGAATGAAAGGCACCTGTCAATCCATGAAATCTCCAATTGATGTATACTAGTGTAATGCAATAAATTTAACTGGAACCCCCAGAGGTAAAACCGACAGCATGCAGGAGACCTGGATGACTGGATGTCCCAGCATTATAAAACAAACAAACAAACAAACAAACAAACAAACAGCTGGGAGATCCAATTTTCCTGGGAAGAGCAGTACTGAAGGAAAAGATATTTAACGGTTCCTACCCCTGCTGCTTTCCTCAGCTATTCTGCCCTTACATCGCAATCCTATGCATGCACTGAGAAGTAAGTCCCTCTGAGTTCAATAGGATGTACTCCCAGCTAAGTGTTTATACAATTGCACCCTGAGTCCATTATTAGCTGCACTGGGGGAAAAAATGGGCATGATAGAGACAGGGGATTATTTTTCTCAGCGGGGCTAATACAACATTTGGGGTAAGAGAATTAATATTAGAAAAGACCTCCTTGATGAGAAGCATGGTCTGGTGCCCACAAAAGCTGATCTACCATCAAATCAAACAAAAACATCAGGAGATGCAGTTTCCTGCATCAGATGTATCCTGGCCCTGTGATGCCTGGTGGATTGCAGCTTTCTGCTACCATTCTTGGAACACTCATTCCAAATGTCATTCAGAAAGTTGACCTCAAATTTATGTATTTATTTATTAACTGCATTTATATCCTGCCTCCCCCCCCCCACTCTTGCAAGGAACCCAAGGCAGCTTGCATTATCATCCTCCACTCCATTTTATCCTCACAACAACAACCCTATGAGGTAGGCTGGGCTGTGAGTCGGTGACTGGCCCAATGTCACCCAGGGAGCTTCCTTGGCCGAATGGGGACTAGAACCCAGATCTCCCGGCTCCCAGTTCAACACTCGCGACACTACACCACACTGGCTCTCCCACTACACCACACACTTGCATTTCACAAAGACCTGTGTCTACCAAAATAAACATGGAACCTCTTGGTTTTAGAAAAAAATAGAGAGAGAGCCTGTTGCTCTGGATTGCCCACCTATCAAACAATGTATCACTTGAATAGACCTTGTTCCATTATTCTAGCAGGAAGCACAATTACGAAATCACAATATTAGAAGGCGCCATTAAAAAAAATCCTGAGCACTGTCCCAGGTCCATAAGTTGTGTTGACTGTGTGAAGACGCCAAAACGTGAATGTATTTGTGAGCTACATTTTCTATCGTCCTATAAAATTATTTCAGAATTTGAGTTTGGAGATGTTCAAACAATGCCACATTGAATTAGAGCAAGAAAAAATATCTTTTTTTTCATCAATACACTTTCCAATATCCCCAGAGGAGAGGGAAGAGACATGTAAGGTGGCATTGGAACACCCTGCTCCAGCTACGATAAACTTTTTGGTTGATCATCCCAGATTAAGCAACAGAAACCCCAAGGTCAATTTGAAGGCAGAGAAAGAAAAGAGGGCAAAAATGATGAAATGTTACACAATGTTCACAGGGAAGAAAAGGGACACAATAAATTCAGTGACTTACCAGTGACAGTCAGCCGGGTTCCTCCTCCGAAGATATACCACAGTGACACACAGCTGTACAAAAACCTGCCCCACTTCACATCAGAGACCAGTTATCCACACTTATCCCACATGGAAACAGAGCGACAACCCCTGTTGCTCCCTTTAGGATGAAGCATTTCCCATTTCCACAGAAACTGTAGGCAAGGGAGTATTTTTGGAAGAATACTGATACTGCAGTCTAGTTCATCTTTGGGCAAAGAAGGGGAAGGTTCTTTTGGTGATCTATAAGCACCTCAGTTCTTTACCATGATCCTATGCGCCATGGTCCATTTCCAAATGGAGGAAGTATGGCAGAAGAGATCCCTTTTTTCATTATAGCGTGAGCTACATAGGAGAGGGAGTGAAATGGTGGCAATGGTTCATCCAGTCTAGTAGAAGATGGATATGTCTCTGAGCAGAGAAGTCATAGGTGATGTGGTAGACAGAGAAGCCTTTGTCTATGCTCAGATAGTTTCTCATAATGTAAACCCGCTGCACCAGACTGTTCCCTTGACTGTAAATATGAGCTTCCCTGAGTAGCTGTTGGTATGTCTCAAACGTTAGAGAATTCAGTGCTAATTGACTTAAGAAATGAACTGCTTGCTTGGATGTGGTGGGATAGCAATGAAATTGCCTGACAACGGGATTCACGGTGAAATCTAGGCTTCCAGAAATGCATTGTTCTGTACTGGCGTGGACGATGGTCATGTTGTTAAGAATGGTGCCGAATGAATGTTAACTATGCAGATGCTGCTTGGGAAATGTTTCCTTCATCTGAAGACCTTCTCTGACCCTGGTCATAGCAAGGGGTGGGCAATCCTGGCCTCCAGATGATTTGACCTACCACTCTCATCAGCCCAGTTTCATAGAATCATAGAATAGTAGGGTTGGAGGGGCCTACAAGGCCATCGAGACCAACCCCCTGCTCAATGCAGGAATCCAGAGCATCCCTGACTGACAGCTGTCCAGCCTCATCTTGAATGCCTCCAGTGTGGGAGAGCCCACTACCTCCCTAGGTCATTGGTTCCATTGTCTTCCATATGTATGTATGTGTGTGTGTATGTATGTATGTATTACATGCATATCCCTCCTTTTTCCACTTTAAGGAACCCAAGAGACACAGAACATGGCATTTCAACACCCTGCTATGGCTACGGTGAAAAGTTCAGTGGATTCGTCAACAGAAATGCTGAGGTCAATTCAAAGGCAGAGAAAAGAAAGAAGGCAAAAATGATGGAAATGTAAAAATCTTGTGACAGAGAAGGAAAAGGACGTGAACAAATGAGTGACTTACCAGTGACAGTCAGATGGGTTCCTTCTCCAAACACCCACCACAGTGACACACCACTCTACAAAAACCTGCCCCACATCACAGCATAGAATGGACCCACACTTCATGTAGATACGGGAATGGTCATTCAGTAATTTGACCTCAATTCACATGGTAATAAATCTGCAATGACCAAATAGAATTTGGGAACTCCTGCTGCTTTTCATTTTAGTAGGTCAGGAGCTGGATTCTTTGCATTGCCAACTTATCAAACAGCACGCCACTTTAATAGGCACTTTTATGTTATTACAGTTAGGGTGTCCCATAATGGAAACACACCATTACACGTTCTGAACAAAAACAAATCCAGTCCTCTGCGTGAAGCCAAGTTGACTATGCAGACATACCTGGCTCAGCGCGAATTCCCTTCTCTGATACCTTTGAATCTACCAATGTAGCCACAAAAGAGATTCTTCAAACCATGTCACATTAAGTTAGAGACAGAAAAGGGATGTTTTCTTTTATAAGTATGTTTTCCAATGTCCTTGGAGAAGGGGGATGTAAAACGGGATTTTCCGCCTTACTCTTGCATGGATTGAAATTCAGTTCGTATTAAAGGAGCATCCTATATGGAGTGAGGGAAACCCTGAGGTGAAGGCAGAGATGGAAAAGAATGGGGAAATGATGGGAATGTTAAAATATGCTCATAGGGAAGGAAAGGAACATGAGAAGTTTAGTGACTTACCAGTGACAGTCAGTTGGGTTCCTCCACCGAAGACAGGCCACAGTGACTCACAGCTGTACAAAAACCACAGTGTCTTCACAGCAGAAAATGCTCATTGACACCTGTCAGAGAAAGATCGGCGATACCCATTCCGTATGGGAATAGAGTGGGAAAGCGGACAACCACTGTTGGTTTCCTTAAGATGACACACTTCCCATTGCCAAATACTCTGTAGTGAACGGTCTCTTTTGCAAGAGAAACCATGTCCTTATCTGGTTAATTTCTGGGCAGAGCAGAGGAAGGTCCTTTTGGCTTTCTCCATAAGTCTCCCAGGTCTTTCAAGTCACTGGACTGTCTATGGTCCATTTCTAGATGGAGGAAGCAGTACAGAAGATCTCCCCTTTTCATGATAGCTTGAGCCATATAGGAGGCACACAGAAGGGGTGCTAATGGCTTCTCCCGTCCTGTAGATGCAGAATGCGTTTTTCAGAAGAGGTTTTAGAGCAGACATTGTAGGCAATGAGGCTTTGTCCATGCTCAGTTTCTTATAAATTAAACTCAATGCACTGAACTGTTCCTTTGAGTGTCAATCTGAACTTCCCTGGTCAGCTGGTGGTATGTCTCCACTGCTAGAAAAATCCCCTGTGATTGATTAAGAATTTCACACTTGGGTTGCATGAGGAAGTCTAACAGTGAATTTCGTTTCACATGGAATTCATGGTGAAGTACATGGTTCCACAAAGGCCTAGGCCTTGGACAATGTCTATGTTTGAACGAGCTGAAAATGTTACCCATGGAATGCTGACTATGTAATACTGTCTGGAAACGGTTCCCTTCGTATGGAGAGCTGTCCCTACTTTGGCCAAGGCAAGGGTGGCCCATCTGGTGCCATCCTGATGTTTTGACCTGCCACCCTCCTCAGCCCTAGGCAGTCCAGCCAGTGCAGAGGGATCAGAAGCGGTGTGGCCAAAACCTCTGGAGGGCCACATGTTGCCCACTTGTGCGTAGCTCTGTCCACTATTGATGGGGATACCTTCCAAGTGAGGGTTGGCCAGTGGCTCCAAGATACTGTATGGCACTGACATAATGAGAACCCTTCCACGCTAGGCTCCAGAAAGAGTTGCTGGCCACCTCTCCATTACACAACCATACTGGGCATTAGTCGTCACATGGAGTGGCCTGCTTGTAACGACTGGAAGCCTGTGCTCTGATCTGACGTGGGGTACGTTCAGTCAGGGCAAGATCATACGCAACTGGAAATGTCTTGGTGATGTTCCCTCTTCCACACTTGTTGTCATGAATGACCTCTACCATTTGCCATGTGGACAGATTTATTTTTGGCCATAGAGTGCAACCCTCATACTATGGTGTGGTGTGATATGATGGAATAGGATAGGCACTGTGGACACTACTCAGGTTTCCTTGATTTGGGGGTGAGAAGTGGTAGGAAGTGAGTGAGTGAGTGAGTGAGCAAAGAAACGTTGAACTTAACATCAGGAGCTCAGCTATTCTGAAGTTTGCTTATCTGTTTGTTTTGCTCATCTGCTTGTTGCACTTATGTTCCAGGAAGAAATGGGGGAAGCAAGGATGGTTCCCCAGCAACCAGACATGCTGCTTCCCCTAGTTTCCTGTTTCCACGTACACGTTGGCCTCATGTGGGAATGGAATCAGAATCGAGACACCAGTGGCTAGCGCCTAAACCCTTGTAGTGGGAGAACATCAGGATTATGTGTCGGTGACAGATGTATTCACATATGGGTCAGATTTGGATTGGGATTTGCCAACCAGTCGAGCTTAATTTCCATAGATGGCTATGGTGTCATGGTTGTAGGCTTCCCAGAAACATTGATGGCTGGTCCCTGTGAGAAACTGGACATTGGACTAAGGGGACATTTGGTCTGATCCAGTTGGCCGCAACTTACATTCATAGATGACCACTGGAGCGGAATTTCCTACATTGCTATCCAGTCGTGTTGTAGACTTCCTGAAAGCATTCGTGGCCGGTCCCTGAGATCCCTGAGATCTCGAGTCTGCCTTCGCCACTACGCAGGACAATTGATAGACCCAAGGATCATGCAAGTATCTGTGTGACCGAGTACATGCAGTGAATTCAATTCAGCACACCCATTTCAACCCAGTGAAAAATCTAGATTCAGCGGATCTCATTGAGAACCAAGGGGGTCACCTAATGACTTGCACAGCTCAACCATCTTGCATGAGAGCTAACTGAACACTGTTTGAAGCAAGATGCTGGATTAGAAAGGCCCAGTTGGGTGTGATCCAGCAGGACTCTTCTTATGTTCTTAAGTACCTTGGTCAAGAAAGAGCCCCAGTGAAATATGTCAAATTTTATTACTCTGCTAATACTGGAAGCAAGCATACAAGGTGTGTGGGTCCGGGGAGTGGGGCAACATACAAGAGATATCGGTATTATTCAGTCAGACTAGCATTGGGAGGAAAGAAGAGAATGAATTTGTGCCCATGGAGGAAGGACACTTTCTTCCTGGTGGCTGGAGGGATACGGGCCACCCTTGAGTCACCCAATCTTTAAGAACACTCCATTCTGTTCACCGACTTTGTGATGCTCTTTCCTTCGTGCGTCACCTGGCAGCTGTACGTCTCATGGTCTGCCCAGCCTGCCTCAGTCAGGGTCAGGTAACTGCTGGCCATGTACTTGCCATCCTTTTTGGCGGGTTTGGTGGTCTCCACTCCCGAGGAGATTGCACTGCCATCAGCCTGCCAGCTGAGTTCTATGGTACCCGGATAAAAGCCATCTATCAGACAGACCAAGGTGGCTTTCTGTTTGGTCTTGAGCTCTTCCTGGGATGGAGGGAAGAGGAGCACAGAAGGCGAGACTGTTGGCTGACCTGGAAGAGAGGGGAAACCTTGTTCAAAGTCTATATGGCATATGAAAGACCTGATACTGCACTGATGAAAGACCTGATGCTGCACTGATGAAATGCTGTCCATGAAATCCTATCATTACAATCAGATCCTAAGAATTTCTGCCATGGATATAACCCCTTAACAGGACCGTTTTTGTCAGCAAAATATCAGAAGACAGGCTGTTACATCAGCGATGCAGGGACAGTAAAGGTCTGATGTAGACCGATATGACGCTGTAGGAAAGTTTAGCATGGAGGTTTTGAAGGAAGTTGAGTACTATCTCCCTTCAGGTTCTCATTCTGAAAAGAAAACAGAGGACTCGATAGCAGGGGTGGGCAGAAGGTAGATCTCCAGATGTTTTGGACTTCAACTGCCAGGAGCCCCTGCCACATTTTCTTAAGTGGCTAGGTGAAATGGTAACATTTATCTGCAGGATATGAATGACTGGTACATTGGCAAATTCCTAGGAGTAACTCTGGATCTTACCCATGGATTTCACTCAGCCATTCCTCTGGACAGAACTTCTGACGTATGTCCTTCAGTGTCAGCCAAACCTCACAAGATGGGCTGACCGCAAACATCAGCCCTGCTAGGACTTTACAGATTTGTGCAAGAAAAAATATGAACATGCATGAAATCTTGGAAGTGGGGCATTGAGTTCAACGTTTGGGCTATTTTCCTGCAGGATTTCACCCTGGAACGTAAACCAAATAGAACATGCTCTGACGTGGTAACGTCTTCCAAAGCATCCTCAAACCTCACTGCTGTTTCTAGATGGAGTCCACCAAAGATTCCTCTTTGTGAAGCTGCTACGAAATACTGGGTAGTTTTGGCCCTGCTAACAATACCCTTGAGTTCTCTGAACTGGCTCAGATCCAGTTTTTGTCATACGTAGAGCCGTAATCGATGAGTCACGTTAGACCCACTGATTTCACTGGCTCTTCCTGAAGTATGATGTCATATGGATCCAACCCATGGAGTGGGATCCACAGGAATCCCATCCACAAGCCGCTGTCCTCTATTTGTCACCCACCTTGTCCACTGCCTATGCATTATGAGATTAGGACATTTGTATATACCAAAGGTTATTTAGCAGTTCAGAAACACAGGGCTTCCTGTAAAAAAACCGTAGACCCAAACATTTCTTAAAGCATTAATTGCCATGATAGAGGCTTTTTCCGCCATGAAAGTACCCAACCCACTCATAAGTAGAGTCTTCATGTTGGAGTGATGCATTGGCCTCCTTCTCACGGAAGGTGGTGAACGTGCCTCTCCTCTCTGCACCATTTCTGAGTACAGGTGGGAAAGCACAGGGTGCAAAGTTTCAGTCCGCACCCAATCAGTTCTCTCCATATCAGAAGCTCATACACCAGGAGGAAGGCTAGAGCTCTGCTCCCTGGCTTCAAAGATTTTCTGTACAGGGAATTTGTTTTCTGTGTGGGAACATTCCATCATGTGACCCCCCACATACAGCGAAAACACAGTGAAATGATTTCCGTGGGAAGTCCACCTTCATTTCACCAGAAAATCTGAGAAATCTAGTATGGATGTGTACAACAGGGGGGGGGGGTCATTTAATCCCACCACTTCACCCTAACCACAACCGTAGCCCTCACCCCAAACCTGACCCTAATCCTAATCCAAGGTATGACATATTTAAGTGCCCCAGTTAACTCTGGACTTGTTCACATCCAGCTGCTTCCCCATTTGATTTGAGAAAGTGTTCAGGTGTAATCAGGGAACAACAACGCCCATGGAACAACATCACAGAAATTGCCTCCAGTTCCAGAGGGACAACCTTGTTTGAGTGGTGAAGCAAAACGTCCAGAGCATCTTGTGACACTGTGAAGACTAACAGGTTTACCATGGAACTGGCATTAGCAGTCCATGGTCACGGACTCCAGATCAAACCTGCCAGTCTTTAAGGTGCCATAGACACTTTACTAGTTCATCGCATTGATAGATGGCCTGGCAAACAACCATTTGGAGAAGAACAGTATCAGTTCAGAGGAAGTGGTGTGACACAAACCCAGACCTTTCGTCCATCTAACTCATGTCTACTGAAATGGTCAGTGGCTGCCCAGTGTACTGGACAGGACGTTTTCCCAGCCATACGCAGAGATGCCAAGGCCTGAACCTGGAAGATTAGGCATGGAAAGGAGGAGCTGGACCCTTGAGCTACATCCCTTTCTTTATAGTCCCCTTTTGCATCAGTCCTGCTCTTAATTCTGGAGAAAATGCATACCAGAACCTGTCTGTCTGTCTGTCTGTCTGTCTGTCTGTCTCCATCCATCCGTCCATCCATCCATCTTTCATCTATCTATCATCACTAGCTCTACCTATCTATCATTCATATATCTCTATCTCTATCTCTATCTCTATCTCTATCTCTATCTCTATCTCTATCCCTATCTATCTATATCTACACACACACACACACACACACACACACACACACACACGAAAAGAACAACCATGTGATGGACAGATACAATACGGAAGGAAGTCTCCCTAGGTCCAGAGCTTTGTTTCAAATAAACTAACTGGAATCAACATAGAAGGATGCCATCTGAAATTTATGTTTCCAAAGAAGTCTGGTAGATTTCAATGAGACCACGTCTAGGTAAAACAGAGATGAGGAAGAGACATATGTTTGAATGTCCCACTGAATGTCCCATTTTTAAAAATTGAGTCAGCCGGAGTGGGCTCCAGTTTTCATGCCAGGAGCAGTTTTGAGGGAGCAGATGTTGTATCCTTTTTCCCATTGCTATTTTCCTATCTCTTCTGTCCTTATATTGTAATCCTCCGCATAACTACTGAGAGGAACCTCTCACTGAATTAAACAGGACTGAATCCCAGGTCACTGTGCATATTATTTCCAAATTACTCTATTCTTCGCTGCACTGGAGAAGAAAATGCTCTTATGATAGAAGTACTGCATTTTTCCACAGCGGGTGGTAATAGATAGTTTGTGTTTAGGGGATAGAAATCCACCTGACCCAATGTTTGGATCGAAAGAGGAGCCAGATAAGGCTGATTTCTAATCCAATCAATTCCAATAAAAATATCAAGAGATGCAGTTCCAGCTCTCCTGCATTAGGTCTGTCTTCTGCCTGTGATACATGGCAGATGGCAGGTTTCTGGTGCAATGGTCAGAACATTCACTCCTAATGTTGTTCTGCAAGATCACCTCAAACTGCATTTTCATAGATCTGTGTTGGGCAAAAAACATTTGAACTTCTTCATGTTTTGATAGGAAAGGGGGAGCAGCTTGCTCTCAATTGGCAACTTAGCTAGCAACATTTCACTTTAATAGACTCTCTTATGCTATTCTAGTGGGAAGCCCAAATACAGAATTAAAAAAATCAGAATTTCCCAAAACATTCCAATCTACCTCCATCCATGACCGGAAGCCAGGTTTAATACCTGGAGTCACCCCACTTTGATTCCATTTCTGTTCTGTGGTTTGTATCCACCAGTATATGGACGTCAGAGTTGGAGTTTAGCCACAGAAGGGACATTCAAATAATGTCACCTGAAGTTAAACCAAGAGAAAGACTTCTTTCCCCCATTAATACGATTTCTAATATCCTCAAAGGAGAGGGAAGAGACACAGAACATGGCATTTCAACACCCTGCTATGGCTATGGTGAAAAGTTCAGTGGATTCGTCAACAGAAATGCTGAGGTCAATTCAAAGGCAGAGAAAGGAAAGAAGGCAAAAATGATGGAAATGTAAAAATCTTGTGACAGAGAAGGAAAAGGACGTGAACAAATGAGTGACTTACCGGTAACAGTCAAATGGGTTCCTGGTCCAAACACCCACCACAGTGACACACCACTGTACAAAAACCTGCCCCACATCACAGCATAGAATGGACCCACACTTCATGTAGATACGGGAATGGTCATTCAGTAATTTGACCTCAATTCACATGGTAATAAATCTGCAATGACCAAATAGAATTTGGGAACTCCTGCTGCTTTTCATTTTAGTAGGTCAGGAGCTGGGTTCTTTGCATTGCCAACTTATCAAACAGCACGCCACTTTAATAGGCACTTTTATGTTATTACAGTTAGGGTGTCCCATAATGGAAACACACCATTACACGTTCTGAACAAAAACAAATCCAGTCCTCTGCGTGAAGCCAAGTTGACTATGCAGACATACCTGGCTCAGTGCGAATTCCCTTTTCTGATACCTTTGAATCTACCAATGTAGCCACAAAAGAGATTCTTCAAACAATGTCACATTAAGTTAGAGACAGAAAAGGGATGTTTTCTAAGTATGTTTTCCAATGTCCTTGGAGAAGGGGGATGTAAAACGGGATTTTCCGCCTTACTCTTGCATGGATTGAAATTCAGTTCGTATTAAAGGAGCATCCTATATGGAGTGAGGGAAACCCTGAGGTGAAGGCAGAGATGGAAAAGAATGGGGAAATGACGGGAATGTTAAAATATTGTCATAGGGAAGGAAAGGAACATGAGAAGTTTAGTGACTTACCAGTGACAGTCAGTTGGGTTCCTCCACCGAAGACAGGCCACAGTGACTCACAGCTGTACAAAAACCACAGTGTCTTCACAGCAGAAAATGCTCATTGACACCTGTCAGAGAAAGATCGGCGATACCCATTCCGTATGGGAATAGAGTGGGAAAGCAGGCAACCACTGTTGGTTTCCTTAAGATGACACACTTCCCATTGCCAAATACTCTGTAGTGAACGGTCTCTTTTGCAAGAGAAACCATGTCCTTATCTGGTTAATTTCTGGGCAGAGCAGAGGAAGGTCCTCTTGGCTTTCTCCATAAGTCTCCCAGGTCTTTCAAGTCATTGGACTGCCTATGGTCCATTTCTAGATGGAGGAAGCAGTACAGAAGATCTCCCCTTTTCATGATAGCTTGAGCCATATAGGAGGCACACAGACGGGGTGCTAATGGCTTCTCCCGTCCTGTAGATGCAGAATGCGTTTCTCAGAAGAGGTTTTAGAGCAGACATTGTAGGCAATGAGGCTTTGTCCATGCTCAGTTTCTTATAAATTAAACTCAATGCACTGAACTGTTCCTTTGAGTGTCAATCTGAACTTCCCTGGTCAGCTGGTGGTATGTCTCCACTGCTAGAAAAATCCCCTGTGATTGATTAAGAATTTCACACTTGGGTTGCATGAGGAGGTCTAACAGTGAATTTCGTTTCACATGGAATTCATGGTGAAGTACATGGTTCCACAAAGGCCTAGGCCTTGGACAATGTCTATGTTTGAACGAGCTGAAAATGTTACCCATGGAATGCTGACTATGTAATACTGTCTGGAAACGGTTCCCTTCGTATGGAGAGCTGTCCCTACTTTGGCCAAGGCAAGGGTGGCCCATCTGGTGCCATCCTGATGTTTTGACCTGCCACCCTCCTCAGCCCTAGGCAGTCCAGCCAGTGCAGAGGGATCAGAAGCGGTGTGGCCAAAACATCTGGAGGGCCACATGTTGCCCACTTGTGCGTAGCTCTGTCCACTATTGATTGGGATAGCTTCCAAGTGAGGGTTGGCCAGTGGCTCCAAGATACTGTATGGCACTGACATAATGAGAACCCTTCCACGCTAGGCTCCAGAAAGAGTTGCTGGCCACCGCTCCATTACACAACCATACTGGGCATTAGTCGTCACATGGAGTGGCCTGCTTGTAACGACTGGAAGCCTGTGCTCTGATCTGACGTGGGGTACGTTCAGTCAGGGCAAGATCATACGCAACTGGAAGTGTCTTGGTGATGTTCCCTCTTCCACACTTGTTGTCATGAATGACCTCTACCATTTGCCATGTGGACAGATTTATTTTTGGCCATAGAGTGCAACCCTCATACTATGGTGTGGTGTGATATGATGGAATAGGATAGGCACTGTGGACACTACTCAGGTTTCCTTGATTTAAGGGTGAGAAGTGGTAGGAAGTGAGTGAGCGTGTGAGTAAGTGAGTGAGTGAGCAAAGAAACGTTCAACTTAACATCAGGAGCTCAGCCATTCTGAAGTTTGCTTATCTGTTTGTTTTGCTCATCTGCTTGTTGCACTTATGTTCCAGGAAGAAACGGGGGAAGCAAGGATGGTTCCCCAGCAACCAGACATGCTGCTTCCCCTAGTTTCCTGTTTCCACGTACACGTTGGCCTCATGTGGGAATGGAATCAGAATCGAGACACCAGTGGCTAGCGCCTAAACCCTTGTAGTGGGAGAACATCAGGATTATGTGTCGGTGACAGATGTATTCACATATGGGTCAGATTTGGATTGGGATTTGCCAACCAGTCGAGCTTAATTTCCATAGATGGCTATGGTGTCATGGTTGTAGGCTTCCCAGAAACATTGATGGCTGGTCCCTGTGAGAAAGTGGACATTGGACTAAGGGGACATTTGGTCTGATCCAGTTGGCCGCAACTTACATTCATAGATGACCACTGGAGCGGAATTTCCTACATTGCTATCCAGTCGTGTTGTAGACTTCCTGAAAGCATTCGTGGCCGGTCCCTGAGATCCCTGAGATCTCGAGTCTGCCTTCTCCACTACGCAGGACAATTGATAGACCCAAGGATCATGCAAGTATCTGTGTGACCGAGTACATGCAGTGAATTCAATTCAGCACACCCATTTCAACCCAGTGAAAAATCTAGATTCAGCGGATCTCATTGAGAACCAAGGGGGTCACCTAATGACTTGCACAGCTCAACCATCTTGCATGAGAGCTAACTGAACACTGTTTGAAGCAAGATGCTGGATTAGAAAGGCCCAGTTGGGTGTGATCCAGCAGGACTCTTCTTATGTTCTTAAGTACCTTGGTCGAGAAAGAGCCCCAGTGAAATATGTCAAATTTTATTACTCTGCTAATACTGGAAGCAAGCATACAAGGTGTGTGGGTCCGGGGAGTGGGGCAACATACAAGAGATATCGGTATTATTCAGTCAGACTAGCATTGGGAGGAAAGAAGAGAATGAATTTGTGCCCATGGAGGAAGGACACTTTCTTCCTGGTGGCTGGAGGGATACGGGCCACCCTTGAGTCACCCAATCTTTAAGAACACTCCATTCTGTTCACCGACTTTGTGATGCTCTTTCCTTCGTGCGTCACCTGGCAGCTGTACGTCTCATGGTCTGCCCAGCCTGCCTCAGTCAGGGTCAGGTAACTGCTGGCCATGTACTTGCCATCCTTTTTGGCGGGTTTGGTGGTCTCCACTCCCGAGGAGATCGCACTGCCATCAGCCTGCCAGCTGACTTCTATGGTACCCGGATAAAAGCCATCTATCAGACAGACCAAGGTGGCTGTCTTTTTGGCCTTGAGCTCTTCCTGGGATGGAGGGTAGAGTACCACGGAAGGCGAGGCTGTTGGCTGACCTGGAAGAGAGCAGAGATTTTCTTAAGTGCCTGAGCGAAACAGTAAAGTGCCTCTGCAGAATATTACAGACGCGTACATTGGCAAATCTGTATGACTTAACTCTGGATCTCACCCATGGATTTAACCCGGACATTGCCATGGACAGAACTTCTTACGTATGACCTTAAGCATCAGACAGACTTTCTACGTCAGGCTATTACACCAGCCCTGCGGGGGTATTTGAGATTTATGCAAGTGTGAACATTTGGAATTCAGCTGATGATTGAGGGTTTGGGCTATTTTTCTTCAGGGTTTCATCGTGGAACTAAGGCAACATTTTCAATAGAATGTGCCTTGGCACGGTAACGTCTTCCGGCAAGTCCTCAAAACCAGCCTCCACTATTCTTCTTGCAGAAGTCTCTGTGAACTAGTGGGAACTTTTGGCTTTGCTGCCAATACAGTCCCAATTCTTGGAAAGTTCTTGGATCCAGTGTTTGTCATAATGAGAGCCAACCCAATGAAATCAATGGGTCTAAAGTGACTCATTAGCTGAAGTCCCATTCATTTCAAAGCAGGTTCTCTACGTATGATGTAATATGCATCCAAGCCATGGCATTTACACAGGCAGCCCTCCCAGGGGTATCTGTGCTGTATCCCTGACCCGCCTTGTCCCATGTTCATACATTCTTAGAATCATAGAATAGTAGGGTTGGAAGGGGCCTACAAGGCCCAATTAGAAAATTCCAATTAGAAAAGGTCTTTAGTCCATGTGAACAAATGTTAATTAATTCAGAAATACAGGGGCTCCTGGCAAGTAGGTTAGGCCCAAACATCTTTTATATTAGCTCTTGTGGCATTGGATATCTCAGTAATGAACTGGTAAATTAGATCGAGCATAAATTTGGGAGTGTGGTAGTGGCCCACCTCTACCTGAGAGGGTGACGGCATGTGTGGCCTGTACCATTTCAGAATGCAGGTGGGGCAGCACAGGGTGCAATGGTCCCCCACCCTCCAACACAAAGAAACGCCTCCATCTTAGATGTTCACCTCTCCGGGTGAAGGACAGGCTAGAGCTCTTCTCCCTGGCTTCTGTTTTTCTCTACACATGGCATTTCTGTTGTATGGAGGAGCATTGCACCATGTGAGCCCTGACACACAGTCCAAAACTGCTAAGAAGACACTGTCCAGCCCCCTCAGTGGGATGTCAGCCTTCATTTCACCAGAGAACCTGGCAATTCTAGGATGGATATGGATATGGAGGAGGGTCATTTAATCCCACCACTTAACCCTCACCCCAACCCTAATCCCAACCCTAATCCGAGATATAAAATATCTCAGTGCTCCAATTAACTCGAGGGTCATCTGCGCATATATCCCCACCCCATTTTGATTTTGTACATGTATTCTAGACAAGGTGGAGTAATGGTAAATGAGAAAGAGTTCAGTTGCAATCAGAAAAATAATCCAGGTGACATCGACACACTAACTGCTTCCAGGTCCAGAGGGACAGCGGTCAGCATTGGTGGCTCTAGGCCATGGTCACTTATGCCACAAGGAACCTGCTAGTCCTTAAGGTTCTGCAAGACTTCGTGGTAGATAATTGTGCGAATGCATCTTCAGGCGGATGGATACCTGCATACACAATCTTCTGAAGAAGGAAAAGAGCAGCGCAGAGGAATCTGACTTATGCATAGATCTTTGGTCTACGTGGTTCAGTATTCAGTGTTTGGCAGAGCCCCTCCACGTTTTCTGACAAGGGTCTTTCTCACCACAACATGGAGATGCCAAGCATTGAACTTGGGACCTTTTGCATGTACAGCTGATGCTCTACCACTGAGATACATCGTTTGCCAGATGCTCACCTTTGTAAATCTGCCCTCATTGTATTTCTGGAGGAAATTCAAAGCAGTTTTTTTTTGTTGTTGTTTAAATTCAACGGTAGTTACACAAAGGAAAGGGAAGAACAACCCCGGAATACTAAATGTGCCAGAATGGTTGGCCATAATGTTAAAGAGATATTCTGTGGTATCGACAAGCCTGACATTCCAGTGGGAAACAAGCCCTACAACCATCAGAACTTCCTGATGATCATGTAAGGCAGCAACGCTCAACCTCTTTGTGCCATGCAGTCTCTCTCACCTCAGTAAGACCACATTACTAGGCTTTTCCTGAGGGGCCCGGATTCTGCGGACTTGCAGACCAGTTGTTTTACTCCCTGGATTTTTATGGAAACGTTGTCACAGAAAAATATGTAAAAGCATAATAAAAAACCCTGTCCAAAAATGTGCATTTTCCCCATAGGCTAAAGCATGAAAATGCCAGGGGGGGGGGGATTTGCGCTTTTTTCCAAATGTGAATTCATGAATTCTTGAAAGTGCGAATTCCCACAAATGTGAATTTACGCAACTTTGTGAAACTTGAAAAAATCTGATTCTGTCAATGAAGAGACGATGGAATGAAAGGCACCTGTCAATCCATGAAATCTCCAATTGATGTATACTAGTGTAATGCAATAAATTTAACTGGAACCCCCAGAGGTAAAACCGACAGCATGCAGGAGACCTGGATGACTGGATGTCCCAGCATTATAAAACAAACAAACAAACAAACAAACAGCTGGGAGATCCAATTTTCCTGGGAAGAGCAGTACTGAAGGAAAAGATATTTAATGGTTCCTACCCCTGCTGCTTTCCTCAGCTATTCTGCCCTTACATCGCAATCCTATGCATGCACTGAGAAGTAAGTCCCTCTGAGTTCAATAGGATGTACTCCCAGCTAAGTGTTTATACAATTGCACCCTGAGTCCATTATTAGCTGCACTGGGGGAAAAAATGGGCATGATAGAGACAGGGGATTATTTTTCTCAGCGGGGCTAATACAACATTTGGGGTAGAAAAGACCTCCTTGATGAGAAGCACGGTCTGGTGCCCACAAAAGCTGATCTACCATCAAATCAAACAAAAACATCAGGAGATGCAGTTTCCTGCATCAGATGTATCCTGGCCCTGTGATGCCTGGTGGATTGCAGCTTTCTGCTACCATTCTTGGAACACTCATTCCAAATGTCATTCAGAAAGTTGACCTCAAATTTATGTATTTATATATTAACTGCATTTATATCCTGCCTCCCCCCCCCACTCTTGCAAGGAACCCAAGGCAGCTTGCATTATCATCCTCCACTCCATTTTATCCTCACAACAACAACCCTGTGAGGTAGGCTGGGCTGTGAGTCGGTGACTGGCCCAATGTCACCCAGGGAGCTTCCTTGGCCGAATGGGGACTAGAACCCAGATCTCCCAGCTCCCAGTTCAACACTCGCGACACTACACCACACTGGCTCTCCAACTACACCACACACTTGCATTTCACAAAGACCTGTGTCTACCAAAATAAACATGGAACCTCTTGGTTTTAGAAAAAAATAGAGAGAGAGCCTGTTGCTCTGGATTGCCCACCTATCAAACAATGTATCACTTGAATAGACCTTGTTCCATTATTCTAGCAGGAAGCACAATTACAAAATCACAATATTAGAAGGCGCCATTAAAAAAAATCCTGAGCACTGTCCCAGGTCCATAAGTTGTGTTGACTGTGTGAAGACGCCAAAACGTGAATGTATTTGTGAGCTACATTTTCTATCGTCCTATAAAATTATTTCAGAATTTGAGTTTGGAGATTTTCAAACAATGACACATTGAATTACACAGCAAGAAAAAATATCTTTTTTTCCATCAATAAACTCTCTAATATCCCCTGAGGAGAGGGAAGAGACATGTAAGGTGGCATTGGAACACCCTGCTCCAGCTATGATAAACGTTTCGGTTGATCATCCCAGATTAAGCAACAGAACCCCCAAGGTCAACTTGAAGGAAGAGAAAGAAAAGAGGGCAAAAATGATGAAATGTTACACAATGTTCACAGAGAAGAAAAGGGACACAATAAATTCAGTGACTTACTAATGACAGTCAGCCGGGTTCCTCCTCCGAAGATATACCACAGTGACACACAGCTGTACAAAAACCTGCCCCACTTCACATCAGAGACCAGTTATCCACACTTATCCCACATGGAAACAGAGCGACAACCCCTGTTGCTCCCTTTAGGATGAAGCATTTCCCATTTCCACAGAAACTGTAGGCAAGGGAGTATTTTTGGAAGAATACAGTTACTGCAGTCTAGTTCATCTTTGGGCAAAGAAGGGGAAGGTTCTTTTGGTGATCTATAAGCATCTCAGTTCTTTACCGTGATCCTATGCGCCATGGTCCATTTCCAAATGGAGGAAGTATGGCAGAAGATCCCTTTTTTCATTATAGCGTGAGCTACATAGGAGAGGGAGTGAAATGGTGGCAATGGTTCATCCAGTCTAGTAGAAGATGGATATGTCTCTGAGCAGAGAAGTCATAGGTGATGTGGTAGACAGAGAAGCCTTTGTCTATGCTCAGATAATTTCTGATAATGTAAACCCGCTGCACCAGACTGTTCCCTTGACTGTAAATATGAGCTTCCCTGAGTAGCTGTTGGTATGTCTCAAACGTTAGAGAATTCAGTGCTAATTGACTTAAGAAATGAACTGCTTGCTTGGATGTGGTGGGATAGCAATGAAATTGCCTGACAACGGGATTCACGGTGAAATCTAGGCTTCCAGAAATGCATTGTTCTGTACTGGCGTGGACGATGGTCATGTTGTTAAGAATGGTGCCGAATGAATGTTAACTAGGCAGATGCTGCTTGGGAAATGTTTCCTTCATCTGAAGACCTTCTCTGACCCTGGTCATAGCAAGGGGTGGGCAATCCTGGCCTCCGGATGATTTGACCTACCACTCTCATCAGCCCAGTTTCATAGAATCATAGAATAGTAGGGTTGGAGGGGCCTACAAGGCCATCGAGACCAACCCCCTGCTCAATGCAGGAATCCAGAGCATCCCTGACTGACAGCTGTCCAGCCTCGTCTTGAATGCCTCCAGTGTGGGAGAGCCCACTACCTCCCTAGGTCATTGGTTCCATTGTCTTCCATATGTATGTATGTGTGTGTGTATGTATGTATGTATTACATGCATATCCCTCCTTTTTCCACTTTAAGGAACCCAAGAGACACAGAACATGGCATTTCAACACCCTGCTATGGCTACGGTGAAAAGTTCAGTGGATTCGTCAACAGAAATGCTGAGGTCAATTCAAAGGCAGAGAAAGGAAAGACGGCAAAAATGATGGAAATGTAAAAATCTTGTGACAGAGAAGGAAAAGGACGTGAACAAATGAGTGACTTACCAGTGACAGTCAGATGGGTTCCTGCTCCAAACACCCCCCACAGTGACACACCACTCTACAAAAACCTGCCCCACATCACAGCATAGAATGGACCCACACTTCATGTAGATACGGGAATGGTCATTCAGTAATTTGACCTCAATTCACATGGTAATAAATCTGCAATGACCAAATAGAATTTGGGAACTCCTGCTGCTTTTCATTTTAGTAGGTCAGGAGCTGGATTCTTTGCATTGCCAACTTATTAAACAGCACGCCACTTTAATAGGCACTTTTATGTTATTGCAGTTAGGGTGTCCCATAATGGAAACACACCATTACACGTTCTGAACAAAAACAAATCCAGTCCTCTGCGTGAAGCCAAGTTGACTATGCAGGCATACCTGGCTCAGCGCGAATTCCCTTCTCTGATACCTTTGAATCTACCAATGTAGCCACAAAAGAGATTCTTCAAACAATGTCACATTAAGTTAGAGACAGAAAAGGGATGTTTTCTTTTATAAGTATGTTTTCCAATGTCCTTGGAGAAGGGGGATGTAAAACGGGATTTTCCGCCTTACTCTTGCATGGATTGAAATTCAGTTCGTATTAAAGGAGCATCCTATATGGAGTGAGGGAAACCCTGAGGTGAAGGCAGAGATGGAAAAGAATGGGGAAATGACGGGAATGTTAAAATATTGTCATAGGGAAGGAAAGGAACATGAGAAGTTTAGTGACTTACCAGTGACAGTCAGTTGGGTTCCTCCACCGAAGACAGCCCACAGTGACTCAGAGCTGTACAAAAACCACAGTGTCTTCACAGCAGAAAATGCTCATTGACACCTGTCAGAGAAAGATCAGCGATACCCATTCCGTATGGGAATAGAGTGGGAAAGCAGACAACCACTGTTGGTTTCCTTAAGATGACACACTTCCCATTGCCAAATACTCTGTAGTGAACGGTCTCTTTTGCAAGAGAAACAATGCCCTTATCTGGTTAATTTCTGGGCAGAGCAGAGGAAGGTCCTCTTGGCTTTCTCCATAAGTCTCCCAGGTCTTTCAAGTCATTGGACTGTCTATGGTCCATTTCTAGATGGAGGAAGCAATACAGAAGATCTCCCCTTTTCATGATAGCTTGAGCCATATAGGAGGCACACAGACGGGGTGCTAATGGCTTCTCCCGTCCTGTAGATGCAGAATGCGTTTTTCAGAAGAGGTTTTAGAGCAGACATTGTAGGCAATGAGGCTTTGTCCATGCTCAGTTTCTTATAAATTAAACTCAATGCACTGAACTGTTCCTTTGAGTGTCAATCTGAACTTCCCTGGTCAGCTGGTGGTATGTCTCCACTGCTAGAAAAATCCCCTGTGATTGATTAAGAATTTCACACTTGGGTTGCATGAGGAGGTCTAACAGTGAATTTCGTTTCACATGGAATTCATGGTGAAGTACATGGTTCCACAAAGGCCTAGGCCTTGGACAATGTCTATGTTTGAACGAGCTGAAAATGTTACCCATGGAATGCTGACTATGTAATACTGTCTGGAAACGGTTCCCTTCGTATGGAGAGCTGTCCCTACTTTGGCCAAGGCAAGGGTGGCCCATCTGGTGCCATCCTGATGTTTTGACCTGCCACCCTCCTCAGCCCTAGGCAGTCCAGCCAGTGCAGAGGGATCAGAAGCGGTGTGGCCAAAATATCTGGAGGGTCACATGTTGCCCACCTGTGCGTAGCTCTGTCCACTATTGATGGGGATAGCTTCCACGTGAGGGTTGGCCAGTGGCTCCAAGATACTGTATGGCACTGACATAATGAGAACCCTTCCACGCTAGACTCCAGAAAGAGTTGCTGGCCACCGCTCCATTACACAACCATACTGGGCATTAGTCGTCACATGGAGTGGCCTGCTTGTAACGACTGGAAGCCTGTGCTCTGATCTGACGTGGGGTACGTTCAGTCAGGGCAAGATCATACGCAACTGGAAGTGTCTTGGTGATGTTCCCTCTTCCACACTTGTTGTCATGAATGACCTCTACCATTTGCCATGTGGACAGATTTATTTTTGGCCATAGAGTGTAACCCTCATACTATGGTGTGGTGTGATATGATGGAATAGGATAGGCACTGTGGACACTACTCAGGTTTCCTTGATTTGAGGGTGAGAAGTGGTAGGAAGTGAGTGAGTGAGTGAGTGAGTGAGCAAAGAAACGTTCAACTTAACATCAGGAGCTCAGCCATTCTGAAGTTTGCTTATCTGTTTGTTTTGCTCATCTGCTTGTTGCACTTATGTTCCAGGAAGAAACGGGGGAAGCAAGGATGGTTCCCCAGCAACCAGACATGCTGCTTCCCCTAGTTTCCTGTTTCCACGTACACGTTGGCCTCATGTGGGAATGGAATCAGAATCGAGACACCAGTGGCTAGCGCCTAAACCCTTGTAGTGGGAGAACATCAGGATTATGTGTCGGTGACAGATGTATTCACATATGGGTCAGATTTGGATTGGGATTTGCCAACCAGTCGAGCTTAATTTCCATAGATGGCTATGGTGTCATGGTTGTAGGCTTCCCAGAAACATTGATGGCTGGTCCCTGTGAGAAAGTGGACATTGGACTAAGGGGACATTTGGTCTGATCCAGTTGGCCGCAACTTACATTCATAGATAACCACTGGAGCGGAATTTCCTACATTGCTCTCCAGCCGTGTTGTAGACTTCCTGAAAGCATTCGTGGCCGGTCCCTGAGATCCCTGAGATCTCGAGTCTGCCTTCTCCACTACGCAGGACAATTGATAGACCCAAGGATCATGCAAGTATCTGTGTGACCGAGTACATGCAGTGAATTCAATTCAGCACACCCATTTCAACCCAGTGAAAAATCTAGATTCAGCGGATCTCATTGAGAACCAAGGGGGTCACCTAATGACTTGCACAGCTCAACCATCTTGCATGAGAGCTAACTGAACACTGTTTGAAGCAAGATGCTGGATTAGAAAGGCCCAGTTGGGTGTGATCCAGCAGGACTCTTCTTATGTTCTTAAGTACCTTGGTCAAGAAAGAGCCCCAGTGAAATATGTCAAATTTTATTACTCTGCTAATACTGGAAGCAAGCATACAAGGTGTGTGGGTCCGGGGAGTGGGGCAACATACAAGAGATATCGGTATTATTCAGTCAGACTAGCATTGGGAGGAAAGAAGAGAATGAATTTGTGCCCATGGAGGAAGGACACTTTCTTCCTGGTGGCTGGAGGGATACGGGCCACCCTTGAGTCACCCAATCTTTAAGAACACTCCATTCTGTTCACCGACTTTGTGATGCTCTTTCCTTCGTGCGTCACCTGGCAGCTGTACGTCTCATGGTCTGCCCAGCCTGCCTCAGTCAGGGTCAGGTAACTGCTGGCCATGTACTTGCCATCCTTTTTGGCGGGTTTGGTGGTCTCCACTCCCGAGGAGATCGCACTGCCATCAGCCTGCCAGCTGACTTCTATGGTACCCGGATAAAAGCCATCTATCAGACAGACCAAGGTGGCTGTCTTTTTGGCCTTGAGCTCTTCCTGGGATGGAGGGTAGAGTACCACGGAAGGCGAGGCTGTTGGCTGACCTGGAAGAGAGCAGAGATTTTCTTAAGTGCCTGAGCGAAACAGTAAAGTGCCTCTGCAGAATATTACAGACGCGTACATTGGCAAATCTGTATGACTTAACTCTGGATCTCACCCATGGATTTAACCCGGACATTGCCATGGACAGAACTTCTTACGTATGACCTTAAGCATCAGACAGACTTTCTACGTCAGGCTATTACACCAGCCCTGCGGGGGTATTTGAGATTTATGCAAGTGTGAACATTTGGAATTCAGCTGATGATTGAGGGTTTGGGCTATTTTTCTTCAGGGTTTCATCGTGGAACTAAGACAACATTTTCAATAGAATGTGCCTTGGCACGGTAACGTCTTCCGGCAAGTCCTCAAAACCAGCCTCCACTATTCTTCTTGCAGAAGTCTCTGTGAACTAGTGGGAACTTTTGGCTTTGCTGCCAATACAGTCCCAATTCTTGGAAAGTTCTTGGATCCAGTGTTTGTCATAATGAGAGCCAACCCAATGAAATCAATGGGTCTAAAGTGACTCATTAGCTGAAGTCCCATTCATTTCAAAGCAGGTTCTCTACGTATGATGTAATATGCATCCAAGCCATGGCATTTACACAGGCAGCCCTCCCAGGGGTATCTGTGCTGTATCCCTGACCCGCCTTGTCCCATGTTCATACATTCTTAGAATCATAGAATAGTAGGGTTGGAAGGGGCCTACAAGGCCCAATTAGAAAATTCCAATTAGAAAAGGTCTTTAGTCCATGTGAACAAATGTTAATTAATTCAGAAATACAGGGGCTCCTGGCAAGTAGGTTAGGCCCAAACATCTTTTATATTAGCTCTTGTGGCATTGGATATCTCAGCAATGAACTGGTAAATTAGATCGAGCATAAATTTGGGAGTGTGGTAGTGGCCCACCTCTACCTGAGAGGGTGACGGCATGTGTGGCCTGTACCATTTCAGAATGCAGGTGGGGCAGCACAGGGTGCAATGGTCCCCCACCCTCCAACACAAAGAAACGCCTCCATCTTAGATGTTCACCTCTCCGGGTGAAGGACAGGCTAGAGCTCTTCTCCCTGGCTTCTGTTTTTCTCTACACATGGCATTTCTGTTGTATGGAGGAGCATTGCACCATGTGAGCCCTGACACACAGTCCAAAACTGCTAAGAAGACACTGTCCAGCCCCCTCAGTGGGATGTCAGCCTTCATTTCACCAGAGAACCTGGCAATTCTAGGATGGATATGGATATGGAGGAGGGTCATTTAATCCCACCACTTAACCCTCACCCCAACCCTAATCCCAACCCTAATCCGAGATATAAAATATCTCAGTGCTCCAATTAACTCGAGGGTCATCTGCGCATATATCCCCACCCCATTTTGATTTTGTACATGTATTCTAGACAAGGTGGAGTAATGGTAAATGAGAAAGAGTTCAGTTGCAATCAGAAAAATAATCCAGGTGACATCGACACACTAACTGCTTCCAGGTCCAGAGGGACAGCGGTCAGCATTGGTGGCTCTAGGCCATGGTCACTTATGCCACAAGGAACCTGCTAGTCCTTAAGGTTCTGCAAGACTTCGTGGTAGATAATTGTGCGAATGCATCTTCAGGCGGATGGATACCTGCATACACAATCTTCTGAAGAAGGAAAAGAGCAGCGCAGAGGAATCTGACTTATGCATAGATCTTTGGTCTACGTGGTTCAGTATTCAGTGTTTGGCAGAGCCCCTCCACGTTTTCCGACAAGGGTCTTTCTCACCACAACATGGAGATGCCAAGCATTGAACTTGGGACCTTTTGCATGTACAGCTGATGCTCTACCACTGAGATACATCGTTTGCCAGATGCTCACCTTTGTAAATCTGCCCTCATTGTATTTCTGGAGGAAATTCAAAGCAGTTTTTTTTGTTTGTTTGTTTAAATTCAACGGTAGTTACACAAAGGAAAGTGAAGAACAACCCCGGAATACTAAATGTGCCAGAATGGTTGGCCATAATGTTAAAGAGATATTCTGTGGTATCGACAAGCCTGACATTCCAGTGGGAAACAAGCCCTACAACCATCAGAACTTCCTGATGATCATGTAAGGCAGCAACGCTCAACCTCTTTGTGCCATGCAGTCTCTCTCACCTCAGTAAGACCACATTACTAGGCTTTTCCTGAGGGGCCCGGATTCTGCGGACTTGCAGACCAGTTGTTTTACTCCCTGGATTTTTATGGAAACGTTGTCACAGAAAAATATGTAAAAGCATAATAAAAAACCCTGTCCAAAAATGTGCATTTTCCCCATAGGCTAAAGCATGAAAATGCCAGGGGGGGGGGGGATTTGCGCTTTTTTCCAAATGTGAATTCATGAATTCTTGAAAGTGCGAATTCCCACAAATGTGAATTTACGCAACTTTGTGAAACTTGAAAAAATCTGATTCTGTCAATGAAGAGACGATGGAATGAAAGGCACCTGTCAATCCATGAAATCTCCAATTGATGTATACTAGTGCAATGCAATAAATTTAACTGGAACCCCCAGAGGTAAAACCGACAGCATGCAGGAGACCTGGATGACTGGATGTCCCAGCATTATAAAACAAACAAACAAACAAACAAACAGCTGGGAGATCCAATTTTCCTGGGAAGAGCAGTACTGAAGGAAAAGATATTTAACGGTTCCTACCCCTGCTGCTTTCCTCAGCTATTCTGCCCTTACATCGCAATCCTATGCATGCACTGAGAAGTAAGTCCCTCTGAGTTCAATAGGATGTACTCCCAGCTAAGTGTTTATACAATTGCACCCTGAGTCCATTATTAGCTGCACTGGGGGAAAAAATGGGCATGATAGAGACAGGGGATTATTTTTCTCAGCGGGGCTAATACAACATTTGGGGTAGAAAAGACCTCCTTGATGAGAAGCACGGTCTGGTGCCCACAAAAGCTGATCTACCATCAAATCAAACAAAAACATCAGGAGATGCAGTTTCCTGCATCAGATGTATCCTGGCCCTGTGATGCCTGGTGGATTGCAGCTTTCTGCTACCATTCTTGGAACACTCATTCCAAATGTCATTCAGAAAGTTGACCTCAAATTTATGTATTTATATATTAACTGCATTTATATCCTGCTTCCCCCCCCCCACTCTTGCAAGGAACCCAAGGCAGCTTGCATTATCATCCTCCACTCCATTTTATCCTCACAACAACAACCCTATGAGGTAGGCTGGGCTGTGAGTCGGTGACTGGCCCAATGTCACCCAGGGAGCTTCCTTGGCCGAATGGGGACTAGAACCCAGATCTCCCGGCTCCCAGTTCAACACTCGCGACACTACACCACACTGGCTCTCCAACTACACCACACACTTGCATTTCACAAAGACCTGTGTCTACCAAAATAAACATGGAACCTCTTGGTTTTAGAAAAAAATAGAGAGAGAGCCTGTTGCTCTGGATTGCCCACCTATCAAACAATGTATCACTTGAATAGACCTTGTTCCATTATTCTAGCAGGAAGCACAATTACGAAATCACAATATTAGAAGGCGCCATTAAAAAAAATCCCAGGTCCATAAGTTGTGTTGACTGTGTGAAGACGCCAAAACGTGAATGTATTTGTGAGCTACATTTTCTATCGTCCTATAAAATTATTTCAGAATTTGAGTTTGGAGATGTTCAAACAATGCTACATTGAATTACACAGCAAGAAAAAATATCTTTTTTTCCATCAATAAACTCTCTAATATCCCCTGAGGAGAGGGAAGAGACATGTAAGGTGGCATTGGAACACCCTGCTCCAGCTATGATAAACGTTTCGGTTGATCATCCCAGATTAAGCAACAGAACCCCCAAGGTCAACTTGAAGGAAGAGAAAGAAAAGAGGGCAAAAATGATGAAATGTTACACAATGTTCACAGAGAAGAAAAGGGACACAATAAATTCAGTGACTTACCAGTGACAGTCAGCCAGGTTCCACTTCCGAAGATAAACCACAGTGACACACAGCTGTACAAAAACCTGCCCCACTTCACATCAGAGACCAGTTATCCACACTTATCCCACATGGAAACAGAGCGACAACCCCTGTTGCTCCCTTTAGGATGAAGCATTTCCCATTTCCACAGAAACTGTAGGCAAGGGAGTATTTTTGGAAGAATACAGTTACTGCAGTCTAGTTCATCTTTGGGCAAAGAAGGGGAAGGTTCTTTTGGTGATCTATAAGCATCTCAGTTCTTTACCGTGATCCTATGCGCCATGGTCCATTTCCAAATGGAGGAAGTATGGCAGAAGAGATCCCTTTTTTCATTATAGCGTGAGCTACATAGGAGAGGGAGTGAAATGGTGGCAATGGTTCATCCAGTCTAGTAGAAGATGGATATGTCTCTGAGCAGAGAAGTCATAGGTGATGTGGTAGACAGAGAAGCCTTTGTCTATGCTCAGATAATTTCTGATAATGTAAACCCACTGCACCAGACTGTTCCCTTGACTGTAAATATGAGCTTCCCTGAGTAGCTGTTGGTATGTCTCAAACGTTAGAGAATTCAGTGCTAATTGACTTAAGAAATGAACTGCTTGCTTGGATGTGGTGGGATAGCAATGAAATTGCCTGACAACGGGATTCACGGTGAAATCTAGGCTTCCAGAAATGCATTGTTCTGTACTGGCGTGGACGATGGTCATGTTGTTAAGAATGGTGCCGAATGAATGTTAACTATGCAGATGCTGCTTGGGAAATGTTTCCTTCATCTGAAGACCTTCTCTGACCCTGGTCATAGCAAGGGGTGGGCAATCCTGGCCTCCGGATGATTTGACCTACCACTCTCATCAGCCCAATTTCATAGAATCATAGAATAGTAGGGTTGGAGGGGCCTACAAGGCCATCGAGACCAACCCCCTGCTCAATGCAGGAATCCAGAGCATCCCTGACTGACAGCTGTCCAGCCTCGTCTTGAATGCCTCCAGTGTGGGAGAGCCCACTACCTCCCTAGGTCATTGGTTCCATTGTCTTCCATATGTATGTATGTGTGTGTGTATGTATGTATGTATTACATGCATATCCCTCCTTTTTCCACTTTAAGGAACCCAAGAGACACAGAACATGGCATTTCAACACCCTGCTATGGCTACGGTGAAAAGTTCAGTGGATTCGTCAACAGAAATGCTGAGGTCAATTCAAAGGCAGAGAAAGGAAAGACGGCAAAAATGATGGAAATGTAAAAATCTTGTGACAGAGAAGGAAAAGGACGTGAACAAATGAGTGACTTACCAGTGACAGTCAGATGGGTTCCTGCTCCAAACACCCCCCACAGTGACACACCACTCTACAAAAACCTGCCCCACATCACAGCATAGAATGGACCCACACTTCATGTAGATACGGGAATGGTCATTCAGTAATTTGACCTCAATTCACATGGTAATAAATCTGCAATGACCAAATAGAATTTGGGAACTCCTGCTGTTTTTCATTTTAGTAGGTCAGGAGCTGGATTCTTTGCATTGCCAACTTATCAAACAGCACGCCACTTTAATAGGCACTTTTATGTTATTACAGTTAGGGTGTCCCATAATGGAAACACACCATTACACGTTCTGAACAAAAACAAATCCAGTCCTCTGCGTGAAGCCAAGTTGACTATGCAGACATACCTGGCTCAGCGCGAATTCCCTTCTCTGATACCTTTGAATCTACCAATGTAGCCACAAAAGAGATTCTTCAAACAATGTCACATTAAGTTAGAGACAGAAAAGGGATGTTTTCTTTTATAAGTATGTTTTCCAATGTCCTTGGAGAAGGGGGATGTAAAACGGGATTTTCCGCCTTACTCTTGCATGGATTGAAATTCAGTTCGTATTAAAGGAGCATCCTATATGGAGTGAGGGAAACCCTGAGGTGAAGGCAGAGATGGAAAAGAATGGGGAAATGACGGGAATGTTAAAATATTGTCATAGGGAAGGAAAGGAACATGAGAAGTTTAGTGACTTACCAGTGACAGTCAGTTGGGTTCCTCCACCGAAGACAGGCCACAGTGACTCACAGCTGTACAAAAACCACAGTGTCTTCACAGCAGAAAATGCTCATTGACACCTGTCAGAGAAAGATCGGCGATACCCATTCCGTATGGGAATAGAGTGGGATAGCAGGCAACCACTGTTGGTTTCCTTAAGATGACACACTTCCCATTGCCAAATACTCTGTAGTGAACGGTCTCTTTTGCAAGAGAAACCATGTCCTTATCTGGTTAATGTCTGGGCAGAGCAGAGGAAGGTCCTTTTGGCTTTCTCCATAAGTCTCCCAGGTCTTTCAAGTCACTGGACTGTCTATGGTCCATTTCTAAATGGAGGAAGCAGTACAGAAGATCTCCCCTTTTCATGATAGCTTGAGCCATATAGGAGGCACACAGAAGGGGTGCTAATGGCTTCTCCCGTCCTGTAGATGCAGAATGCATTTCTCAGAAGAGGTTTTAGAGCAGACATTGTAGGCAATGAGGCTTTGTCCATGCTCAGTTTCTTATAAATTAAACTCAATGCACTGAACTGTTCCTTTGAGTGTCAATCTGAACTTCCCTGGTCAGCTGGTGGTATGTCTCCACTGCTAGAAAAATCCCCTGTGATTGATTAAGAATTTCACACTTGGGTTGCATGAGGAAGTCTAACAGTGAATTTCGTTTCACATGGAATTCATGGTGAAGTACATGGTTCCACAAAGGCCTAGGCCTTGGACAATGTCTATGTTTGAACGAGCTGAAAATGTTACCCATGGAATGCTGACTATGTAATACTGTCTGGAAACGGTTCCCTTCGTATGGAGAGCTGTCCCTACTTTGGCCAAGGCAAGGGTGGCCCATCTGGTGCCATCCTGATGTTTTGACCTGCCACCCTCCTCAGCCCTAGGCAGTCCAGCCAGTGCAGAGGGATCAGAAGCGGTGTGGCCAAAATATCTGGAGGGTCACATGTTGCCCACCTGTGCGTAGCTCTGTCCACTATTGATGGGGATAGCTTCCACGTGAGGGTTGGCCAGTGGCTCCAAGATACTGTATGGCACTGACATAATGAGAACCCTTCCACGCTAGACTCCAGAAAGAGTTGCTGGCCACCGCTCCATTACACAACCATACTGGGCATTAGTCGTCACATGGAGTGGCCTGCTTGTAACGACTGGAAGCCTGTGCTCTGATCTGACGTGGGGTACGTTCAGTCAGGGCAAGATCATACGCAACTGGAAGTGTCTTGGTGATGTTCCCTCTTCCACACTTGTTGTCATGAATGACCTCTACCATTTGCCATGTGGACAGATTTATTTTTGGCCATAGAGTGTAACCCTCATACTATGGTGTGGTGTGATATGATGGAATAGGATAGGCACTGTGGACACTACTCAGGTTTCCTTGATTTGAGGGTGAGAAGTGGTAGGAAGTGAGTGAGTGAGTGAGTGAGTGAGCAAAGAAACGTTCAACTTAACATCAGGAGCTCAGCCATTCTGAAGTTTGCTTATCTGTTTGTTTTGCTCATCTGCTTGTTGCACTTATGTTCCAGGAAGAAACGGGGGAAGCAAGGATGGTTCCCCAGCAACCAGACATGCTGCTTCCCCTAGTTTCCTGTTTCCACGTACACGTTGGCCTCATGTGGGAATGGAATCAGAATCGAGACACCAGTGGCTAGCGCCTAAACCCTTGTAGTGGGAGAACATCAGGATTATGTGTCGGTGACAGATGTATTCACATATGGGTCAGATTTGGATTGGGATTTGCCAACCAGTCGAGCTTAATTTCCATAGATGGCTATGGTGTCATGGTTGTAGGCTTCCCAGAAACATTGATGGCTGGTCCCTGTGAGAAAGTGGACATTGGACTAAGGGGACATTTGGTCTGATCCAGTTGGCCGCAACTTACATTCATAGATAACCACTGGAGCGGAATTTCCTACATTGCTCTCCAGCCGTGTTGTAGACTTCCTGAAAGCATTCGTGGCCGGTCCCTGAGATCCCTGAGATCTCGAGTCTGCCTTCTCCACTACGCAGGACAATTGATAGACCCAAGGATCATGCAAGTATCTGTGTGACCGAGTACATGCAGTGAATTCAATTCAGCACACCCATTTCAACCCAGTGAAAAATCTAGATTCAGCGGATCTCATTGAGAACCAAGGGGGTCACCTAATGACTTGCACAGCTCAACCATCTTGCATGAGAGCTAACTGAACACTGTTTGAAGCAAGATGCTGGATTAGAAAGGCCCAGTTGGGTGTGATCCAGCAGGACTCTTCTTATGTTCTTAAGTACCTTGGTCAAGAAAGAGCCCCAGTGAAATATGTCAAATTTTATTACTCTGCTAATACTGGAAGCAAGCATACAAGGTGTGTGGGTCCGGGGAGTGGGGCAACATACAAGAGATATCGGTATTATTCAGTCAGACTAGCATTGGGAGGAAAGAAGAGAATGAATTTGTGCCCATGGAGGAAGGACACTTTCTTCCTGGTGGCTGGAGGGATACGGGCCACCCTTGAGTCACCCAATCTTTAAGAACACTCCATTCTGTTCACCGACTTTGTGATGCTCTTTCCTTCGTGCGTCACCTGGCAGCTGTACGTCTCATGGTCTGCCCAGCCTGCCTCAGTCAGGGTCAGGTAACTGCTGGCCATGTACTTGCCATCCTTTTTGGCGGGTTTGGTGGTCTCCACTCCCGAGGAGATCGCACTGCCATCAGCCTGCCAGCTGACTTCTATGGTACCCGGATAAAAGCCATCTATCAGACAGACCAAGGTGGCTGTCTTTTTGGCCTTGAGCTCTTCCTGGGATGGAGGGTAGAGTACCACGGAAGGCGAGGCTGTTGGCTGACCTGGAAGAGAGCAGAGATTTTCTTAAGTGCCTGAGCGAAACAGTAAAGTGCCTCTGCAGAATATTACAGACGCGTACATTGGCAAATCTGTATGACTTAACTCTGGATCTCACCCATGGATTTAACCCGGACATTGCCATGGACAGAACTTCTTACGTATGACCTTAAGCATCAGACAGACTTTCTACGTCAGGCTATTACACCAGCCCTGCGGGGGTATTTGAGATTTATGCAAGTGTGAACATTTGGAATTCAGCTGATGATTGAGGGTTTGGGCTATTTTTCTTCAGGGTTTCATCGTGGAACTAAGACAACATTTTCAATAGAATGTGCCTTGGCACGGTAACGTCTTCCGGCAAGTCCTCAAAACCAGCCTCCACTATTCTTCTTGCAGAAGTCTCTGTGAACTAGTGGGAACTTTTGGCTTTGCTGCCAATACAGTCCCAATTCTTGGAAAGTTCTTGGATCCAGTGTTTGTCATAATGAGAGCCAACCCAATGAAATCAATGGGTCTAAAGTGACTCATTAGCTGAAGTCCCATTCATTTCAAAGCAGGTTCTCTACGTATGATGTAATATGCATCCAAGCCATGGCATTTACACAGGCAGCCCTCCCAGGGGTATCTGTGCTGTATCCCTGACCCGCCTTGTCCCATGTTCATACATTCTTAGAATCATAGAATAGTAGGGTTGGAAGGGGCCTACAAGGCCCAATTAGAAAATTCCAATTAGAAAAGGTCTTTAGTCCATGTGAACAAATGTTAATTAATTCAGAAATACAGGGGCTCCTGGCAAGTAGGTTAGGCCCAAACATCTTTTATATTAGCTCTTGTGGCATTGGATATCTCAGCAATGAACTGGTAAATTAGATCGAGCATAAATTTGGGAGTGTGGTAGTGGCCCACCTCTACCTGAGAGGGTGACGGCATGTGTGGCCTGTACCATTTCAGAATGCAGGTGGGGCAGCACAGGGTGCAATGGTCCCCCACCCTCCAACACAAAGAAACGCCTCCATCTTAGATGTTCACCTCTCCGGGTGAAGGACAGGCTAGAGCTCTTCTCCCTGGCTTCTGTTTTTCTCTACACATGGCATTTCTGTTGTATGGAGGAGCATTGCACCATGTGAGCCCTGACACACAGTCCAAAACTGCTAAGAAGACACTGTCCAGCCCCCTCAGTGGGATGTCAGCCTTCATTTCACCAGAGAACCTGGCAATTCTAGGATGGATATGGATATGGAGGAGGGTCATTTAATCCCACCACTTAACCCTCACCCCAACCCTAATCCCAACCCTAATCCGAGATATAAAATATCTCAGTGCTCCAATTAACTCGAGGGTCATCTGCGCATATATCCCCACCCCATTTTGATTTTGTACATGTATTCTAGACAAGGTGGAGTAATGGTAAATGAGAAAGAGTTCAGTTGCAATCAGAAAAATAATCCAGGTGACATCGACACACTAACTGCTTCCAGGTCCAGAGGGACAGCGGTCAGCATTGGTGGCTCTAGGCCATGGTCACTTATGCCACAAGGAACCTGCTAGTCCTTAAGGTTCTGCAAGACTTCGTGGTAGATAATTGTGCGAATGCATCTTCAGGCGGATGGATACCTGCATACACAATCTTCTGAAGAAGGAAAAGAGCAGCGCAGAGGAATCTGACTTATGCATAGATCTTTGGTCTACGTGGTTCAGTATTCAGTGTTTGGCAGAGCCCCTCCACGTTTTCCGACAAGGGTCTTTCTCACCACAACATGGAGATGCCAAGCATTGAACTTGGGACCTTTTGCATGTACAGCTGATGCTCTACCACTGAGATACATCGTTTGCCAGATGCTCACCTTTGTAAATCTGCCCTCATTGTATTTCTGGAGGAAATTCAAAGCAGTTTTTTTTGTTTGTTTGTTTAAATTCAACGGTAGTTACACAAAGGAAAGTGAAGAACAACCCCGGAATACTAAATGTGCCAGAATGGTTGGCCATAATGTTAAAGAGATATTCTGTGGTATCGACAAGCCTGACATTCCAGTGGGAAACAAGCCCTACAACCATCAGAACTTCCTGATGATCATGTAAGGCAGCAACGCTCAACCTCTTTGTGCCATGCAGTCTCTCTCACCTCAGTAAGACCACATTACTAGGCTTTTCCTGAGGGGCCCGGATTCTGCGGACTTGCAGACCAGTTGTTTTACTCCCTGGATTTTTATGGAAACGTTGTCACAGAAAAATATGTAAAAGCATAATAAAAAACCCTGTCCAAAAATGTGCATTTTCCCCATAGGCTAAAGCATGAAAATGCCAGGGGGGGGGGGATTTGCGCTTTTTTCCAAATGTGAATTCATGAATTCTTGAAAGTGCGAATTCCCACAAATGTGAATTTACGCAACTTTGTGAAACTTGAAAAAATCTGATTCTGTCAATGAAGAGACGATGGAATGAAAGGCACCTGTCAATCCATGAAATCTCCAATTGATGTATACTAGTGCAATGCAATAAATTTAACTGGAACCCCCAGAGGTAAAACCGACAGCATGCAGGAGACCTGGATGACTGGATGTCCCAGCATTATAAAACAAACAAACAAACAAACAAACAGCTGGGAGATCCAATTTTCCTGGGAAGAGCAGTACTGAAGGAAAAGATATTTAACGGTTCCTACCCCTGCTGCTTTCCTCAGCTATTCTGCCCTTACATCGCAATCCTATGCATGCACTGAGAAGTAAGTCCCTCTGAGTTCAATAGGATGTACTCCCAGCTAAGTGTTTATACAATTGCACCCTGAGTCCATTATTAGCTGCACTGGGGGAAAAAATGGGCATGATAGAGACAGGGGATTATTTTTCTCAGCGGGGCTAATACAACATTTGGGGTAGAAAAGACCTCCTTGATGAGAAGCACGGTCTGGTGCCCACAAAAGCTGATCTACCATCAAATCAAACAAAAACATCAGGAGATGCAGTTTCCTGCATCAGATGTATCCTGGCCCTGTGATGCCTGGTGGATTGCAGCTTTCTGCTACCATTCTTGGAACACTCATTCCAAATGTCATTCAGAAAGTTGACCTCAAATTTATGTATTTATATATTAACTGCATTTATATCCTGCTTCCCCCCCCCACTCTTGCAAGGAACCCAAGGCAGCTTGCATTATCATCCTCCACTCCATTTTATCCTCACAACAACAACCCTATGAGGTAGGCTGGGCTGTGAGTCGGTGACTGGCCCAATGTCACCCAGGGAGCTTCCTTGGCCGAATGGGGACTAGAACCCAGATCTCCCGGCTCCCAGTTCAACACTCGCGACACTACACCACACTGGCTCTCCAACTACACCACACACTTGCATTTCACAAAGACCTGTGTCTACCAAAATAAACATGGAACCTCTTGGTTTTAGAAAAAAATAGAGAGAGAGCCTGTTGCTCTGGATTGCCCACCTATCAAACAATGTATCACTTGAATAGACCTTGTTCCATTATTCTAGCAGGAAGCACAATTACGAAATCACAATATTAGAAGGCGCCATTAAAAAAAATCCCAGGTCCATAAGTTGTGTTGACTGTGTGAAGACGCCAAAACGTGAATGTATTTGTGAGCTACATTTTCTATCGTCCTATAAAATTATTTCAGAATTTGAGTTTGGAGATGTTCAAACAATGCTACATTGAATTACACAGCAAGAAAAAATATCTTTTTTTCCATCAATAAACTCTCTAATATCCCCTGAGGAGAGGGAAGAGACATGTAAGGTGGCATTGGAACACCCTGCTCCAGCTATGATAAACGTTTCGGTTGATCATCCCAGATTAAGCAACAGAACCCCCAAGGTCAACTTGAAGGAAGAGAAAGAAAAGAGGGCAAAAATGATGAAATGTTACACAATGTTCACAGAGAAGAAAAGGGACACAATAAATTCAGTGACTTACCAGTGACAGTCAGCCAGGTTCCACTTCCGAAGATAAACCACAGTGACACACAGCTGTACAAAAACCTGCCCCACTTCACATCAGAGACCAGTTATCCACACTTATCCCACATGGAAACAGAGCGACAACCCCTGTTGCTCCCTTTAGGATGAAGCATTTCCCATTTCCACAGAAACTGTAGGCAAGGGAGTATTTTTGGAAGAATACAGTTACTGCAGTCTAGTTCATCTTTGGGCAAAGAAGGGGAAGGTTCTTTTGGTGATCTATAAGCATCTCAGTTCTTTACCGTGATCCTATGCGCCATGGTCCATTTCCAAATGGAGGAAGTATGGCAGAAGAGATCCCTTTTTTCATTATAGCGTGAGCTACATAGGAGAGGGAGTGAAATGGTGGCAATGGTTCATCCAGTCTAGTAGAAGATGGATATGTCTCTGAGCAGAGAAGTCATAGGTGATGTGGTAGACAGAGAAGCCTTTGTCTATGCTCAGATAATTTCTGATAATGTAAACCCACTGCACCAGACTGTTCCCTTGACTGTAAATATGAGCTTCCCTGAGTAGCTGTTGGTATGTCTCAAACGTTAGAGAATTCAGTGCTAATTGACTTAAGAAATGAACTGCTTGCTTGGATGTGGTGGGATAGCAATGAAATTGCCTGACAACGGGATTCACGGTGAAATCTAGGCTTCCAGAAATGCATTGTTCTGTACTGGCGTGGACGATGGTCATGTTGTTAAGAATGGTGCCGAATGAATGTTAACTATGCAGATGCTGCTTGGGAAATGTTTCCTTCATCTGAAGACCTTCTCTGACCCTGGTCATAGCAAGGGGTGGGCAATCCTGGCCTCCGGATGATTTGACCTACCACTCTCATCAGCCCAATTTCATAGAATCATAGAATAGTAGGGTTGGAGGGGCCTACAAGGCCATCGAGACCAACCCCCTGCTCAATGCAGGAATCCAGAGCATCCCTGACTGACAGCTGTCCAGCCTCGTCTTGAATGCCTCCAGTGTGGGAGAGCCCACTACCTCCCTAGGTCATTGGTTCCATTGTCTTCCATATGTATGTATGTGTGTGTGTATGTATGTATGTATTACATGCATATCCCTCCTTTTTCCACTTTAAGGAACCCAAGAGACACAGAACATGGCATTTCAACACCCTGCTATGGCTACGGTGAAAAGTTCAGTGGATTCGTCAACAGAAATGCTGAGGTCAATTCAAAGGCAGAGAAAGGAAAGACGGCAAAAATGATGGAAATGTAAAAATCTTGTGACAGAGAAGGAAAAGGACGTGAACAAATGAGTGACTTACCAGTGACAGTCAGATGGGTTCCTGCTCCAAACACCCCCCACAGTGACACACCACTCTACAAAAACCTGCCCCACATCACAGCATAGAATGGACCCACACTTCATGTAGATACGGGAATGGTCATTCAGTAATTTGACCTCAATTCACATGGTAATAAATCTGCAATGACCAAATAGAATTTGGGAACTCCTGCTGTTTTTCATTTTAGTAGGTCAGGAGCTGGATTCTTTGCATTGCCAACTTATCAAACAGCACGCCACTTTAATAGGCACTTTTATGTTATTACAGTTAGGGTGTCCCATAATGGAAACACACCATTACACGTTCTGAACAAAAACAAATCCAGTCCTCTGCGTGAAGCCAAGTTGACTATGCAGACATACCTGGCTCAGCGCGAATTCCCTTCTCTGATACCTTTGAATCTACCAATGTAGCCACAAAAGAGATTCTTCAAACAATGTCACATTAAGTTAGAGACAGAAAAGGGATGTTTTCTTTTATAAGTATGTTTTCCAATGTCCTTGGAGAAGGGGGATGTAAAACGGGATTTTCCGCCTTACTCTTGCATGGATTGAAATTCAGTTCGTATTAAAGGAGCATCCTATATGGAGTGAGGGAAACCCTGAGGTGAAGGCAGAGATGGAAAAGAATGGGGAAATGACGGGAATGTTAAAATATTGTCATAGGGAAGGAAAGGAACATGAGAAGTTTAGTGACTTACCAGTGACAGTCAGTTGGGTTCCTCCACCGAAGACAGGCCACAGTGACTCACAGCTGTACAAAAACCACAGTGTCTTCACAGCAGAAAATGCTCATTGACACCTGTCAGAGAAAGATCGGCGATACCCATTCCGTATGGGAATAGAGTGGGATAGCAGGCAACCACTGTTGGTTTCCTTAAGATGACACACTTCCCATTGCCAAATACTCTGTAGTGAACGGTCTCTTTTGCAAGAGAAACCATGTCCTTATCTGGTTAATGTCTGGGCAGAGCAGAGGAAGGTCCTTTTGGCTTTCTCCATAAGTCTCCCAGGTCTTTCAAGTCACTGGACTGTCTATGGTCCATTTCTAAATGGAGGAAGCAGTACAGAAGATCTCCCCTTTTCATGATAGCTTGAGCCATATAGGAGGCACACAGAAGGGGTGCTAATGGCTTCTCCCGTCCTGTAGATGCAGAATGCATTTCTCAGAAGAGGTTTTAGAGCAGACATTGTAGGCAATGAGGCTTTGTCCATGCTCAGTTTCTTATAAATTAAACTCAATGCACTGAACTGTTCCTTTGAGTGTCAATCTGAACTTCCCTGGTCAGCTGGTGGTATGTCTCCACTGCTAGAAAAATCCCCTGTGATTGATTAAGAATTTCACACTTGGGTTGCATGAGGAAGTCTAACAGTGAATTTCGTTTCACATGGAATTCATGGTGAAGTACATGGTTCCACAAAGGCCTAGGCCTTGGACAATGTCTATGTTTGAACGAGCTGAAAATGTTACCCATGGAATGCTGACTATGTAATACTGTCTGGAAACGGTTCCCTTCGTATGGAGAGCTGTCCCTACTTTGGCCAAGGCAAGGGTGGCCCATCTGGTGCCATCCTGATGTTTTGACCTGCCACCCTCCTCAGCCCTAGGCAGTCCAGCCAGTGCAGAGGGATCAGAAGCGGTGTGGCCAAAACCTCTGGAGGGCCACATGTTGCCCACTTGTGCGTAGCTCTGTCCACTATTGATGGGGATAGCTTCCACGTGAGGGTTGGCCAGTGGCTCCAAGATACTGTATGGCACTGACATAATGAGAACCCTTCCACGCTAGGCTCCAGAAAGAGTTGCTGGCCACCTCTCCATTACACAACCATACTGGGCATTAGTCGTCACATGGAGTGGCCTGCTTGTAACGACTGGAAGCCTGTGCTCTGATCTGACGTGGGGTACGTTCAGTCAGGGCAAGATCATACGCAACTGGAAGTGTCTTGGTGATGTTCCCTCTTCCACACTTGTTGTCATGAATGACCTCTACCATTTGCCATGTGGACAGATTTATTTTTGGCCATAGAGTGCAACCCTCATACTATGGTGTGGTGTGATATGATGGAATAGGATAGGCACTGTGGACACTACTCAGGTTTCCCTGATTTGGGGGTGAGAAGTGGTAGGAAGTGAGTGAGTGAGTGAGTGAGCAAAGAAACGTTCAACTTAACATCAGGAGCTCAGCCATTCTGAAGTTTGCTTATCTGTTTGTTTTGCTCATCTGCTTGTTGCACTTATGTTCCAGGAAGAAACGGGGGAAGCAAGGATGGTTCCCCAGCAACCAGACATGCTGCTTCCCCTAGTTTCCTGTTTCCACGTACACGTTGGCCTCATGTGGGAATGGAATCAGAATCGAGACACCAGTGGCTAGCGCCTAAACCCTTGTAGTGGGAGAACATCAGGATTATGTGTCGGTGACAGATGTATTCACATATGGGTCAGATTTGGATTGGGATTTGCCAACCAGTCGAGCTTAATTTCCATAGATGGCTATGGTGTCATGGTTGTAGGCTTCCCAGAAACATTGATGGCTGGTCCCTGTGAGAAAGTGGACATTGGACTAAGGGGACATTTGGTCTGATCCAGTTGGCCGCAACTTACATTCATAGATGACCACTGGAGCGGAATTTCCTACATTGCTCTCCAGCCGTGTTGTAGACTTCCTGAAAGCATTCGTGGCCGGTCCCTGAGATCCCTGAGATCTCGAGTCTGCCTTCTCCACTACGCAGGACAATTGATAGACCCAAGGATCATGCAAGTATCTGTGTGACCGAGTACATGCAGTGAATTCAATTCAGCACACCCATTTCAACCCAGTGAAAAATCTAGATTCAGCGGATCTCATTGAGAACCAAGGGGGTCACCTAATGACTTGCACAGCTCAACCATCTTGCATGAGAGCTAACTGAACACTGTTTGAAGCAAGATGCTGGATTAGAAAGGCCCAGTTGGGTGTGATCCAGCAGGACTCTTCTTATGTTCTTAAGTACCTTGGTCAAGAAAGAGCCCCAGTGAAATATGTCAAATTTTATTACTCTGCTAATACTGGAAGCAAGCATACAAGGTGTGTGGGTCCAGGGAGTGGGGCAACATACAAGAGATATCGGTATTATTCAGTCAGACTAGCATTGGGAGGAAAGAAGAGAATGAATTTGTGCCCATGGAGGAAGGACACTTTCTTCCTGGTGGCTGGAGGGATACGGGCCACCCTTGAGTCACCCAATCTTTAAGAACACTCCATTCTGTTCACCGACTTTGTGATGCTCTTTCCTTCGTGCGTCACCTGGCAGCTGTACGTCTCATGGTCTGCCCAGCCTGCCTCAGTCAGGGTCAGGTAACTGCTGGCCATGTACTTGCCATCCTTTTTGGCGGGTTTGGTGGTCTCCACTCCCGAGGAGATTGCACTGCCATCAGCCTGCCAGCTGAGTTCTATGGTACCCGGATAAAAGCCATCTATCAGACAGACCAAGGTGGCTTTCTGTTTGGTCTTGAGCTCTTCCTGGGATGGAGGGAAGAGGAGCACAGAAGGCGAGACTGTTGGCTGACCTGGAAGAGAGGGGAAACCTTGTTCAAAGTCTATATGGCAAATGAAAGACCTGATACTGCACTGATGAAAGACCTGATGCTGCACTGATGAAATGCTGTCCATGAAATCCTATCATTACAATCAGATCCTAAGAATTTCTGCCATGGATATAACCCCTCAACAGGACCGTTTTTGTCAGCAAAATATCAGAAGACAGGCTGTTACATCAGCGATGCAGGGACAGTAAAGGTCTGATGTAGACCGATATGACGCTGTAGGAAAGTTTAGCATGGAGGTTTTGAAGGAAGTTGAGTACTATCTCCCTTCAGGTTCTCATTCTGAAAAGAAAACAGAGGACTCGATAGCAGGGGTGGGCAGAAGGTAGATCTTCAGATGTTTAGGACTTCAACTGCCAGAAGACCCTGCCACATTTTCTTAAGTGGCTAGGTGAAATGGTAACATTTATCTGCAGGATATGAATGACTGGTACATTGGCAAATTCCTAGGAGTAACTCTGGATCTTACCCATGGATTTCACTCAGCCATTCCTCTGGACAGAACTTCTGACGTATGTCCTTCAGTGTCAGCCAAACCTCACAAGATGGGCTGATCGCAAACATTAGCCCTGCTAGGACTTTACAGATTTGTGCACGAAAAAATATGAACATGCATGAAATCTTGGAAGTGGGGCATTGAGTTCAACGTTTGGGCTATTTTCCTGCAGGATTTCACCCTGGAACGTAAACCAAATAGAACATGCTCTGACGTGGTAACATCTTCCAAGGCATCCTCAAACCTCACTGCTGTTTCTAGATGGAGTCCACCAAAGATTCCTCTTTGTGAAGCTGCTACGAAATACTGGGTAGTTTTGGCCCTGCTAACAATACCCTTGAGTTCTTTGAACTGGCTCAGATCCAGTTTTTGTCATACGTAGAGCCATAATCGATGAGTCACGTTAGACCCACTGATTTCACTGGCTCTTCCTGAAGTATGATGTCATATGGATCCAACCCATGGAGTGGGATCCACAGGAATCCCATCCACAAGCCGCTATCCTCTATTTGTCACCCACCTTGTCCACTGTCTATGCATTATGAGATTAGGACATTTGTATATACCAAAGGTTATTTAGCAGTTCAGAAACACAGGGCTTCCTGTAAAAAAACCGTAGACCCAAACATTTCTTAAAGCATTAATTGCCATGACAGAGGCTTTTTCCGCCATGAAAGTACCCAACCCACTCATAAGTAGAGTCTTCATGTTGGAGTGATGCATTGGCCTCCTTCTCACGGAAGGTGGTGAACGTGCCTCTCCTCTCTGCACCATTTCTGAGTACAGGTGGGAAAGCACAGGGTGCAAAGTTTCAGTCCACACCCAATCAGTTCTCTCCATATCAGAAGCTCATACACCAGGAGGAAGGCTAGAGCTCTGCTCCCTGGCTTCAAAGACTTTCTGTAGAGGGAATTTGTTTTCTGTGTGGGAACATTCCATCATGTGACCCCCCGCATACAGCGAAAACACAGTGAAATTATTTCCATGGGAAGTCCACCTTCATTTCACCAGAAAATCTGAGAAATCTAGTATGGATGTGTACAACAGGGGGGGGGGTCATTTAATCCCACCACTTCACCCTAACCACAACCGTAGCCCTCACCCCAAACCTGACCCTAATCCTAATCCAAGGTATGACATATTTAAGTGCCCCAGTTAACTCTGGACTTGTTCATATCCAGCTGCTTCCCCATTTGAATTGAGAAAGTGTTCAGGTGCAATCAGGGAACAACAACGCCCATGGAACAACATCACAGAAATTGCCTCCAGTTCCAGAGGCAAACAAGCCACTTGTTTGAGTGGTGAAGCAAAACGTCCAGAGCATCTTGTGACACTGTGAAGACTAACAGGTTTACTGTGGAGCTGGCATTAGCAGTCCATGGTCACGTATTCCAGATCAAACCTGCCAGTCTTTAAGGTGCCATAGACACTTTACTAGTTCATCGCATTGATAGATGGCCTGGCAAACAACCATTTGGAGAAGAACAGTATCAGTTCAGAGGAAGTGGTGTGACACAAACCCAGACCTTTCGTCCATCTAACTCATGTCTACTGAAATGGTCAGTGGCTGCCCAGTGTACTGGACAGGACGTTTTCCCAGCCATATGCAGAGATGCCAAGGCCTGAACCTGGAAGATTAGGCATGGAAAGGAGGAGCTCTACCCTTGAGCTACATCCCTTTCTTCATAGTCCCCTTTTGCATCAGTCCTGCTCTTAATTCTGGAGAAAATGCATACCAGAACCTGTCTGTCTGTCTGTCTGTCTGTCTGTCTGTCTGTCTGTCTGTCTGTCTCCATCCATCCGTCCATCCATCCATCTTTCATCTATCTATCATCACTAGCTCTACCTATCTATCATTCATATATCTCTATCTCTATCTCTATCTCTATCTCTATCTCTATCTCTATCTCTATCCCTATCTATCTATATCTACACACACACAAACACACACACAAACACACACACACACACACATAAAAAGAACAACCATGTGATGGACAGATACAATACGGAAGGAAGTCTCCCTAGGTCCAGAGCTTTGTTTCAAATAAACTAACTGGAATCAACATAGAAGGATGCCATCTGAAATTTATGTTTCCAAAGAAGTCTGGTAGATTTCAATGAGACCACGTCTAGGTAAAACAGAGATGAGGAAGAGACATATGTTTGAATGTCCACTGAATGTCCCATTTTTAAAAATTGAGTCAGCCGGAGTGGGCTCCAGTTTTCATGCCAGGAGCAGTTTTGAGGGAGCAGATGTTGTATCCTTTTTCCCATTGCTATTTTCCTATCTCTTCTGTCCTTATATTGTAATCCTCCGCATAACTACTGAGAGGAACCTCTCACTGAATTAAACAGGACTGAATCCCAGGTCACTGTGCATATTATTTCCAAATTACTCTATTCTTCGCTGCACTGGAGAAGAAAATGCTCTTATGATAGAAGTACTGCATTTTTCCACAGTGGGTGGTAATAGATAGTTTGTGTTTAGGGGATAGAAATCCACCTGACCCAATGTTTGGATCGAAAGAGGAGCCAGATAAGGCTGATTTCTAATCCAATCAATTCCAATAAAAATATCAAGAGATGCAGTTCCAGCTCTCCTGCATTAGGTCTGTCTTCTGCCTGTGATACATGGCGGATGGCAGGTTTCTGGTGCAATGGTCAGAACATTCACTCCTAATGTTGTTCTGCAAGATCACCTCAAACTGCATTTTCATAGATCTGTGTTGGGCAAAAAACATTTGAACTTCTTCATGTTTTGATAGGAAAGGGGGAGCAGCTTGCTCTCAATTGGCAACTTAGCTAGCAACATTTCACTTTAATAGACTCTCTTATGCTATTCTAGTGGGAAGCCCAAATACAGAATTAAAAAAATCAGAATTTCCCAAAACATTCCAATCTACCTCCATCCATGACCGGAAGCCAGGTTTAATACCTGGAGTCACCCCACTTTGATTCCATTTCTGTTCTGTGGTTTGTATCCACCAGTATATGGATGTCAGAGTTGGAGTTTAGCCACAAAAGGGACATTCAAATAATGTCACCTGAAGTTAAACCAAGAGAAAGACTTCTTTCCCCCATTAATACGATTTCTAATATCCTCAAAGGAGAGGGAAGAGACACAGAACATGGCATTTCAACACCCTGCTATGGCTATGGTGAAAAGTTCAGTGGATTCGTCAACAGAAATGCTGAGGTCAATTCAAAGGCAGAGAAAGGAAAGACGGCAAAAATGATGGAAATGTAAAAATCTTGTGACAGAGAAGGAAAAGGACGTGAACAAATGAGTGACTTACCGGTAACAGTCAAATGGGTTCCTGCTCCAAACACCCACCACAGTGACACACCACTGTACAAAAACCTGCCCCACATCACAGCATAGAATGGACCCACACTTCATGTAGATACGGGAATGGTCATTCAGTAATTTGACCTCAATTCACATGGTAATAAATCTGCAATGACCAAATAGAATTTGGGAACTCCTGCTGCTTTTCATTTTAGTAGGTCAGGAGCTGGGTTCTTTGCATTGCCAACTTATCAAACAGCACGCCACTTTAATAGGCACTTTTATGTTATTACAGTTAGGGTGTCCCATAATGGAAACACACCATTACACGTTCTGAACAAAAACAAATCCAGTCCTCTGCGTGAAGCCAAGTTGACTATGCAGACATACCTGGCTCAGCGCGAATTCCCTTCTCTGATACCTTTGAATCTACCAATGTAGCCACAAAAGAGATTCTTCAAACAATGTCACATTAAGTTAGAGACAGAAAAGGGATGTTTTCTTTTATAAGTATGTTTTCCAATGTCCTTGGAGAAGGGGGATGTAAAACGGGATTTTCCGCCTTACTCTTGCATGGATTGAAATTCAGTTCGTATTAAAGGAGCATCCTATATGGAGTGAGGGAAACCCTGAGGTGAAGGCAGAGATGGAAAAGAATGGGGAAATGATGGGAATGTTAAAATATTGTCATAGGGAAGGAAAGGAACATGAGAAGTTTAGTGACTTACCAGTGACAGTCAGTTGGGTTCCTCCACCGAAGACAGCCCACAGTGACTCAGAGCTGTACAAAAACCACAGTGTCTTCACAGCAGAAAATGCTCATTGACACCTGTCAGAGAAAGATCAGCGATACCCATTCCGTATGGGAATAGAGTGGGAAAGCAGACAACCACTGTTGGTTTCCTTAAGATGACACACTTCCCATTGCCAAATACTCTGTAGTGAACGGTCTCTTTTGCAAGAGAAACAATGCCCTTATCTGGTTAATTTCTGGGCAGAGCAGAGGAAGGTCCTCTTGGCTTTCTCCATAAGTCTCCCAGGTCTTTCAAGTCATTGGACTGTCTATGGTCCATTTCTAGATGGAGGAAGCAATACAGAAGATCTCCCCTTTTCATGATAGCTTGAGCCATATAGGAGGCACACAGACGGGGTGCTAATGGCTTCTCCCGTCCTGTAGATGCAGAATGCGTTTCTCAGAAGAGGTTTTAGAGCAGACATTGTAGGCAATGAGGCTTTGTCCATGCTCAGTTTCTTATAAATTAAACTCAATGCACTGAACTGTTCCTTTGAGTGTCAATCTGAACTTCCCTGGTCAGCTGGTGGTATGTCTCCACTGCTAGAAAAATCCCCTGTGATTGATTAAGAATTTCACACTTGTGTTGCATGAGGAGGTCTAACAGTGAATTTCGTTTCACATGGAATTCATGGTGAAGTACATGGTTCCACAAAGGCCTAGGCCTTGGACAATGTCTATGTTTGAACGAGCTGAAAATGTTACCCATGGAATGCTGACTATGTAATACTGTCTGGAAACGGTTCCCTTCGTATGGAGAGCTGTCCCTACTTTGGCCAAGGCAAGGGTGGCCCATCTGGTGCCATCCTGATGTTTTGACTTGCCACCCTCCTCAGCCCTAGGCATTCCAGCCAGTGGAGAGGGATCAGAAGCGGTGTGGCCAAAATCTCTGGAGGGCCACATGTTGCCCACCTGTGCGTAGCTCCGTCCACTATTGATGGGGATAGCTTCCACATGAGGGTTGGCCAGTGGCTCCAAGATACTGTATGGCACTGACATAATGAGAACCCTTCCAGGCTAGGCTCCAGAAAGAGTTGCTGGCCACCGCTCCATTACACAACCATACTGGGCATTAGTCGTCACATGGAGTGGCCTGCTTGTAACGACTGGAAGCCTGTGCTCTGATCTGACGTGGGGTACGTTCAGTCAGGGCAAGATCATACGCAACTGGAAGTGTCTTGGTGATGTTCCCTCTTCCACACTTGTTGTCATGAATGACCTCTACCATTTGCCATGTGGACAGATTTATTTTTGGCCATAGAGTGCAACCCTCATACTATGGTGTGGTGTGATATGATGGAATAGGATAGGCACTGTGGACACTACTCAGGTTTCCTTGATTTAAGGGTGAGAAGTGGTAGGAAGTGAGTGAGTGCGTGAGTGAGTGAGTGAGCAAAGAAATGTTCAACTTAACAACAGGAGCTATGCTATTCTGAAGTTTGCTTATCTGTTTGTTTTGCTCATCTGCTTGTTGCACTTATGTTCCAGGAAGAAATGGGGGAAGCAAGGATGGTTCCCCAGCAACCAGACATGCTGCTTCCCCTAGTTTCCTGTTTCCACGTACACGTTGGCCTCATGTGGGAATGGAATCAGAATTGAGACACCAGTGGCTAGCGCCTAAACCCTAAACCCTAAAGTGGGAGAACATCAGGATTATGTGTCGGTGACAGATGTATTCACATATGGGTCAGATTTGGATTGGGATTTGCCAACCAGTCGAGCTTAATGTCCATAGATGGCTATGGTGTCATGGTTGTAGGCTTCCCAGAAACATTGATGGCTGGTCCCTGTGAGAAAGTGGACATTGGACTAAGGGAACATTTGGTCTGATCCAGTTGGCCGCAACTTACATTCATAGATAACCACTGGAGCGGAATTTCCTACATTGCTCTCCAGCCGTTTTGTAGACTTCCTGAAAGCATTCGTGGCCGGTCCCTGAGATCCCTGAGATCTCGAGTCTGCCTTCGCCACTACGCAGGACAATTGATAGACCCAAGAATCATGCAAGTATCTGTGTGACCAAGTACATGCAGTGAATTCAGTTAGCACACCCATTTCAACCTAGTGAAAAATCTAGATTCAGCGGATCTCTATTGAGAACCAAGGGGGTCACCTAATAACTTGCACAGCTCAACCATCTTGCACGAGAGCTAACTGAACACTGTTTGAAGCAAGATGCTGGATTAGAAAGGCCCAGTTGGGTGTGATCCAGCAGGACTCTTCTTATGTTCTTAAGTACCTTGGTCAAGAAAGAGCCCCAGTGAAATATGTCAAATTTTATTACTCTGCTAATACTGGAAGCAAGCATACAAGGTGTGTGGGTCCGGGGAGTGGGGCAACATACAAGAGATATCGGTATTATTCAGTCAGACTAGCATTGGGAGGAAAGAAGAGAATGAATTTGTGCCCATGGAGGAAGGACACTTTCTTCCTGGTGGCTGGAGGGATACGGGCCACCCTTGAGTCACCCAATCTTTAAGAACACTCCATTCTGTTCACCGACTTTGTGATGCTCTTTCCTTCGTGCGTCACCTGGCAGCTGTACGTCTCATGGTCTGCCCAGCCTGCCTCAGTCAGGGTCAGGTAACTGCTGGCCATGTATTTGCCATCCTTTTTGGCGGGTTTGGTGGTCTCCACTCCCGAGGAGATCGCACTGCCATCAGCCTGCCAGCTGACTTCTATGGTACCCGGATAAAAGCCATCTATCAGACAGACCAAGGTGGCTGTCTTTTTGGCCTTGAGCTCTTCCTGGGATGGAGGGTAGAGAACCATGGAAGGCGAGGCTGTTGGCTGACCTGGAAGAGAGCAGAGATTTTCTTAAGTGCCTGAGCAAAACAGTAAAGTGCCTTTGCAGAATATTACAGATGCGTACATTGGCAAATCTGTATGACTTAACTCTGGATCTCACCCATGGATTTAACCCGGACATTGCCATGGACAGAACTTCTTACGTATGACCTTAAGCATCAGCCAGACTTTCTACGTCAGGCTATTACACCAGCCCTGCGGGGGTATTTGAGATTTATGCAAGTGTGAACATTTGGAATTCAGCTGATGATTGAGGGTTTGGGCTATTTTTCTTCAGGGTTTCATCGTGGAACTAAGACAACGTTTTCAATAGAATGTGCCTCGGCACGGTAACGTCTTCCGGCAAGTCCTCAAAACCAGCCTCTACTATTCTTCTTGCAGAAGTCTCTGTGAACTAGTGGGAACTTTTGGCTTTGCTGCCAATACAGTCCCAATTCTTGGAAAGTTCTTGGATCCAGTGTTTGTCATAATGAGAGCCAACCCAATGAAATCAATGGGTCTAAAGTGACTCATTAGCTGAAGTCCCATTCATTTCAAAGCAGGTTCTCTACGTATGATGTAATATGCATCCAAGCCATGGCATTTACACAGGCAGCCCTCCCAGGGGTATCTGTGCTGTATCCCTGACCCGCCTTGTCCCATGTTCATACATTCTTAGAATCATAGAATCATAGAATAGTAGGGTTGGAAGGGGCCTACAAGGCCCAATTAGAAAATTCCAATTAGAAAAGGTCTTTAGTCCATGTGAACAAATGTTAATTAATTCAGAAATACAGGGGCTCCTGGCAAGTAGGTTAGGCCCAAACATCTTTTATATTAGCTCTTGTGGCATTGGATATCTCAGCAATGAACTGGTAAATTAGATCGAGCATAAATTTGGGAGTGTGGTAGTGGCCCACCTCTACCTGAGAGGGTGACGGCATGTGTGGCCTGTACCATTTCAGAATGCAGGTGGGGCAGCACAGGGTGCAATGGTCCCCCACCCTCCAACACAAAGAAATGCCTCCATCTTAGATGTTCACCTCTCCGGGTGAAGGACAGGCTAGAACTCTTCTCCCTGGCTTCTGTTTTTCTCTACACATGGCATTTCTGTTGTATGGAGGAGCATTGCACCATGTGAGCCCTGACACACAGTCCAAAACTGCTAAGAAGACACTGTCCAGCCCCCTCAGTGGGATGTCAGCCTTCATTTCACCAGAGAACATGGCAATTCTAGGATGGATATGGATATGGATATGGAGGAGGGTCATTTAATCCCACCACTTAACCCTCACCCCAACCCTAATCCCAACCCTAATCTGAGATATAAAATATCTCAGTGCTCCAATTAACTTGAGGGTCATCTGCGCATATATCCCCACCCCATTTTGATTTTGTACATGTATTCTAGACAAGGTGGAGTAATGGTAAATGAGAAAGAGTTCAGTTGCAATCAGAAAATTAATCCAGGTGACATCGACACACTAACTGCTTCTAGGTCCAGAAGGACAGCGGTCAGCATTGGTGGCTCTAGGCCATGGTCACTTATGCCACAAGGAACCTGCTAGTCCTTAAGGTTCTGCAAGACTTTGTGGTAGATAATTGTGCGAATGCATCTTCAGGCGGATGGATACCTGCATACACAATCTTCTGAAGAAGGAAAAGAGCAGCGCAGAGGAATCTGACTTATGCATAGATCTTTGGTCTACGTGGTTCAGTATTCAGTGTTTGGCAGAGCCCCTCCACGTTTTCCGACAAGGGTCTTTCTCACCACAACATGGAGATGCCAAGCATTGAACTTGGGACCTTTTGCATGCACAGCTGATGCTCTACCACGAAGCTACATCATTTGCCAGATGCTTACCTTTGTAAATCAGCCCTCATTGTATTTCTGGAGGAAATTCAAAGCAGTTTTTTTTTTTTCGTTTAAATTCAATGGTAATTACACAAAGGAAAGTGAAGAACAACCCCGGAATACTAAATGTGCCAGAATGGTTGGCCATAATGGTAAAGAGATATTTTGTGGTATCGACAAGCCTGACATTCCAGTGGGAAACAAGCCCTACAACCATCAGAACTTCCTTATGATCATGTAAGGCAGCAACGCTCAACCTCTTTGTGCCATGCAGTCTCTCTCACCTCAGTAAGACCACATTACTAGGCTTTTCCTGAGTTGCCCAGATTCTGCGGACTTGCAGACCAGTTGTTTTATTCCCTGGATTTTTATGGAAACGTTGTCACAGAAAAATATGTAAAAGCATAATAAAAAACCCTGTCCAAAAATGTGTATTTTCCTCATAGGCTAAAGCATGAAAATGCCGGGGGGGGGGGGGATTTGTGCTTTTTTCCAAATGTGAATTCATGAATTCTTGAAAGTGCGAATTCCCACAAATGTGAATTTACGCAACTTTGTGAAACTAGAAAAAATCTGATTCTGTCAATGAAGAGACGATGGAATGAAAGGCACCTGTCAGGCCATGAAAGGCACCTGTCAATCCATGAAATCTCCAATTGATGTATCCTAGTGTAATGCAATAAATTTAACTGGAACCCCCAGAGGTAAAACCGACAGCATGCAGGAGACCTGGATGACTGGATGTCCCAGCATTATAAAACAAACAAACAAACAAACAAACAAACAGCTGGGAGATCCAATTTTCCTGGGAATAGCAGTACTGAAGGAAAAGATATTTAACGGTTCCTACCCCTGCTGCTTTCCTCAGCTATTCTGCCCTTTACATCGCAATCCTATGTATGCACTGAGAAGTAAGTCCCTCTGAGTTCAATAGGATGTACTCCCAGCTAAGTGTTTATACAATTGCACCCTGAGTCCATTATTAGCTGCACTGGGTGAAAGATATGGGCATGATAGAGATAGTGGATTATTTTTCTCAGCGGTGCTAATACAAAATTTGGGGTAAGAGAATTAATATTAGAAAAGACCTCCTTGATGAGAGGCACGGTCTGGTGCCCACCAAAGCTGATCTACCATCAAATCAAACAAAAACATCAGGAGATGCTGTTCCAGGTGTCCTGCATCAGGCCTATTGTAGCCCTGTGATGCCTGGTGGATTGCAGCTTTCTGCTACCATTGTCGGAACATTCATTCCAAATGTCATTCGGAAAGTTGACTTCACGTTTGTTTGTTTGTTTGTTTATTTATTTATTTACTGCATTTATATCCTGCCTTTCTCCCCCTCTTGCAAGGAACCCAAGGCAGCTTGCATTATCCTCCTCCTCTGCATTTTATCCCCACAACAACAACCCTGTGAGGTAGGCTGGGTTGAGAGTCTGTGACAGGCCCGAAGTCACCCAGGGAGCTTCCATGGCTGAGTGGGCACCAGAACTCAGATCTCCTGGCTCCCTGTTCAAAACCTCTTGGTTTTATAAAAAGTATATAGAGAGCCTGTTGCTCTTGATTGCCAACCTATCAAACAGTGTATCACTTGAATAGACCCTGTTCCATTATTCTAGCGGGAAGCACAATTACGAAATCACAAAATTACAAGTCACCACCCATTATAAAAAAATCCTAAGTACTGACCCAGGTCCATATGTTGTATTGACTGTGTGAAGACACCAAAACTTGAATTTATTTGTGAGCTACATTTTCTATCGTCCTATCAAATTATTTCAGAATTTGAGTTCGGAGATGTTAAAATAATGCCACATTGAATTAGAGCAAGAAAAAATATCTTTTTTTTCATCAATACAATTTCTAATATCCCCAGAGGAGGGGGAAGAGACATGTAACGTGGCATTGGAACACCCTGCTCCAGCTATGATAAACCTTTCGGTTGATCATCCCAGATTAAGCAACAGAAACCCCAAGGTCAGCTTGAAGGCAGAGAAAGAAAAGAGGGCAAAAATGATGAAATGTTACACAATTTTCATAGAGAAGAAAAGGGACACAATAAATTCAGTGACTTACCAGTGACAGTCACCTGGGTTCCTCCTCCGAAGATATACCACAGTGACACACAGCTGTATAAAAACCTGCCCCACTTCACATCAGAGACCAGTTATCCACACTTATCCCACATGGAAACAGAGCAAGCAATAGGACAACCCCTGTTGCTCCCTTTAGGATGAAGCATTTCCCATTTCCACAGAAACTGTAGGCAAGGGAGTATTTTTGGAAGAATACTGATACTGCAGTCTAGTTCATCTTTGGGCAAGGAAGGGGAAGGTTCTTTTGGTGATCTATAAGCATCTCAGTTCTTTACCGTGATTCTAATCACCATGGTCCATTTCCAAATGGAGGAAGTATGGTAGAAGAGATCCAACTCCTATTTTCCTGTCTCTTCTACCCTGACATTGTAATCCTCTTCTTATCTACTCAGAGGAAAGTCCTACTGAATTCAACAGGACTTACTCCCAGGTAATGGTTTATATTATTGCCACATTAATCTGTTAATAGGTGCACTGGGAAAAAAATGTTGTTATGACAGAGGTACTGTATTTTCTCCAGTGGGTGTTAATAGCCACTTTATGTTTAGGGAACAGAAGATCTCCATTTGACCCAACGTTTTGATCAAATTAACCCTGATGTTTTTGGTCTTTAATCAAACCAATTCAAATAAAAAAACATGAGGAGATGCAATTCTAGGTCTCTTGTGTTAGGTTTGTCTTGTCCCAGAGACATCTGGTGCATTGCAGCAGCCTTTGGTGCAATTGTCAGAACACTCACTCCTAATGCTGTTCTGGAGGTTCACCTTGAATTACATTTTACATGGACCTCTGTCTAGGAAACAACATTTGGAACCTTTTGATTTTTTTAAAAAAGTAGATAGGGACTGTCTTGCTTTGGATTGGCAACTTATCAAGCAACAGCTCAGTTTAATAGTCTCCATTATGTTACTCTTGATTGAAGCCTAAATGCATAATCAAAAAATTAGATGTTCCTAGAACAATTCAAACTTGAGCACACTCCGGGAGAGAGAGGAGGACAGGAAGGCCTGGCGTGCTATGGTCCACGGGGTCACAAAGAGTTGGATACAACTTAATGACTGAGCAACAACAACAGAACAATTCAACCCACCCCCACCTGGTACCGTATGCTCTGTGGAATACCTGGAGTCACCCCATCTTGAATTTCTTTCTGTGCTACATTTTGTATCCACCAGTAAAATCATTTCTAAGTTTGAGGTTAGCCAGAAAAAGGATTTTCCAATAATGTCACATTAACTTAGACTAAGAAAAAGAAATGGGTTCCTTCATTAATACATTTCCCAATGTGGTTGGAGGAGAGGGAAGAGATGTGTAAAATGAGGATTGCACACCATGGTTTGGTTACAATAAAAAAACCAGTAGATCATCCCACCTTAAACAACAGAAACCCTGAGAACAATTTGAAACAGACAAAGAAAATAAGGCAAACATGATGGAAATGTGACAGGAAAGAAAGGGACATGATAAATTGAATGACTTACCAGTGACAGTCAGATGGGTTCCTCCTCCAAACACCCGCCACAGTGACACACCACTGTACAAAAACCTGCCCCACATCACAGCATAGAATGGACCCACACTCCATTTAGTTATGGCGAATGGTCATTAAGCAATTTGACCTAAATTCATATTTTAATATAACCTGCATTGACCAAATAAAATTGGGAAAATCCTGTAGCTTTTTGTTTTGTTTTGAGTAGGCCAGGAGCTATTTTCTTTGGACTGCCAAGGTATCAAACAGTATACCACTTTTATAGACACAGTTACATTATTCTAGCTAAGAGAATAATGGCATCAGAAAATTACAAGTTCTGAACAAAAACAATCCAATCTGCTGTGCAGAGCCAGGTTAACTATACAGACATTCCTCAAAGCAAATTCTCTTCTCTGGTACATTTTGTATCTACTGATTGATCCACAAAAAAAGATTTTCATGGAACGTCATGTCAGTTAGACTAACAGAAGGTTATGGTTTCTTTCATTAATATATTTTCTAAGGTCCTTGGAGAAGGGTGTGTGTGTAAAATGGGAACTGAATACCCTACTCCTGCCTGGATTAACATTCATTTCCTATTAAAAGAACATCCTAGGCTATATGGAGTGAGGGAAACGCTGAGGTGAAGGCAGAGACGGAAAAGAATGGGGAAATGACTGAAATGTTAAAATATTGTCATCGGGAAGGAAAGGAACATGAGAAATTTAGTGACTTACCAGTGACAGTCAGATGGGTTCCTCCACCAAAGACGAGCCACAGTGACACACAGCTGTACAAAAACCACAGTCACTTCACAGCAGAAACTGCTCATTGACTCCTGTCAGAGAAAGATCAGCGATACCTTCTCTGTATGGGAATAGAGTGGGAAACCGGACCACCACTGTTGGTATCTTTAAGGTGACACATTTCCCATTTCCAAATACTCTGTAGTGAATGGTCTATTTTGCAAGAGAAACCATTTATTTATCTGGTGTATTTCTGGGCACAGTAGAGGGAGATCCTTTTGGATCTCCACAAGCATCCCAGGTCTTTCAGGTGATTGTCCTGTCCTTGGTCCATTTCTAGACGGTGGAAGCAATATAGAAGATCTCCCTTTTTCATGATAGCTTGAGCTATATAGGAGACACAAAGAAGTGGTGCTAATGGCTTCTCCAGTCCAGTAGATGCAGAATGCATTTCTTATAAGAGGTTTTCAGGTGATATTGTAGGCAATGAAGAAGCTTTGTCTATGCTCTGTTTCACATCAATTAAACTCAATGCACCAGACCGTTCCTTTGAGTGTCAATATGAACTTCCCTAATTAGCTGGTGGGATGTCTCCACTCTTAGAGAAATCATGTATAATTGATTAAAAATTTAACATGCTGTTTGTGTTAGGAGGTCAAACCGGGAATTCCCCTCAAAATGGAATTCATGGTGAAATACACGCTTCCACAAAGGCCTAGTGTTGTACCAGCTTGGACGATGCCTATGTTTGAACGAACAAAAATGTGGCCCACAGAATGATGACTATGCAGATATTGCTTGGAACCACCTGTTTCCTTCATGTGAAGAGGTTCCCCCACCTTGGCCAAGGGTGGGCCATTTGGTGCCATCCTGATGTTTTTACCTGCCACCCTCATGAGCAGCACAGGCAATTGAGAGGGATCATGAGCAGTGTAGGCCAAAACATCTGGAGGGCCACATGTTGCCCACCTGTGTATAGCACTGTCCATTATGTGATGTGGAGCTTGATGGGGACAGGTTCCACATCAGGGTTGGCTAGTGACTTCAAGATACTGTACGGCACTGATATAATGAAAACTCTTCCATGCTAGGCTCCAGAAAGAGTTGGTGGTCACTGCTCCATTTCACAATCATACTGGGCGTTAGTCGTCACATGGCGTGTTCTGCTTGTGAACACTGGAAATCTGTGCGCTGATCTGAAGCAGGGTCCCTTCATTCCATACTGTGAGCTCTTTTGCTAGACTCATTGAACATTTGTATGGTCAAGTCATTTTTGGAGGATTTCCCCAAAGTTTTATTATTTGTATCCCACACGCATCTGGCAAGATCATGCTCAAGTGACATGGTGATGTTTCCTCTTCAGCATTTGTTGTCATGTCAGCCTCTACCATCTCTAAGCCTGTGCCATTTGTCATGTGGGAAAAACAAAAAAAAATCAGCCAGAGAATGCATCTTTCATACTATGGTGAGGTGTGATATTACAGAATAAGCAAAGCACTCCGCTTCCATTGATTTTTGTCTTGGGAGAAGTGGTAGGAAGTGAGGTAGGGAGTGAACCAAGCATTCAACCTGACATCAGAATCACGCCCATTCTAAAGTTTGCTTATCTGTTTGTTTTACTTTCTTAAGCTTTAGCTTAGCTTGCAACAGTTGCAGGTTGCGCGTATGTCCTGGGAAGTAAAGCGGGATGCGTGGATGATTGCCTAGGTACCACTCATGCTGTTTCCCCTAGTTTCCAGCAGATCTCTTTATTCAGAACAAAGAGGGGCACCTAAACATTTGAATAGCTCGACCAGTCTTGTGTTAGATCTAATTGAACATTGCGGGAAAGAAGATGCTGGACTAGTAGGAAAAGCTGATCCAGCAGGACTCTTCTTATGTTCTTAAGTACCTTGATCAAGAAACAGCAGCAGTGAAATGTATTAAATTTTATTACTGTGCTAATATTGGAAGCAAACATACGAAGGGAGTTCAGGCATGGAAAAGTTGTGTGGGTACAGGTAATGGAAGAACATACAGCAGATATCAGTACTATTCAGTTGAACTAGTATTAGGAGGAAACAAGAGAATGAATTTGGGCCCATGGAGGAAGGACAATTTCTTCTGGGTGGCCGGAGAGATACAGGCCACCCCTGAGTCACCCAATCTTTAAGAACACTCCATTTTGTTCACTGACTTTGTGATGTTCTTCCCTTTGTGTGTCACCTGGCAGGTGTAAGTCTCATGGGCTGACCAGCCTGACTCAGTCAGAGTCAGGTAACTGTGCTGGCCATGTACTTGCCATCCTTTTTGGCTGGTCTGGTGGTCACCATTCCCGAGGAGATCGCAGTGCCATCACCCTGCCAGCTGACTTGGATGGTACCCAGATAAAAGCCATCCATCAGACAGGCCAAGGTGGCTTTCTTTTTGTCTTGAGCTCTTCCTGGGATGGAGGGAAGAGAAGCACTGAAGACGAGACTGTTGGCTGACCTGGAAGAGCGGAGAGATTTTCTTAAATGCCTGAGTGAAAGAGTAAAGTGTCTCTGCAAAATATTAAATATTTATACACTCGCAAATTTGTGAGACTAACTCTAGATCCATCCCATGTATAAAATGCAGTCGTATCTCTGGACCGAACTTCTTATGTATGACCTTTAGTGTCAGCCAAACATCACAAGACAGGCTATTACCTCAGCCCTCCTGGGGCATTAGAGATTTGTCCAAGAAAATTATGAATATGCATTGGGATGTTGAGTGAAGTTCTGGACTATTTCCCTTCAGGGTTTCATCCTGGATCTCAGATGAAGTACTCTATGGAATGCGTTCAGGCTTTGTAACATCTTGAAGTATGTCATTAAAGCAGCTACAATTTCTAGATGCAGTCCACCAAGGATTCCCCTTGTAGAAGCCTCTATGAAATGGTGGTAACTTTTTCTTCTGCTCACAATACAGTTACAATTCACTGGAAGAGCTTGGATTCCATTTTTGTTGTAATTAGAGCAGACCCAGTGAATTCAATGGGACCAAAATTACTCATTAAGTTAAGTCCCATTTATTTAAAGGGTCTTCTTTAAGCATGATATCATATGGATCCAACCCATGGAATTTACAAAGGCATCCTTTCCAGATGTTAGGGATGCTAGAGAAATTTGCTGCAGATTCAAATGAGGCCGGATTCTTTGGAATCTGGCCTCAGGAATCTGCGGCAGATTGGCACCACTTACCCCCGCTCCAGGAGGATTGGAGGTGGAATGTCACTCGGCTGCTTCTTCCACTGGAGCCGTTCACCTCCTCTGCGCTGTTCGCCATTTCTTTTTCTTTTTCTAAAAATGGCGATTGGCAGGATGTTATCAGTATAATAACAATATTATGGTACTGATGCTTTAGTATTCCCCCTTCCACAGTGAACAAGCATGACTCCCAGAAAAATTTTACTTAAATTTTAAAGGGTGACCGGTCACGGACCTAAGACATGCACCCTAACTCCAACTATGGTACCAGGACAAGAGTTTGTTTCTATTGGGACTTATTTTCAAGAAAAAGTATTTAGGATGTGGCAGTTGGTCATCACAGCCCATCAATCTCATCTTTACATGTTCTACTCATTTCAGTGGGAGTTGGTATAGGATTAGGGTCTTTGTATTCAGACAGACAGGGAGAAGAACATACTGGCAAGCAAGACTGAAAAAATCTTTCTTGGGACTTTCAAAACCTATTTTGTACCTTACTTTTTAAACGCAACTGAGAGCATCTAAAAACCTGTTACTGACTTCACGAAGTCTCATCTGCAAAGCATCTTTCATTCTGCCCCTTGCCAATGAAATAATTTCATTTACAGTGTAACTTTATATATGTCTACTCAGAGGTAAACTCCACTGCGTTCGATGGAACATACTCCATGGTTAAGTACAGGGGATTGCAGCCTTACTTATTCTGTTTCCTTTTATCAGTTTTTGGTAGCCAGGACTTTTTAAATTCCACCAAAACTCTGGGGTGGGGAAAGTGACCAGTCCAATAATGCAAGATCATTTCTAAGGCAATCTTAATTTAATACATCTTAAATATAAAGTTCATTTAAAATAAATAGATCATTCCTAAAATGAGTGGGAATTTTCCATTGTCAACACAATCTTTGAGTTTTCTAAGAAATAAAGTAAAAACAATATATCGAATGACCATATAATTCTTCGCTTTTTGATTTGACTGTAACCTTTACCTGGATATTTTTCTCTCAATGGGAAAAGGTGAACATACTCACTGATGACTTATAAACCATTCAATGCAATATGGCTGGGTTATAATGTTTAAAAAGCAACCTCCTGTAGTAAAACATGCACATTTCATGAGAGCAAAAGATTTATGAATGTGAACCAGCTGCCCAATCTCATGCGCTTTTACTCAGAAATAAGTCCCATTTTGCCAATGGTGCTTCCAGTTAAGTGCGCACTGGACTGCAGTCTTAATCTGTTTGGAGAGAACAGCAACGTTATACAAAAGAAAACTCGAGCACCATTTAAGGTGATTCAATGCAACATGCAGAAGATTCCCTGCTTGAGCCGGATACAGAGTTTGGAAGGGAAAAGAGCACAAATTAACACAAAAAGACATCTGGAAAACAATTGTATATGCATTTTAAAGTGACTTACCTGTGACTGACCAATAGGTTCCACCACCGAAGACATACGCACAGTGACTAATCGCCATACAAAAATGTCTCCGCTGGAAAGCTGCTTCTGCTTTTTGGATGGGGTGCCATCTTGGTGGATGGATTTGATGCAGAGGGTGATGCAGTCAACACTTTAGGACATATGCACCACGTGTGTGTTCACTGCGGAAATGGCTGATGAAATTTGCTGGAGAATAATTCACTGGGAAAAGAGAGCTGCCCCCAACCTGGGAACTGATTGATTTGGGCATGTGGCAAGAGTCATGAGCATTGTACAAGTGGCTGTTCCATGCACACAACCTTGCAAAGAATCCAGCTGCAAGTGAAGAAAAAGGCAGGTACAGAGATTCGCCTCCTGCCAGGGATGGACAGATCTGTCGACTTCATCCTTTGCTCAGGTTGCAGGGTTTTGAGGCTTACGTTCATTCCATCCCATTTCTGCGCCTATTTCTGAGTTGTTGTTTTAAAGTCGGCATGGAACTTTGCACATTTGTGTGTGTGCATCCCCCCCCAAAATCAGCATTCCTGTGAACTCCCCCCCCAAATACACATTTTCCCAAGTATTTTCGATTGATGTAATGCAGTTTTGTACACGCCTTTCTCTAACATACACAGATTTTGTGCACCATTTCCAATAATATGCATATTTCCCCACAACGAACTACATCACCAACTATGCAAAAGTGCAGATCTCATTACCCAGTTCTGTCTCAGCTCACTTATTAGCTTGAAAGTGACACATATAATTAATTCACATTAAAACCTCCATGGAACAAATTTGCCACTCATCCCTACCCCCTGCACACAGCGATTGGCACTGAACATGGTGACACATGCCCAAGCCAATTTACTTCTCAGATGTAGGTGCACATCTTCAAGGACTGAATGCTCACAGGGATGTACACCATCCAACATGATCTCCGTGCATAGCATGGATGTCACTTCACCTCTCTGTCCATTTCTTCTTGTGGATGCATGTGCTATCTGGGGCAACTTCACTCATTTTTAAATTCATGCAGTACTAGATACAAACAATGCTTTGTTGGGAGCAACTCCTGTTGGATTGGGGCTACTGGGAACCAGAAATAACATACATGATCTCTATGGAGTGGGGTCTTGGCTTAAGCTGGAAGCTCTTCCTGTAAAATATTGATTCACTTTCTTAGAATCATAGAATAGTAAGGTTGGAAGGGGCCTACAAGGCCATCAAGTCCAACCCCCTGCTCAATGCAGGAATCCAAGTCTTCTCCAAAGTTCTTCCCTGTCTCACACTATCAATGTGATTCTTTCTCTGGTAGCACAAAATTATTTCAAGGTCTGCGGCTCAACTTTCTATGATGCCCAGAATGCTATGTGTGTGTGTGTGTTTATATATATGAAGTGACTCGGAAATAAAGGCTTCTTTGAGGTCAACATATTTCTCTAACCTGCAAGTGCATCCTCTAACCTGTAAAGTTCAGAAGACCACTCCATGTTTTCCTAAAATTTCTACGTGTAACAATCTAGAGCAGTTCCAACCCAAATTTTATTCAGGACTCAGTCATTCTCTCTATAAGCTAGATCTGTTTAGGCAGCCAGCAAAGATTCTGGTACGCATACACTTGTTCCTACTGAAGTCATTTTAACAAAGCCATGCTTTCCCTTGAACATTTCCTTTAGCTATTCCTGTGTAACTGAAGAATCCTATATAATGCATGCATCTGCTTTGTAGACACTGTGATATCCCCCACCCTGTCTGAATTTGTGTGTGATCTCCAGTCGTGCAATACCACCTGTAATTATTACTCTCTTCATAAAGTAGCATTCTGTTTTTCAGAATAATTCAATTGCACAGAACACAAGAGACACCCCCCAAATACAACTCGGTTCCACCAAATTCCATAGAATAGAGTGGATCTCACATTTCCGGTGCGTGCATCCCTTCCAACATGCTGAACTAGCACAGTGATGCAGTTAGATAATTTCAGGATCTGGACTTAACAGAGTCCTTAATGGGAGGCCACATTAGACCGTAATGTGGCTTACTTAATTTATTTCAAAATGTGGCAAGCCATTCTGCTTCCAATTGGAGCTCTTGTGCTCATGGGGCCGTGGATATTTGCCCTAAAGTCCTATTCTGTTGGCGTCAACTGAGATGGCATTCCTAAGTATTCACAATAAGGGGTTGGGGAATAACTACTTTGTTCACTGAGTTGCCTTGGTGTCCCCCCACCCCCAATCTAGGCATAGCAGTTAAAGAGAGATTAATACCCAGGGGTCTTACCTGAATCACGGTTCCACCATATAATTCCTCTGATGTTTTCAGTCAGAAGTCTGTAAGGTGCTCTCATGTAAAATCCTCCAATCTTGGATAATTCCAGATAGCTCATTTCCGAACAGGAAAGAGTGTGATTGAAGCATCCTCCATTCATGAATAGAAGAATCGTAGAGGAAGAATTAGAGAATTCTGTAGAACTGGTTCATTCTCCAGGAAATCCATTCTGTGTATCAAACTCTTCTGTGAGGTGGGAGTAGGCATTTCAGAAAAAATCCTGGATGTTGAGTTGGAAATGAAATGCAAGTTTCTCCTGATGTAGAAAAATGTTATTTCCAGAGCAAACCATTGCATCTGATTGGGAAGTGTGTAATCCAGGTAACATCCTCATATATACCAATAATGATCTCAAATTATCCAAGTGCCAGCTATTTTGTCGCCAAAATTCATGCAGGAGAAAGGTGTCAGAAGGCTTGGGGGACATGCCAAGGTTTGCAGAAGGGAAAAAAATGATTAGGAAAAAAGATAACGGGGGGCAGAGCCCCCCCAAACAACCCAATGAAGCTTGAACATGCTCAGTGGCAACAGAATTCTGACTGTTGCGCATGTGTGTATGTGTGTGTGTGTGTGTGTGTGGCAGGGGAATGAAAAAACAAACAGAAAATTGGGTGGGTGAGGGAATGTGAAATGGGACCACTCTACATGTCAATATTTTCTAGCAGGGTCCCATTTGTCAGGTTGATTAGCATTTCCACATCATTGCCCATAACTTACCTGAAAAGCATGGTTTGATATATCTGTAGTCTAAGGACCTTGGATTTTTTCACATATTGGATATCCTGTTGCCTATCTGTGAAGCTCACTCCACTCCATAAATATCCATTAGACAATGGCTAGTTCAAAATGGCTTCCACTGTATGGCCAAATTGATCCCATTTCCTGCTTATCCATGCCTATAGGTCTTCGATAACACAATCCACAAAACAAGAACCTGCGTGTTGTCCACAACAGCCAAAGGTCTACATCGCCAAGACCCTGTACCCCTCATCAATAGCTCTCATTTTGATAACCACTTCCTTCTGTACTTCTGAAGAAGATGGGTAATGCTTCGGTGATGGACCATGCCTCATGTCCAACTGGCATTTTTGAGAAACCACAGAGGACCATTTTTGTTACATGAAACTTCCTATCATCTGACTTTGCATTCTCTGTGCAGCCAGCATCTGTCAATGTGACAGTTATTTGTTAGAAAGGGGTGGGTGGATGATCTCGGACAGTTATTAGAAAAAGAAGAAGATATAGTACGTCTGCAGTAGCATATCTTTATATAGTTCTATATTCAGGGCTATAAGCATAGAATCATAGCACTGGAGGGTATCTTATCGGTCATCTAGTCTGACCCCATGCTCAATGCAGGAAATTCAGAGCCAGAGAATCCCCAGTAGATAGCTGCCCAGTCTCTGCTTGAAGATGTCCTGCAAGGGAGAGCCCACCCCTCAGTCTAGCTAATAGGTTCTATTGTCGAACTGCTCTTAAGAAATCAAGACATTTCTTAAATGGAATTCCAAGTCAACCAGCTGATCCTAAATTCTCAACTGATGGCCATTCTACTTGGGCCTCCTAAAGTTGAAAACTTTTATATCAGCCTTGCTCCTGTTGTTCCCTGAGAAAACACATATTATGTTCCCTCCCCTGGACTGTCTTTAAAGCAGCCTGGCTGGCACACAGAAATTAAGCAAGTGAAGCATTTCCTGGAACACAGATAAAGTGCTTGTAAAATCAGATAATTCCTTGTCGTGCTGTTATTAAAAACATAAGAACAAGGTGGAAATAATAGGCAGCAACACCAAAGATATCTAGGATTAAATCTATGATCTATTAGGCATGTCTGCGAAATCCAACATGGACTCAAATGAGGCCGAATTCCAGTGAATTCCGGCCCCTGGAGTCCATGGTGGAACGAATGTACTTCCCCTGCCACCCCGGATGCACACGGACTGAATCTCCCCTCCCGGCCAATTCTGTTTCACTGTCTGAGCGGAACCAGGAAGTGATGGGACGCAAATGGCGTCTACTACGTCGTTTGTGTCCCCGTTTTTCCTCACGACAGGCTATACATCTGTATTTACATAGATACTTATGTAGCCTATCACATGAAAAAACAGGAACGCAAATGGCATAGTGGATGCCATTTGTGTCTCTGTTTTTTTCATGCGATAGGCTATGTAAATATCTACATCAACAAAGACGAGTAGCCTATTGTGAGAAGAAACGGGGACGCAAACAGCGTACTGGATGCCATTTGTGTCTGGATCTTTCTTTCCTCTTTCCTCTTAGTCAGCGACATAGACCGCAATGGCGTCCGTATCGCTTACGGAACGGAGCTGGCCGGCGGCTCTGCGGACTTGCCGCCGAACGGAGCCAGCCAGCGAGGATTCTGGGGGGGAGGAATGGATTGCCTCCCCCCCCACGGACCCCCCAGTGGACTGGAGGTAAGGGATTTCATACATCCTTGTGATCTATCGATCTATCTATGGATCTGGCACAAATTTATTTGGTTCACATTTTAATGCAAATGTACCTAATTTCACACTTCCAAACCGATACGGAAACTGAAACTCAGCTATCCTTCAAAATTTGCACTTCTCTGAATTTTGCAGTGTTATCCTCCAATAAAAACAATATATACAAAAATACATATAATAGGAGAAAGCTCATGTATCAGTGAAAATATCATTAAAAATGCCTATTAGGAAAAATGTACAAATATATTAGGCAGAATTGCATACAAAAATGTAAGTATTAGGAGAAATACTCTTAACAAAAAATCTCAGAGTTTGGGATGGACTAATGTGGCTACGTGCGCATGTGTGTGTGTGTGTGTGTTCATTCTACTACAGAGCTACATCTTGTCTCATGGTTGCTGCTGTATTAAAAGCCAACTGCGTAATTCGGCTCTTAGGAAGCTACTTGGATCAAGACTCTGTTGTCTGAGACTTCTGGAGCTATTTATATCACAAGGCAAAATTAAATATTCTGTAACTCTCCCTATGGTGAGGAGCTATAGGGGCAGCCATTTCCCCCATAGAATGAAACTGGGAGTTAAGGTACATCATCACATACTGAACTTCTCCACACCAGAATTTTTATCCTGCAACTTACTGGGGCTTCTGCTTCTGAATTCTTTGAGGGATTAAGATTGGTTTGTTATATGGGCTGACACATGCTTTTTTCCAGGACTTTCTTTCTTTGCGAGTTCTACATGTTTCATTATGTGGCCACTAGATGGTTCTGTGTTACAGCAGAACTGTGCAATTTCACATGGCCATTAAAGTGGATTCACATTTATTACTGCATCATCCCCAATCCTTTTAAAAACTGGGATAAAGATCAGAAAGTGTGGGAGATGCCCTGGAGGTCGATGACCTCATGTAAAGGACCCACAAACATCTGTGAGTGACCAATCATGAGCATACAATAAAAGCCTCATGTAGAAGTGCTCGCTGTTGCTCCCAGGGATATTTGAAGGTGGAAAAGGCAAGCACATGGTAGTGCAGTGACTGAGCGTATCTTTGAAATTAAGTTTAAAAATGGAATAAAGGAAGACCACCCAGTCACCTCATTTCATAGTAAGTACCCCCTCCCCCCCACACCTGGAAAGGCTGTGATTTTTTTGGGGGGGGGGCTATGAAAGTTGCCAAGATTATCCCCAACCCTTCATAGTGAATGATGGTCCGGAGACTTTGGTACAGCACTAGATATTATCCAGTTTTGATTAAAAAAAAAAAAACAAGGCAGTTCCCCCAAACACAAGAATGATAAAAACAGAATGAAATTAGTAAAACACAAATATCATAAAATCCTTAAATACACTATAAGGGAAAGGACAAGGCACTTGATATTGACAAACTATTATTCCTAGTGCAGCAAAGAAACTGACAAATGCAACCTTCAGACTATTTTCTGAACTGGCATTCATTCTAGTTTTCCTGAATCAGATTTATAATTTGGAAGGATGGGACTGGTCTGTTTTCTCTTCGTAATTCATTAAAAAAAAATCCCTTTGAAAATAATAATCATTTAATGCAGAATACAGCATACAACTAAACAGCTGCTGAACAATAAAATTTCAAAAACAGTCATCAGAAAAACCTCAGTGTTCATTAAAAAATCTGGGCAAACCTGCAGCCTTAGAGAGAAAGCCCCGAGGCAAACATCTCTGGGGAGGATTTCCCACAACTGATGTGCCCTCAAATAGTAGACCTTCCTTCTGTTTGCAACTCACTTAAATACCAAAGGCAGGGTACCTGGTGAAGATCTGAATGACCATATGAGAATAGGTGATGTTTTAGAGGTAATGCATGTTCAAACTCATGGAGGATAAGGCTATCAATAGCTACTAGTCCTGATGGCCATATGCTACCTCCAGTTAGGGATGTTAGAGAAATCCGCCACGGATTCAAATGAGGCCAAAGAATCTGGCCTCAGGAATCCGCAGGGGATCAGCACCACTTACCTCATCTCCTGGAGGATTCCGCACGGGATGGCATGGCTGCTTGTTGCATCTGGAGCCATTCGCCTCCACGCCGATCGCCATTTTTTTTTAAAAAAGGCGATCGACAGGATGTCCCCATAGACTTATACGCAAAATAGAGCCGTGAATCTTGTGTATAAGTCTACATAGCCTTTTTTTAAAATGAATTACGAAGAGAAGACAGACCAGTCCCATCCTTCCAAATTATAAGTCTGATTCAGGAAAACTAGAATGAATGCCAGTTTGGAAAATAGTCTGAAGGTTGCATCTGTCAGTTTCTTTGCTGCACCAGGAATGATAGTTTGTCTACATAGACTTATACGTAAGATTCACAGCTGTATTTTGTGTATAAGTCTATGGGGACATCCTGCCGATTGCCATTTTTTTTTAAAAAAAATGGCGATTGGTGCATTGGCGAAGGGCTCCGGTTGATTCAGGTAAGTGGCGGCGGCCCTTGGCTCTGCGAAATCCTTGCGGAGTGGAGCTGCTCAGCGAGGATTCCAGGGGGGAGGAACAGATTGTCCCCCCCCATGGATTCCCCACTGGAACGGATGGTGGGGAATCCATACATTCCTACCTCCAGTATGCCTATGTACACCAGTTGCTGGGGAACATAGGTGGGAGGGTGCTGTTGCACTCATGTCCTGCTTGTGGGCTTCCTGTGGGCAGCTGGCTGGCCACTGTGTCAACAAAATGCTGGACAAGATGGACCCTTGGTTTGATCCAGCATGGCTCTTCTTATGTTCTTAAGCTCTTGATTTTCCAAGCGGAGTCATGGTTTAGGGCAGGGTTTGAGCAGTCTTCAGGCTTGCAGGATCTGTTCTGTTGTTGTGGTTGTTGTTTGTCCATCAACCAGAGCCTGGTGCAAAATTATGACTCAGGAGATAACAACTTGAGGGCCAGATGTTCCTCCATCCGTGCTGAAACAGATGCAGAGGAGTTGCAGGAATCAACAGGTGACACATTTTTCCAGCCTAAGAACCCAGTGAATCCACCTGTGAAGATTAACCTGTTACACAGCCAATAAAGGCATGGAGCCTCTGGCTAGAACAACAAAAAAAAGGAGGTGCTTTCTTATTTCATGATCTCAAAGAATCACACCTGGTTCTCCAACTTCCTTGGCACTCTCTTAACTTGCATCCGGATTCCCCGGTGGCTCACAGATGCATGAGAGGAAATGAATTGGCAAGGCAAAGTAGCCTTCCATTACCAACTGCTTTTTAATTGCAGATACCCACCTGCCCAGTGTTTCCTGCATGACATTTCTCTTTTTCTTCCTCAGTGCAGAAAGGAAATTAGTGAGCCCATGTCTGGGGAATACTTGGGGCCTGACAACGTATGGCAGTTGCATTTGACTTTTTAGTAATTCTTCACCTGTGCATTGATGCTTGTGACAGAAGCATAGACAGAATTTTTGTGATGAGTTCACAGATGGAGGGTGGTGAAGCATCGGTGGACACAAGCCAGAACCTAGATACAAACCATCGATATACAAGCAATCCTGCACCCAATTTCCCAGGAGTGAACTCCACTGGACTCAGTGGGACTTATTTCTGTGCAGAGACAGACAAATTTGTCCATGTCTATTTCTCATTTTTCTAATCTTAAGTTTTTTTTCTGCCCCAAACTTTCAGAATCAAAAATAAATGTTAGCATGAAAATTCATACACATTTTTACGCGTATTTCCCCTAATACGTACATTTTTGTACTCAGTTTTCCTAATGCACACATTTTTTCAAGTAGTCCAGATATAATGCATTTTGAACATTATTTTCAATAATATATGCATTTTTGTAGGCTCCCCTATCTTTGGATTGGAGAACTCTATTCTAAGATCCAGAGAAGTGTGACTTTCAAAGGAGAACTGAATTTCAGTTCCCATATTGGGTCAAAAGTGTGAAATTAGGTCAGTTCACATTAAATTTTGAATTGAACACATTTTTTTAGCTGTTCCTACTGAGTAGACATGTGTATAGGATTGCACTATTATATATTTTATATTGGACCGAAATACAGAACTTTAAAGCCCTACACCAGTGGTCTTCAAATGTGGATTGCCAGATGTCCTTGGACTGCAGCTTTCATCATCCCTAAGCACTGGTTGTGCTGGCTGGGTGTGATGGGAGTTGCAGTCCAAGAGTTACACTGGAGATCCACTGGTGGGAACAACTGCTCTAGACCAAATCATACCTGGCTTGGGATGTGGATAGTTCCCACAGCAACTTGCCTGCATGTTGGATTAGGAAGTGAGGTCTTCGGGTGCCCTTGCCACGTTAAGGGAACAATCCTATGGCCACTAGACAGTGGCTAGATGGCCATAGGATATCTGGTTTTCTGGGAACCGACCTTGGAGCCCACACTTCGAGGTCAGTTCCTGGAGAACCGACCTCCCCCCACTTCCACGCTGCCTCAGAGGCAGTGCGGAACAGAGGGATGTATGAAACACCTACCTGGCTCCGCGCCGGGCAATCTGCGGTGGGGGGAGGCACTCCGTCCCTCCCCCTGGAATCCTCGACGGGGGGGAGGCGATCCGGTCCTCCTGCCCGGAATCCTGCCTGGCTGGCTCCGCTCCGTGGCTAAGCCGCGGAGCTGCTGGCAGGCTCTGGCTGCCTGCAGCCGGACATCCAGCTGCTGGGCAGCCCTGTAGGGACGCAAATGGCAGCTGTCATAGCCACCGCCATTTGTGTCCCTGTATTGAGCCATGATAGGCTACGTAAGTATTTACGTAGCCTATCACGGCAGGGGGAAAAACCCCAGTGTATGCCATTTGCGTACGCTGGGTTCCCCCCACCCCACCGTGATAGGCTACGTAAATACTTACGTAGCCTATCACGGCTCAATACAGGGATGCAAATGGCATCCCTGCATTAGCCGTGATAGACTATGTAAGTATTTACGTAGCCTATCATGGCTATGAAGAGGAGGAAGCGAATGGCAGCCGCAGGATGGCCGCCATTCGCAAAGCAGCGTGGATGGGAGCAGGTAAGTGCTCCGTTTCATGCTCCTTTTGTGGGTTGGGGGCGGCGGGGACTTCATCCCGCACGCCTTTTGTGGGTTGGGGGGGCAGGGGCTTTGTTCCACGACGGATTTCAGGGGGCCGAATGAACTGGCATTTGGCCTCACCGAGATCTGTCATGGAATTCTCTGACATCCCTAGTGGAACAGCCCCGTCCTCCGCACTCGCAAGAGGAGCATGGAGTGGCCAAAAAGGAGCATATCTAGAGGCGTTCCAGGGTGGGGATGGTGGAAATGTCTGTACGACATGTTGGATGTGTCGTACAGCAGCCTCCTCCCCCGCTTGGCCCCCCTGCGGCTAGACAGCCGAAATCAGCAGTCTAGCAGACAATGCAGGGTGGCTGAAGCATGGAGGGAATGATCCCCTCTGTGCTTCTCCTTCCCTGCATTGGATAGGTGGTCACCTCCGAGTTTGGGGGCGGTGGCCTATCTGAATAGGATTGCCCCCTAAGTGAGGTTAGTGGTGATCAGGGAGAAGGCCTTATCAGTGGTGGTACCCTGTTTGTGGACCTACCCTCCCCAGAGAGTTTTGCACGGTGGTTACTTTGCTATCTAGGACTGCCTCTTCTAGATGGTTCACAGTGCCTTTAGATGTCTTGCTGCAGCCACTTTAAAGGAGACAGTCTCCAGCTGTAGGCACAGCAGGTTCCTCCTCTTGGTTATGTGCCAGGGGAAGCGGATCAGGCTAGACATAATAAAAACATCTTCCAAAGTTTCTGTCTGCTTCAAAGACAGAGTCTTTTCAAAGCACACCACTTCATAAGAACATAAGAAGAGCCTTGCTGGATCAGACCAAGGGTCCATCTAGTCCAGCATTCTGTGCACACAGCAGCCAGCCAGCTGCCCAAGGGAAATGCACAAGCAGCAACAGCACCATCCTACCCATGTCTCATAGCAACTGGTGTATATAGCCATCAGGATATAGACTTCTCCATGAATTTGTCTAATCCTCTTTTAAAGCCTTTCAAAGCCATCCAAATTAGTGGCCATCACTACCCTGCACATCAAACAGTAGCTGTGTGATTATGCCCAGCACAACCTTTCCCTCCTGTCCTGACGAGTTCTTTGCCAGGAGAAAGGGAGGGAGATGAACAAAAAGACTGCAATGTCCACAGTGTCACTTTTTAAAGAGCTGGACGAAAGTATTTGGCCTCAGTCCTTCTTTAGGGGTTGGTGAATTCCAATAACTTTCTTGGGGAGCAGGATGCGGGGTGGTGGTGGTTTGCTGTTAAAGATGAAGTGGCCAATGGTTCTCCCCCCCCATCACATCAGCAACATGGCAGCATTCCCTTCCAATCTGGAACACAATGCCAAAATGGGAAGGATGCTATGCTAAGATATATTGTTGTTTACCAGGCTGTTTATGGGGTGGGGGGAAGATGGCTGCGCTCTTGTGCAGAAAAAAGAGAGATTCTGGGGCAGCGGAGTCTTTAATGGGTGGTAAGCATGGTGCAGCTTACCTTGGGGCAAAAGTCACCCAGAAAACAGCAGGTGATGAAGGCATCAGGGCAGCAGAAGTGAACACCATTTTATCCCAGTAGTTATGCTCATCCTATCAATTATGTGGATCTAAGATGCAAAACTGCACATGCTCTGAGTATTGCTTTTATCATGGAGGGCAAACAGTTTGTTATTGTTATAATGTATAAGGGATGTACAAGCAATTTATTTATTTATGTATTTATTTATTACATTTATATCCTGCCTTTTTTCCTCTTGCAAGGAACCCAAGGTGGCTTACATTATCCTCCTCCTCTAGTATCCTCACAACAACAACCCTGTGAGGTGGGTTGGGCTGAGAGTCTGTGACTAGCCCAAAGTCACCCAGTGAGCTTCCATGGCCGAGTGGGTACTAGAACCCAGATCTCCCAGCTCCCAGTCCAACACTCTCACCACTACACTGCACTAGCTCCCCAATAATTTCATTTATTTCATTCTTCCATCATGGAACTCAAGGTGGCTACATGTGGTTCCTAGGTGGTCTCCCCTCCAAGCACTGATCAGACCCAGACCTGCTTGGCTTCAGCAAGGGAGCTATCTCATGTGCCTTCAGACCATGCCTGGGACTTTGAGATCCATCATGGTGTAGTGGTTACAGTATTGGGCTAGGACTGGCAAAACTTGGGTTCTACTCCCCACTCTGCCATGAAGCTGACCAGGTGACTTGGGTCAGTCACTGAATCTCTACTGGACCTACCTCACAGGGTTGTTTTGAGGATGAAATGGAGAGGAGGAAGATGATGTACTCTGGCTTGGGCTTCTTGGAGGAAAGGCAGGATATAGATGCAACAAATACATAGATAAAGCATGTACTGGTGGTGTGAGAAGAGTCTGCTTCACAACTGAAATAATACACTTGGCTGTATAAAGAGGACCTCATAAGACATTAAGTCCAAGGTTTAAATTTACCCCCACCCAAATTTGTTAGAATTTGCCCACCTGCCCCAAAGTTGCCAATATTTCCCCTACCTTTGTGAGGGTCAAATGGTACCATGTAAAGAAGGAAAGTGGGGGGATTCATCCTGGCCTTTAACTATGAAAAAGAAACCTGATAAAATTTGGTTCAGCCCAGCATGTGATGTGGGAAGAATTGGCCACAGGTCTAAGTGGTAGAGACTGTACAGAAGGTACCATCAGCTTTCTGCAGATTTTGTTAAATTGGTTCCATCTGTGTTCCATGGATTGTCAGGCATCTATCGTTTCATCATCTGCTCACTGATGGAATTGGATTTTCTTTTAAACCAGAATTACATTCTGCTGGTGCTAATTCACATTACCGCACTTGCACAAATCTGTTGATGTGCATGAGTTAATGTAAATTAAAAAGGTAAAGGTGTCCCCAGCCAGTCGTGTCCGACTCTAGGGTGCAGTGCTCATCCCCGTTTCATCCCCGAAGAGCCAGCGCTGTCCGAAGACGCTTCCGTGGTCATGTGGCCGGCACGACTGAACACCGAGGTGCACGGAACGCTGTTACCTTTCCCGCCGAGGCGGTACCTATTTATCTACTTGCAATTTCTTGCTTTCGAACTGCTAGGTTGGCAGGGGCTGGGACTGAAGATGGGAGCTCGCTTCGTCACGCGGCACTCGGGTCTCGAACTGCTGACCTGCCAACCTTCCAGTCTGCAGTTCAGCGTCTTAACCACTAAGCCACCGCGGCTCCTCATTTGCAAATTACGTTGGTGCTAATGTGAATTAGCACAAATCCCCCCCACCTCAAAGTGAAAAAATCGATCTGCAAGTCCTTCACATCTGTGTGACTTGGAAAAAGCTGGTCTGCTGCGAAATCTGCAGGTCAGATTCATAGAAATCCAAACTCATTTGATTCGGTTGTGGATTTCTCCAACATCCCTAGCTTTGTAGCAGGGGTGACTGACTACCTGCCTCAGCATCCCAAACTTGCAAATATATGCATTTGCTGCCATCTTCTGGCTACTCCTCTTTATGCATTGTCTGAAACACGCGTAGGGAGGCAGAAGTCACCTTAAAGGCTTTTCCACTGAAAGAACAAGGCTTGCTAATAAGCAGATCTCTTGCTCACCACTCGAGGGCACTGATGGATAGTTAGTTTTGCAGAATTCCACAGGCATAGATTTCTCTAGCAGAGAAATGAAGTAATGTTTGTATGATTGAATTTCTTTCTGTCTAGCAGCTGTTAAGGGCACAGGAAATGCAGTAATGGAGAAAACAGCACCAGTTGGATGACTTCCTGGTCAGCTGTTGTTAGACACACATAAGCTCTACCAGAAATAAAATAAGCCCTACAATTCTATATATCTGTATTGGTATATGCAGGCCATTGCTAATAGGTTATTTCATGCTTGGTGTCAGTTATGTATGTTTTCCTTTTGTATTATAAAAGCAAAGGGCTGGATGTGCCTGATCTTGTCTGATCTCAGAAGCTAAGCAGGGTTAGCCCTGGTTAGGTCTTGGATGGGAGACTGCCTGGGAATCAGGCTTCCTGCATTGAGCAGGGGGCTGGACTTGATGGCCTTGTAGGCCCCTTCCAACCCTATGATTCTATGATATGATTTGTGTATGAAATAATAAACATTAAAAAAAAAGAAGCTAAGAGGGACTGTGGTGCATTGTGGGGCTTAATCTCTGCATAAGATTAGCCTCAGAACCCATTGATACAACTCTGGATCTGGAAACAAAAGAATGAAAGCCAGTGGATGTGAGCATGTGCAGAGTGTCTTTTGCTCACAACTGAGTAATTTCCAGCCCACACTTATGCATCTGGGAAAGACTGGGGGTCTTTTAAAGGGCATGATCTCTGGCCAGAAATCTTAATTTTAAAACTGAAGCAGTGGTGTGCTGTGTCTGAACGATAAAGGCCATTCTACGCAGGGTCATCTGTATCCGTTTTCACGGGAGTTCACAATGAGTGGGTCACAATAAGTGGGAAATTAATATATATCAATTTTGGTCATGATATATATTATCTCTAGGATTGCCAGTTGCTAAGGTTAAGTATTTTTTTATACCTTCCTTCAATTATATTCCCAGGGTGGTTTGCACAACATTTTCTCAGCATACAAACACAGTTTGCTTTTAGGAAAATATTATCCTTTGCCCAGTTGGCAAGGTCACTGCAGTTTGGAGTGCTGTGTTCTAACTTTTTTTATATCTAGTCTTCTTTGACCATAAGGAGCCCACAGCAAGGCATGTATGGTTGGTTACCAGGTACCCTCCCTTCCAGGCAACGTTTAGGGCCAAAACTAGAGAGAGCAAAGAAATGTATTCAGTTCGCATTTTCATGCAAGCTTGCCTAACTGGCACATCTGAAACCACTGTGCAAACCAAAACGCAGTTATACTTTAATATTTGCATTTTTCCGAATTTGAGATGCAATTCTCCAGTTAAAAAAAAATGCATGGAAAAGTGCATATATTATATTCGACCTTCCCCACGCAGATCCTCTCCAGACATTTTGGACTATAACTCCCATCATTCCTGACCATTTAGCTGATGGGGGCTGAAGTCCAAAAATCTGGAATTAGGGAAGTTGGAGAAATGTGCAGTGGAACCAAATGAGTTTGGATTTTCATGAATCTGCCTGTAGATTGCACAGTGGATTGGCTTTTTCCGTGTCAGGCAGATTCCATGAACTTGCAGCAGACTGTTTCTCTAACGTCCTTGAATTTTGCACAAATTTCGTCATAGAAAAATACGCCAAATTAAAAACCCCCAGCCAAATATGCACACTTCCCCCTTAGTCTAAAATGAGAAAATGTGCATTTTGGTGAAAATTGTGCATTTCTGCGTGCATTTCTGCAGAAAATTGTGCATTTCTGCGTGCATTTCTGCAGAAAATTGTGCATTTCTGACTCTGAGCATTTGCTCAAAGTCAGAAACAAAAACATCTGATTCCATCGACAGTCAGATGAAGGAACAGAATGCTCCCGACAATCCACAAAACACAGATGGAGCAGATTTTACACCATCTGTACATCCCTATCTAGAAGGTACCAGGTTGAGGAACGCTGTCCTAGGACAAATAACATGCATTATATTAGGGAAAACTGCTTGCTGAATGGGACATAATCAGCAACATTACCTACAGAAATGCATATGTTAAATGTGCATAAAAATGCATACCAGTGTTCATGTGGATTTCTAAAAATAATTTGCTAAGGGATATGTGCAAATGGGACAAAATGAATGTAAGTTGGTAAAATGATAAATTAAGAGAGCGATCTTATGGTCCCTGGGTGAGTATCCCAGAGACCAAAGGATTCTTCAGAGCCCCCTTTCAGAGATCTGACCCCTCCCCCTCGCAGCTAACATGGAAAGAACTGTGCCAAATGCCTTCTGAGGTCAGAAAAGCAACCTCAGAGGAGGCAGAAAGGGGGCATTCTGGTGGTGGTGGTGGTGGGGAGACCAGAGAAACCAGGATATGAGTTTTCCTGAGCCTCCTCCAGCCTCCTTCCCTCCCCCAACAAAGCACCCTGACTAGATGGGCTAAAAAGCCCACCTAGCAAAATCTGCAGGGCAGGAAGATGGGGAGGTGAAGGCCGCCTCCACTGCTTCTCCCACCTGCATTGGACGATCAGACACATCCAAATTTGGGGGCATCTGATCATTAAGGACACAATCAAATTCACCGATTTGTGTATCCCTAGCCATGAATTGCTCAGCTTCAGTTCTATACTGGTGTCCTGTGCCTTCATAGGCACCCACCTGACAAAGGCATGCCAACATTCCTCCATGCCAACACCATTCTGTAATCCCAGCACTGCAAAGAAAGGACTTCCATTGATGGTGAAAGTGACTATACAGGCAAAGTAGGATGACTTCCTTATCAGTTTCATCCCCTCCCCCAGGCTGAAACCAGTCTATAGACTTCATGCTCTTGGTGGTTCCACATGGACCTATGGCCTGATTAGAATCCACCAGGAGAAGAGCCTTCAGTGTGGTGGCCCCCTTTCTTTGGAATTCCTTGCCCCAGGAGGTCAGGCAGGCACCAACACTGTGCTGCTTCCAGCGCCTCCTGAAAACAGCTCTCTTCCAAGAAGCGTCCCGTAACTGACCAGCCACGGTTATTATTGGCATTCTGCTTAAAAGGGCCATTTGAATATGGCATTTGAATTTGTTTATCTTTTTATCATTTTACCTTTTATGTTCACTGCTCCCGAATCTGTTTTGAATGGGGAGCGGTATACAAATGTTGAAAATGAATAAATGCAAAAAAAAAAAAAAATACATCTCAGGTTTGTTTTGGTGCTTGTTTTCTGGTTGGCTTTGCAGTTTGGCTGTGAAATTCACAAGCCCTTCCAAGTCTTCCAACTTATCTTATTGCTTGATGGACATCCCCACCTAGTGTCTCAGGGCAGAACTGAATATCATTCCCACATTTCCAGCCCTGTGTCGTTTTAGTCAAACTCTTGCAGCTGGATGCCTTTTTCCTGCTTAGGAGAAGCCTGAAGATGGCAGCAGAACCAAAGAGATGCGAGAAGCCACAAGTCCTTCCAGCTTCCCCCTCCAAAGAATACCGGGATTTGGGAAAGCAAGAACTCACCACCAGAGGTCAGCTGTAGATGAAGTTACCGTACAGCTGTTTGGTGAATTGCAGGAGAATTTCAGCAGGTGTAGTTTGCACGACAATGAGACAGGTGGGGCAATCGTAGGGATGGACGGACCCACCTCCGTCCGGTCCCTTCGGGCGATCACCAAGGTGCTGTCGCTGCCCACCTATGTGCGCCAGGCTGCGGGGGCTAAAGGACGGCTCAGCGATCGCCCGAGAATCCCCACGAGGCTGTCCGTCCCATTACTGAGCTGCAATTGTGCGCACGATCGCGGCACTCGGTTACTTCCACATATTGCACCTTGCTTCTATGGCTGCCTTAAAGGGGCAATGATTTAAGATTACAAACAGAAAGATAATCTGCCTCGTCCTGTGCTTGAGCCTCAAAGTGGATGTGTTGCTGGAGTTGGAGCCAGAGAATCAGTCTGAAATTCCTGTAGGCCTGTTGCTGTTCCAGTATTTAATGAGCCCAGGGGGCTTGTTGGGTTTCTTCTGGTACCACTGCACAGCATTGTCCTCAATGTTGTTTCCTGAACCAGCAATTTGCCCAGTTTGTTCTGGAGAGACAGACACTGATGAAGGCTGTGTTGGCAGAGGCTGGGCAATGGATCTTGCGAAAAGAAGGAAACAATATGTTAGAATAAATCAAAGTTCTACTTAATACAATCATCAGGAAAACCTATTTCCCTTTGTGGCATGCACCTGGCCACAAGTGAGGAGCATGAAAAGGAGAGAGACACAGAGCATGATGGGAATCCACTCCAGATGCGTTCTCCTTCCTAAGACACAGAGGTTTCTCGTTTAGACCCTCCGCTTCTCACTTAAACTGGATTGATTTTGTAACCCTGCCCCAATATTCAAATTGGCTCCCTTCAAAAAGCACTGGTTGTTCCTTTATTCTCCACCCCTGTATGAAAAGGATGCACAGAGAAGGTTTCTTTCATCCCCAGTGGGGCAAGCATCAGCTTCAAAGGATGTTTGCTGCCCCAACTCCTGCACTGCAGCTCTGATCCTATTGGGAGTTTCACTTGTCTCCCATGCAACACATAATCTGGCCCTCGTCTTGAAATGGGATTTGGACTGTTTGGGCTCCATTGAAAACCTACAAGCAAACTAGGGTTGGCGGAGAATTTCTCCCCGAAACTTCGGGGGGCCGAACGCCAACGTGTTCGGCCCCCCGAACAAGTTTCGGGGAGAAATCCTCCGAACCCCCCCGCCCCCCCTCCGGGACGGGACTTACCTTCGCCGAATGTCCCTCCCGGCGGCGGGTCCGGCCGGCAGTTCGGCGGGTGTTCGAGCGGGGCGGGAGCGGCAGCCGGTCTTTCGACCGGCTGCCGCCGCCGCCATTGCAATCAAAGAAAAAAAAAAAAACGCCCCCTGATAGGCTACGTGACGATTCACGTAGCCTATCACGGCTAGATTTGCAAAGTCAGCCGTGATAGGCTACGTCAATCGTCACGTAGCCTATCACGGGTGACTTAAAAAAAAAAAAAAGTGTGTACGGATAATGGCGGCCCCCCATAGGGAGCCGCCATTCCCGTTCCTTATTTGGTCGCTGTAGTCTACGTAAATGTTTACGTAGACTACGGCGAAAATAAGGGCAACGCTATTTGCCACCGCGAACGTCCTTCGAGGACAGGTAAGGGACTTTTGTCCACCCCTAAAGCAAACCAACTGAATGTGATTTGGTTTCCCGTGGCTGATGCTCCTCCTCAAATCTCACCAAGTTTAGGAGGGGTGTTTCATCAGGCTTGGGGTGTGTGTGCAAATTATTTGCAGTGTTTTGGTGGAGGTGTGGAGGAAGGAGATTTGGCATGGCAGCAAGAGCAAGTGATGGCAGTTAGAGCAAGCAATGGCAGCGATGGCAAGCCAGGGCAAGTGAAGGCAGTGAGGGCAAGTGAGGGCAGCAGCTTTCTTTCTTTTTATTTATTTTTTGCTTGGCCAGAGCAGGGAGGAAATGCCATTTTGCTGCCAGCTTTGGAGGCGCTAGTCACAGGAGAGGAGCTTTTCTAGACAGCTGAAAGCTGCCATTCTCCCCACCCCCCAGAAATCCTCTGGAATGAGTAGCATACTTCCAGGGGCATTGTGTGTTGGGGGAAATTGCAGCTGCTGGCCCTCCTGAAGAGCATCTCCCCCACTGCTGCAGAGACAAAATGACATTTGCTGCCTCATCCCAGATAAGGAAATCCTGTTTAAAAGGATGTTTCACTTTAAAGGTACCCTTCCTGCCATCTGAGCATGCTCACCAGAAACACTATAGATACGTTGGCTTGCCTCAAGTGTCATCATAACCAACTCACCATCACAAGCATCTACATAAGAAGATCCAGTGTTGAAGAGCAAGGTCTGAATGGGAGTTCTGCTTGTGTTCATTTGAATGTGAGTAGAACTCTCATCTCAGTTGTGAACCCTGATAAAGCAGGGTCTGTGATCATGCTAAAAGCTCTACTCACTAGTAGGGCTGTCTGAGAATTCCGCCACAGACTCCATTGAGGCCAGATTCTTTTGAATCCAGCCCCCGGAGTCAGTGGCGGAATGGGTCCACCTCCCTCTGCCTCCCTCTGGACCCTCACAGAGCTGGATCCTCCTCGCCAGCCTGCCCCCAGAATCCTCGCCAGCCAGCTCCGCTCCATGGTGACTTCGCTGAGCTGCCGGCCGGCTCCATACAGCAAGCAATATGGCTGCCATTGCCATGCCGTATCACTGAGCACTCACCCCAGGAAGGGATCTGGATGCAAATGGCATCCGCTATGCCATTTGCGGCCGTAAAGGTCTTAGCTTAGGTCAGTCTATCAGCTTTACGGCCACAAATGGCATCCACTACGCCATTTGCATCCCTGTTTTTTTCACGCGATAGGCTAAGCATTTATATTTGCATAGATATTTGCATAGCCTATTGCATGAAAAAACAGGGATGCAAATGGTATAGCAGACACCATTTGCGTCCGGATCCCTTCCTGCAGTGAGAACTCAGAGATACAGCACGGCAATGGCAGTCGTATCACTTGCTGTACGGAGCCGGCCGGCAGCTCTGCGGTGTTGATGTGGAGCAGAGCCAGCTGGCAAGGATTCTGGGGAGAGGAATGGATCGCCTCCCCCTGCGCGGACTCCCCCCCCCCCCGGACTGGCAGGTAGGGTTCGTACATCCTTACTCACTAGGGATGTCAGAGAATTCTGCCACAGACTGAAATGGGATCGAATTCCCTTCAGTCCGTGCTACGGAATCCTCTACTGAATGGCACCATGAGGTCTTGCAGAGCCAGCAGTCATGTGGCTTTTTTGTTGTCATTTGCAAAAAGTTGCGAAATGTTCGTAAATAAAAACGCAGTATAATTTGTAAATTGGAAGGATAGTAATATTACGATAATATGTAAAGTTTTTTAGAAAATGAATTGTGCTTACCACCTTGTTTGTAGGGATGGCCGGAACGCTTACCTGCCGTTCCAGGGGGGGTGGTCTGCGGGGGGGAGATGATCTGTTCCTCCCCCCCAGAATCCTCCTCTTGGCCAGCTCTGCTCCGCAGGGACGTCCCTGCTTTTATGTTGGACTCGATGGCCTTGTAGGCCCCTTCCAATCCTACTATTCTATGATTCTGTGTGATAGGCTATGCAAATATTTGCGTAGCCTATCACGTTAATGAAAACCATGGATGTAAATGGCATCCAGGACGCCATTTGCAGCCATAAAGGCCTTAGTTTAAGGCAAATACAGCCATTTACGGCCGCATTTACCTTAAACTAAGGCCTTTACGGCTGCAAATGGCATCCTGGATGCCATTTGCATCCTCAGTCAGTCCGCACAGCCAGCGATACGGCCATGGCAGCCGTATCGCTGGGGCTTCAGAGCCGGAGGCAGGGAGGATCCATGGGTGAGGACTTCGCCCCGCAGGAGAAGGTAGGAGATCCGATCCTCCACAGACTTTGGGGGGCTGGATTCAATAGAATCCAGACTTATTGGGGTCCATGGAGGATTTCTCCAACATCCCTACTTGTTTGTGGGTGTTCTTTTTAAATTGAAATCCTCTTTCTCTTTTGGGGAGTTTACTTTCAGCCAAAACACTTCCTCTTCCTTGTAGGGGTTCCCCAAAAGAAAGCTGTCTTAGGTGTGCCTGAGAGATAAATGATTTGTTTAAAGAAACACTGTTTTAAAGAAAGAAAAAACCCTTTTAAAGTGACCATGCCAGTCCTGGAGCCCTGTATTATTCTCCCTGCTAAGCTCCAGGACTGGCGTGGTCATTTTAAAAGGTTTTTTTCTGTCTTTAAAACAGCGTTGCTTTAAACAAATAGTTTATCGCTCAGGCACACCTAAGACAGCCTTCTTTTGGGAAGCCCCTACAAGGAAGAGGGAGCGTTTTGGCTGGAAAGTAATTACTGCACAGCAGGGGAGGGGAAAAAATACGTAAACATTTATGAAAAATAGTGATTCTTAGGGAAGTTATGCAGACTCATGGAGATGGCTAGATACAAGAATTATGTCTGTCAGTATGGATTTATCCGTATGGAGCGGGAAAAAAAGAGAATTCCGGGGGCTTGTGAACAGCGGAACAGAGCACTGGATGCAAACTGCAGAAGTCAACAGGAATGGAAGGAGCACAGTTTGTACATCCCTACTGCTCACATTCAAGCAAAGTAGGACTTGTGTTCTGATCTTGGCTGTTCAACATGGCAAGGACTGTACTGAGGGGGTGTTGGTGCCCGGAGACATAGGGGACTGGGCCAGCAAGCATGGCCCCATCTGAGTACATCCTTTGAGCCCTCAGATGTTGTCCCATAAGCCTGAATAGGACTAGATTCTATGCTTTAATTTAATTTTATGTTTGTATTATATTTTCATATGTTTTAATCTATTTTAAATCGTTTTGTAGGCTGCCTTGAGTGCCATTTTTTTCGTAGAAAGGCAGGATAGAAATCAACTAAGTAAAACCAAATAAAAATAAAATTGTTGTTGTTTATTCACTCAGTCGCTTCCGACTCCTCGTGACTTCATGGACCAGCCCACGCCAGAGCTTCCTGTCGGCCGTCGCCACCCCCAGCTCCCCCAAGGTCGAGCCCGTCACCTCCAGAATATCATCCACCCACCTTGCCCTTGGTCGGCCCCTCTTCCTTTTGCCTTCCACTTTCCCTAGCATCAGCATCTTCTCCAGGGTGTCCTGTCTTCTCATGATGTGGCCAAAGTACTTCAGTTTTGCCTTTCGTATCATTCCCTCAAGTCAAGTGAGCAGCCTGGCTTTATTTCCTGGAGGATGGACTGGTTTGATCTTCTTGCAGTCCGAGGCACTCTCAGAATTTTCCTCCAGCACCACAGTTCAAAAGCATCTATCTTCCTTCGCTCAGCCTTCCTTATGGTCCAGCTCTCGCAGCCATAGGTTACTACGGGGAATACCGTTGCTTTAACTATGCGGACCTTTGTTGTCTGCAAAAATAAAACAGATTCTCACAAACATCTGAACGATTGAACATACCGTGTGAATGCAGAGTGAATCCATTTTCATCTGTAAACAGCGCAATCCTATATATATCTGCTCAGATGTAAGTCCTATTGAGTTGTCCCGTAAAATCATATAATGGCCCCCTTTGGGGGTGAAAGGCTTCCTGAGGTTTGAATGGAGGACAGTTAAGAAAGGAAATGTGGAAAGTTACCAAAAAGAAAAGGCTGAAACATGGGGGGAAATAGATGTGCGTATGTGCAAAGCTAAGTGTGGAACACAAACAGCAGTGCACGTAATTAGCTGAGTTTGGGGGAAAACACTGGAAAAAGATACTTCCAAGGAAAGCCCAAAACCTGAGGCGAAGGTCACATAATTTAGGAACGTTGCCAGCAGGTGAAGTGGTGGTCAAGGTTTGCTATGGGAAAGCTGATGTCCTTTCACAGTGGAAAGAGGAATTTCCAAATGAGATGGGACATGTAGTCAACAGACATGTTTTTCCACATTGTGCAAAGACTTGGAAGAAGAGTATTTAAGATACCCCCAAATCAGCAGAGCTCTGAGGAAGAGATGATCACCAAAGAAGCAGCTTCATGGAGCACACCTCCTACATCTGAGTATACCTGCTGGTTGCCCACTAAGCTCTGTTTCTCCAACATTGCATTCCATCTGGAAAGTGTGAATGAATTGAAACGAGCTGCATTTGATCTAAATGGAGGTGTTCCAAAAATTGCATTTATGTTTTGAGTCTCAGTCTCTATCTCACCCTGTACCCCCAGCCATTTGTATCAGAGATCCATGAGACACACTCCCAGCTCAGGTTGTTTAGTATTGGAGCTGAAATGTTGGAGGGAAATGAGACTGACTCTCTGTCTCTCTACTTCTTTGCTAACTTGCAGAATATTCAATATGGGTAAAGAGCTCCCTCACCTGGCTAAAGTTGTATGAATGCAGACTGGGCTGGTTGCATGATCACAACAGCTCACCATTGCTTATTTAAGCCATTCATTCATTCATTCATTCATTCATTCATTCATTCATTTTCTATACCTCCCAATAGCTGAAGCTCTCTGGGCAGTTCACAAAAATTAAAGCCACGAGGAGTCACAGTGCCTGTGGGCATCATAACCCCTATGTCTTCTTTTCCCCTTTTTTTTTCGGTATAGGAGACTGACTTCGCATATATTTTTTCCGCAATTCCTCAGACTCTTCCTACATGCTTTTAACCCTAAAAGGAATTCATTCTAGGGATGCCTGCATGCTTTCAGCCACTCACAGCTGCATTCCTCGCAGCCACTGAATGATAAGTTACACATCAGTGCCGGGATTCACAGGGAGATGATGTGAAGGAAGAACAGAGTGCCTCTGTGGATACAAAAAGTGGGCTTCCCTTTCCATTGAGGAGCAGCATTTGCCATCTCCACTAGCCTTCCCCCAAGCTCGCTGCTTCCAGATGTGCTGGACTGCAACTGCCAACATTTCCAGCCAGCATTAAAGGTGGGATAGAAATAACTTTCAATAAAAAAATAAAAATAAAAATCTCAGTCATGCGCAAAACTGCTGCTGCCTGCATTCTTGTGATGGGCAGGTAAGCAGACATGTGCTATTTATCCCTCACCCTTCCTCTGAGTAGTGGCCAAGAGATGGAAGACCCTGAGCATCCTTCACAGTCTACCAGAAAATGAGGAGTCAGGATGAGCCCATTGCCCTCGATGCCACACTGTACCTGCCCAGACAGCGGCCAGAGGCCATTGCCAGCCTGAACTGATGATGTCATGGGTCTCTGCCCATGATTTTTGACATGCACAGCTCACCTGTGCTACCTGCTAGAAGGTGGCAAATGATGAATTCATGGCCAATGCCTGGTTGGAAGGTAGACCGCAGTATAACAGGATCGAACGGCCCAGGGATTGCATTCGAACTATGTGTTACACAGGAGGTGACTGACTGGGTTTCCAAATGTTGTGATTCCCCCCCTTCAGAGCAACTGTGGAATGCTCCAGGTTGGACTGAACATTTTCACCTGATGCTGAGACAGCAGCAAAGATCTCTAGCAGGTGTATGTGTGTGTGTGTGTGTGTGTGTGTGAGTGTCTATGTTAAATAGCCCACTTTGTTTGCACCCACAGCCAGCATCAGGATGAGAGATGCCTCCACACAGATAGCACATGATCCACTCCAGTCCTGGCTGGCTGCAAAGGCGCTCTAGCCTAAACCCATTTTGGTTTGGGCAGAGGAAAGGACTAGTGACAAAATGGTTAGAACTCCATCCAAACTGTGGATGTTCCACAAGGATAATAGGAGCCACCTATTCATGAAAGTTCAGTTCCATAGGAAGTTCTAATTTGTCAAGACACAATATGAGCACACTTGGCTTGTGCTGGCAGGAGGTTTTTGTCTCGCTTCCCCCTGTGCCTGTATCACTGTAAGCTGTGCCACTGTCCCACACCTGGCAGTAATAATCTGCCTCGTCCTGTGCTTGAGCCTGGGTGATGCTCCTTGTGGCTGTGTTGCCAGAGCTGGAGCCAGAGAATCGGTCTGAAATCCCCGTGGGCCTGCTGCTGTCATGGTATATAATGAGTACGGGGACCTTGTCGGGTTTCTGCTGGTACCACTGCACATACTAGGGATATACGAAAGTCACTTACCTTTTCGAAGGGTGACATTCACGGTGGGGGGGGAGGCGCTCATCACTCCCCCTGAAATTCTGGCTGGGGGGGCGCTCCATCCCTCCCCCCCAAAATTCTGACTGGGGGGGAGGCGCTCCGTCCCCCCCCGAATCCTGGCTGTAGCCGCCGCCGTTTGCGTCCCTGCAGCTGCCAGCCCTCCTCCCATGCTCTTTCACTCCCAGGACCGCTATCTATGTCTGGAATGTCAGCAGGAGGAATCTCTGCCAGCTGCAGGGCCTGGGAGGGATGAGCGTGCTCCTCTCCCAAGGACGGCTGTTCCTCCTCAGAATCAGAATTGCTCTGAGGTTCTATGGGCTCAGTGTCCACCCTGATAGGGAGCCCAGAACATGGTGAGCGGTTTTGTGAGGCCACAGATAAAACAATAAGCAGACCAGGGCTGTGCACCGCTGAGGCCCGAAGCCTGAGCTCTGGGTCGAAGCAGGGCACTTCGGGCTGCTTTGGACCATCTCTGAGGTGAAGTGGAGGGTCCCCCAAGAGGCCTGAAGCAAAGCGGGTTGCTCCAAAGTGCTTTGGTGTGCTTCAGAGTGATCCGAATGCCCAGCCAACACCCCCCCCCACCACTGCTGCCCCCCCAGCTCCTTACCTAGGTCCTCTGGATGCACAACAGCAGCCGTCCTGTTGTTCTGGAGAGGGGGGAGCCATTTTAAAAATGGTGACTTCCTGTATTTCCGGAATTACAGGGAGTCGCCATTTTAAAAATGGCTCCCCCCTCCAGAACAATAAGATGGCTGCTGGCACATGTCCAGAGGGCCTAGGAGCTGGTGGTGGTGGCAGTGGCTCCCCAGGTGGCACCTCCCACAGTGACTCTCCTGGTGGAGCCCCCACCACAGAACAAGGGCCCGGGTAAGGAGCTGGGTTTTGGGTGGCGTGTTGGGGGGGCTGAAGTGGGATTCGGATGTCCAAATCCCACTTTGGCTTCATAGGCTGAAGCGAGTCAGCCCTCCCCCAAATCAGCCCGAGCCAAATTGGGCCTGCCTTGGAAGCCCCAAAGCGGCCTCTGAGCAGATCACGGGGTCCATGCACAGCTCTAAAACAAACCCTGCAGCACTGGGTGTCCCTGCATCTTCTGCCCTTTACATCAGCCCTTTTGGTGAAGTTAGAGGCTCTGCACTCCACCGCCATGTCAATTAGCTTTCACCTCATTGGTCCATTGTCCATTGGTCCATAAGTCTCCTTAAAAGCAGGATGTGACACTGTTGGATGACTGATACTTCCCTCTCGCTTTCTAATGTATTTTTTTATTCTTTTATTGTACGTGAACCGAATCCAGTCTTAGAGGGTCGTACATATAAGTCAGGGATGAGAAACTGGTGGCCCTCCAGATATTGTCAAATTACAACTCCCGTAATCCCTGACCATTGGCCATGTTGGCTGCGAGTTGGAGTCTAACAATAGCTAGAGGGCCACACATTCCTTACCTCTCTGGCATAAGGCAAGCTTTACCATTCTTTCCTGAAAGGCGCTTCACTTTGGTTTCCCGAGGGTGCTGTTACAGCCGTGCTTGAGCTGTGACAAAGGTCCAGGGTATGAGTTGTTTGGAATAGGCATGGAGGAGAAATTTGTTCAGTTTGCATGCGAACGTACCTCATTTCCCACTTTTGAACCACCATGCAAACTGAAGCTCAAAATTTAACTTTCAAACCTTCAAAATTCACACTTCTCCAAATTTCGCAATGGAGTTCTCTTTAAAAACAGCGAGTCCAAGAATGCATATATTGGTGAAAATAATATTAAAATGCGTGGTGGTAGGGCATCTCCGTGCTGAAATGTGTATATTAGGCAAGAAGGTATGCAAAAAATGCATGGAATTTTTACAAATTAAGGAAGTTAAATAATGGAATCATGGGGTTGGAAGGGGTCTACAAGACCACTGAGTCCAACCCTCTGCTCAGTGTAGGAAGCCTGATTCCCAGGCGGTCTCCAATCCAAATACTAACCAGGGTTGACTCTGCTTAGCTTCTGAGATCAGAAAAGATCGGGACCATCCAGCCCTTAGAGACACAGTGTACTTGAGGTTCAGGATGAACAAAACTTAAGGTTGGGAAAATGAGAAACCAAAATGGATAGATTAGTCTATCTGTATTTTAGAAATGTTTGCAACTTGTTTTGAAGGGGGAGTGTAAGATATGTTTGAAGCACAGACGATCAAATTCTGGTTCTTTTTACCAAGCATAATATCATGGAGCGGTGTCTCCTTGTTCCCCTATTCTATTTGCAGTGCTCACTGAACTGATTTTTAAAAGGGTATTTGCATATGGTGCTTTGATTATTGAAAGAGAAAACAGGAAATCCAGCAGGAAGTACTTTATTTAAAGTGGCTACACACTGCAGGTGGTTTAGAAGAACCATTGATGCTTTTAAACAGCGGATGCTCTGTTTCCTTGGCCGATCTTGTGACTCAGTATAGACCAGCAGATCATGAAACAGGGATGTTTTTTGCAGTCTGATTCTTGATCACCAGCAAGCCAATTTACCTGGAAGAACCCTCAATGCACTTAAATATGTTCAGCGTTCTCACCTTTCAAAGAAAAGCCATTCAGAAGGAATGCTCAACAGAACTGATTCATGTATTTTAATTAAACGTAGCAACAGCTTTGGAATGAAACTCATTTATTTCTTGTAAAAGTAAGATGGCAAAATAACAAGTCCCAATACCATTATTTTGTTTTTGGTTTTTTTTTTAAATGATCAAATATGAGAAGCAATCATATAGAAAACAATTGAATGTATTTCAATGCTTGATTATAAGACTGCTTTTGTGGCCCTGTGTTAAGGGAGAGTGGGGTGAATTGCATTCCACCATGATAAGCGGAAATTGGGGGACGTAAGTGCTTTTTTGCCTTTACATTTTCTGCCTTTACTCAGAGAATGATCCAAAAGATCTGAAACTTGGCAGTGTAGGAAAGGCAAGTTTGTGAGTGGTTCATGCCAATTTTGAGGAAGAAAGGTTAAGAAATGGCTCGTTTATAGGAGTTTAAAATTTGATGGGTGACTTCCAGCAGTTTGACAGGTTTGTGGAGTGGAACTGAACGTGAGGTTTCTCTTCCTCCACTCCACCCCCATCGTCTCATGGTTTCTGCTTCGTGGAGCTTTTTATCCCCACCAAGAGGTAAAAACACAACTTTTAAAAAATGCTGAAATTGGATGTACTTGTTACACAATAATACAGTCACCCGAGAGAGAGAGAGAGAGAGAGAGAGAGAGAGAGGGAGGGAGGGAGGGAGGGAGGGAGGGAGGGGTGGGGGCTAAGTGTTTGCTTGTGTGTTTTAAACTTTGGAGTGGGGTGAATTTTGGAGATGCACCACAAGAGAGAAGCTATGACAGCTAGAGTCATGACAACTAAGTACCAGAACCTCCATCATTAGACAGACGTCTACCTCTGAATACAAGGTTGCATGGCAGATTGCATCCAAGCATGTCTACTGACTAGCTGCCTTAGCATCAATCTGGTGGTGGCCTCCTAAAAATGTGAAGTAACTGATACACCTCGGGAAAGTCATTATCCCTCAGCTTGGGGCTCAGGGCTGCAAAACAAACATTGTGGCTGTGTCCCAACAGGCAATGGCTGCTAGTCATGATGGCTATATGCTACCTTCAGTTATCAGAGGCAGTATGCTGGGAAACATGGGTGGGAGGGAGCTGTTGCACTCATGTCCTGTTTGTGGATTTCTGGTGGGCAGCTGGTTGGCCACTGTGTGAACTAAATGGACCCTTGGTCTGATCCAGCAGGGCTCTTCTTATGTTCTAAGGACCTGTCTCCTGCCCTACTGCTGGTGACAAGATGCTCGCTGGCCTCAAAGCCCACTTTTAGGCATAGACGCTCCACCTCCCAACCCCAGGAGAAAGGAACCAGTCTTCGACTCCCACCCAGGACAGTGGTAGAGCCCCTGTCTTAGCAGATTTTCACTTTGTGTGAAGACAGCAACAAATGATGTGTAGCGGGAGGGGGAGGCTTGAATGGGCCATCATCACTCCACCCGTAGCAGCCTCAGGTTGAGACATGCATCCAGACAGCTTAGATGTGCTTTGCCCCAGTCTTGTCTGGCCACAATGTCATCCCAACCAGAACTAATTTTACTTGGGCAGAGAAGTGGGCTAGAGAGGAGCTGCTTAGAGCACCACCCAAAGTGCAGACGTTCACCAAGGGTAATAGGAGGTGGTCTTCATTCATGAAAGTTCCGTTCTACAGGAAGTTCTTCTTTGTCAAGATACAATACATTTGCACTTGACTTTGCTGGCAGGAGGTTTTTGTCTCACTTCCCCCTCTGCCTGTATCACTGTGGGCTATCCAACACGGCAGTAATAATCTGCCTCATCTTCTGCTTGGGCCCTGTAGATAGTTAGCATGGCTGTGTTGCCAGAATTGGTGCCAGAGAATCAGTCTGAAATCCCAGCAGGCCTCCTCCAGTCACCATATATAATGAGTACAGGGGCCTTGTCATGTTCCTGCTGGTACCAGCGCACACTCTTCCTCCCAATGTTGTCTCCTAAACAAGCGATTTGGACATTTTGTCCTGGAGAGACTGACATGGATGATGGCTGTGTCAGCACAGCCTGGGCAAAGGAACCTGCAAAAAGAAGACATCGCAGGATGAATGAACTTCTATTTGTCAAATTACTCTGGCAAAGATATGTATGTCCCTTTGTAATACCTGAGGAGTGAATGAGGTGCATGAGGAGGAGAATGGAGGGAATTCGGAAGAGCTCTGCTTTCTCCGTCACAGAGCTTTCTGATTCAGACCTTTCTCTTCTCTCTTAAACTTTCTTGAGTTTGTGATGCAGCCCCATATTCAAATTGTTTCCCTTCCAAAAGTAGTGCCCCATTCACTCTGCCCCACCCACAAATGTGACAGGTACACAGAAAAGACCTAGCATCCAATAATTATTGATTTTCAAAGTCTCTGCGAAATTCAGGAAAGTAAAGAATTAGACAAGTTCTTCCAGAGCAAAGTGCAATCTGCCAGTGATGTAGTCCCCATTTCTGCTTAAAGAATTAAAAGGCAGCTCTCCACAGACAATACCATAGACTGCAGATAGCAGCTGGTCCAAGCTAGCCTCAGTTCCTGGGCACGTGCATACCCACTCCCGGCTGCACCCTTGCAATGCATGGGTGAGCGCAGCAGCGTAGCTACGTAATTTTAGACCTTGGACTTAACAGCTTTATCAGGTGGTCTTTTTGTCTGTCGGGGTATACGATAGTTGTAGGGGTGTATGGATTTTGTAAAATCTGTTCCATCTGCATTTCACAGATCGTCAGGTGTCTTTCATTCCATCATTCACTCGTTGATGGAATTGGATTTGTTCCAATTTCCCAAATTTATGCAAATACGCATTTGCACAAATCCCCACAAAATGTGCATTTTCATGTTTTAGCCTGTAGGGGAAATGCACATTTTTGGCTGGTCCTTGTTTACTGTATTATTACTACTATTATTATTATTATTATTATTATTATTATTAATGACTAAGGGTGCAATCCTATGAAGATAGTTTCCAGCCTCTGCACTTGGAGGCTGGTGACTATTCTACGTAGGGCAGCTGGAGCACGGAGGTGATCCTCTATTCCATGTTCTGGCTGCCCTGCATTTTCATCTAGACCTGCGATTTCAGTTGAACATCAGGAGAGACCTTGACAGTAAAAGCAGATTGACAAAGTGACCAGTTGCCAACAGCAGGGAGGGGAAACCTCCATCCCAAGAGGAGTCCCCTTCTGCCCCACGGGTTTCTCCCACAAGCCACAGCTCCCCTCCCTAGGCTCCACACATCTCCCTTGACCTCCCTCCCGCCCCCTGGAAGATGAGATTCTCCCCACTTAAAACAAAACCCTATTTGCAGTGTGCGTCAGGGGGAATTTTGGAGAAGACCACTGCTAGGGAGAGAAGGCTAAGCTTCCCCCTCTTTAAAAATGTGATCCCTCCCCAAACTGCCTGCTCGCACTGCAATGAAGCTTTTAAAAAGCCTGCATTGGTGCCAATTGAGTCTTTTAAAAACCCTAACTGCACCAAAGCAGGACATTGGGGGGGGGGCTGGAGAGGGAAGGGCTAAGCTTCCATTGCTGGCATGTGTGTGTGTGTGTGCGTGTGCGTGTGTGTGTGTGTGTGAGAGAGAGAGAGAGAGAGAGAGTATGTGTGTGCATTTTCAGAAGCACATGTGTGTGCATGTAGTGCACAGGTTGTGTGCATGTATTCTGCACGTGTGGTGTTCGTACGTGTTGTGTGTCTATATGAAGGTATGAGTTTGTGTGTGTTCAGGCTGGCCAATTACGTTGGGGGGACACATACTGGCAGTTGGAAATAGCCCCACCCATTTTGTGATATGGCCTCTTCTGGCAAGCGGCCCTTGACATATTTGCAAGAAACAACCTGACCTTTGGACCAAAAAAAGATTCCCCACCTTGGTCCTATGGGGCTGGGTGGTCTTCCCCTCGCTGGAGGTCTTCAAGGAGAAGTTACCCACCTTTTGAAGATGCTCCAATGTTGGATTTTCATGGGGCTGGACTGCAAGCCCCCTCCCCTTGACCTGCATAATTCCGTGATTCTACGACTTCTGTGTCAAAGAGAATGACTTCTGGAGAGATGTAACACCAGGACTTAAACATGGTGGATATCCACCCTAAGCCTCAGAAACAGAGGAGATGATATGTCTAAATACTGTTTTTTTAAAAAAGAAAGGAAAAAAAAAATACTAGAGAACAGGATCTGGAAATGGAAATGGAGTTTCTTGTCTTTGTTATCACACCACAATATTATGACTAGCATCTCTGTGCCCTACAGCACAGGTATAATCAGCCTCATCATCTGCCCAGATTCCAGCAGGGGTTAAATATCTGATATTACTGGAGGTGTCTTTGGAACTCCACCCACAGTTTAATGATTTTAGATGCTCTGCTGAGGTCTCTGCATTGTACACATGCACAACGCAGGCTGCCTGAGGGATCAGAACAGGAGGTTCTTGTCTCAGTTCCCCATCTGAGCACATCACTGTGTCGACTGGTAAGTGCTGCCACTGCCGTGATACGTTGCACAGTAGTAATCAGCCTCGTCTTCTGCCAGGGCTCCAGCGATGGTCAAGTAGCCGGTGTTCTGGGAGTTGTCTTTGGAACCAGAGAAACGAGTGGGGACCCCAGAGCCTTGGTACTTGTAGGATTCTGAATGATAAGCTAAGAGGTATCGTGGGGAAGTCCCAGGCTTCTGCTGGTACCAGGACACATAATTGCCACTGATGCTGAGGTCAGTGCTTGCAACACAGGAGATCTTCACTGTGCCCCCTGGTGACACTGAGGCTGATGCTGGCTGGGTGAGCACAGGCTGAGAGTGTGAACCTGGAAAAAGAAATATGGGAGAAATGGTCATGCTCACTTTGCTCATCAGGTGCACTCACCTCAGTAGGAATTTTAACATGTACATGACCTGCTCTCACCTGTGCACCACATCACTAATAACAGCCCAACAATGGAAGCCCAGAACATGGTGAATAGATTTCTGTCCTGAACGGCACGAAAGAAAAGATAGAAATCTCCAAGCCCTGGATGTCCCCACACCTTTTGCCTTTTGTTTTTCAATCTTGTTTGTGGAGGAGGAGCCTGTGAGCTCCTCCCTAATGTTCATCAGTTCTAATTTAATTGGTCCTTTTGACCACAAGGTTATTTGTGGTAAAAAAAAAATCCGCCATGCCCCCTCTTTAATGAGCTTCCGTTGTGCATTAAAAACGTGGTTGTTCAGGCAGGCATTTGGGGTGGGTTAGGGTATTTTAGAAAATGTTTTTACTGTAGAATTTTATTGTTTTAAACTGTTTTATTGTATGTTGTACATCGCCCAGAGTGGCTGGGTGACCAGCCAGATGGGCGATTAATAAACTTAATAATAATAATAATAATAATAATAATAATAATAATTTAAACATAGAGGGATTAATCCTGACTTGGTCATGCTGAAGGTAAACCCACTGACATGCATACCGTTAATTTCAAGGGATCTATTCCAAGCCTAACTGACTCTGGATCTAACCTAGTATGTGGCAAGTGAAATTTAAACCCAGTTTTATTGGAAATGGACTAATCTGTCAATTTCAGTTTATCTCTTCCAGTTCTTTCCAGTTTCTCTCTTGAGTTAGGAGTGCAGATTTGGGAATTCCTATCAAAACGCAAGCCGAACGAAATTTGCCCCCATTCTGAGGTTTTATAAGGGTAGTATTTCTTTCATACTTAATCTGTAGGACATATTTTGGTGGGAGGAAGGTCAAAGATTTTGTTTTCCATTGGAGATAGGAGGGTCACAGTCACTAACACATTCTAGAATCAGTTCTTCATCAAGGTATTGAAAGACAGTGAAGCAAAGTTTCCAGTGTCTTATCTACAGTTCACATGATACGTGTATTTTCTCTAGGGATGTACGAATCCCTTACCTTGTTCTGGGTGGGGGCCGCGGTGGGGGGGAGGTGATGCATCCCTCCCCCCAGAATCTTCTCTGGACGGCTCCGCTCCGTGGCAAGTCTGCGGACCTGCTGGCCGGGGTTGGCCGCTGCCTGACGTCTGGCCGTGGCCGGTCTTCAGACGCAAATGGTGTCCAGCATAGTGGACGCCATTTGTGTCCCTGCCTTTTGCTGTGATAGGCTATGTAACACTTTATGTAGCCTATCACAGCAAAAGGCAAGGGACGCAAATGGTGTCCGCTATGCCGGACGCCATTTGCGTCTGAAGAGAAGCAGCAGCAGATGGCGGAGGGCAGCTGGATGGACCGGACCTGCTGACGACCAGGTAGGGTCCATCCCAGGGGGATTTCGTGGGGTGGCGGGGGGTAGTACATTCTGCCATGGACTCTGGGGGGCTGGATTCTGAAGAATCTGGCCTCCTTGGAGTCCATGGTGGATTTCTCTGCCATCCCTAATTTTCTCTCTTTAAATAACATAGGGCATTTTCTCTAATTGATTCAATGAGTGACATTAGAAGAAAAAGATGGGGGTGGAAAGAACTGTCAGATGCGACTGGAGTGCTGGGCAGAAAACAACAGAATGAAATTTAATAGGGATAAATGGCTAGTTCTGCACCTAGGAAAAAGAAACCAAATGCAGTTACTTACAAGATGGGGGATACATGGCTCAACAACACTACAAGAGAGAAGGATCTTGGAATTGTTGTCCATCACAAGCTGAATATGAGCCAACAACGTGATGTGGCTGCAAAAAAGGCAAATGCTATTTTGGGCTGCATTAATAAAAGTATAGCTTCTAAATCCCAGGAAGTACTAGTTCCCCTCTACTCAGCACTGGTTAGGCCTCATCTGGAGTACTGTGTCCAGGTCTGGGCACCACATTTTAAGAAGGATGCAGACAAAATGGAGAGGGTTCCGAGGTGGGCAACAAAGATGATCAGGGGACTGGAAACAAAGCCCTATGAGGAGAGACTGAAAGAACTGGGCATGTTTAGCCTTGAGAAGAGAAGATTGAGGGGAGATAAGATAGTGCTCTTCCAGTACTTGAAAGGTTGTCACAGAGAGGAAGGCCAGGATATCTTCTCGATCATCCCAGAGTGCAGAACATGGAAGAATGGGCTCAAGTTACAGCAAGCCAGATTCTGGCTGAACACCAGGAGAAACTTCCTGACTGTTAGAGCAATACGACAATCGAACCCATGACCTAGGGAGGTGGTGGGCTCTCCCACACTGGAGGTGTTCAAGATGATGCTGGACAGCCATCTGTCAGGGATGCTCTGACTTGGATTCCTGCACTGAGCAGGGGGTTGGACCCAATGGCCTTGTAGGCCCTTCCAACCCTACTATTCTATGATTCTATAATTCTACATTGAGGAACTGCATTTTGAATGGTGGTTTGAGTTGCCATTACTGTTTTGTTACCCCAGGCATTCTATCTGTTGGGCCAAACCCCGTAACCTACCATCTACTGAAGCTACCAAAGCGCAGCTGCCTGGCTGGGAGGAAAATGGCAGACACACAAAAAATAGGAGATGCCTGTATTGGCAACCCCCCACCCCCGTGTATTGCCCCGGCCGTGGGCATTGAACTCGTAGGTTAGAAGTGCCAAGTTAGTGTTACATCAGACCCAAAGGTTTACTTACAAGGAGTACTTTATTGGGTAACTTACAGCAGCACACAGGTGTACCCAATGGTTGGATCAGACAGCTTCTCTGAACCAAGAGCTATGGGGTACAATGGGTCTTATACGCTACATGTTGGCAATAAGGCAGCACGACACTAGCAAGCGCCCCTCGCGTTCATTCCCAGCATAGGCTAGAGGTGTTTGGTTCTCAAGCACAGCCATCTGTAAACAAACTTCACTTCCCAGGCAGAGTGCTTGATAAGGCTTTCTACTCATTAATAAGGAATGCACTGAGAAGGCCGTTATCAGCCTTTTGACTCATCTGCACATGCTCAGAGGCTTACTAGCATGGGAATTGCACCAATAATGAACTTCAGCAAGCATTACGGATCTCTAGGCCCCTCTAACACTGTAAACGACTCGGCTACGCTCCTGGGCCAATACACCCCGCCCCATCAATGCCACAGAACGAATCTGTGTCTGGGGCATTCTGGGAAAAAAGCAAACAGTTTTACCTGAAACCTTGGAATAAGATCTAAAGAGAAGGACTCAAGCTCCCTTGCCCCACCCGTTTCTCTGCTCAACTCACAATCAAGCTTGTAAAGTGATACATGGTGCCAACAGAGGCTTTTAAACAGTCTGATTCCATGCAGTGGGGCACGTGTGGAGGGGTTTCTTGCTGCAGAGTGAAGGTCCGGTCCTCCCCAGATTGCTCCCTTGCGGCCAATGGGACCTGTTTAAAAAGCCTGATTGCTGGCCTGGAGGGGTGGGGGAGAGCATTTTCAGGAGGAGGAGTGCGCTGTTGAGGGTGTGACTATGCGAGAATGCCTGTGTTGTGCTTGTGCCTTGTGTGTGTGCTGTGCATGCGTGCACATGCAGGAATGTATGAGATTGTGTGTGTGGTACAGTCATAAAAATGGGGCGGGGTTGATGCTGGCGAGCAAAGGTCCAATCCTCCCCAGATTGCTCCGTTGCTGCCAATGGACATTTAAAAAAAAAAAAAAAAAAGCCTATTTGCTGGCCTGGGTGGGGTGGGGGACAGCATTTTCAGGAGGAGGAGGAGTGTTTTTAACGTTTTAACTTTTGTAAGCCATCCAGAGAGCTTCCGCCATGGGGTGGTATAGAGATGCAATACATAAACAAGCAAGCAAACGTGTGCTGTTGAGTGTATGTGCAAGAATGCCTGTGTGCTGCTTGTGGGTCAAAGCAAGAGGCAGGTGAATAGGCTGGTTGCTATAGTAAAGAGGATGACCAACTCCAGGGTGTGTTGCCTGTGGGCTCCCAAGAGATGCCTGACCATGCCCAAACCTGATGCCGGCCCCATCAAAAACGAGTGCAGCCCAGGAGGTTTAAATACATCCAGTGCGTTTTCAAAAAGGCATTAAAAAAAAATGTCCAGAGTTAACCAGCCTTATCAACCTACACCAAGGAGCCGTTCAAAAGAAGATGTCTCATGCAGTTATTTTACAACCATGTAGTGCAGTCCGATGGATAGTCCCCCTCCACTTTCTTCTGTGGCGCAAAATGAGCATGAGACATTCTCTGATAAATTTGTTTTCCAGGTTCAAACTCTCAGGCTGTGCTGACCCAGCCAGCATCTTATCAAAACACAAACTGAATGAAATTTGCCCTTATTCTGAGGTTGCATAAGGGTAGCATTTCATTTCCCCTTAATCTGTGGGATATTTGATATTTCAGATATTTGAAATATCAGATATTTGATATGTCATTAAGGATAGTTGAGTCACAGTTGGTAACATATACTGGGATCCCTCAGTGACTCTGTCTTCTCACCAGCTGCTGCTGCTCTGGCTTGTCATCTACCTTCTCTCCGTAGCTGCCTCTGGCTTGCTTTCCCAGGCGGAGAGGCAGGGAGCCAGCAGGCCGTGGCACCCGCTGCTCCTCCTTCTCTCCTCTGTCACTGTCTGGGCCAGAGCAAGAGGCAGGTGAACAAGCAGGGTGCGAGGGGGACGAGGAGGGCGAGCTCCATGGGCTGAGAGGGTGGGCACCTGTTGGGATGGGGGCCCTCAGCAGGTACCCGACCATGCCTACCCTCGATGGTGGCCCTGTCATAAACCGGTGTGTTCCAATACATTTGCATATGTCCAGTGAGTTTTCAGAGAGGCAATCAAAAACGTCATCAGTTATCCAGACTTATCAACCTATGCCAAGGAGAGTTTCAAAAGCAGGTGGCCTATCCATTTCTGTCTTCTTTCTTTTTAACAGCAGTGTAGTGTAATGCTCTGGATAATCCACCCCCACTTTCTTCTGCACAATGCTGATGTTTCCACTGCAGCTTGACACCTCTCGTGGTGGACTTGATTGCAAATGCCATGGTGATTTAGGATAGGAACATAGGAAGCTGCTGTATACTGAGTCAGATCATTGGTCCATCTAGCCCAATATTGTCGACACTGACTGGCAGCAATGGCTCTGCAGATTTCAGCAGGAGTTTTTCCTGCCCTCCCTGGAGATGCCGGGGATCAAACCTGGAGCCTTCTGCATGCAAAGCAAGGGCTCTGCCACTGAGTACAGTCAGCACTTTACTACCTTTCCCAAAACCTCTGAAGTCCACACTGGGCTGTACAGCATCAATAACTATCAACCTAATATTATACGGTACCTATTTTCCAAAAGAAATAAAACCAGCCCCACCAGATTTATCATAAAGCCCCCGCACTCCCGAATTTTGATGATGTCTTTGGAACTTCACCTAGAATTTGATGACTTTAGACGCTCTGCTGTGGTTTCTGCATTGTACACATGCACAACGCAGGCTGCCTGAGGGATCAGAACAGGAGGTTCTTGTTTCAGTTCCCCATCTGAGCACGTCACTGTGTTGACTGGTAAGTGCTGCCACTGCCGTGATACGTTGCACAGTAGTAATGCAGTTAACTGCATTCATGCAGTTAATGCCACATCTGGTTTACCATAAGAAGTGACCTTCCAGTGGGAAAGTACTGTAATGGGGCTACACTCAAAATGTAATTATTTTACTCATTCTGACATAGTCTCTGCATTGTATAAATGAAGAGCACAGACCCTGTGAGGGAGTAGAGCAGGAAGTTCTTGTCTCAGTTCCCCATCCGAGCACATCACTGTGCAGACTGGTAAGTGCTGCCACTGCCATGATCTGTTGCACAGTAGTAATCAGCCTCGTCTTCTGCCAGGGCTCCACCGATGGTCAAGTAGCTGGTGTTCCTGGAGTTGTCTTTGGAACCAGAGAAACGAGCGGGGACCCCGGAGCCTTGGTGCTTGTCAGAATCTGAATGATAAGCTAAGAGGTATCGTGGGGAAGTCCCAGGCTTCTGCTGGAACCAGGCTACAGGTCTGTCTCTGAAGCTGAGGTCAGAGCTCCCGGCACAGGAGATTTTCACTGTCCCCCCTGGTGACACTGAGGCTGAGGCTGGCTGTGTCAGCATAGGCTGAGAGTTTGAACCTGGGAAAAGAGATATCGAGAAATGGTCATGCTCACTTCGGTCATTAGGTGCGCCCACCTTAGCAGTAATTTTGAAGTCTATATGACCTGCTCTCACCTGTGCACCACATCACTAATAAGAGCCCAACAATGGAAGCCCAGAACATGGTGACTAGAGTTGTGTGCTGAATGACACAAAAGAAAAGACACAAATCTCACAACTCCGGATGTCCCCACATCTACTGCCTTCTGTTTTTCAATCTTCCCTGTGGAGGTGGAGCCTGTGAGCTCCTCCCTAATGTCCATCAGCTCTCATCTGATTGGCCCTTTTGACCACAGGGGTATTTAAACACAGAGGGATTGATCCAGATTTCGTTATGCTTAAAGTAAACCCACTGAGGTAAATACCATTGATTTCAAGGGATGTGTTCTAAGCATAACTAAGTCTGGATCCAACCTAGAATGTGGTGAGTGATATTTAAAACAGGTTTTATTGGGAATGGACTGATCTTCCAGTTTCAGTTTCTCCCCTCCAGTTCTCATTTTTCCAGTCGTCAGTTCATTCCATCCAGTTTCCACATCAGGTTCCTCTGTTAAATAAAAAAAAAGCACGAAATTCATCTTGAGTTTTGGATGCATTTCTGTCTAAAATACACTTCTTTTGTACTTTCCTCAAGAATATAAACATTTTTCTGTTCCTTATCCCCAGATTAATATATTTTTTGTACTGAAATTCATTGCAAATTTCTGGGAAGTCAAATACTAAAGGCAAGTGTAATTGAGTTGACACATGGATTAGGGAAGTGCCGAGTTGGTACATTCCAATCAGAACGCAAGCTTAATGAAATTCTCCCCTACTTCCAGGTTTTCTAAGTGGATAGAATCACAGAATAGCAGAGTTGGAAGGGGGCTACAAGGCCATTGAGTCCAAGCCCCTGCTCAGTGCAGGAATCCAAGTCAGAGCATCCCTGACAGATGGCTGTCCAGCCTTGTCTTGAATGCCTCCAGTGTGGGAGAGCCCACCACCTCCCTCGGGAATGGGTTCCACTGTCGTAGTGCTCTAACAGTCAGGAAGTTTTTCCTGATGTTCAGCTGGAATCTGGCTTCCTGTAACTTGAGCCCATTCTTCCGTGTCCTGCACTATAGGATGATCGAGAAGAGATCCTGGCTTTCTTCTCTGTGACAACCTTTCAAGTACTTGAAGAGTGCTATCATATCTCCCCCCAGTCTTCTCTTCTCAAGGCTAAACATGCCCAGTTCTTTCAGTCTCTCTTCATAGGGCTTTGTTTCCAGTCCCCTGATCATCTTTGTTGCCCTCCTCTGAACCCTCTCCACTTTGTCTGCATCCTTCTTAAAGTGTGGTGCCCAGAACTGGACACAGTACTCCAGGTGAGGCCTAACCAGTGCTGAGTAGAGGGGAACTAGTACTTCCCGGGATTTGGAAGCTATGCTTCTATTAATGCAGCCCAAAAGAGCATTTGCCTTTTTTGCAGCCGCATCACATTGTTGGCTCATATTCAGCTTGTGATCGACAACAATTCCAAGATCTTTCTCGCTTGTAGTGTTGTTGAGCCATGTATCCCCCATCTTGTAACTGTGCATTTGGTTTCTTTTTCCTAGGTACAGAACTTGGCATTTATCCCTATTAAATGTCATTCTGTTGTTTTCTGCCCAGCGCTTCAGTCTATCCAGATCACTTTGAATTTTCTTTCTGTCTTCCAAAGTATTAGCTATCCCGCCAAATTTTATGTCATCTGCAAATTTGATCAGCATTCCCTGCACCTCCTCCTCCAAGTCATTAATAAAAATGTTGAAGAGCACTGGGCCCAGGACTGAGCCCTGCGGTACCCCGCTCGTTACCTCTCTCCAGCTTGAGAAGGTCCCATTGATAAGCACTCTTTGAGTCCGATTCTGTAGCCAACTGTGGATCCACATGATCGTTGTTTCATCTAGCCCACTTCGAGCAAGTTTGCTCATCAGGAGATCATGGGGCACTTTGTCGAAAGCTTTGCTGAAGTCGAGGTTTATTATGTCTACAACATTCCCACGGTCTACAAGGGAGGTTACTTGATCAAAAAATGAGATCAGATTTGTCTGGCAGGACTTTTTTTTTGACAAATCCATATATTTCCATATATTTCATTGGCACTTGAGTGCTGGGATATATTTTGGAGGGAGGTAGTTCAGATATTTGATATTTCATTATGGACAGTTGGGTCAGAGTTGGTAATGTATACTAGGATCCCTTCTTCATCAAGGCATTGACAGAATCATTAGAACCACCCTATCCCACCACCTGATTTTTATTGGATGGTCCCTCTCAAAGACTTCATGGTTTCCCGGTCTAATTCACACTGCTTTGTGTTTTCCCCATCCACCTCTCCATGCACACATAAGAGAACTGTGAAGATCTTTTGTTCCCAACAGTATTTGCTGACTGTTCTTTACTTGAAGGTTTCTAGATGCTGGTGGTTGTAATTCACGGGTTTGAGTTGGAATTTGTTGTATGTATTCCATTTCTGTTGTTTTATGGTGCTTTTAATTTGTTTCGTAAACTGCCTTTTGAGGGCAATGTGCCCTGAAAGGCAGGTTAAAATTTCATAAAATCCATCCATCTGTAATGTAGTTATCGGCAATTGTTATCTTTCAAAAAGTTGACATTTGCATAAAAATGTCACAGATCCATTGGACCTCTATGTAGGATTTATCCTCCTCCTCCTCCATTTAATTAATTAAAAATAATTGGCCGCCTTTCAGGGCAGAAGCCCTCCCAAGGCAGCTCACAGCAATAAAATACATTCTTCTTATAGGATGAGATGGCTAGGTAGCATCACTGATGCAATGAATATGGACTTGAGCGCGCTCTGGAAGAGAGCGCAGGACAGGAAGGCCTGGCGTGCTGTGGTCCACGGGGTCACGAAGAGTCGGACATGACTGAACAACAAGGCACAGAAACACAGGCATGAGAAGAGTGCTCCAACCAACCAACGCTCATAACATAGTAACTTTTTTTTTAAGTATCACAAGTCCCTTTTGCTCATACCATATTCAGTTTGCTCACTTCAACAGACCAGTTCAGCCAGTAGATGCACGGTGGCAGCAGCGGCTGTTCTTTGTGTCTATGCAAAACATGTCTGGGGAGAGGAAGGGCCGTAGCTCAATGGTAGGACAGTTCCTTTGAATGGCGAAGGCCTTAAATTCAATCCCCAGCATCTCCATGTAGGGCTGGGATGGACAAATGCCTACAATTCAGGAGAGCTAGTGCCAGCCAGTGTAGAGAAAATGGAACTAGATGGAGCAAGCTTCTAACTTGGTATAAGGCAGCTTCCGAAGTACAGGACATCATCCCACTATACACACATTCTCCCCACTGCCCATTCACCAGCAATGCCCCTGCTGTTTCATGGAGCTTTCCTGTTCTTTTTAATGTGCTGCAGCAATTCACCTTTTCTAGGCAGGAGGAGCGATGGGAAGAGAGACAGACAGAGGATAGAGGGAAAGAAAGAAAGAAAGAGAGAGAGAGAGAGAGAGAGAGAGAGAGAAAGAAAGAAAGAAAGAAAGAAAGAGGAAGAAAGGAAGGAAGGAAGGAAGGAAGAAAGAGGAAGAAAATTTCTCATCCCTGCTTTGTAAAAGAAACCAAGCACAGCAGCAAAGCAATTGCCCATGAATAATCTGTCCCAAGAGGCATGCAAAGGGATCATGCAAAAAGGAACCTAGGTTGGCTAGAGCAGTTTCCTTTGGATGAACCTTCTCCACTTAATTCCGCACAAAGCTGATTTGCCACGTCAATCTTTAGAGATCAACACACTCCTCTAGTGGAGTTGATTGCAAATGCCATGGCAACTGCTGTTCTCCATTTTCCAGTCACCGATTTTTTAGGACTGAACGCCTTTCTGAAATCCACACTGGTCCTGCATAGATAAATAGAAACTGGATACTGTAGGATCTATTATCCCAGACAAGCAAACAAAACACAACACACACAACTTTAGCAGAACTCTACCATTCTTATACATTCTATGAAGTTGGGAGGCAGTAAAGAATGAACAAGCATGTGATTTGCTTGGATGTTCATACATGGAGGTTATCAGTCGGATCCAAATTTTGTCATTCTTTGAGTAGACCCATTGAAATAAATGGGACTTAGTCGTAATTGATTTGCCCTGTTTATTACAATGGGTTTAGCAAAATAGATTCGACCCATTGCAGGTCATTTTGTGAGTAGTTGAGGACTTTCCTTTGCTGGCAGGAGATTTTTGTCTCACTTCCCCCTCCACCTGCATCGCTGTGAGATGTGCTGCTGTCCCACACCTGGCAGTAATAGTCTGCCTCGTCCTGTGCTTGGGCCCTGGCAATGGTTAGTGCAGCTGTGTTGCCAGAATTGGTGCCAGAGAATCGGTCTGAAATGCCTGTGGGTCTGTTGCTGTCATTGTATATAATGAGCACAGGGGCCTTGCCGGGTTTCTGCTGGTACCAGTGCACATTCTTGCCCCCAATGTTGTTCCCTTGACAAGTGATTTGGCCATTTTGTTGTGGCAAGACAGACACGGATGGTGGCTGTGTCAGCACATACTGGGCCAAGGACCCTGCAAAAAGAAGGAAAAATATCAGAATTAAGGAAACTTCTTTTGTCAAACTACTCCGGCAATGACATGTATATTCATCGTACCTGAGGAGTGAGAGAGGAGCGTGAGGAGGAGCGAAGCCCAGTGCATGATGGGAATGCAGATGAACTCTCCTTCGTAAGGTTTGTGGTTCAGACCTTCCTCTTAAACTGCGTAGAGCTTGTGGTGCAGCCTCATATTTAAATAGTTTCCCTTCAAAAGCCGTGCCCCCTCCTTTCTGCCCCACCCACAAATGGCAAAGGCACAGTGAAAAATTCCATTTAAAAAAGTGATTTTCAGTGACTCTGTGCCAGAAGAATGGGAGATAATGAGGCTGAGCTCCTGTCTGTTTGTTGCTGTTGTTGTTCAGTCATTCAGTCGTGTCCGACTCTTCGTGACCTCATGGACCATGGCACGCCAGGCCTTCCTGTCCTTGTCTGTTTGTAGATGTGTGAAATTCAGAAAAAAACCACCAAACACATAGAGGTATTTATTCATTTGATTTGTACCCTGCTTTCCATCAAGAAAAACAGAACTCAAGCCAGCTTAAATAAAACACGATGAAAATGAGAATAAAATGAATGCATTACAACACAGTTAAAAACACAAGGATAATAAAGACTGCGTTCAGCCCAAGAGTATTACCCAGTTGGAGAAGTTTCTGGAAGGCCAGGATCTCTTCTCTATCATCCCTGATGGTCTTATAGGCTCCTTCCAACCCTACTATTCTATGATTCTATATCTCATTTAGAAATCCTTCTTTCGATGCTGAAAGAAATCCCCTTGCACTCAGAGTTCTCGGCCACCATGTCCTGCTGGCACTCATATGATCTTTGCCTCAGGTTTTTGACTTCTCTTCAATGTTCCCATTGTTTTCCTCTTTTTAAGTCTGATTCCTCTTCCAAACTCCACTGGTTAACTGCCTCTTGTTATTGACGATCCCTGGTCTGCTTTTCACAGACACACACCTGTTCCCCCCCCCCTCAAATTCTTCAGCCATTTCCCTCTGGTAACTTTGCATGCTCTACTTGGTAACTTTCTAACATTCAAAAGCTCAGGAATCACCAAAAAAGGGGCTGTTATATATTTTCATGGGACATGTTCTGGCCTCCAGTTCTTAGCCTTTTAGTGATACGGTACACAGGTGGGTGCAGGTTAAATTCACATCAAAATTGCTGGAAAGGTGACTGCAGTAGATGAACAAGACAAGTGTAACAATTTCTGTAGCTTTTGTTTTCCAGGTTCAAGCTCTCATTCTGTCCTATACCTAGGGGTGTACGAATTCCCTACCTGGGTCCATTTTGGGGTGTCCGCGGGGAGGGGATCCATTCCACCCCCCCGGAATCCTCCCTTTGCGTGGCTGCCTTTACCGTGATAAGCTACATAAATACTTACGTAGCCTATCACGGCAAAGATCAGGGGCGCAAATGGCGTAGCAGCTGCCATTTGCATCCCTGCTCTGTGCCGTGATAGGCTATGTAAATACTTACGTAGCCTATCATGGCTGCAAGAACGCAAATGGTGGCCGCAGCAGCCTGGCCACGGCTGGCCAGGAGACCAGCCAGAGCCGCCGCCGCATCTGCCCTAGGTAAGTTCTGTCCCAGGGGGATTCCGCGGGGTGGCGGGGGGCGGGAGGCCATTCCGCCATGGATTCCTTTAGAATCCGGCCTCACTGGAAGCCGTGGCGGAATTCTCTGACATCCCTATGCAAATGGCGTCTGGTGTAGTGGACGCCATTTGTGTCTCTGTCCCTTCGCGTGATAGGCTATGTAAAGATTTACGTAGCCTATCATGGCAAAGAGCAGGGATGCAAATGGCGTCGGCTACGCCGGACGCCATTTGCGTTTGCAGACCAGCAGTGGACGGCAGAGGAGTGACCTGGATGCAGCTGGAGGCAGGTAGGATCTGTCTGGTGTGAACTTCATGGGGTGGTGGAGGTGAGTGGTCCATCATGCCATGGACTCCGGGGGGCCGGATTCTTTAGAATCTGGCCTCATTGGAGTCCGTGGAGGAATACCAGCCAGCCTCAGCATCAATGACATGAGAGATGAATCTCACCAATGCCAGGAGCATCTCAATGTAGCATCAGTGGCTACCACGTGCCTTGGAACTAGCAAAAGCACAGGAATTCCACACAATATTCAATGGTTCTGTTCTGATTCCAGCAAACACCAAAGCTTCGAGATCCCTCCCAATTCTCTCATTCCAAAGACATGTCCAATAACAATGGTGATTTCTAATGCTGTGCCAAAAATTTATCCCACATTTTTTTGGACCATTCTTATTCAATTTGATAGAAGAGAAAGTGCTTTCGAAGATAAATTCAATGGTGAAGAAATTTCAGAGATGGGTTGGGTTGGGTCTGGTTTTCTTGGGCTAACCTTACTTAGGAGGAGGCCAAGGAGTGCGTGTAAATGTCCTGTTTTTTCATTACACAATCATCTCTCTGGTGACCTGTAGCTGCCTCAGGCTTCCTACATTTCAATTAAAGGCCAGTTTAAGGCACCATGAGGTAATTCCTCCCATACGGCTTTTTCAGATCAGGACGTGCAGGCAGCCTGGGAGACTAGCTGTGATTAGGTAAGCTCAAAAACGCCACAAAAACAAATTATAAAACATCCTGAGTGAGGCAGAACAATGGAAGCCTCTTTGCTGTGGGTGGAGGAAAATTCAAGCAATTGGAGGACAGATTTTGGCAGAGCACTAACTCCACCTCATCCCTGGAGCTAGACACAACACTGCTCCCCCCTGCATTGTGCTGGATACAAACTGGGGGCTGGCCTGCCAAGGCAGTTGATGCTGCAGCAGCACGAACCCCCCCAAACCCTTAGAAAGAAGTTGCGCTACAAGCTCTGCCAATGAGGAGCCCTACCTGGGAGGAACTGTTGAGAATTTCTCCTCCCCTAGAAATTTGGTGAAATTGTCTCCCAAATTTCTCTGCCCACAAGTAAGATGGAGCATTTCAAGAGACCATTTGCATGCAGCTCTAGCTATTTCATTATTGTGGGATCCCTATCACAAGATGACACCAACCATTACTATGCAACATGGCACGACAAAAGCAACAGTTTTCACAGTGATGTGGTCTGATGGGGAAATGGGACAAGTACATCCTTTTCTTTTCCCTGTAGGTCTTGTAAACAATGCAGAGCCCTGAACAGAACTATGAAATCATGAAATGTTAGGCGGAGTCACATCACAATTCTTTCCCATGGAGAGCTGTCAATGTTACCGTCTGCTCATGTTGGATCTATGTACAGCACAAACTAATTAGTGTAACTAATTTACTCTACTTTAAGCTCCTTGGAGAAAGAGCAAGTTACAAACAGCCAGTGTGGCGCAGTGGTTAGAGTGTTGGACTGGGACTTGGGAAACCCGGGTTCAGGTCCCAGCTTGGCCATGAAGCTCACCGGGTAACTTTGGGCCAGTTACTGACTCTTAGCCTGACCTACCTCACAGGGTAATTGTGAGGATAAAAATGGAGAGAAGGAGGATTATGGAAGCCGCCTTGGGTTCCTTGCAGGAAAAAAGGCAGGATAGAAATATAATAAACAAACCAACAAACACATAAAATCCAAGTCCACTCATTGGAACCCTGCTGAAGTCATCTTTCCTTACAAAGCACACTGAATCCTTCTCACTACCAAGACCCGTATATTACCCCCCCCCCCCTGCAAGGCACACTTGTCAGATTTATACTGAAATCTTTCCTGGGAGCCCAAACGCACCAGAACCAGTTTTAATAGCAGGGCTACTGCAAGACAAATTATCCAACATGCAAGAGAGTGAAGAGTTTCAAACTGATCTGGGACAGCAGCACTGGGGAAAAGAGGGGTAACCTTTCCCCCGCACACAATATCATCCCCATCTAAATTATTGGCATGGCCCCTCCCCTCCTCCCAAGGAAACTTCATCAAAGGATGTTCTGGAGTCCCCTGAGCCAGATGTTTCTGTTTAACAAGCCATTCCGGGGAATCCTGGGGCCGACCCAGGAAGGTGGAAAGCCCTATGTCTGAGTCAGAGGGAGATGCTGAACCAGCACTAGCCCCTGCTGGAATCCTGGTGCCTTAAGGTACAGGCTAACACTGTATCGAGGCAAAGGAGTGCCCATTTACAGGAAAAGACCCCTCAAGAGTAAATGCCTCCTCAGGAGAGAGGGCCTTCTCATGAGGAGGACTTTGGTCAGAGTGTCTGTGATGAACTGTAGCAGAGAGCCCTGGGTGGAGCTCTGGGAGTTCAGGCTACAGCAACAACAACAACAACAACAACATTATTGATTACATTTCTGTTAAGATTTACTGGCTCCTGGAAGCAACGTCTGTCTTTCAGCTCAAGCGCCTTGTTGTTCATGACTGATCCTCTGTGCTGCTAAAGTCTAGACCATTGCTTCACTCTGCTCTTGGGACTGCATTTGTATTGGACTGCTTGCCTGTGCTTTAACCGTGGTTACGCCTCAGACCCTTCTCTTGCAGCTCTCCCTCTTGACTGGTGACACTGTGTTCTGACCCTTCCCTGTTTACTGCCTACTCTGGCTTCAACTGCCTTCTTGCTGGACTGATTCAACTGCGCTTGGCTTTTGCCCATCGTATGACTTGCTATTAGGCTGGCTCCTGAGTTATCCTTAGCACTGAGCCTGGTCCAGCCATAGGAGGACAATTGTCCCCTGAAGCTGTACCATTAACTATTTTCTCACCTGGCACTGGCAGGCAAACAGGAGTTTGGAAGCGTGTTTCAGATCAAGAAAATGACTAAGGATGGAGTATGACACACTCCCTCCCCAGGGTGCCAGTGCTATAATCCAATTTGGAGCATGCCACGGTTGCTTGGGGTGGGGGTGGTTGATAAAAGAATGGGAGATCTAGTCAGGCATCTCCCCTGTGACAAATAGTATGGACCAAATCCTTGGGATGTGTGATCCTGTAACACCGTGGTCTACCTTCCAACCACGCACCAGCCAAGCACCAGTATTCACCATTTGCCACCAGCTAGCAGGTGGGACTTGCTCTGTATGGTGCAGGAAGTACAGCCCAGTTGTACTTGTAAACAACACAGACACAGACCCATGGCATCATCTATGCATGCTTTCAATGGCCAATGGAAGCATTCTGTGGAGGTGCAGTTTACCACTAGAAATAACAGGCTCACCCTGGCTCCTCATTCTTGGTAATACTGGGAAGAATGGTGGTTGCTTAGGATCCTTCAGGTTTTGTACCATGTGGTCAAAAATGAGGTCATCTTAGATCAACTGCTAGGTGCAGTGTGCAGCAGTGCCTGAGGACTCTAGAAGCAGAAGCAGCAAACACATCACTGGCATGTTGCATGTTGCTCCAGGAGAACTTAGAATCCTAGAATAGTAGGGTTGAAAGGGGCCTACAAGGCCATCCAGTCCAACCCCCTGCTCAGTGCAGGAATTCAAGTTAGAGCATCCCTAACAGATGGCTGTCCAGCCTCGTCTTGAATGCCTCCAGTGTGGGAGAGCCCACCACCTCCCTAGGGAATTGGTTCCATTGTCGTCTTGCTCTAAGAACATAGAATCCTATAATCATAGAATAGTAGGGTTGGAAGGGGCCTACAAGACAGTTGAGTCCAAGCTCAAAGCAGGAATCCAAGTCAGAGTATCCCTGACAGATGGCTGTCCAGCTTCATCTTGAATGCCTCCAGTGTGGGAGAGCCCATCACCTCCCTAGGTCATTGGTTCCATTGTCATCTTGCTCTTACAGTCAAGAAGTTTCTCCTGATGTTCAGCCAGAATCTGACTTCCTGCAACTTGAGCTCATTCTTCCGTGTCCTGCACTCTGGGATGATCGAGAAGAGATCCTGGCCTTCTCCTCTGTGACAACCTTTCAAGTACTTGAAGAGCGTTCTCATATCTCCCCATACGATGAGCCCAATTAGTGTACAAACAGGACATGTAGTCAAAAGCCATGTTTTTCGCCATCATGCAAATACTTGGGAACTCTGAGGAAGACTTGAACACAAAAGAAACAGCTGCCCAGAGCACATCTTCTGCTTCTGAGTATACGACCTGACTGGTCACCAGGCTCCATTGCTCCAACCTTGCTGACTGTCTGTGTGAATGTGGAAAAAGTGTGAATGGCATGAACTGAACTGCAGTCTACCTAAAGAAAGGCATTCTAGAAACTGCATTTCGGTTTTGAGTCTCAGTCTGTATCTCAACCAAAACTCCCACTATTCATAACAGAGTGCAGTGAGACAAACGCCCCTGTTAGTTTGTTTAGGATTGCAGCCGAAATGTTGCAGGGAATGTTGCTAATTATGTCTCTCTCCTTTCCTCTCTTTCTTTGCTCTCTTGAAAAATGTAGAACATAGGTAAAGAGCTCCCCCATCAGGCTAAAAATGTAGTAATACAGAGCGTGTCACCATTTACAATGCAAACACTCATCAATGACCCTCGGCATTTCTCTGTTGATCAGAATTTACCCAGTTTGCAGCTTCTAGACTGACCACGTACTCAGATACAATCCACAGTCAAAGTCTGTACATTTCTGAGCTTGCAATACGATTTGCAGGCCTCCAAAATAGAGAGGGTGTTTGACGGAATGCATACATTTGGAAAATGCACTTAAAAAAAAATGAACACAAGTACACTTTAATCAATGGGAGAAGGATGCGTACCTTTCAAAGACGCATACAATTAATGCGTAAATTTGGAAAAAAATATATGAAAATATGCACAGATTTTCATGAGAAAAGAACAAAACCAAGGAAAGTGTCAAACTAACTTTTCTTCTCTGACAGGCAGACATGATTCTCCAATACTTGAAGGGCTGTCACAAAAAAGAGGGGAAACCAATGTGATAGGAGAACCAGTGTTTTTCAAGCTCACTGAGAAACTACACACTTCAAAGCACATTATGGCTCACTTCCATTTTTGCTTCCAACCTGTGAAATATCTGGATTTACTGAAGGTGTCGCCAAAGCTTAATGGTTTTGGTTGCTCTGAATCTGATGTGCACTCAAGCATCGTCTTGAACTGAACGGAATCTTCTGAAGGTGCCATCCTATGCATGTTTAGACAGAAAAAAATGTCCTACAACTCCCAGCATGTCCTAGCTAGCATGGCTGGCTGGGGCATGCTGGGAGTTGTAGGACTTTTTTTCTGTCTAAACATGCATAGGATTGCGCCCTTAGAGAACAGTCTGCAGATGGAAGCAGAGGCTCTTTTTTTGTTTCCTCATCATACCGCATCACTGTGGCAAGAGTTGTTGTGCCCTACAGAGCAGTAATGAACAACCTCGTGTTTGGTCAGGGCTCCAGCAATGGTTAAATAACTGCTGCATTTCAATATACCCAGAAGCAATTGTGCAAACAAACCTGTTGGCTGATGCTGCCCAATCAACAGTGGTGTGGTGGGAAATTTTCGAAGGGGACAAGACAGGGGATGCTGGAGAAATTGACAGCAGAGTAAAATCCATTGAGATGTCTATGAATCCAACCTTTGTTAGGGATGTACGGACTGTGTAAAATCTGCTCCGTCTGTGTTTCGTGGATTGTCAGATGCCTTTTGTTCCATCATCTGCCCACAGACAGATGCATTTTTTTTCATCATGCGAAAAAATACGCAAATAGTTACATAAGTATTTATGCAAGTGTTTACATAATTTATCTTAGCATGTAACATTTTGTGCATTATCCCCCATTCCATTCCTTGTTTCCTCAGCAGAACTTATGTATTTTCCTACTAATGTATGTGTGTAATTTTGGGAAAGTAAAAAAAAGTCGTCTCAAAGTCCACGGACTCCGCGTGGCCTGAGGAGGGTGCTCTGCAGTGGATTCTGCAAGTCGGATTCTTAGAAATCCGAGCTTATTTTAGTCCATCTCGAATTTCTCCAGCATCCCTACTTTGCATTTCACAGTGACTGGCTTTTTCTAAAGCACATGGATTCCATTGACTAGTGGACCATCTTTTGACTTTTTTCAGAGGATTTCTGCAAACTCTCATTTGTGCCGATGCAAGTGAACTGGCACCAATGCCTATTCACACTAATGCACATTCGCACAAATGCACAGGTGCGCAAGTGGAAAGGAATTGTGTTATATATCCCTAAAAAAATCCAATTCCGTCGATGAGTGGATGATGGAATGAAAGATGGCTGACAATTTGTGAAACACCAATGGAACAGATTTAACAAAATCTTTACAGTCCTCGGGCAGGAGCTTGTTATGACAGCCCCCAAAGCCACAACTCAGGATATACTCATACATACATATGCAGAGTTTTTCTAATTTTTTATACTCAGAAGAGATAACAATCTGGTTAAAAATCCCATCATAAAATACAATCAGCCAAAACAAAAAAGCGCAACTAAAATCTCACAATTAACTTGGCAGGACAGCAATGCTATGTGTAGTTACACAGGCATAAGCCCATTGAACTTGGTAGGGCCTACCATTGGGATTATTGCAGCCTCATCTGCCAGTTACAGGAAGGGGGCAGTGTTGCATTTAGTTAATGCACGGGCATAGGAACTCTATAGCCTACAGTGGTTTCCTGTTCCTCCCCTTCTTTTCCTCTCTCAGCCCTCCCGCAATGCTGGGAGCATATGGCTTGCTCTCTTGCTGGTGTTGTAGCAGACAAAATGGACACAACAAACTCTCTTAAAACCCTATGCTGCTCTGCATTTATATATGCAAGAATACTTGTGAGTACAGCTGTTTTTCTTTTCTTTACTAAAGAAGGGTGTGGTTTCTTTTTTCTTTTCTTTTTGCCTTTTGTGTGGATGTGAGACTGGTAAACACTCATTCTGTTTTGCCTTTTGTTTTTCTCTGCTAGCTGCCTTTCTGCCAAGAGGCAGCAATACCACATAATTCCCATCAGTTACTTCTGATTGTCCTCAGCCGTGAGCTTCCTAAGGAGCTTTGCCTGGTGCCTACATGGTGCTCTTTCCAACGCCAGGTGAAGACCTTTTTTCCCCCAAAGCATTTTAACATTCCAGGCTTTTAGCTCTGTCTGTTTTAAATTCGCTATTGCGTTTTAAATCGCTGCTTTGCTGCTAGGTTTTTCTCTGGTTGTACATTTACACTGTAGTTTGAAGCGGTTATATTTTATATCGTATTTCATGCTGTATCCTGTAGTTTTACTTTTTGTGAACCGCCCCGAGAGATTTGGCTATGGGGTGGTGTAGACATGAAATAAATAAATAAATAAATAAGGTCCCAATTTTGTTCAGATTCCCTCCACTGCACCACAATATGCTCAGGCGGCCCTGAAGCTCATATTTTCATTTTCATTTTTTAAAAAATGTTCTTGCCAATTGCATTCATGCAGTTAATGCCACATCTGGTTTACCATAAGAAGTGACCTTCCAGTGGGAAAGTACTGTAATGGGGCTACACTCAAAATGTAATTATTTTACTCATTCTGACATAGTCTCTGCATTGTATAAATGAAGAGCACAGACCCTGTGAGGGAGTAGAGCAGGAAGTTCTTGTCTCAGTTCCCCATCCGAGCACATCACTGTGCAGATTGGTAAGTGCTGCCACTGCCATGATCTGTTGCACAGTAGTAATCAGCCTCGTCTTCTGCCAGGGCTCCAGTGATGGTCAGGTAGCCGGTGTTCCGGGAGTTGTCTTTGGAACCAGAGAAACGAGCAGGAACCCTGGCCAGCCTTGGCCCTTGTCGCTATCTGAATTATAATATAAGAGGTATCGTGGGGAATTCCCAGGCTTCTGCTGGTACCAGGATACATCTTTGCTACTGAGGCTGAGGTCAGAGCTCCCGGAACAGGAGATTTTCACTGTATCCCCTGGTGCCACTGAGGCTGATGCTGGCTGGGTCAGCACAGGCTGAGAGTGTGAACCTGGGAAAAGAGATATCGGAGAGATTGTCATTCTCACTTTGGTCATCAGGTGCACTCACCTTAGCAGCAATTAGAACATCTACATGACCTGCTCTCACCTGTGCACCACATCACTAATAAGATGCCAACAGTGGAAGTCCAGAACATGGTGAGTACAGTTGTATCCCAAATGACACAAAACAAAAGATACAAATCTCACAACTCTGGTTGTCCCTACATTTTTGCCTTTTATTTTTCAATCTTCTTTGTGGAGGTGGAGCCTGTGAGCTCCTCCCTAATGTTCATCATCTCTCATCTGACTGGTCCTTTTGACCACAGGGTATTTAAACAAAGAGGGATGGACCAGACTTAGCTCTGCTTAGGGTTAACCCACTGACTTAAACACTGTTGGTTTCAAGGGATCTAATCTAAGCATAACAGAGTTTGGATCCAACCCAGAATATGATGAGTGATACTTAAATCAGGTTTTATTAGACATGGACTAATCTGTCAATTTAAGTTTCTATCCAGTTCAATCTTCCTTTCATCCATTTTCTGTATCAGTTTTTTCTGTTAAAAAAAAGTCAGCACAAAAATTCATCTTCATATTGGAATGCATTTCTGCCTAAAATACACTTACTTTCCCCATGAATACACATTTTTCTGCTCACTTTCCCCAAATAATTTTGTGAAGAGAACTGCATTGGAGAAATGCAAATACTGAAGGATAAATGTGATCCTGTTGACACATTGATTTGGAGAGTGCCAATTTGGTAAACTCTTATCAAAATGCAAACTGAATGACACTGTCACCCATTCCCAGGTTTTAGAAGTATAGCATTCCCTTTGCATTTGACCAGACTTAGCTATGCTTAGAGTAAACCCACTGACTTAAACATCATTGATTTTAAGGGATCTAATCTAAGCATAATGGACTTTGGATCCAACCCAAAATGTGGTGAGAGACATTTAAATCAGGTTTTATAGGAAATAGACTAATCCGCCAATTTCAGTTTCTCTTCGGTTCTCATTTTTCCAGTCCCTGGTTCATTCCATCCAGTTCCTGCATCAGTTTGCTCTGTTACAAAAAAGTTGGCACAAAAATGCATTTTTATTGCATTTCTGGCTAAAAATCTCTTATTTTGTACTTTCCCCATGAATATATAGATTTTTCTGCCTGCTTTCCCCAAATAAATACATTTTGTGAAGAGAAATGCATTGCAATATGCTGGAAAGTGCAAATACTGAAGGATAAATGTGATCCTGTTGACACATTGATTTGGGAAGTGCCAAATGCATAAATTCCTATCAAAATGCAAACTGTACGACATTGTTGCCCATCCCCAGGCTTTCTATAGTATTCCATTTGCACTAGAGTTGTGGGATCTATTTTAGTGGGAGGTAGGTCAGATATTTCGTATTTCATTAAGAATAGGAGGGTCACAGACCTAATGTATACTAGAATCCCGTCTTCTTCAAGGCATTGAAAGAATAAATTGAACAACTCAATATCATGACTTGATTTATTTTTTTTAATCGGATGGTTCTTTTAAAGGCTTTATTGTTTCTTTGTCTTATTTGGATTGATATATGTTTTCCCCATCCGCTTTTCAGTTTCAAATTACCCGATTTTTCTTTTTCTTTGGAGTGGGGCATTTGCATTCTTCGGTTCATTGCATGCCGGTAGCCAGAAAACAAGAACTGCTCCAGGAAGTACTTTGTTCAAGAGACGCTACTCCCTGCAGGGGTGTTAAGAGTCTGTTCCTTTTCAGTGTGCAATCTTTCAGCGTAGAGCCAGCGTTCAATCTCCGTTGTGGAGGTGGAGCCTGTGAGCTCCTCCCTAATGTTCATCAGCTCTGATCCGATTTGGCCCTTTGATCCCAGGGTTATTTAAACAAAGAGGGATGGATCCACACGTAGTGGGTTTACTCTGAGCGTAACTGAATTAAACACCATTGATTTTGAGGGAACTGTTCTAAACATAAATAAATCTGCATCCATGGTTTTTTTTAATCGGATTTTTTTCCCCAAAGGCTTTATGGTTTCCCTGTGTAATTTGCACTGCTTCATCTTTCACCAATCCACTTTTATAGATCATCGCCCCCCTATAGTAAGAACCTCGTGTGGTGCAGAGTGGTAGGCGGCAGTATTGCAACTGAAACTCTCCCCACGACCTGAGTTCGATCCCAGCGGAAGCCGGGTCCTGGGTAGCCGGCTCAGGTCGATTCAGCCTTCCATCCTTCCGAGGTCGGTAAAATGAGTACCCAGCTTTCTGGGGGAAAGGTAGTCACGACTGGGGAAGGCAATGGCAAACCACCCCGCTACAGTCTGCCATGAAAATGCCAGCGCAAGTGGCGTCCTTCTAGGGGTCAGTAATGACCCAGTGTTTGCACAGGAGGAAACTTTCCTTTCCTTTCCTTTCCTTTCCTTTCCTTTCCTTTCCTTTCCTTTCCTTTCCTTTCCTTTCCTTTCCTTTCCTTTCCCCGTCTAGGGGAGCTGACTGCAAATGCCATTGCCAGGGTTATTTTTAGGATGAAAGACTTCTTTCAGCATAGATAATAACTAGCAACCTAACACTATGTGAAACCCATTTTCCAAAAGAGACATACTAGCCCCACAGGTGTGAACATGAAGCTTCCTCCCACTCACTGTATTATTGAAGTTTGGTGGTGGTGGTAAGGTGACTGGGGGCTGCAAAGAAAGAAAGAAAGGAGGGGTGCGTTCATGGATTGCGAACCCCTGCTATATGTTCTTACCTGGGAGAAGCCCCATTAAACTCAATAGGATTAAGTTCTCAGAAGGCATGCATAAGCTTTCTGTGGAAACTGACAAAATATTATCGATGTATTGATTCTGTAAAATGTAAAATCCTTCCCGTATGTGTTTTTTGGATAGTCTGGTGCCCTTCCTTCTGTTCAACACTCATTGACACTATCAGTTTTTTCCTCCAATTTTCTGAATTTGCTAGGGATGGGGGAGAATTTCTCCCCGAAACTTCGGGGGTCCGAGTGCCAACGTATTCGGCCCCCAGAAGTAGTTTCGGGGAGAAATTCTCCACACCCCCGCCCCCCCCAGGATGGGACTTACCTTTCACGAATGTCCCTCCCGGTGGCGGGTCCCGGCGGCGGTTCGGCAGGTCTTCAACAGGGGCAGAGGCGGCAGGCGGTCTTTCGACCAGCTGCCGCCGCCGCCGCCATTCCAATAAAAGTAAAAAAACAAACAAAACGCCCCCGTGATAGGCTACGTGACGATTAACGTAGCCTATCACGGCTAGATTTGCAAAGTCAGCCGTGATAGGCTACGTAAATCATCACGTAGCCTATCACGGGTGACTTAAAAAAAAAAAAGCGTGTACGGCTAATGGCGGCCCCCATAGGGAGCCGCCATTCGCGTTCCTTATTTGGTCGCTGTAGTCTACGTAAAGATTACATAGATTAAGGGCTATTTGCATTGCCCTTATTTTTGCCGTAGTCTACATAAAGATTTACGTAGACTACAGCGACCAAATATGGAACGTGAATGGCGGTTCCCTATGGGGGCCGCCATTTGCATACGCGCTTTTTTTTTTTAAAGTCACCCATGATAGGCTACGTGACGATTAACGTAGCCTATCACGGCTGACTTTGCAGATCTAGCCATGATAGGCTACGTAAATCGTCACGTAGCCTATCATGGGGGCGTTTTTCTTTTTCAACTTTTTATTTCGCGGCTGGGCGAGGCGAGGCGCCTCCTCCCCGGCCTGAATTTCGGCCGGGCAAGGTGGGAAGCCTCCCCCCCGGCCTGAATTTCGGCCAGGCGAGGAGGGAAGCCTCCCCCCCCAGCCTGAACTTCGGGGGGAGCAGCGAAGCGCCTCCCCCCCACCGCGAAGCAAGCTGCGAGACCAGGTAAGTGACTTTCGTGCACCCCTAGAATTTGCACATTTTTGCATTTGCAAAATGGGCAAATACCTCCTTCCAAATGTGCAAAGTCTCCCCAAAATGCACAAATCCACCCCCACACACAAATACACCTTTCTTGTTTTAAAGTTTCGGGGAAATGCAATATTTCAGATGGTGTTTTATTTTTTTTTATCCTGTGCATTTTTCTATGATTATATTTGTGTAAAATTCCAGGAAGTAAAAGCAAACAAATCTGCAGACACCATGCAATCTGGGGAAAGCCAGTCCGCTCTGGAATCTGTGGGTTGGATTCATCAAAATCCGAAGTGATTTGATACTGTTGCGGATTTCTCTGATATCCCTACAAAAGATACATTGGTGCAAGCATTTGGAACCCAGTTTGGGGAATGCAAGTTCTGAGTTAAATAAGTCTGGTGGAGAAACGCCAAGCTGTTTTTTTCCTTCTTGGACAGGCATGTGTGATGCTCCAGCACCTGAAGGGTAGTCCTCTTGCCCATGTTCCCCAGCAACTGGTGTAGACAGGCATACTGCCTCTGTCACTGGAGATAGCAGATACCCATCAGAAATGGGAACCACTAATAGCCTTATCAAATGTTGTCCTGATTTTAGATCTGTATGGCAAGACCAGCCATAGTCAATGCTCGCCTTGTGTGGATGGGGTTTTTCAATTGTCCTTGATCTGTGATGAAAGTCTCAGGATGGGATGGATGAATACTTTGACTAAAACCTATTAGGGATGTATGAAAGTTCTGCCACGGATCTTGGGGAGGCCGAATGCCAGTGCATTTGGCCCCCTGAAATCGGTGGCAGAACGGCCCGCCCCCCCGGGACGGGACTTACCTTGGGCGGATCTTCCTGGCGGCAGAAGCTCTGGTGGCGGTTTGGCGGCGGTGGCTGCGGCGGCCGGTCTTCTGACCGGCCGCCGCCACCTCCATTTCCAGGCTAAAAAACCCACAAAAAACGTGATAGGCTACGTAAAGATTTACGTAGCCTATCACGGCTAGATTTTAAAAAAACACCGTGATAGGCTATGTAAATCTTTACGTAGCCTATCACGGCTGACTTAAAAAAAAACAAAAACGCATGTACGCAAATGGCGGTGGCCATGGCCGCCGCCATTTGCGTTCCTTATTTTTGCCGTCTTAGTCTACATAAATGTTTACGTAGACTAAGATGTGCCAAAATAAAGAACGCAAATGGCGGCGGCCATGGCTGCCGCCATTTGCATTCCTTATTTTCGCCGTCTTAGTCTACGTAAATGTTACATAGACTAAGATGTGCCAAAATAAAGAACGCAAATGGCGGCGGCCATGGCTGCCGCCATTTGCGCGCGCGCGTTTTTTTTTTTTTAATCAGTCGTGATAGGCTACGTAAACATTTACATAGCCTATCACGGCTGACTGCAGGGACGCAAACGGCGGTGGCTATGGCCACTGCCATTTGCGTACCTGCTAGCCAGCAGCCGGATGTCCGGCTGCTGGCGGAGCTGGCCGGCGGCTCTGCAGAATCTCTGCGGAGCGGAGCCTGCCGGCCAGGATTCCGGGGGGGAGGAACAGAGTGCCTCCCCCCCAGCCAGGATTCCGGGGGGAGGGACGGAACGCCTCCCCCCCAACATCAACATAATCTGCGGAAAGGTAAGTCACTTTCGTACATCCCTAAAACCTATTCCTTTTTTTCCAGATGTAAAGAAAGATTAAAGATGTAAAGAAAGACTAAAACCTAGATGTAAAGAATGTAAAGAAAGACTAAATGTAAAGAAAGACTAAAGCCTATTTTAGTCTTTCTTTACATTTAACCTAAAGAAAGACTAAAACAGATGAAAAGAACGATGAAAACCTATTTTGTGCGTGTGTGTTTTTTGTCAAATGTAAGCAAAGTTGTCTTTTTTTAATTGCACCTTACTTTCACTATACAAAGAAGTAACTGAACTGCGTAGTCACAACCACTTTGCTCAGCTGACTTACCCTTTATCTTGGCCAGGGATAGGGAATGAGGTGCCCACAGATGACTTCGACTACCATAATTTATTACAATTGGCCATGCCAGCTGGGGCTCATGGGACCTGTAGTCCAGATCGTGTGGAGTGTGTCAAGTTGCCTACACCTAAGCTAGGCATATTTGAAAGGTGAGAAAAGGTCCATTTAAAAAGAAACTAACAAACCTGTTGATTGTGAAAACAATGGATTGCTTAAATAATATCAAGGGGGAAGGGAATTGATATTTATTTATTTATTTATTTATTTATTTATTAAATTTATTAATTGCCCATCTGACTGGTCACCCAGCCACTCTGGGCGATGTACAACTCACCATAAAACAATTTAAAACAATAAAATTTTACCATAATTTTTTTTTTTAAATACCCTAACCCACCCCAAATGCCTGCCTGATCTTTTTTGAGTACATGACCTCAGAATAGTGCCACAGGTTCTTTTTCCCCCATCACTTTGTTAAGTCTCTATATTCCCCCCTTGTCCTATTCATGGTGTCCAAGGCACCTGAATATCATTAATTCCTACCCCCCCAAACTAGGGCATTTCCATATGACAATCTGATGAATGATGGTACATCATTCAGCAGGAGGTACAAGATATACAGCAGGAAGTACCTCATTAAAGAGGCAGTAGTCCTTGTAAAATGTTTTGGGATATAGGCCACAATCCTATATCCACTTACCTCGAAGTAAGCCTCCTTGAATCCAGTGGAGTATTCATGACATGGATACAGAGATGTGATGATAGAGGGAGGCTGATGGAAGGTGGCTTTCTCGCCTCTCTTGCCCCACTTGTGCAAACAGTATCTTCTGAGGCCACCATAGAGCAGCTGCCTGACTGCGGGAGAAATCACAGACACAAAAAGGGCAGATCCATCGAGTGGCAGCCACTACCTGCCCCACAAGTGCCATAGAAGGAATCTGTGTCTGGGGCATTCTGGGAGAAAAATGGCATCTAGAACCTGGAGAAGGATTAGATGACCTACAAACCCTATCCCAGGTCTCTCCTTCTGTGATTCTGTCATTTCCATGTTAAACAAAATGACTTCTGGAGAGATGTAACAACCGGGCTTAAGCATGGTCTTAACCCATCTACCCTAGATTGAGATTTCAGTAAGTCTCAGTACATAATAATAGCAATAAGCATAACCATAATACAGTTTCCAAACAAAGAGGATCTGGAAACAGAGGCTCTTGTCTTCATTATCACACCACGTTACTAGGACAAGCAACGCATTGTCCTACAGCATGGTTCTAGTCAGCCTCATCATCTGCCCAGACTCCAGCACTGGTTCAATGTCTATAATTCTGGAGGTGACTTCGGAACTTCACCCAAAGTTTAATGATTTTAATCACTATGATGCGACCTCTGCAGTGTATACATGCACAGTGCAAGTCCCCTGAGGGAACAGAACAGGAGGTTCTTGTCCCAGTACCCCAGCCAAGCACATCACTGTGCAAACTGAAAAGTACTGGTACTGCCGTGACCTATTGCACAGTATTAGCCTCATCTTCTGGCAGAGCTGCAGTGATGGTCAAGTAGCCGGTGTTCCTGGAGTTGTCTTTGGAACCAGAGAAACGAGTGGGGACCCCTGTCCCCTGGTGTTTTTAATGGGATCCAATACATATGCTAAGAGGTACCGTGGGGAAGTCCCAGGTTTCTGCTGCTACCAGAATACAGTGTGGCGACTGATGCTGAGGTCAGTGCTTGTGGCGCAGGAGATGTTCACTGTGGCCCCTGGTGCCACTGAGGCTGATGCTGGCTGGTTCAGCACAGGCTGAGTGTTTGAACCTGGAAAAAGAAGTGTGGGAGAAATTGTCATGCTCACTTTACTCATCAGGTGCCCTCACCTTAGTGGTGATTTTAACATGTACGTGACCTGCTCTCACCTGTGCACCACATCACTAATAACAGGCTAAAAATGGAAGCCCAGACATGGTGAGTAGATGTGTGTTCTGAATGACACAAAATTAAAGATACAGATCTCAAAGCTCTGGAAGTCCCCACAACTTTTGCCTTCTGTTTTTCAATCTTCCTTGTGGGGGTGGAGTCTACGAGCTTCTCCCCAATGTTCATCAGCTCTAATCGGATTGGTCCCTTTGATCCCAGGGGTATTTCAACGAAGAGGGATGGATCCAGACTTAATGGGTTTACTCTGAGCATAAATGAATTAAACACCATTGATTCTGGGGGAACTGTTCTAAACCCAAGTAAGTCTGCATCCAACCCAGTATGTGGTGAGTGATATTTCAATCAGGTTTTATCTGGAAAGAGATGGACTAATCTGTCGATTTCAGTTTCTCTCCAGTTCTCTTTTTTGCAATCCACAGTTCATTCCATTCAGTTCCTGCATACGTTTGCTGGATTAAAAAAAAAAAAAGCCAGCACAAAAATACATGTTTGATTGCATTTTTGCCTAAAAAAACACATTTTGTACTTTCCCCAGGAATATAACATTTGTCTGCCCACACTCCCCACTTTTGTGCCCATTTCCCCCAAATAAAGATATTTTGTACAGAGAATGTCTTTATCCTGCAAAATAAAGAATTCATTTGCAAAATTCTGAGAAGTGCAGATCCCAAAGGATTACTGTGATCCAGTTCACACATTCATTTGGGAAGTGCCAAATTGCTAAATTCTTATCCAAATCAAACGGAACAAAATTCTCACCCATTCCCAGGTTTTTTAAGTGCAGTATTTCATTTGCACTTGAGCTGTGGGATGTATTTTGGTGGGACGTAGGTCCTATATTGTGTATGTCATTAAGTGTCGGAGGGTCATAGTCCCTAACATATACTTCAGTCCCTTCTTCATCAAGCTTCTGAAAGCAAAAATCAAACCACCCAGTATTATGACCCAAGGGTTTTTTTTTTTATCAGATAGTTTTTTCCCCCAAAGGCTTTATGGTTTCCCTGTATAATTTGCACTGCTTCATCTTTCCCTCACCCACTTTTCAGCACTCACATTACCTGTTTTTCTTTTCTTTTTTTAGAATGGGCTATTTGCATGCAGTGGTTCATTGAGCGCCAGTAGTCAGAAAACAGGAATTGCACCAGGAAGTAACTTATTTGAGAGATGCTACTTCCTGCAGGAGGCTCAGTTGCTTTTTGTTACACTCTTAGTCTCCTGTCTGAAGAGAAACCTGCCATTCTGAGTTTTGTGGCAAAGGGTTCTCCTTCCTGAATGTGTGCCCTGCAGGTGACCAGCGCTGTGATTCAAAGGAAGAATCATCATTTGCAAATCTAGACGCAGATCATATGGAAAACCCATGCTGGCAGAAGGTTTTGGAGGTTCCCTGGGCAAAAGGCCCCCAATGGGCCCCTTCCCTCAGCCTTCTCACCAGCTGCTCATCCGCTTTTCTTCATTGCTACGGCCTGCTTGCTTCACAGGCAGAGAGCCAGTGAGCAAGAAGGCAGTGGCATGTCCTGCTCCCTCCTCACCCCCACTGCTGTCTGGGCCAAAGCAAGAGGCAGGTGAACAAGGAGATTGCTGTGGTGAAGAGGAGGGGGAACTCCAGGGGGCTTTGAGTGTGGGCACCTGCTCCTACAGGGGCCCTTGGCAGACGCCTGACCATGCTTACCCTGTCGCCAAGGAGTGCGCTCCCGTAGGTTTAAAGATGTCCAATATGTCTTCAAATAGGCACTTGCTAAAATATATCTTGAGTTACCCTGACTTATCAACCTTGACCAAGGAGGCTTTCACACGGATATGGCCCATCCGATTTTGTAACAAGTGTGTAGTGCAATCCTATGGACAATCCCCTCCACTTTATGATGCCCAAAGCTGATTTTCCAACTCCGCTTTCTAGATCAGCACTACCCTCTAGTGTGACTAACTGCAAATGCCAGGGTTACTTAGAATGCTTTACTACATTTCCCAGTCACAGATTTGTAGGACTAAAGACACTTCTGATGTCCACACTGGATGGTACAGCATGGATGATAACTATCAGCCTAATGCCAGATGGAACGCATTTTCCAAAAGCGGCCCCACAGGTGTGATCATGGAACTCCCTCCCACCCGCCAAACTACTGATGTTTGTTGGTTGTGGTAAGGTGACTGGGGGGTGCAAAGAAGGAAAGAAGGGGTGCATGCAAGTGTTGCAAACCCCTGCTACATGTGCTTACCTGGGAGAAGCCCCATTAAACTCAATAGGATTAATTTCCCAGAAGGCATGCATAAGGTTTCTGTGTAAACTGACAAAATATTATGGATGTATGGATTTTGAAAAATGTAAAATCCTTCCCGTCTGTGTTTTGTAGATAGCTCTTCCTTCTGTTCTCCACCCATTGACAGAATCAGGTATTTTTTTCCAATTTCTCAAGTTTGCACAAATTTGCATGCAGTGGCGAAGAGGAGGGGGAACTCCAGGGGGCTATTGCTTGGATGTGGGACATTGGCAGTTGCCTGACCATGCTTACCCTGTCACCAAGGAGTGCATTCCGGTAGGGATGGGGGAGAATTTCTCCCCGAAACTTCAGGGGGATGAGTGCCAACGCATTCAGCCCCCCGAAATCGGCGGTGAAATTCTCCGCCCCCCGCCCCCCCCCGGGATGGGACTTACCTTTGACGAATGTCCCTCCCGGCGGCAGTTTGGCGGGTCTTCGTCAGGGGCGGGGGCGGCAGCCGGTCTTTCGACTGGCTGCCGCCGCCGCCATTACAAGGAAAGTAAAAACAAAACAAAACCCCGTCATAGGCTACGTAACGATTAACGTAGCCTATCATGGCTAGATCTCCAAAGTCAGCAGACATAGGCTACGTTAATCGTTACGTAGCCTATCACGGGTGACTTTGAAAAAAAAAAAAGCGCGTACGCAAATGGCGGCCCCCATAGGGCGCCACCATTTGCGTTCCTTATTTGGTCCCTGTAGTTTACATAAAGATTTACGTAGACTACGGCGAAAATAAGGGCAACGCTATGGCACACCTAGACAGCATAGTAAGAAGCAGAGACATCACCTTGCCGACAAAGGTCTGTCTAATCAAAGCTATGGTTTTCCCAGTAGTAACGCATGGCTGTGAGAGCTGGACTGTAAGGAAGGCTGAGTGCCGAAGAATTGATGGTTTCGAACTGTGGTGCTGGAGAAGACTCTTACGAGTCCCCTGGACTGCAAGGAGGTCAAATCAGTCCATCCTAAAGGAAATCAACCCTGAGTGCTCATCGGAAGGACAGATACTGAAGCTGAAGCTCAAATATTTTGGCCACCTAGTGCGAAGAGAAAATTCACTGGAAAAGACCCTGATGCTGGGAAAGACTGAAGGCAAATGGAGAAGGGGATGGCAGAGGATGAGATAGCTAGATAGCATCACTGATGCAATGAATATGAACTTGAGCATGCAAATAGCGTTGCCCTTATTTTCGCCGTAGTCTGTGTAAACATTTACGTAGACTACAGCGACCAAATAAGGAACGGGAATGGCGGCTCCCTATGGGGGCCGCCATTATCCGTACGTGCTTTTTTTTTTTTTTTTTTTAAGTCACCCGTGATAGGCTACATGATGATTGACGTAGCCTATCACGGCTGACTTTGCAAATCTAGCCATGATAGGCTACGTGAATCGTCACGTAGCCTATCAGGGGGCGTTTTTTTTTTCTTTGATTGCAATGGCGGCGGCGGCAGCCGGTCGAAAGACCGGCTGCCGCTCCCGCCCCGCTCGAACACCCGCCAAACCGCCGGCCGGACCCGCCACCGGGAGGGACATTCGGTGAAGGTAAGTCCCGTCCCGGGGGGGTGGGTGCGGGGGGTGGGGGGGGGTTCGGAGGATTTCTCCCCGAAACTTGTTCGGGGGGCCGAACACGTTGGCGCTCGGCCCCCCGAAGTTTCGGGGAGAAATTCTCCGCCATCCCTACCTAAATCTTACAGTGGGCTGTGTAGCAACAGGCAATGCCTCAAACTACCTAAAAGCAGCCCGCATTGCATGGCTAAACCACGTTCCATGCGTTGCGCACTGCTTGAACCTTGTGGTGCGTTCTGGATTGAGCAATGCCTCCCCTAAAATTGGCAAGCTACTTAAGGTGGCCCGATCCATTTGCACCCACTTCAGGCAGTCCTGCTCAGCAGTGGAGGCAATCGGTGCCATCCAACGTAGCCGTGGCCTTCCAGAACACAAATTCATTTTGGATGTGTCCACACGCTGGAACAGCACATTGCATATGCTTCAGAGACTCTGTGAGCAGAGACCAGCTATAAATGACTACATCAGTGAGAAGCAACACCACTCCAAATTTTTTGTCACACCACATCAGTGGCTCTGGATGCAAGACCTGGTGGACATTTTAAAAAAATTCGATGAATGCACAGCGGTACTGAGTGCAGACTATGCCACACTGGGCCAAGTGCTACCTGTGCTAAGGATCATAGAGGGGGTGCTGAGAAAATGCCATTCTGAGATTTGTGAGCGCACCAGTGCCGGAGGCAGTCAATTATTCCCCAATCCTGCAGTTAGGCTTGCAGAATTCCTTCTGCAGGAGCTGGGCACCAACAAACACATAACTTCAATCAGGGGGGACATGAAATACGTTGCTGCTGCATTCCTTGAACCACGGTTCAGGGATAGCTCAACAAGTGCGGAGCCTCCAAACGACAACCCTGACTTCCAAAGTTTAAAAAAATATTTGACTGAGAAAGTCATGGAGTGCTTCCAGAGAGATGGGCTAGATGAGAAGGAGCTGGGTGAGGCTAGTAGGACCACTACCTCCCCTGAAGACAATATCTGCAGCAGTAGCACCATCACCAGCAGGAGGGGCGATGATGACGCCACAGCAGCTGCACCACCAACACAACAAACAGAGTCAGACACAGGGGCATCTTGTCTCAAGTTCAGCTTTTACTCCTCAATGGCAGTGGAGCTTGGTGTAAGTGGGCGCAGGCAGGGGGAATGTGCCAAAGCAGCCAGGAAAGCATCAGCCTATGATGTGGCTGTCCGGGAACTTGAAGGTTATTCAAGAGAGAGTTTCTCGGGAACACAGATCAGCCCAGAGAGTGATCCTCTCCTATACTGGGACACAAAACGTGGCGTTTGGCCACATCTGACCAAAGTCGCCATTTGGCATCTATCTTGCCCTCCCTCGAGTGTGGCCTCTGAAAGGCTTTTCTCCACCACAGGCAACATTGTCACCGCCCACCGAAGCAGAATCACGCCACAACATGTCTCCACCCTCGCCTTCATACGCTCCAACAGGGGATGGATTCCCAAGGAGCACCTCCCCCCGCCACCAGCTGTCAGCAGCAGAGTAGAGCAGTCATCAAGTGACGAGGAGGACCCCTGGGATGATGACACTGCTGCTAATGTGAGCCAGAGTTCTGAGGGACAATGAGGCAGAATGATACAATTTGTGAGTGGTCACACTGAGGTGTCCCTCAGAACTTTGTCCAAACCTGCAGTCCCTGTCTGGCCTGGGCAGAGCCCAAAGCACTGGCGATATGTGGCAGAGCTTTATAATACCTCACATGCAGAATCCAGTTGCGCTACCCGACTGTGTGCGGACTATGCAACAGCGTACATCCCTACTACACACACACACACACACACACAGTTCTCTATGCATCCCCGTGTACTCCGCTATCGACTGTATATGTGTGTCTTTACCCCTCTGAATGTTAGTATGATTCTGATTCCCCAAATGTATGTATAGTTCTGTTTCTCTTGATGTTGATGTATGCTTTTAATTCATTTAAAATTCTTTCATAAATCACGGAATTGCTTTCAAAGACCTTGTTGTGGTCTCTCCCTGGACTCCCTCAGCTTTTGGGTTTTCCTAAGCACCGAGAGCTCTATGTGAAAAGATCCCTCTGGTATGCGTCCAGTTTACATGTATGTGATATGCACCTACACGTAAAACAAAGCATACTTCATAGAATCGTAAAGCCACAGAATTATAGGGTTGGAAGGGGCCTACAAAGCCATCGAGTCCAACCCCCTGCTCAATGCAGGTATCCAAGTCAGAGCATCCCTGGCAGATGGCTGTCCAGCCTCGTCTTGAATGCACTCATTCATAACATCAGGGATGTGGACTGTCCATCTCCCTATGAGGGAAGCTTACAGCAGCTGTTCTTGTTTGGCTGGGATTCTGGGGAGGCATTCTTGTTGCGGTTAACAGTAAACAAACACAGAGATCATTGTGTACAATGATCTAGATTTAAGAAATTGTATCTGTGGACTTGAACCAAGGAATTGTAACCTATTTTTTAGAAAGAACTTTATATACAAACAGAACAGATCAAAACAAAACACAGAAACAATTCAACAATTCAACAATTCAAAAACAACGTTGGGCTGGCTGGCTGTGGCTGCAGGCCTCAGCTCGTAGGAGGAGGATGGCTTTCCCGCTCCAGGGCCTCCACCCTTCTTCGAAGGTCGTCACCTGTGTGTAGAAAGAAAGAGAAGAATAAAGCACAATGGTAATATGCATCTTGCAGGCAAAGTTGTTAGCTCAGGTCAGGTGCCATTCTGTAGTACTACTTACAGGTCCTCCTGAGCATCTGGACGTCTCTTATCAGACGCGTCAGGATCACAAGAGGAGGGGCTTCATCTGTGGAAGAAGGGTGGGCTTCCTCCACAGATGCTGCTCCTCTCACTGCTGGCTCTTCCTCCTCCTCTTCCTCCTCCTCTTCCTCCTCCTCCTCCTCCTCTGTCCTCTCCCTCTCCGCGGCCCTCAGTGCCTCCTCCACCAGCAAGGCACGATGCGCAGCTGTGGGATGTCACAGTAACAGAATGAATGCCTTTATATATGTGGTGAGTGAACAAAACCACAGTCACTGATTGATCTGTCTATCACCATCCCCACTACCATAAGGACCACTGATTCTGTCCTCCCACCACAAGGTCTAATGATGAGGGGATAATTAGGGAGGCAGATTATACAGTACTGACAGTTTTGGTGTGATGGGGACTGTTGGACTTCTGTAAACATGCACAGGATTGCACTTCTAGTCACCCCACTTCTACATTTGCAATGCCATGGTGTCTGTTCATTCTAGTGATGCATTGCATAAATGCCACCTTTTTTCCTAGCGCAAGGAACCCAAGGCGGCTCACATTAGCCTCTTCCTCTCCATTTAATGCTCACAACAACAACACTGAGGTAGGCTGGGGCTTTCTGACTGGGCCAAAGTCACCCAGCGAGCTTCCATGGCTGAGTGGACTATACCCAGATCTCCAAGGTCTCAGATGAACACTTGCTCATGAGTTGGCTTGAGTGCCAATGTCTTGGTAGAAAGTGGGGTGGGTGGGGTGCAAAAATTCAGCAATCACTACATGAAGAAGGAAGACGACACCGAGAGGCTGGCCCTGTTGCTGCTGGGCTGGTGCCAGTCCCCCTGTGTGCGCTGCAGAGACCGGCAGCAGCAGCATTTCCCTGGAAATGGACAGTGTGTCAGTGTGTAATATGAGTTGTAGTAGCCAGGCCCGCATAATCCTATGCATGTGGTTGTACAGGGAAAAACAATGCAGTTCCCAGCATCCCTTCTTCAACCAGCCAAAGTGGCCAGAAGATGATGGGACCTTTTTCTGTCTAAGTTCAGCAAGCATAGGATTGCAGGCTAGAAAGACCACAAAGAGATAGCTTCATTTTCGGTACACATCCTTGTCTTCATATTTAGTTGAGCTTGATGATGGGATAACTATAACTTACCAGGCATATACCTCTGCAAAAATGGGGGCCGGCCTACTTGGACCCACACTCTGCGGATGCACCAGTAGTAGGCGGGGGGGTTGGACAGTGGTGCCCTCCGCTCGGCAGCAGCAATCCCCTCTCTGACGAAGGACTGCTTGAGCACCTTCCATTTGGACCTCAATTGTCCAACTGTGCGATAGTGGCCCGCTCACTCCATCCTCCTCTTTATCTGGGCCCAATAAAGTTCATTGCGGCAGGAGGAGCTGCCAAACAGCGCTGCCACCGCCTCGCTGCGCTTAATGTTGATGAGGAGGGCCTTGGTCTCCTCATGGTCCCACCTCCTGCCACGCACTGGTGCAGCCATTTTGCAATTTGCACACAAACACACACACCAAGACAGCCACGCGCACAACCACCACTTAACTACACACACACACAGACCAAACCGTACAAAAACACCACAATGCACAACTACACACACACACACAGACCAGACAAAACCACAACAATGAACAAACAACCGAGGAAATCCAATAATAAGCAAGCACCACCACTAACACACCACCACCACCACACCACAGAACTCCACCCACAAATCCCCACGCAGACGCAAATGCAAATGCAGACGACATTCAGGAAGTTAGCAGGAAGTTGACGACAGATTTTGCGGAAGCGGAGCTGCAGCCCCTTTTTTTTTATTGTGACTGTGAGGCGGTTAGGTTAACAAGACCAGTAAACGCGAGGATCATTAAGCACAAATACACAGAAATTAATAAAATCCCTGTCCCTGTCGGAGAAAAGAAGACAGTGGGGGAGCGCACAGAGGGCGGGAAAGTGGGAAACATATTTCGGGCAGCAACGACAAAAAAATACATAAATAATTACGAAAATAGTGGAAAAGTTCTGGCCAAGGCAATCCACAATGGCGAGAGTATGGCGGACGCAACGGGGGGATTCCCCCCTACGGAGGAAATCCGTAAGCAATCACAACGTAATATTTACAATTACGTTGTAATTGTTAATCTTTACGTAGACTACGGCGAAAATAAGGGCAACGCAAATAGCGTTGTCCTCATTTTCGCCGTGGTCTACGTAAATCTTTACAGAGACTACAGGGGTCAAATAAGGAATGCAAATGGCGGCGCCCCATGGGCGCCGCCATTTGCGTACGCGCTTTTTTTTTTCCCCCCAAAGTCACCCGTGATAGGCTACGTAACGATTTACGTAGCCTATCACGGCCACGTGGTCTTTTTTTTTTTTCTTTCGTAGTTCGCGGCTGGGCGAGGCGGGAAGCCTCCCCCCCGGCCTGAATTTCGGCCGGGCGAGGTGGGAAGCCTCCCCCCCTTCACCTGAACTTTGGGGGGAGAAGCGAAGCGCCTCCCCCCCACCGCGAAAAAAGCTGCGAGACCAGGTAAGGCACTTTCGTACATCCTTAAGTTATCCTGACTTCTCAACTTACATCAAGGAGACTTTCAAATGAAATCATAGGATCACAGAACAGTAGGGTTGGAAGGGGCCTACAAGACCATCGAGTCCAACCCCCTGCTCATTGCAGGAATCCAAGTCAGAGCATCCCTGACAGATGGCTGTCCAGCCAGCGTCATCCTGAATGCCTCCAGTGTGGGAGAGCCCACAACCTCCCTAAGGAATTGGTTCCATTGTTGTATTGCTCTAACAGTCAGGACGTTTTTCCTGATGTTCAGCTGGAATCTGGCTTCCTGCGACTTGAGCCCATCATTCCGGGTTCTGCACTCTGGGATGATTGAGAAGAGATCCTGGCCTTCCTCTCTGTGACAGCCTTTCAAGTCCTTGAAGAGCACGATCCTATCTGCCCTCAGTCTTCTCTTCTCAAGGCTAAACATGCCCATTTCTTTCCGTCTCTCCTCATAGGGTTTTGTTTCCAGTCCCCTGATCATCTGTGTTGCCCTCCTCTGAACCCTCTCCACTTTGTCTGCATCCTGTTTGTCTGGAGATGCCGATCAAATTTTTAAACAACCATGTAGTGCAATCCTATGGATAATCTCCCTCTACTGTATTGTGCCCAAAGCTATTTTCTAGATCCAGTTGATAGTTCACCACCCTGCTCTGGTGGAGTTGACTGCAAATGCCAAGGTTATTTAGAGTGCTTTACTACATTTCCCCATCACAGATGTTTAGGACTAAAGACACTTCTGATGTCCACACTGGACGGTACAGCATGGACAATGACTCACAACCTAATGCTATATGGAACCCATTTTCCAAAAGAAACAAACCAGCCCCATAGCTGTGACCATGAAGCTCCCTCCCACTCCCCACCCACTGCTCTACTGAAGTTTGGTGGTGGTGGTGGTAAGTCAACTGGGGGCTGCAAAGAAGGAAAAGAGGGGTGCATGTGTTGCGAACCCCTGCTTTATGTGCTTCCTTCGCAGCAAGCTCCATTAAACTCAGTAGGGTGAATTCCCCAGAAGGCACGCATAAGATTTCTGTTTAGGTTGATGAAAGATTTGGGATGTACAGATTGTGTAAAATGTAACATCCTGTTCATCCTTGTTTTCTGGATAGTCTGGTGCCTTTCGTTCCTTTCTCCTTTCATTGATGGAATCAGGACTTTCCCAGTTTCCCAATGTTGCTCAGATTCACATTTGCGAAAGGAGGAACTCCCCCCACCCCATGTGCAAAGTCTCCTCCAAATGGCCAAATCCCCCCCAAAGGCACATTTCTTGCTTTAGGCTTTTGGGGAAATGCACATTTTCAGATGGTGTTTTTCATGTTACGTCTTTTTCTACAATTACATTTCCATAAGATTCCAGAAAGTAACAGCGAACAAAAAACATCCGCACGTCTGCAGAAACCCTGTGACTCGGGGAAAGCCACTCCGCTCCAGAATCCACGGGACGGATTCATCGAAATTCGGAATGATTTGATTCTGCTGGGGATTTCCCTGACCTCCCTACAAAAGATAAGTTGGTGCAAATATCTGGAATGCAATTTGGAATGTACGCTCTGAGGTAAATAAGCTGGTGGGGGTGGCTCCATTCCCTGGGGCGTTGGTCGGGCCGCACCTTTGACACTCTGTTTAAGAGGCTGTTCTCGCTGCCTTCCTCTGAGCAAGCGTGCCCACAGAGGTGGTGAGTGAGGGAGGAAGGGAGGGCAGCCGCTCAAGCGGCTGTTCGACCCCCTGCTGTGTGTTTGTGTAACTTCTTGGTGCGGCCTAGTCGGTACAATGCAATGATTTGGTGCAGCCAAGTCGGCCCATAGTTTGGCGGGTTGGCTGGTAGGGCCTTCCCTGTTTGTGTGGGCAATACTGGGGAAGTTGCTGTGGTCACTGTATGGCAGGATTGGCATGGGCCTTTGGGGCCCAATTTAGCTGGCTCTTCCTGTTGGGGTGTACGAATTACTCACCCCGTTCCGGTGGGGCCATCTGCTGGCGGGGGAGGCGATCCATCCCTCCCCCTGGAATCCTCTCTGGCTGGTTCCGCTCCATGGAGAGCCTGCGGAGCTGCCGGCTGGGTCCGCCCGCAGCCCGACTTCCATCTGCTGCCGGGCTGTGGCCACAAATGGTGGCCGCCGTAGCAGCCGCCAGTTGCGTCACTGTGTTAGCCGTGATAGGCTACGTATATATTTACGTAGCCTATCACGGCAAAAGGCAGGGACACAAATGGCATAGCGGACGCTATTTGCATCCCTACTCTTTGCCGTGATAGGCTACGAAAATACTTACATAGCCATTGCTGTGCTGAGGAGGAAGGCATCTGGATGCAGATGGTGTCCACTACGCTATTTGTGGCTGTAAAGCTCTTAGATGAACCTAAATTAGGGCTGTACGAATGTCACTTACCTATTCAAAGGGTGACATTTGCGGTGGGGGGGAGGTGCTCCATCCCTCCCCGCGAAATTCTCTCCGGTCGGCTCCGCTCTGCGGAGATTCCGTGGAGCCACCAGCTGGGGCTGCCTGCAGCCAGTCATCCGGCCGGTGGGCAGCTTACAGGGACGCAAATGGTGGCTGCCGTAGCCGCCGCCATTTACGTCCCTGTATTTTGCCGTGATAGGCTACGTAAATATTTACGTAGCCTATCACGGCAAAAAAAAGAAAAAAACAGCAGACACATATGGCGGCGGCTACGGTGGCCACCATTTGCGTTCCTTTTTTTGTTGTTGCTGTTTTAGGCTACGTAAATATTTACGTAGGCTAAAATGGCAAAAAAAAAAGGGAACGGAAAAGGCGGCCGCCGTAGCCGCCGCCATTTGCGTCCGCTGTCTTTTTCTTTTTTTGCCGTGATAGGCTACGAAAATACTTACGTAGCGTATCATGGCCTCCGCAAGGATGCAAATGGCATCCCTGCATTAACCGTGATAGGCTACGTAATTATTTACATAGCCTATCACGGCTATAATGAGGAAGTGAATGGTGGCCACAGACGTGGCCACCATTCGCAAGTCAGCGCGGACGGCAGCAGGTAAGTGCTCCGTTTTGTGTGCCTTTCGTGGGGTGGGGGGGCGGGGGGCTTCGTTCCACCACGGATTTCGGGGGGCCGAATGCACTGGCATTTGGCCTCACCGAGATCCGTAGCGGAATTCTCTGACATCCCTAATTCCTCATCTCAAGATTTTACAGACAAGGAGGGAGCTTGACAGACAGCATAGGGTACATCTGCCAGATGTGGGTAATGACTTGTTCCTGTAGGATCTGCAAAGGGGCCAGTGAGAAGTAATTCAGTGCAGGTGGGGCTGGGGGAAGGACTAACCAATAGGATTGTCATCCTCCTGTAGGTGCTAGGGACAGGCACTGCTGCGGAGAACAGGAATGGTGAGCATTCTCAGGTGCTGTTTTGGTGACATTAGATGCCTGAGGCTTCCCACTCAGGGTTTGGGGCCCAAGCGGAGGGATAAGGGTTACCTTGTGAGGCCAAGTCACCGCACCCACCCAGTGTTTTGTGGTCTGGGTAGGGATGTTACAGAATTCCGCCACGGATCTTGGTGAGGCCAAATGCCAGTGCATTCGGCCCCCCGAACTCCATGGCGGAATGGCCTGCCACCCCCCCACCCCCCCGCAGATTCCCCCCGGGACGAGACTTACCTGTGGCAGATCTTCTGGGTGGTGGCGGCGGCGGCTGCGGTGGCTGTGGCAGCTGGTCTTCCGACCGGCTGCCGCTGCTGCAATTTCCAGGCTTGTAAAAAATGAAAAGATATGATAGGCTACGTAAAGATTTATCATGGCTAGGTTTAAAAAAACCCACACACGACGTGATAGGCTACGTAAATCTTTACATAGCCTATCATGGTTGGGTAGGTTTTCAAAAAAACAAAAACAAAAACACCGCATACGTAAATGGCGGCAGCTATGGCCGCCGCCATTTGTGTTCCTTATGTTTGCCATCTTAATCTACGTAAATATTTATGTAGACTATGACGGCGAAAATAAAGGGGAATGCAAAAAACATAGAGGGTGCTATTTGCGTCCCTTTTTGATTCGACGTTTTAGCCAACGTAAATATTTACGCTATTTGTGTTTCCCTTTATTTTCGCCATCATAGTCTACGTAAATATTTTAGGGATGGCGGAGAATTTCTCCCCAAATCTTTGGGAGGCCGAGCGCTGACGCATTTGGCCCCCCGAAGTTGGTTGGGAAATTCTCCGCTGGCCCCCCACCCCCCCTCGGGACAGGACTTACCTTCAGCGAATGTCCCTCTGGGCGGCGGGTCCCGGCGGCAGGTCGGCAGCGTTTCATCGCGGGCGGGGGCGGCGGCTGGTCTCCTGACCGGCTGCCGCCGCCGCCATTGCAAAAAAAAAACCTAAAGTAAAAAAAAAAACCCACCCGTGATAGGCTATGTAACGATTTACGTAGCCTATCATGGCTAGATTTCCAAAGTCAGCCGTGATAGGCTACGTAAATCATCACATAGCCTATCACGGGTGACTTTGAAAAAAAAAAAAAAGCGCGTACGCAAATGGCGGCGGCCCATGGGCGCCGCCATTTCCGTTCCTTATTTTGGCACGTCTAGTCTACATAAAGATTTACATAGACTACTGTGAAAATAAGGGCACGCTATTTGCATTGAACTTATTTTTGCCGTAGTCTACGTAAATCTTTACGTAGACTAGACGTGCCAAAATAAAGAACGCAAAACGTATGCGGTTTTCTTTTTTTTCCCCTAAAGTCACCCGTGATAGGCTACGTGATGATTTACGTAGCCTATCACGACTGACTTTGGAAATCTAGCTGTGATAGGCTACGTAAATTGTCACGTAGCCTATCATGGTGTCTTTTTGTTTTTTTTTACTTTTTGTTTCACAGCCCAGGAGACGGGGCGCTTCTCCCCGGCCTGAATTTCGGCCGGGCGAGGCAGGAAGCCTCCCCCCCCTCGCCTGAACTTCGGGGGGAAAAGCGAAGCGCCTCCCCCCCACCACGAAGCCAAGCTGCGAAAAGGTAAGTGACTTTCGTACATCCCTAAAATATTTACGTAGATTAAGATGGTAAAAATAAGGAACGCAAATGGCGGTGGCCATAGCCGCCTCCATTTGTGTATGTGGTTTTTTTTTTACTGAGAGCCCTCCGCGGCCTTAAATCCAGCTGCGGACGGCTCTGGCGTGGCTGGGCCTGGCCGGCTGCTCCGCGGAGCTGCTGTGGAGCACAGCCGGCCGCGGAGGATTCCAGTGGGGAGGAACGGAGCGCCTCCCCCCTGGCGAGGATTCTGGAGGGAGGGACGGAACGCCTCCCCCCCCACCATCAACATAATCCACGAAAGGTAAGTGACTTTCTTACATCCCTATGTCTGGGAGGGGATGACCGGGGAAGGCCTCCCTTCCCCAAAAGGGGTAGTCCTGGGTGGTGGCAATCTTATCGACGCCACTCATCAGGCAGCAAATGTTTCACCTGCTATATTGCCTAGCTAGTTGCTGGCATAGTTCTGTGGACCATCTCGGTTACTCCCCTTCGCAGATTTTCAGTAATTGTGGCCTGAAATTGAGAACAAATACTTGTGTCTCGTCTTGTTATTTCCCCCCTCCTTTCTCCTGCAAATGGAGGTTCTTGTCTTCGTAATCGCACCAGATCACCGGGACAAGCAGCGCTGCGTCCTACAGCATGGTTATAACCAACCTCATCATCTGCCCAGACTCCAGCAGGGGTTAAATATCCAATATTACTGGAGGTGTTTTTGCAACTTCACCCAGAGTGCAATGATTGCAGTCACTCTGCTGTGGTCTCTGCACTGTATACATGCACAGCACAGGTGCCCTGAGGGATCAGAACAGGAGGTTCTTGTCTCAGTTCCCCATCCGAGCACATCACCGTGCAAACTGTGCAGTGCTGCCACTGCCATGAGCTGATGCACAGAAGTAAACAGCCTCGTCGTCTGCCAGGGCTCCAGCGATGCTCAAGTAGCCGGTGTTCCTGGAGTTGTCTATGGAACCGGAGAAACGAGCAGGAACCCCGGAGCCTTGGTCCCCAACAGAATCTGAATAATACCATAAGAGGTACCGTGGGGAAGTCCTGGGTTTCTGCTGGTACCAGGATACACCAGCATCACCGATGCTGAGCTCGGTGCTCCCGAGACAGGAGATTTGTATTGTGCCCCCTTGTGCCACTGAGGCTGATGCTGGCTGGGTCAGCACAGCCTGAGAGTGCGAACCTGGAAAAAGAAATATGGGAGAAATTGTCATGCTCATATTACTCGTCAGGTGCACTCACCGTATCAGTGATTTAAATGTGCACATGACCTGCTCTCACCTGTGCACCACATCACTAATAAGAGGCTAACAATGGAAGTCTGGATCATGGTGGATAGGTCTGCGTTCTGAAGGTCAAGGAAGAAAAGATACAAATCCCACAACTCTGGACTTCCCCACATCTTTTGCCTTTTGTTTTTCAATCTTTCCTGTGGAGGTGGAGCCTGTGAGCTCCTCCCTGATGTTCATCAGCTCTCGTCTCATTGGTCCTTTTGACCGTAGGCGTATTTAAACAAAGAGGGATTAATCTAGACTAAGTTATGCCTAGAGAAAACCCACTGATATACACATCACTGATTTTGATGCAGCTTTCTAAACATCACTAACATAACTTTCTAAACGGCAAAGGGCTGGATGCGCCTGATCTTGTCCGATCTCGGAAGCTAAGTAGGGTCAGCCGTGGTTAGTTCTAGGGTTGTACGAAACCCCCCTTACCTGGCTCCGCCGGGTTCCACTGGGGGGGGAGGCGCTCCGTCCCTCCCCCCGGAATCTTGGCCGGGGGGAGGTACTCTGCGCCTCCCCCCGGAATCCTCGCCGGCCGGCTCTGCTCCACGGGGATTCCACAGAGCCGACGGCTGGCTCCGCCAGCAGCCAGACATCTGGCCGCTGGCTAGGAGGGACGCAAATGGCGGTGGCCATAGCTGCTGCCGTTTGCGCCCCTGAATTCAGCCATGATAGGCTACTTAAAGACTTACGTAGCCTATCACGTCTGGGTTAAAAAAACCCACCGCTTACGCAAATGGCGGTGGCTACAGCCGCCGCCATTTGCGTTCCTTATTTTTGGCCGTCTTAGTCGACGTGAATACTTGCATAGACTAAGACGGCGAAAATAAGGGGGAACGCTAATAGCGTCCGATACGCTATTTGCGTTCCCCTTTAGTTTTGCCATCTTAGTCTAGGTAAATATTTACGTAGACTAAGACAACCAAAAATAGGGAATGCAAATGGCGGTGGCCGTAGCCGCCGTCATTTGTGTACGTGTTTTTTTTTTTTAACCCAGACGTGATAGGCTATGTAAGTCTTTACGTAGCCTATCACGAATGGGGGAAGAAAAAAAAAGGACTGGAAATGGTGGCGGTGGTGGTGGCGGCTGGTCGGAAGACCTGCCTCCGCCAAAGCCGCCTCTGGAGCCGCCACCATCCGGAACATCCGCCCCAGGTAAGTCTCATCCCGGGGGGGATCCGCGGGGGCGGGGGGTGGCACGCCGTTCCGCCATGGAGTTCGGGGGGCTGCATGCACTGGCATTCGGCCTCACCAAGACCCGTGATGGAATTCTCTGACATCCCTGGTTAGTTCTTCGATGGGAGACAGCCTGGGAATCAGGCTTCCTGCACTGAGCAGGGGGTTGGACTCAATGGTCTTGTAGGCCCTTTCCAACCATATGATTCTATAAACATCACTAAGTCTGCATCCAACACAGAATGTGGTGAGTGACACTTCAGTCAGGTTTGATAGAGATGGATCTATCTGTGAATTTCAGTTTCCAGTTTCCTGTTTTTTCAAAGCTGCAGTTCATTCCATCCAGTCCCTCCAGTAGTTAGCTGTGTTAAAAAATATGCCAGCACAAAAATCCATCTTTGATTGCATTCCTCCCTCAAAACCTAGGGATGGACGAAAGTCCCTTACCTGGTCCCGCAGCTTGCTTCGCGGTGGGGGGGAGGTGCTTCTGTTCTCCCCCCGAAATTCATGGTGGGGGGGAGGCGCCCCGCCCCTCCTGGCTGAAATTCTGGCCGGGGGGGAGGCGCCCCATCCCTCACCGCCGAAATTCTGGCCGGGGCGGAGCGCCCCGTCTCCCTGGCCGTGAAATAAAAAAGTAATGGGAAAAAAACAAACACGTGATAAGCTACGTAATGATTTATGTAGCCTATCACGGCTAGATTTTCAAAATCAGCCATGATAGGCTACGTAAATCGTTACGTAGCCTATCACGGCTGACTCTGGAAAAAAAAAAAAAGTGCGTACGCAAATGGCAGCGCCCATGGGCACCACCATTTGCGTTCCTTATTTAGGCACGGGTAGTCTCCGTAAAGATTTACATAGACTATGGCGAAAATAAGGGCAACGCAAATAGCCTTGCCCTTATTTTCACCGTAGTCTACGTAAATCTTTACGTAGACTTCCCGTGCCCAAATAAGGAACACAAATTGCGGTGCCATGGGTGCCGCCATTTGCGTACGCGCTTTTTTTTTTCAAAGTCACCCGTGATAGGTTATGTAATGATTTACGTAGCCTATCACGGCTGACTTTGAAAATCTAGCCATGATAGGCTACATAAATCGTTACGTAGCCTATCATGTGTTTGTTTGTTTTTTAAACTTTACATGGAAATGGCGGCGGCGGCAGCCGGTTGGAAGACCGGCCGCTGCCCCTGCCGAAACGCCGCCGAAACGCCACCAGGACCCGCCGCCGAGAGGGACATTTGACAGAGGTAAGTCCCATCCCGGGGGGGCTGGGGGGCTGGTGGAGAATTTCACCACCAATTTCGGGGGGCCAAATGCGTTGGCATTTGGCCTCCCAGAGATTCGTGGAGAAATTCTCCGCCATCCCTATCAAAACCCTTATTTTTTACTTTCCTCACAAATATACACATTTTTCTGCCTGCTTTCCCCCAATAAATACATTTTGTGCAGAGAAATGCATTGCAAAATTCTGAGCAGTGCAAAATACCAAAGGGTAACTGCAATCCAGTTCATATATTGATTTGGGAAGTCCCAAATTTGTAAATTCTTACCAAAATGCAAACTGAACATGGTTCTCACTCATTCCCAGGTTTCCAAAGTGAAGTATTCCTTTTGCACATGAGCTGTGGTGGGATGCATTTTGGGGGGGCGGTAGGTCAGATATTTTGCATTTCATTGAGTGTCGGAGGGTCACAGTTGAACCCCTTCTTCATCAAGAATTGGGAGCAGAAGTCTTCCCACCCAGTGTTATGACTGGAGAGATTTATTTTTTTAATCATTGGGTAGTTCGTTTCAAAGGCTTTATCGTTTCCCTGTGTCATTTGCACTGCTTCGTGTTTCTCTTATCCACGTTTCGGTGCACAGATTACCTGATTTCTCTCTTCTTTTTTTCGAGAGGGTTTTTTGCATGCCTTGGTTCATTGAGTGCCAGTAGCCAAAAAAGAGGACGTGCACCAAGAAGTAGCGTATTTGAGAGATGCTACTCCCTGCGGCAGTGAGAGTGTCAGTTGGTTTCTGGTGCTCTGTTAATCTCATGTCTTGTGAAAAACCTGCCATTTTTTGTTTACTGTCGCCTACTGCCATGGGGATCGTCTTCCTGCATGTGTGCCTTGCCGGAGACGAGCACCGTGACTCAAAGGAATAATCATCACTTGCAAATCTAGAAGCAGAAAACAAGGAACACCTTTGCTGGCACAAGGGTTTGGAGCTTCCCTGGGCAAGAGGCCCTCAGCGGGCCTCTCTCTCAGTGGTGCCACCTTCTCACCAGCTGCTCTTCCTTCCCGTCCGTTTTCTCTTAGTTTCTCTGGCTTGCTTTCTTGCAGGCAGAGAGCCAGTGAGCAAGAAGGCAGTGGCTTGTACTGCCCGCTCCTCCTCACCCCCACTGTTATCTGGTCCAAAGCAAAAAGTGGCGGGGGAGGAAGGAGGTTGCAGTGGTGAAGAGGAGGGGGAACTCCGGGGAGCTCTTTTGTGTGGGCAGCTGCTGGGAGGGTGATTCTCGGCTCATGCCTGACCAGGCCCACCGTGTTGCCAAGTAGTGTATTCGGGTAGGTTTCAAGATGCCCAGAGTATTTTCAAATAGGCATTTTTAGAAATATGTCACGAGTTATCCTGATTTATCAACCTAGGCCAAGGAGACTTTCAAACAGAGGTGGACTATTCGATTTTTAAACAACTATAGTGTTTAAAACTATAGTGCAATCCTATGGATAATCCCCTCTGCTTTATTATGCCCGAAGCTGATTCTAACTCCAGTGTATACATCACCACCACCCTCTAGTGGAACTAACTGCAAATGCCAGGGTTATTTAGAATGCTTTACTACATTTCCCAATCACATATTTCTTTTAGACTAAAACACTTCTGATGTCCATGCTGGATGGCACAGCATGGGGGAAAACTTGCATCCTAATGCTATATGGAACCCATTTCCCAAAAGAAACAAACCAGCCCGACTGGTGTGATCGTGAAGCTCCCCACCCTATTCCCACTGCACCACTGACGTTTGGTGGTTTTGGTAAGGTGATTGGGGGCTGCAAAGAAGGAAAGGAGTGGTGCATGGATATGTTGTGAACCCTGCCAGATGTGCTTACTTGGGGTAGGAAGGAAAGGTTCCTCCTGTGCAAGCACCGAGTCATTGCTGACTCCTAGAGGGACGCCGCTTTTGCTGGCGTTTTCATGGCAGACTGTAGCGGGGTGGTTTGCCATAGCCTTCCCCACTCACGACTACCTTTCCCCCAGCAAGCTGGGTACTCATTTTACCGACCTCGGAAGGATGGAGGGCTGAGTCGACCTGAGCTGGCTACCCGAGACCTGGCTTCCGCTGGGATCGAACTCAGGTCGTGGGGAGAGTTTCGGTTGCAATACTGCCGCCTCCCGCACGAGGCTCCTGTTTACTTGGGGTAAGCCCCATTAAATTCAATCGGATTAATTTTTCACAGGGCATGCATAAGATTTCTCTGTAATGTGATGAAAGAATAGGGATGTACGGATTTTTTAAAATGTAAAATCCCTTCTGTCTGTGTTTTGTGGATAGTCAGGTGCCTTTCATTCCCTAATCTGCTCATGGATGGAATCAGGGTTTTTACCATTTCCTGAATCTGCAGATTTGCTTTGCAAAATGGGCATCCCCCCTTCCCAATGCACCAATCTCCCCCAAGATGCACAAATCCCCCCCAAATACACACTTCTTGCTTTAGCGTGTTGGGGAAATGCACAATTTCAGCTGGTGTTTTATATTTTACCTATTTTCCCATGACTACATTTGCACAAAAATCCAGACAGTAAAACCAAACCAACTTTAAAAAAACTTGTCTGCAAGTCTCCAGAATCCGTGCAACTTGGGAATAGCTGGTCCACTCCGGAATCTGTGGGTTGGTGTCATCCAAACCCAAAGTGATTTGATTCTGTTGAGGATTTTTCCGACATCTCTGCAAAAGCTGCATTGCCATTAGTATTTGGAATGCCATTTGGGGAATGCAAGTTCTGAGTGAAATAAGTTTGGTGGAGAAATGTCGAGCAGTTTTTTCTTCTTCTTCTCTGACCGGCATATGTGATTCTCCAGCACCTGAAAGGTGGTCCTCCCACCCATGTTCCCCAGCAAGCGGGGTACGGAGACATGCTGCCTCTGGCACTGGAGGCAGCAGAGAGCCATCAGAACTAGGAGGCATGGATAGCCTTATCAACTGATAGCCTTGTCTTGTATCTGCATGGCAAGACGTGCCATGTCAATTGGGGTGCAGGCCGGGTCTTGGCACAGAAGCAGCCTGGTCGCCCTGCATGATGACCTATGTCGGGAGAAAGACAGGGAGCGTGACCCACTTGATTCTCCTTGATCTCTCAGCGGCTTTCGATACCATCGACCATGGTGTATTTCTGGGATGGTTCTCTCTGCTGGGAGTGGGAGGCACTGCATCGCAGTGGTGTCGCTCCGACTTGGTCGGCTCCAGAAGGTGGTGCTTGGGAACACTGCTGTGCCCCCTAGATTCTCCAATATGGGGTTCCGCAGGGGTCAGTTTTGTCCCCCATGCTGTTCAGCATCTCATGAAATCATTGAGTGCAGTCATCCGGAAGTTTGGAGTGCGTTGTCATCAGTATGCTGATGACACACAGCTCTATTTCTTCTAGATGAGGGCTAATAAACTGAAGCGCAATCCAGACAAGACTGAGCTTCTGTTGGTGGGTGGTCCTGCTGATGGGATGGGGGGTGTTCAGCCTGTTCTGGATGGGGATGCACTCTGCCTGAAGGAGCAGGTCCATAGCTTGGGGGTCCTCCTGGAACCATCTTTGTCACTTGAGGCTCAGGTGGCCACCGTGTCACAGAGTGCCTTCTACCAACTGTGGTTGGTGGCGCAGCCACGCCTGTATCTGGACAGGGATAGTCTGGCGTCACTTGTCTATGCTCTGGGAACCTCCAAGTTAGATTACTGCAATGCGTTCTACATGGGGCTGCCTTTGAAGACGGTTCGGAAGCTGCAGCTCGTGCAAAATGCAGCAGCCAGATTGATAACAGGGACCAGAAGGTCGGCATATATAAGACCGACTCTGGCCCGCCTGCACTGGCTGCCTATATGCTTCCGAGCTCAGTTCAAGGTGCTGGTTTTAACCTATAAAGCCTTATACCACTTGAGACAGAAATACCTCATGGCACGCGTCTCCCGAAATGAACCTACCCATACACTACATTCAGCATCTAAGGTCCTCCTCCGGGTACCTCCTCCAAGGGAAGCTCAGAAGGCAGCAATGAGGGAGAGGGCCTTCTCAGTGGTGGCCACGACGAGCTGTGAATGAGCTCCCTGATGAGGTCTGCCTGGCACCAACATCGTTATCTTTTTGGTGCCGGGTTAAGACCTCTCTCTTTTCCCAGGCATTTGGCAGCACATGATGATTTTTAATTGGTCCTGGATGTGTCTTTAGTTGTGACGGACAGGGCAAAGTTTTTAGCTATATGTTGGTTGTGTGCATTGTCTGTGTGCTTTTATGTAAATAGCTTTTAATCTTGTTATATTGTAGTTAACGTTTTAACTTCCATAAACCACCCAGAGAGCTTCGTCTATGTGGTGGTATGGAAATGTTAATAATAATAATAATAATAATAATAATAATAATAATAATAATAATAATAGTTGACCTCATGTGGATGGGATTTTTAATGTTTTCTTGAGCTGTTTTGGAAGTCCCAGGATTAGATGGGTGAATACTTTGACTAAAAGCTGTTCTGTTCTATTTTTCTTGTGTCAAGAAAAGTAAACAGATTTCTTGTTCACATTTTAGTACTTTATTCATTCTGTACAGTCATTATACTGCCTACTCACAGCCACGGAGCACAGCTGAATTCCCCTTGACAGGGAACCAGGTGTCCTGCAGATGATTTCAACTACCCTAATTAAATATGATTGGGCATGCTGGCTGGGGCTGATGGGATTTGTAGTCCAAATCGTATGGAGTTTGTCAGATTGCCTATACCTCATCTAGGCATATTTGAAAGGTGAGAAAAGGTCCATTTAAAAACAAATCAACAAACATGTTGATTGTGAAAACAATGGATTGCTTAAACGTATCAAGGGGAAGGGAACTGATCTTCTTAAAGTGATCTTGAGTACATTTCCTCAGAATACTGCCATTTTTTCTCATAACTTTGTGAAGTCTTTATGTTGGCCCTTATTCTATTCATACTGTCCAAGACTCCTGAAAAAACAAACCAAAAACCCTAGGGCATTTCCATATATCAATCTGATGAATGACGGTACATCATTCTGCAGGAAGTACAAGAAATATAGCAGGAGGTACGTCATTTAAGAGGGAGTAGTTGCCATTCCTGTGTCAGACTGCAATCCTGTATCCACCTACCTCAAAGTAAGCCTCACTGAACTCAGTAGGCTTAATATCAAGGACCTGGATCCCAATACATGTTGGCAGGAGACTGATGGAAGGTGTCTTTTCCAGCCCTCCTGCCTTTACTTTCCCCCAAGCCATTAAAAAACAAAGCAAAACAAACAAAAACGAAACGAAACAAAACAAAACAAAACACCCTCTTCCGAGAGCAGCTGTCTGGGTGGGGTGGGGGGATGGCAGGCAGAAGAAAAAATACATCCAGTGGCAGCCATGCCCCCCCCCCCAATACAACAGAAGGAATATGTGTCTCGGGCATTCTGGATGAAAAATGGCATCTGGGATCTGGAGTGGTACTAGCTGTTCTACAAGCCCCACTGCAGGTCTATAATTCTGTGCCTCTTTCCATGTCAAAGAGAATGACTTCTGAAGAGATGTAACACCAGGACTTAAACATTGTGGATATCCACCCAAACCTAGATAGAGTTGACAATAAGTTTAAATATATCATCATCTTCCTAGAGAACAAGATATGGAAATGGAGATTCTTGTCTTTGTTATCACCCTGCATCACTATAACAAGCATCACTGTGCCCTTCAGGATATTTGTAATCGGCCTCGTCTTCTTCCCAGACTCAATCCATATCTGACATTAGTGATGTGATTCGGAACTTCACCCATTGTTTAAGAGTTTAGTTGCTCTGATGTGGTCTCTGCACTTTATACATGCACAGCGGAGCCCCCTGAGGGATCAGAACAGGAGGGTCTTGTCTCAGTTCCCCATCCAAGCACATCATGGTGCAAACTGGAAAGTGCTGCCACGGCCATGATATGTTGCATCATGGAGGGATTCCAGATCTTGGGGAGGATCTCAGCTTGGGCTTTGCCAGTGGGCCAACGTCCTGCGGTTGGGCAGCGCACCTCCTGCCCAAGTAATTCCATCAAGGTTTGGTTCAGGTCTGGGTTTGGGTGCTGCACTTTGTGGGGAATGGCCTGGGTTTGTTGAAAGCCAAAGCGCTCGTATTGCAGGCTTTGGGCAATTTTCAAGTTATCCGGCATCGTTGCCCGGGAGCTGTAATTCTTTGGTCTTGTTGACAGCGCAGAGTGTTGTCGAGAGACGGGTAGAGATGTCAGAGAAATCCGCCGCAGACCCCAATGAGGCCGGATTCAAAGGAATCCAGCCTCTGGAGTCTGTGGCGGAATGGGGAACTCACCTCCGCCCCCCCCCAGAATCTGCTTTGAAGCCGGCTCCTCTCCACGGCCGGCTCCGTACAGCCAGCAATACGGCCGCCATTGCTGTGCTGAGGAGGAAGGAATCTGGATGCAAATGGCGTCTACTACACCATTTGCAGCTGTAAAGCTCTTAGATGAACCTAAATGCAGCTGTAAATGGCTGCATTCAGCTTAAACTAAGGGCTTTACGGCTGCAAATGGCATCCACTATGCCATTTGCGTCCGTGGTTTTGCCTGCGATAGGCTAGCCAGGGAATTGGAATTCTTTCATCCTCTTTACTTTGGGACTATCTTGACGAGGTGATAGGATTACTCCTCATCCCGAGATATTACAGGCAAGGAGGGAGCTTGACAGAAAGCATGGGGTACATCTGCCAGATGTGGGTAATGACTTGTTCCTGTGGGATCTGCAAAGGGGCCTATGAGAAGTAATTCAGTGCAGGTGGGGCTGGGGGAAGGACTAAGCAATAGGATTGCCATCCTCCTGTAGGTGCTAGGGACAGGCACTGCTGCGGAGAACAGGAATGGCGAGCATTCTCAGGCGCTGTTTTGGTGACAGGTGATGCCTGAGGCTTCCCGCTCAGGGTTTGGGGCCCAAGCGGAGGGATAAGGGTTACATTGTGAGGCCAACTCACCTCAGCCACCTAGTGTTTTGTGGTCTGGGAGGGGATGACAGGGGAAGGCCTCTCTTCTCCAAAAGGGGTAGTCCTGGGGGGTGATGATCTTATCAACGCCACTCATCAGGCAGAGAATGTTTCACCTGTTATATTGCCTAGCTAGTTGCTGGCATAGTTCTGTGGACCATCCCGGTTACTCCCCTTCACAGATTTTCAGTAAATGTGGCCTGAAATTGAGAACAAATACTTGTGTCTCATCTCATTATTTCCCCCCTCCTTTCTCCTGCAAATGGAGGTTCTTGTCTTCGTAATCACACCAAATCACCGGGACAAGCAGCGCTGTGTCCTACAGCATGGTTATAACCAGCCTCATCATCTGCCCAGACTCCAGCGGGGGTTAAATATCCAATATTACTGGAGGTGTTTTTGCAACTTCACCCAGAGGGCAATGATTGTAGTCACTCTGCTGTGGTCTCTGCACTGTATACATGAACAGCACAGGCGCCCTGAGGGATCAGAACAGGAGGTTCTTGTCTCACTTCCCCATCCGAGCACATCACTGTGCAAACTGTGTAGTGCTGCCACTGTCATGAGCTGTTGCACAGTAGTAATCAGCCTCGTCGTCTGCCAGGGCTCCAGCGATGCTCAAGTAGCCGGTGTTCCTGGAGTTGTCTATGGAACCAGAGAAACGAGCAGGGACCCCAGAGCCTTGATCCTCAACAGAATCCTCAAGATACCATAAGAGGTACCGTGGGGAAGTCCCGGGTTTCTGCTGGTACCAGGATACACCAGCATCACCGATGTCGAGCTCGGTGCTCACGGCACAGGAGATTTGTATTGTGCCCCCTGGTGCCACTGAGGCTGATGCTGGCTGGGTCAGCACAGCCTGAGAGTGCGAACCTGGAAAAAGAAATATGGGAGAAATTGTCATGCTCATACGTCAGGTGCACCCATCGTATCAATGATTTTAATGTGTACATGGCCTGCTCTCACCTGTGCACCACATCACTAATAAGAGGCTAACAATGGAAGTCCGGATCATGGTGGATAGGTCTGCGTTCTGAAGGTCACAGAAGAAAAGGTACAAATCCCACAACTCTGGGTGTCCCCACATCTTTTGCCTTTTGTTTTTCAATCTTCCCTGTGGAGGTGGAGCCTGTGAGCTCCTCCCTGATGTTCATCAGCTCTCATCTGATTGGTCCTTTTGACTGTAGGGGTATTTAAACAAAGAGGGAGTAATCTAGACTAAGTTATGCCTAGAGAAAACCCACTGACATACACATCACTGATTTTGATGCAGCTTTCTAAACTTTATTGATTGATTGCATTTCTATCCCATCTTTTTTCCTCTTGCAAGGAACCCAAGGAGGCTTACATTATCCTCCTCCTCTCCATTTTATCCTCACAACAACAACCCTGTGAGGTAGGTTGGGCTGAGAGTGTGTGACCAGCCCAAAGTCACCCAGTGAGCTTCCATGGCTGAGTGGGGACTAGAACCGAGATCTCCCAGCTCCCAGTCCAACACTCCAGCCACCACACCACACTGGCTCTCTAAACATAACTAACATAACTTTCTAAACAGCAAAGGGCTGGATGTGCCTGATCTTGTCTGATCTTGGAAGCTAAGCAGGATCAGCCCTGGTTAGTACTTGGATGGGACACTGCCTGGGAATCAGGCTTCCTGCACTGAGCAGGGGGTTGGACTTGATGGTCTTGTAGGCCCCTTCCAACCCTATGATTCTATGATTCTATAAACATCACTAAGTCTGCATCCAACACAGAATGCAGTGAGTGACACTACAATCAGGTTTGATAGAGATGGACCTATCTGTGAATTTCAGTTTCCAGTTCCCTATTTTTTTCAAATCTGCAGTTCATTCCATCTAGTGCCTGCAGTAGTTAGCTGTGTTAAAACATATGCCAGCACAAAAATCCATTGTTGATTACATTCCTCCGTCAAAACACTTATTTTGTACTTTCCCCACAAATATACACATTTTTCTTCCCGCTTTCCCCCAATAAATACATTTTGCGCAGAGAAATCCATTGCAAAATTTGGAGAAGTGCAAATACCAAAGGGTAACTGCAATCCAGTTCATATATTGATTTGGGAAGTGCCAAATTTGTAAATTCTTATCAAAATGCAAACTGAACATAGTTCTCACTCATTCCCAGGTTTCCTAAGTGAAGTATTCCATTTGCACATGAGCTGTGGGATGCATTTTGGTGGGTGGTAGGTCAGATATTTTGCATTTCATTAAGTGTCGGAGGGACACAGTCACTAACAGGACTTGAACCCCTTCTTCATCAAGGTATGCTAAGAAACTGAACCAAGGTTTCCCATGTCTAATCTACAGTGCACATATTGCATGAATTTTCTCTTTTTTAAAATTAGGACTTTTGCACTAATTCAATGTGATTTGTGGACTATAAAAAAAGAGAGTGACTGAAAGCATGCACACAGTTTTAAAATGCACATAAAAAAGGTTTCTTTCAAAATGCACAGAAGTTTGCTTTAATTAATGAGAGAAGAATGCATACCTTTCCAAGACGTGTAGAATTAATGCCTAACTTTGGAAAAATACACATGAAAATATGCATGGATTATCATGCTAAAAGAACAAAGCCAAGTTTGCAGTCTGATAGAGCTGGAACTAGCTTTGAGGAAGAATTTGCAGAACCTCGCCCAGCTCAAGTTTCCTTCTGTAGTTTCTCCACCAACACAGTTATAACTAGCTTCGTCTTCTGCCAGGACCTTCACACTGGTTAAATAGCAGATATTACTGGGTGCTTCTTTTGAACCTGAGAAACGAGGGCGGTCACCAGAGCCTGGGCCCTAGTCAGGATCAGAATGATAGCAATATATGAAGAACTGTGGAGTATTCACATGCTTTCGCTCGCACCAGTTCACATCTTCATCAGCGGCGCTGACTTCGTGGTTCAAGACACAGGATAATTTCATTGTGTTCCCCAGTGATGCTGATAGTCACTGAGACAGGACAGGCAGAGGGCTTGATCCTGGACAAAGCATATTGGAAGAAATTGTCACTCCAGCTGAACTCACCTGCGCAGTCATTTTAATGTGTAAATAACCAGCTCTCACCTATGTGCCACAACACTCATAGGCTAACAAGGGAGCCCAGAACCTTGTAAGTAGATTAGTGTCTACAGTGGGAAAAGAAGGAAAAAAAACAACCCCAAAAGCAGAAGTCACAGTTCTGGATGTCCTTGCAACTTTTTCCTTTTATATAATTCCTTTTAGTCATGTTAATTAGATGTCATGCCTTTGGTTCTTACAGTCATAGGTCAGCATAAAAGTAGGATGTGATATTCATGGATTAGGTGAAATGTATTTGATTTGAAAATGGTACACACATAAGATGTTTGGTACAGACATAAGATCAAGCCCTGGTTCTTTTAGTTAAATAATGGAAATTAAATACAGTGCAGTGTTTAAGGCCCGCCTCCCTCCCTCCCAGGATCCAGGTTTCAGAGTATATCTTAACGGAACTTGCTTTAAAAAGAAAAATGAAAAAGAAGAAGAAGAAGAAGAAAAAAAAGGGGTATTTGCATATATTGCTCCAATGAGCAGAAAATAGGACATCCAGAAGAAAGCACCTTATTTAATGAGGCTACATCTTGCAGATGGCTGAGAGGTGCTACATTTGCATACAAAATGCTCCTTTTCCTTGGCCAATCCCATCAGTCTGTGCTTACTGGCACCTCATGAAACACTCTCCTCTGGTATTTTTTACACTCCTATTCTCAATAACCAGCAAAGCAATTCACCTGAAATCACCCACAATATCCATAAATATATAGTTCACTGCCTGCTACAAGACTTCACTGAGAAGGAGTAGACTTTAATATATTTGCAATGGAAATTCTTCATTCCTCTCAAATGCAATGTTATAAAATAACTAGTTGTTGTTGTTATTGCATTTTTATTTTAAAAATTGGCCAAAAATGAAATACAGTTATATGCAAAATGCTTAAATCTCCTTTTGTTTCTTTATTATCACATTAATTGTCAAAGGAGAACAGTCCGACTGTGATAGAATATCATAGAATCATAGGGTTGGAAGGGGCCTTCAAGACCATCGAGTCCAACCCCCTGCTCAGTGCAGGAAGCCTGATTCCCAGGCGGTCTGCCATCCAAATACTAACCAGGGCTGACCCTGCTTAGCTTCTGAGATCAGATGAGATCAGACATATCCAGCCCTTTGCTCCTTTGCTTCAGTGATTTTTTTGGCCTGCTGATTTGTCAAGTCGATTGCAAAGGCGGGGAAGTTGGACAAAAGCTGCAGGAGAAAAAGAACAACACATGGGGTCCCCAACTTGTACATCTGTCTGAACACATTCCAAGAACCCATCAACATCAGTGTCCTATTTGCAACAGCTAGGAAAGAAATATGTAAGTTATCTGTCCCGGCCTTGTTGTAAGGCCTCAGACCTGAACCAAGCTATTAGTAGTTTTAGAGGGGCTTGGATGACCATAATGGTCTCTGACTTTGGTTCAGTAGGCTGCTGTTTTCCTGTTAGTAGGCCTCTTGATTTACTAGCATGAGTCAAAGATTGACAGAGCAGCCTCAGCACATTCCATACTAATGAACTGGGGTATCTTATCAGGTCCCAGGATGTGCCTGGGAAATGAAGCTTGTTTGCCTTAAAGCTGCAGGTGTCTGTGCTGGGAAATTTCTGATTGTTTTCCTTCTGACCAAGCACTGTTAGCCTATGCTGGGAAAGTTGCAGATGAATGCTAATTAATGCTTGCTGCTGTCATGCTGCCTCACTGCTAACATGTATGGTATAAAACCCATTTTACCCCATGGCTCTGGGTTCAGAGAAGCTGTCTGATCCAACCAATGGGTATGCCTGTGCGCTGTAAGTACTCCATAAAGTGTCCCTGTAAGCAAACCTGGATCTGGCTTATCACTATTTCAGCACCTCTAAATTAAGAGGCCTGCTGCAAGGGCAGTACAATTGTGCTGTGGATTGTGGTTTTCTGTCTGTTACTGTTACTGCTAAATGTCAGTAGCATTTATGGCAGGGGAGCACAACATAGCACCACTGGCTGCTCCCAGTACCTCCTGTGTAGCCAGCAGCATCCCACTCACTTTCTATACCAAAGCCAAGTTTATTCTCTGGCCATCTTCTTCCCATGGCCCTGCCCCCTCTCCCAGGGGGAAATGCTCTTATCTCCAAATGGAGATAAGAGCTTTTCTCTGCCACCCAGAGATGTTTCACTTAATTTTTTATCAGGACTTACCCAGTTTCCACTAGGGCTGTGCAGGGACCCCCCAATCAGACTCAGAAGCTGCATCGTGGCTTTGGAGGTAGGCCCAATTCAATTCGGTTTGGGCTGATTTGGGGGGCCTCCAACCCGACCTGGCCTGGCTGGAACCCGAAGCAGGATTTGGATGGCCGAATCCTGCTTTGGGTCCCCCCGACACCCCCATGCCAACCCGGAGCTCCATACCTTGCTGCCTCCTCCTCCTCCCCCTCCCCCATCACTGCCTCCTCCATTGCCTCTGCCTTCTCCTCCTCCATCGCCACTTCCCCCACTTTCTTTGCTGCTGCCTCCAGCATTGTCATCGCCGCCGCCAGCTCCTGAGGCCTGGACGCACGCCGGCTCTCATTGCAGGGAGCCACCATTTTTAAAACAGCAACTTCTGGGAACTTCCAGGAAGCTGCCATTTTAAAAATGGCAACTCCCTGCAGTAAAGGCCAGTGCAGCAATGGAGCAAGTGATGGCGGTGATGGTGATGGGTGGCTTAGATAAGGACCTGGGGGAGCCAGTGTGGCTCAGCTGGGGGTGTCAATGCTCTGAAGTGCATGAAGGTGCTTTGGAGAGCCCTTGACGTGCTGTGGGTCACTTCATGGCCCCTCCGCTTGGCCTCAGAAGGGGCTCTAAGTGACCCGAAGCAGCCTGCTTTGACTCAGGCTTTGGGCCTCGGGCTGAAGTGCTGCACAGCCCTAGTTTCCACCATCTGGCCCATGCACAAAGTCCACACATTTTCGAGCTTGCAGTGTGATCCACGGACCAAAAAGCTCAGCGACAACAACAGGCATTCGACAGCATGGGTACATTTGAAAAATGTGCGTGAAAAAAGGGCACTTGGGGGGGGGGAAAGTGCACGAATATACTTTCATCAAAGGGATCCAATGTGTTCATTTCAAAGATGTGCAGAATTGATGTGTGCATTTGGAAAAATGTGCATGACAATACACATGGATTTTCATGCGAGAAGGAAAAAGTGAAGCTTGCAATCTCATAAGGACTTGAGACAGAATGAGCTTCAAGATGGGATTTGGAGGCCCTCGGCAAGGCTTGGGTTCTGCTGATATTCACATCCCTAATCTAGCCCAGTATTGTTGACACCGACTGGCAGTGGCACTCCAGGATTTCAGGCAGGAGGTTTTCCAGCCTTACCTGGAGATGCTGGGGATCGAACCTGGGACCTTCTGCTTGCAAGACAGGTGCTCTACCATTGACCCATGGCCCCCTCCTGTATAGCCATCACATGGCAGAGGTCTGAAGAGGTCAAGAACTGATGATTCATCTAAATATTTCATGAAAAGCTCTTAGATGGCACAGACTCTGGGGCCGGAAAGAAGAATTCTTATGTCACTTCTCTATCAGAACACATTCCTGTGACACGGAAAGCTGTGCCAGTCTGCACAGAAGTATTCAGCATCGTCTTCTGCCATGGCTTCAGCCATGGTTAAATATCTGGAGCTCTTTCAGGAGTCTTTGGAAACTAGCCCACACTGTAATCATTTCAGTTATTCTGATGTTGTCTCTACATTTTACACTTGCACAGCGCAGGCCCTGTGAGGGAATAGAGCAGGAGGTTCTTGTCTCAGTTCCCCATCCAAACACATCACTGTGGTAAGTGCTGCCACTGCCATGTTCTGTTGCACAGTAGTAATCAGCCTCGTCTTCTGCCAGGACTCCACCGATGGTCAAGTAGCCAGTGTTCCTGGAGTTGTCTTTGGAACCAGAGAAACGAGCAGGGACCCCGGAGCCTTGGTGCTTGATGGAATCTGAATAATAATATAAGAGGTACCGTGGGGAAGTTCCGGGTTTCTGCTGGTACCAGGATACACCAGCATTACCGATGTTGAACTCAGTGCTCCCGGCACAGGAGATTTGTATTGTGCCCCCTGGTGCCACTGAGGCTGATGCTGGCTGGGTCAGCACAGCCTGAGAGTGCGAACCTGGAAAAAGAAATATGGGAGAAACTGTCATGCTCATACGTCAGGTGCACTCACCGTATCAGTGATTTTAATGCATACATGACTTGCTCTCACCTGTGCACCACATCACTAATAAGAGGCTAACAATGGAAGCGCAGAACATGGTGGATAGGTCTGCGTTCTGAAGGTCACAAAAGATACAAATCCCACAACTCTGGGTGTCCCCACATCTTTTGCCTTTTGTTTTTCAATCTTCCCTGTGGAGGTGGAGCCTGTGAGCTCCTCCCTGATGTTCATCAGCTCTCATCTGATTGGTCCTTTTGACCATAGGCGTATTTAAACAAAGAGGGATTAATCTAGACTAAGTTATGCCTAGAGAAAACCCACTGATATACACATCACTGATTTCGATGCAGCTTTCTAAACATAACTAACACAACTTTCTAAACATAACTAAGTCTGCAGCCAACACAGAATGTGGTGAGTGACACTTCAATCAGGTTTTATAGAGATGGATCTATCTGTGAATTTCAGTTTCCAGCTAACACAGTTAGCTGTGTTAAAAAATATACCAGCACAAAAATCCATCTTTCATTGCATTCCTCCCTCAAAACACTTATTTTGTACTTTCAACACGAATATACACATTTTTCTGCCCGCTTTCCCCCATTAAATACATTTTGTGCAGAGAAATGCATTGCAAAATTCGGAGAACTGCAAATATCAAAGGGTAACTGCAATCCAGTTCATATATTGTTTTGGGAAGTGCCAAATTTGTAAATTCTTACCAAAATGCAAACTGAACATGGTTCTCACTCATTCCCTGGTTTCCGAAGTGAAGTATTCCTTTTGCACATGAGCTGTGGGATGCATTTTGGGGGGGCGGTAGGTGAGATATTTTGCATTTCCTTGAGTGTCAGAGGGTCACAGTCACTAACAGACACTTGAACCCCTTCTTCATCAAGAATTGGGAGCAGAAGTCTTACCACCCAATGTTATGACAGGAGGGTTTTATTTTTTTAATCATTGGGTAGTTCTTTTCAAAGGCTTTATGTTATCCCTGTGTCATTTGCACTGCTTCGTGTTTCTCCTATCCATGTTTCGGTGCACAGATTACCTGATTTTTCTCTCCTTTTTTCCAAATGGTTTTTTTGCATGCCTTGGTACATTGAGTGCCAGTAGCCAAAAAAGAGGACGTGCACCAAGAAGTAGCGTATTCGAGAGATGCTACTCCCTGCAGCAGTGAGAGTGTTAGTTGGTTTCTGGTGCTCCGTTAATCTCATGTCTTGTGAAAAACCTGCCATTTTTTGTTTACTGTCGCCTACTGCCACGGGGATCGTCTTCCTGCATGCGTGCCTTGCCGGAGACGAGCACCGTGATTCAAAGGAATAATCATCACTTGCAAATCTAGAAGCAGAAAACAAGGAACACCTTTGCCAGCACAAGGGTTTGGAGCTTCCCTGGGCAAGAGGCCCTCAGTGCACCTCTCTCTCAGTGATGCTACCTTCTCAGCAGCTGCTCTTCCTTCCCGTCCGCTTTCTCTTCGTTTCTCTGGCTTGCTTTCTTGCAGGCAGAGAGCCAGTGAGCAAGAAGGCAGTGGCTTGTACTGCCCGCTCCTCCTCACCCCCACTGTTATTTGGTCCAAAGCAAAAAGTGGCAGGTGAGCAAGGAGGTTGCAGTGGTGAAGAGGAGGGGGAACTCTGGAGGGCTCTTTTGTGTGGGCAGCTGCTGGGAGGGTGATTCTCGGCTCATGCCTGACCAGGCCCACCGTGTTGCCAAGTAGTGTATTCGGGTAGGTTTCAAGATGCCCAGAGTGTTTTCAAATAGGCATTTTTAGAAATATGTCACGAGTTATCCTGATTTATCAACCTAGGCCAAGGAGACTTTCAAACAGAGGTGGACTATTCGATTTTTAAACAACTGTATAGTGCAGTCCTATGGATAATCCCTCTGCTTTATTATGCCCAAAGCTGATTTTCTTAGGGATGGCAGAGAATTCCACCATTTGCGTGGCTGCCTTTACTGTGATAAGCTACGTAAGTATTTACGTAAGTATTACGTAGCCTATCACGGAAAAAGCAGCGGCGCAAATGGCGTAGCGGCTGCCATTTGCGTCCCTGCTCTTTGCTGTGATAGCCTACGTAGCCTATCACGGCAGCCTGGCAGGACACAAATGGGGGCCGCTGTGGCGGCTGCCATTTGCGGCCGCAGCAGCCAGCTGAGAGACCATCTGCCACCACCGGAGCAGCCTCTGGAGCCGCCGCTGCCTCCGCATCTGCCCCAGATAAGTTTCGTTCCGGGGGGATTCTGTGGGGTGGCAGGGGGTGGGAGGCCGTTCCACCACAGGTTTCAGGAGGCTGACTGAAATCCGTGGCGGAATTCTCTGCAATCTCTATTCATTTCAGGTCTCTTCTATTGGTGGCACATCGTACTACATCAGTTCCCAACTCTCACTGGAGGAGGAATAGATATGGTCTCATCCCTGTAAGAGTTGATAGAGCTTGCCAACTTGTCCCATGGATTTCAATGAGTGTAAGTGTGACTAACTTTGCTTGGATCCAACCCCAAACTTTCATTAATGTATATGGATTTTTTTCCAGCAAAAACAAACAAAAACTCATAACCTCAGACAGAAACAACACAGAACAGACTTGGAGGTGGGAAAAGGAGGAAGGGTGCAGAAATGGACTTGAGAGATCTGCCCATCCCATCCCTAATGCAAACACAGGTCCCCTATGTCATACACAGGGTGGAAAGAGCAACAATTTTATCACTCTTATTATTTCTATATTAGCACCATTATCTACCACCTTTCTATAATACAATGAAAGAAAAAAAAACAGATAAGCCATACAACAGAAAAAATCCTAATAATGAAATAAAGAGCTATGAGACAACATCAGAAAATATGATAAAAACCGTATCAGCTCAACAGAAGACAGATCTGTCTGTCTGTCTAATCATCTCGTATCCATTCAACATCACAGATACTTATGAGGGTGGAAGCCAAAACGTTTAGCTCTTTTTTTAAAAAAGAAAATTACTCTGTTGTTAATCTACCTATGTTTCAAGTCACCCTAACATAGTCTCTCAGATTTACAGTTGCTTCCAACAGAACAAACAAAATACACTGACGTGCTGAACAAAAAGGAAATTTCTGGATCTATAGACTGAGAACTCTTCATCCAAATGGCCTTAAACTGGGGGACAATTCAGAAGCGTTATTCCACTCATGCCTGCCTTTTGTTTTTCTCCTAAGGAACTTTCATCTCAAGGCATTACAAATGGCCACTCCCAGTATCAATTTAACAGCACAGCTACTGATTAGGGCAGAAGGTGAAATGTTTATCTTAAAAGACTTTTTTGAATCCTCTGTTGCTAGTCTCTCTATCTTCCTTATACATTTTACCTTAAGACTGTATCCACAGTGGATCCAAAGCCCTCGTGTTGTTTTGCTGTTGTATCACTTTACACCAACCTCTTTACACACACACCCACACAAACATACATACACATACACAAACATACATAAATATGTGTACACGCACACACACAGACACACTTAAGATCCCATTGAAAAGCAGGCAAAGAGAGTGCTCGCCAAATCTCTCTCTGGAGGCTATTCTAAACGGGAAAGACTGATTACATAATTCTAGCCCAGGTTTTATTTTTTTTAGGTAGGCCTGATGTTGTTTCTGCATTGTACACATGCTGAATACAAGGCCCCCCGGCCCCGGGGACTAGTAGTAGAGGTTCTTGTCTCATTTCCCCATTGAACTGTTGCACTGTGGAAAGAGCTAAAGAAGTACATCGTACAGTGATAATCAGCCTCGTCTTCTGCCAGGGCTCCAGTGATAGTCAAATAGCAAGTGTTACTAGAGGTGTCCTTGGAAACAGAGAAACGAGCGGGAACACCAGAGCCTTGGCCATTGAAGGAATCTTCAATTTCATTTTTTCCTTCCTTTTCAAAACAAATCCACACCCTGATTCATGCTACTTCATACGAAGAACCAGGACACAACCGTGCCTTTTGTATATCATGTCAGATAGGCTTCAAATAAAATATCCACTCCACCACCCAATCTCTCTCTCTCTCTCTCTCTCTCTCCCCTCCCTCTCTCTCTCTCTCTCTATATATATATATATATATATATATGAAAAATAAAACTCTTCATTAAAAATTAAATATAATAGAATAGGTACCTTCATAAGGTCAGAGTGAGGCACCACTCTCCAAAGAATGGCATCTCGTCTTGCCTTTATGTATCTCTGTGGTCACAAGGACCACTCAGATTAAAGCTGATGAACGTGAAGGTGGCGCCTCTGTGCTCCACCTCTAGAAACAGGACTGATATAAAAATGGGAATTGTTCTCTTGCCTTCCAGCCTGGTGGATTTTCTTGTCTTTCCTCATTGGGGCTTCACATTTCAACATGTTCTGGACTTGCCTTGTTAGCCTCATGCTGATTTGGTTCACAGGTGAATTAACATTAGTGCGAAGGTTATTGTCTGATCTGAAGAACAAGTGTGACATTGTCTCCAATATTCTTTTTCCAGGTTCAAACTCTCAGCCTGTGCTGACCCAGCCACCATCAACCTCAGTGTCACTAGGGAACACGGTGAAACTCTCCTGTGCCTTGAGCAGTGATGCCAATATCGGTAGCTACTGGGTATCATGGTACCAGCAAAAGCTTGGGCATTCCCTGCGATACCTCTTATCTCCCTAGGTAATAGGTTCCATTGTCGCATTGCTTTAACAGTCAGGAAGCTTCTCCTGATGTTCAGCTGGAATCTGGCTTCCTGTCACTTGAGCCCTTTATTCCGTGTACTGCATTCTGGGATGATCGAGAAGAGATCCTGGCCTCCCTCTCTGTGACAACCTTTCAAGTACTTGAAGAGCGCTATCGTATCTCCCCTCAGTCTTCTCTTCTCAAGGCTAAACATACTCAATTCTTTCCATCTCTCCTCATAGGGCTTTGTTTCCAGGCCCCTGATCATCTTTGTTGCCCTCCTCTGAACCATCTCCAGCTTGTCTGAATCCTTCTTCAAGTGTGGTGCCCAGAACTGGACACAGTACTCCAGATGAGGCCTAACCAGCGCTGAGTAGAGGGGAACTACTTCCTGGGATTTGGAAGCGATGCTAAATATGAATCCGACCTGCGGAATCTGCTGCGGAGCACCCCCCTCAGGCTGTGCGGAGTCTGTGGACTTTCAGATGATTTTTTTTTTTAACTTCCCCGAAATTTACACATATATATATTCATAGGGAAATATGCAAGTTTCTGCTGGGGAAACATTGAATGGAATGTGGGACAATACACTGAATGTTATGTACTAAGGTAAATTATGTAAATACTTACGTAAATACTTAGGTAATTATTTGTGAATTTTTCTGCATGACAGGAAAAAAAAAATGCATCTGTCCATGGGCGGATGACAGAACAAAAGGCACCAGACAATCTGCGAAACACAGACGGAGCAGATTTTACACGGTCTGTGCAAACAACATTAAAGACTAGTCCATTTGCTTGCTTTCTGTAGGGCCTCCTTCTGATCCCCTAGGGCAGCTGTCTCAGTGGAAATAGCAGATCCCCCTAGCTGATGCCATGCTCTCCCTGCACCCCACAAATGCCATAGAATCATTCTGTTTCTGGGGCATTCTGGGAGAAAAAAAAATGGCATGTGCCATCTGGCTATTGCACCTCATTATTCTTGTAAAAGAGGGGGAGAGAGAGAGAGAGAGAGAGAGAGAATCCACAGCTGCTTTGCTGCAGCTTCAAGAGCAATAGAAACTCCACCCTGTTAATCCTTAAACACACACACATGCATGCACCCCCCCCCCCGATATTTGGGATGGCAAAAGGATGGTGGTGGTTGGATGGCTTGCTGAGCACTAAGTACAAATGTACAAGCTGTCTTTGTTTTCAGCTGTGAAATGATGGAGATTCAAGCCATTGGCACTTTCTCTCTGAAGGTTGTAGGATTTAAGCTTAGGTGAAGAGCTCCCCCAGCTGGCTAAACTTGCAGGAAATGTTCTTCTGTCATTCAGGGCATCCTTAAACATTGTAGAATTGCATTATGCAGTATTCAGGAGTATTCGAAACGACATTGCTTCATCTTCTTAACATTTCCTCTGGCTCTGTTATTGGAACAGGATCTAGGAACTTTCTTTGGGCAAGCAAGATTTATTTGTGGATAGATAGATGATGATGATAGATAGATAGATCAATCTAGAACTGAGAAAAAGGTGGCACATTCACAAACACAGTTGTTGTTGTTCAGTCGTTAAGTCATGTCCGGCTCTTCGTGACACCATGGACCATAGCATGCCAGGCCTTCCTGTCCTCCGCTCTCTCCCAGAGGGTGCTCAAGTCCATATTCATTGCATCGGTGATGCTATCTAGCCATCTCATCCTCTGCCGCCCCCTTCTCCTTTTGCCTTCCATCTTTCCCAGCATCAGGGTCTTTTCCAGTGACTTTTCTCTTTGCATTAGGTGGCCAAAATATTTGAGCTTCAGCTTCAATATCTGTCCTTCCAATGAGCACTCAGGGTTGATTTCCTTTAGGATGGACTGATTTGACGTCCTTGCAGTCCAGGGGACTCGTAAGAGTCTTCTCCAGCACCACAGTTCGAAAGCATCGATTCTTCGGCGCTCAGCCTTCCTTATAGTCCAGCTCTCACAGCCATATGTTGCTACACAAACACTGTACAGGAGTCTTAAAAATGTATTGGTTATTTCCTGGTGAGACCCACTGGTTCATAACATTGACAACCTCACAAGACCTGTCAGGAAAAATTTCTTGTTCTAGAATGAGTGCCTTTGTCTTGGAAACATCGGTGAACACTCTGTACAGAGTAGCAGTCGGGTCCGCAGGGGGTACCTTTGACAGGGGAAGGAGAAATGGTTAGGCTTGATCAATGTTTTGGGTTTCTAGAGAAGATTGAACTACTCTCTTAATTACTGGCCATTTTTTAAACCAGCTTTTTCAGTACCTGAATCTTGAACTGCACAAATGGTCTTTTGGAAGTGCACATCTTGTGTCTGGTTGCACTTAAAAAACAAACCAGTGAGCAAACAAACAAACGACAATACACACACACACACAAGCCCTGATAGAATCAAATAAAAGGTTTCCATTTCTGGTAAACAGTGACAAGGTCTGGGCACTAGGTCTACGAAGATAGGTAGACCTGACCTCTTCAAAATCTGGTTGGTTTATTTCTCTGATGATTCTCATGTACAGCCCTGGTGTCTGAACATTGTATTCATGGCTGAAACTTTCAATTCTTTGCCCAATTCCCTTCACTAACTACACTTGTCCTTGGGTTCACTTGGAATTAATGTTCATACATTAATGTATGTATGTATGTATGCATTGCATTTATATCCCACTTTTTATCCTGTTGCAAGAAACCCAGTCATTAGTAGGGGGTCGGGGTGGGTGGATTTCACCCCTAAAAAGCATTTCCCCATGGCTGTGCTGAAAGATCCCTCTCGCAACCTACCTTTTAAAAGGCAAGAGGCTAGAAGGATCTTCCATCTGGCTGGTGGGAATTGCCTCATGGTGGCTTCCGCTGAGCTTTAAGAAAGTGCAGAAAGTTGAGGAGGCTACAGGCTGCCAGAGAGATGAGTGTGCAATGAAAGACAGGATGTTTGCACACACTACTCGGCCACCTCCTAGTAATGCAAGCACAAGAACACTGAACTCAAGCAATGAGAATTTCTCCAAAATGACCTTATCCTTTGAATTTATCTTTGAAAGCAATTTCTTTAATATCACATTCAACGAGAACGGTCGAAAAAACAGCGGAAGACATTTTCAGCGTAGCTAAAACCCGTTGCTGCTTTGCTATGACTCAGAAGTGACAGTAAGCATTTTTTTAAAACACACACACACCTGTAAGTGGTCTAGCAAGTGAGGGGAAGGGGAAGCATTGTACAAAACTAAGTATTAGAAACAGACTATATCTCCATTTTCGACTGTGGAGCCTATGGGCATCTCTACACCAGCCTAAAATCCTGCATTTAAAACAGGGCTTTCTGCTCCTGTTTTAAATGCAGGATCACGACTCCCTTTTTCAGGTGCTTCCTTTCCCCCCTCCCCTTCCCCCCTCCTTCTTCCCATATCTAAGCGTTCCATTATCTTGCATTGATCTCACTCCTTTTCTTGCCACTTTTCCTCTTTTCATGCAGGGAGCTCAAGCGGCGCACAAGTGGGGTAATTTGATATCTGAATCTATGTCAGCCATCAGTTATTTTGATAGCTGAACCTGCGATCTATTAAAATACAGAACAAAGGGCATTTAGCGCAAGAGATGCCTTGGAGGTTTGCGGCATCATGTAAAGAGCCCACAAATGTCTGTAAAGGAGCAATCTCAATCACAGGATAAAAGCTCCGTGTGAAGAAAGCCTATGACAATGACAATACATGTTACAATACGGCACACAGGTGGAGAGCTGCCGCAACTGGTTAAGCTTGCAGTAACCGTTCCTCTATTATTCACAGCATCCCAAAACATTATGGAATTTCATTCTGCAATATTCAGAACAACATGGTTTCACCTTTTTAATATTTCCCTGGAGTTGGAACAGGATCTGGGAAACTCCATTTGGGAAACAGGATCTGGGAAACTCCATTTCCCTGGAGTTGAAACAGGATCTGGGAATGAAGCCTGGTGACCCTTGGCTCCAAGGAAAACCCTCAGATGTAAAGTCTGAGATTTAATTGATCCTGGACTGTCTTATGGTTATGGTTGATTGCTTGAGATTGCTTGCTTGAAGTTGTTTTAGATATTGTCTTGTGTATATTGTCTGTTGTGTGTGTGTGTTTTTTTAATGTAAATGGCTTTTAACCTCTGTATACTGTATTTCTAATATTTTTAATCTCTGTAAACCTCCCAGAGATCTTTGGCTATTGGGCAGTATAGAAATGTTAGTAACAACAACAACAACAAATCTGTGAAAGGATGGAGGATTTCTCTTTGACAACTGTTTTTTGGATATAAAGCATAGGTGAAGAGCTCCCACACCTGGTTAAACATCCAGTAAATGTTATTCTCTCATCCAGCTCATCCCTAAACATTATAGAATTGCATTCTTCAGAATTCAGAACAACATTGCTTCACCTTTTCAACATTTCTTCTGACCCTACCAATGAAACCGGATCTGGAAAACTACTCCAGTGAGTCTTGGCTGAAACGAAACACCTGAGATATTAAGGAGTTGAGTGCAAATTTGTGTTAGACAATAATTGAATCTGACTGGTATGCAAACGGGTGGGTATTTAGTTGCCATTCAATTTTTATGAGGGTGCTCTTACTGTTGTGCATGAGTTGTGTCAATAGTCTAGGATGAGGGTGTGTTGGGAGGTTTTGTTTTAAAGTTCTTTGAGCTGAAAAGACTGTAAGATGTGTGTCAGGATCAGGAACAGAAGATTAAATGCGGGTCCTTTCCAAAATATTGAACTGAGCATGTTTCCCCTATCCATTGTACGGTGCATATATCTTAACAGACTTTTTTAGAAAGGACATTTGCATATATTGGTCTGGTGAGTGATAGTAGGCAGAAAACAGGAAATCCAGCAGGATGTACCTTACTTTAAGAGCCTCAGTACTGCAGGTGGTATAGACGTTGCGGCTTTAGCAATGCATTTTCTCTTGTTTCCTGGCCAGTCTGCTCAGACTGTGTGGACTAATACATCATCAAGCTGGGGTTCCCTTGGTGTTTTTTGTAACATGATTCTTTGATCGCCAATAGAACAGTTCGCCTGGAGGCATCCACAATGCCCTTAAACTCAATAGGACATCAAGCTCAATGGCTTGGCTCCAGGGATGTGTTGGCAGAAAGGGACTGATGGAAAGTGGCTTTCCCAGCCTTCCTGCACTTCCTTGGCCCCAAGCCATGCAAACAGATCCTTCTGAGGGTCAGGGGACCCTCCTGAATGCGGTGGGCTGTGTAGGGATGTACGAACGTTCTGCCATGGATCTCGGGGATGCCGAATGCCAGCGCATTTGGCCCCCCGAAATCGGGGGCGGAATGGCCCGCCACCCCCTGCCACCCCCCCGGGACGGGACTTACCTGGGGCGGATCTTCCTGGTGGCAGTGGCAGCGGCTGCGGCGGCGGCTGCGGCGGCGGTTCGGTGGTGGCGGCTGCGGCGGCCGGTCTTCCGACCAGCTGCCACCACCGCCATTTCCAGGTTTAAAGAACAAAAAAACATGATAGGCTACATAAAGATTTATGTAGCCTATCATGGCTGGATTTTAAAAAAACACTGTGATAGGCTACGTAAATGTTTATGTAGCCTATCATGGCTGACTTAAACAACAACAACAACACACGCGTATGCAAATGGCGGCGCCCATGGGCGCCGCCATTTGCGTTCCTTATTTTGGCATGTCTTAGTCTACGTAAGGGCCGCGGTGGCTTAGTGGTTAAGACGCTGAACTGCAGACTGGAAGGTCGGCAGGTCGGCAGGTCAGCAGTTCGAGACCCGAGTGCTGCGTGACGGAGGGAGCTCCCGTCTTCAGTCCCAGCTCCTGCCAACCTAGCAGTTCGAAAGCAAGAAATTGCAAGTGGATAAATAGGTACCGCCTCGGCGGGAAAGGTAACAGCGTTCCGTGCACCTCAGTGTTCAGTCATGCCGGCCACATGGCCATGGAAACATCTTCGGACAGCGCTGGCTCTTCGGCTTAGAAACGGGGATGAGCACCGCACCCTAGAGTCGGACACGACTGGTTGGGGACACCTTTACCTTTTTAGTCTACGTAAACATTTACATAGACTAAGACGGCGAAAATAAGGGGAACGCAAATAGCGTAGACACTATGCTATTTGTGTTCCCCTTATTTTCGCTGTCTTAGTCTACGTAAATGTTTATGTAGACTAAGACGTGCCAAAAGAAGGAATGCAAATGGCGGTGCCCATGGGCGCCGCCATTTGCATACGTGCATTTTTTTTTATCAGCTGTGATAGGCTACGTAAACATTTATGTAGCCTATCACGGTTGACTGCAAGGACATAAACGGCGGCGGCTACGGCCGCCACCATTTGCGTCCCTGCTAGCCAGCGTCCGGATGTCCGGCTGCTGGCGGAGCTGGCCGGCGGCGCCGCAGAATCGCTGCGGAGCACAGCCGGCTGGCCAGGATTCTGGGGGGGGGGGAGGAACGGAGCGCCTCCCCCCCGGCGAGGATTCCGGGGGGAGGGATGGAACGCCTCCCCCTGCACCATCAGCATAATCCCTGAATGGTAAGTACCTTTCGTACATCCCTAGGGCTGTGACATGAGCAGGTTAAGGTAAAAAAAATGGCCCTTCCCCTTCCTGGAGGACGCTCAGCTTTACTTTTGGGGACCCCCATTTCCCACATTTCACCCCATTCAGGAGGGTACCCAGATCTCTGGAAGATGCTCTTCAGGAGGTTGCCAGAGGGAAGAGGGTGCAGCAAAATCCCCTTTCAGCACCCCATTCTTCTTTGCAAGCTTGGATTCACCTAAATGTTTATGATTTTAGTTAATCCAGTGTGGTCCCTGCATTGTATCAATGCAGAGTGCAGCCCCCCTGAGGGAAGGAAGAGAGCAGAAGGTTCTTGCCTCATTTCCCCATTGAAGTGTGTCACTGTGAGACGTGCTACCGTCCCATGTTGAGCAGTAATAATCAGCCTCGTCTTCTGGCAGGACTCCTGTGATGGTCAAAGCGGCAGTGGTACTGGAGGTGTCTCTGGAACCAGAGAAACGAGCGGGGACCCCAGAGCCGTGGTGTTTGCTGGAATCTGAATGATACCGCAAGAGGTATCGTGGGGAACTCCCAGGCTTCTGCTGGTACCAGGTTGCAAAGTTACCAGTGATGCTGGAGGCACTGGTGATGGAACAGGAGAGTTTCACAGTGTCCCCTGGTGTCACTGAGGCTGACGGTGGCTGAGTCAGTGTGGTCTGAGAGTGCGAACCTGGGAAGAGAATATTGCAGGTGTTGTCACACTCATCTTGCCCATCCGCTGCACTCACCTGAGAAGGAATTGCAATGTGTATTGAAGCTGTTCTCACCTGTGCACCACATCACTAAGGAGCAAAGAAGAGGAAGCCAGAACATGGTGAAGATATTGGAGATCCTACAAAGAAATAGAGACAAAACAACCCCTGTGGAACCCCTGACTACAGCTGCCTTTTTATCCATCTTGGCTGTGAAGGCGGAACATCTCTGTGACATCTCTATGTTAATCAGCTCTAATCTCATTGGCTCTTGTGGTCTCAGGGATATTTAAAGGTAAGATGTGGCAACTTATTCCCATAATGTGTTCCTTCCAAGGGGACATGCCTAGAATTCCACTGTTCAAATCATAATAAAGACAACTTCATTTGCTAATTTTCATGACAGCATTCCTTATGCTACCATCAGGCAGATGCCCGACTTGTGTGTGTTTGTGTGTGTTAGTGGGGGGTGACAGACATACCCCCCCAAAAAAACCCCTGACATATCCCTCTAGTGGCCCCAACAAACACAAAAAATGCCAAAGAAGGACCCTGCATCTTGGGCATTATGGGGAAAGTGCCATCCAGTGACTGCCAAGGCGTGCCCCTCCTGATTAGTGTGTGTGTGTGTGTGTGTGTGTGAGAGAGAGAGAGAGAGAGAACTCACCTCTGGTCTACCCCTACTCCAACAACAATGGTAAGCCCACCTCATGGAGCTTTCAAACAGTCACAGACCTGTTAAGTGGAATGGGAAATGGGGGTAGGTGGGAGGCTTGTTCAGCACTAAGTATAAATACAGATGGGCTTCTCCGCACAGAGGCTTTATATCCCACAATTTTACCAGGGCTTCTGTTTCCAGATTCTTTGTGGGATTCAGATGGGCCCTTTACATGTGCTTTCACTTCTCTCCTGTTTTCCCCTTTATCTGTGAGTCCTATATGTTTCATTACACAGTCACTAGATGGTGCTGTTCTTAAAGCACTACTTCCTCTGCACGCGGAGAAATAGAAACTGATTCGAACTGCTTCTTTTTATTAAGCCATTATTTCCACTTCAACTTAAGCCATGGAAATGGTCGGAAACCATGGCAGAAGCTCTGGAGATTGCCGTCGTCGTGTAAGGACCGGCAAACCTCCGTGAGTGACTAATCTCAATCACAAGATAAAAGCCAGAAGCCCAACGTCTCTATTTTCAATGGGGAACTGATGGAGGTTTTCCCACTGAGATTAGGGTATAAAGCATAGGTAAAGAGCTCCCCCACCTGGTGAAACTTCTAGTAAGGTTATGCTTCCATCCATAACAGCCCAAGACATTACGGACTTGCATTTGGCAGTATTCAAAATGACATTGCTTCATCCTTTTCAAAATTTCCTGTGGCCCAGTGGCCCTAGTATTGAAGCCAGATCAGGGAATGAACCCTTGTATGTCTTGTCTCAAATGAAAAACCTGAGATGTAAAGGAGTCCAGTGCAAATACAGGGGTCAGACATGAATTGAAATTGGTTGGTGTGCGGATGGGTGAGAACCGTATCCCAGTTCAGTTTTATGTGGGAGCAACCTATAATGGTGTTTGAGCTGTGACAAAAATTTAGGGTGAGGATTTGTGGGAAATTTTCTTTGACAGTTCTTTGATTTGAAATGGGGATAAGATGTGTGTCAGGAAGGAAAGGAAAGGTTCCTCCTGTGCAAGCACTGAGTCATTGCTGACTCCTAGAGGGATGCCGCTTTCACTGGCATTTTCATGGCAGACTATAGCAGGGTGATTTGCCATTGCCTTCCCCAGTCGTGACTACCTTTCCCCCAGCAGGCTGGTACTCATTTACCAACCTCAGAAGGATGGAAGGCTGAGTTGACCTGAGCCGGCTACCTGGGACCCAGCTTCTGCTGGGATCGAACTCAGGTCGTGGGGAGAGTTTCGGTTGCAATCCTCGATCTTTCAAGCATACTCAAGTGTCTCTTTCTCCCTATCCAGCGTACAGTGCATCTCTGAACTGATTTCTGAAAGGACATTTGCAAATACTATTCTGGTGAGTGACAGTAAGCAAAACAGGAAATCCAGCAGGAAGGACCTTATTTACAGAGGCTTAATACGGCAGGTGCCGTGGTGGCTTAGTGGTTAAGACGCTGAACTGCAGACTGGAAGGTCGGCAGGTCAGCAGTTCGAGACCCGAGTGCTGCGTGACGGAGTGAGCTCCCGTCTTCAGTCCCAGATCCTGCCAACCGAGCAGTTTGAAAGCAAGAAATTGCAAGTAGATAAATAGGTACCGCCTCGGCGGGAAAGGTAGCAGCGTTCTGTGCACCTCGGTGTTCAGTCATGCCGGCCACATGACCACGGAAGCATCTTCGGACAGCGCTGGCTCTTCGGCTTAGAAACGGGGATGAGCACCTCACCCTAGAGTCGGACACAACTGGTTGGGGACACCTTTTTAATACTGCAGGTGGTTTAGAGGTTCCATTGCTGCTTTAGTGTATTAGATGCTCTCTTTCTTCAACCAATCCTGTCAGTCTGGGTTGATTAAACATCTCTTTAAACTGGGGCTCCCCTGATGTTTTTTGCAATGTGATTCTTGATCGCCAACAGACCAAGTCACCCAGAAGCACCCACAATGCCCTTAAATATGTTCAGCTTTCTCAGCCTGCAGTGAAAAGTCATTCAGAAGTATTGAGTGTATCTCAATACATCTGCGATGGAAATTATTATTTTTTTTTAAAGCAAGGAAACAAAATACCTGGTTTCAATAGCATTCGGGGGTGCCAGTAATGTTAAAAATGGAACAACTTTCAAAAGCAATCATACAGATAGCAGTTGGATCTATTCTCCTCCACCTTCGACTGCATTTTTATTGTCTCAAGCAAACTGTCATTTTTGTTTATAGTTTGCATTTATCTGATGGGTTACAAAGGCAGAGAGGAGTTGGCCTCAAATGGTAGGAGAAAGAAACAGAGGAGGTCCCAATGTTGAAGTATGGCTTCTGAACATATTCAAAGCATACATCTCATCCAATATTGCCTGTGCATCAATGGCCTACGAAATCCTTCCAAAAAGCCGCAAAGCAAGCAAGAAAGTCAATAGCCATCTCTCCTTGTTTGGTGACCAGAAACTACGATGCAGAGGTAGACTGCCTTGAAACATGAAGGTACCCCTTCTCTGTCTTGGTCAATAACCACAGATAGATTTGTCCTCCATGACTTGCTTTTTCCAGTCCTTTAAAAAAAAGTATCTATGCTAGTTGCCATCCTTACTACATCAAATGGAAGAGGATGTTTTAATTTCAGAAGTCCGAAATAGGGCTTGCCTTGACTCTTGTGAGACCTAGTGCTGATCAATGCCATTGGGTACACTTCCAATGTGAGTACCTGTATTCCTCCTCTCTCATCCAATTAGTGTGGTGCCAAAAATTTCTCCCACATTTTTTTGTTTTTGACCATTCTCATTTCATTTGATAGAAAAGAGATTGCTTTGGAGAAGAAATTGAAAGGTGAAGAGATTTCAGGACAATTCTCATGGGTTGGGTTTGAGGTTCTTGTGCCTACCATACTTAGGAGGTGGCCATGGTGTGCGTGTGTGTGAATGCCCTGTTATTCTAAGATGGTATATACACTCAAAAGGACACAATTCATGTCACAGCTACTTTATCCTAGGAAGTGACCTTCCAGTGGTAAAGTAATGTGACCTCGCAAAGTGTAATGATTTCTTGCCACTGTGGTCTGAATGCACAGCATAGCCACCCCGAGGGAATAGAAGAGGTTCTTGTCTCATTTCCCCATCAGAGCACATCACTGTGCAAACTGAAAAGTGCTGCCACTGCCATAATATGAGAAGCAGTAATAATCAGCCTCGTCTTCTGCCAGGGCTCCAGCAACGGTCAAATAGGCAGTATTTCTTGAGGCGTCTTTGGAACCAGAGAAACAAGCGGGGACCCCAGACCCCTGGTCCTTGCTGGAATCTGAATAATATGCTAAGAAGTATCGTGGGGAACCCCCAGGCTTCTGTTGGTGCCAGGATACCCAACTGCCACTGATGGTGGCTACACTGCTCATGGCACAAGAGAGTTTTGCTGTGTTCCCTGGTGCCACTGAGACTGATGGTGGCTGGCTGAGACAGCACAGGCTCCGAGTTTGAACCTGGAAAGAGAAATATCAGAGAAACTGACGCACTTGCTCTGCTTGTCAGCCTCACTCATCATAGCAGCGACTGTCATGTGCATTTAAGAAGTTCTCACCTGTGCACCATGTCACAAATAAGCAAACAGCAGGAAGCCAGAACATGGTGAAGATATCTGAGGTCCTCAGAAGAAATGGAGATAAAGCAACCAAGGTGAAAGTCCTGACTACAACTGCCTTTATATCCACTGAGTTTTTGAAGGTGGAGCCTCTGTGCTCGTTCTTTACATTAATCAGCTCTAATCTGATTGGTTCTTGTGTCCTGAGTGATACTTAAAGGTAGGATGTGCCATCCTTTGGTGACAGGGGCTTAAGTCTAATTCAAAAATCTGTTGTTCCCTCATTTCAATTGCGTGTGAGCTGTAAGCAGCCCTGATAAGGCAACACAAGTAATAAATGCTTGCTTCACCCAGGTGGTTTCCCCCCTAATTTTGGTTACATTTCAATAAAACCCTCGAGATTGGATGGATGAATATTTTGATTGAAAAACATTTGACCATTCTGCTCTATTTTTATCGCATTATGAAATGTAAAGAAAGAGGACAGTGCAGTGAAGGAATTAAGAACAAAAGAACACATGAAGAGCAATGCTGGATCAGGCCAAGGGTCAATCTTCTTATTGTAAAAGAGAGAGAGGAAGAGAGATAAGAGCAATGGGAAGCCCACCCCATAAATGCTTAAAAAACAAACAAATCAAAAACCTGTAACTGGAATGGCGAATTGGGGTGGGTACCAGGCATTCAGCAAAGTAAAAAGGTAAAGGTGTCCCCAACCAGTCGTGTCCGACTCTAGGGTGTAGTGCTCATCTCCATTACTAAGCCGAAGAGCCAGCGCTGTCCGAAGACACTTCCGTGGTCATGTGGCCGGCATGACTGAACACTGAGGTGCACAGAACGCTGTTACCTTTCCCGCCGAAGCGGTATCTATTCATCTACTTGCAATTTTTTGCTTTTGAACTGCTAGGTTGGCAGGATCTGGGACTGAAGACGGGAGCTCACACCATCACGCGGCACTCGGGTCTCAAACTGCTGTCCTGCCGACCTTCCGGTCTGCAGTTCAGCGTCTTAACCACTAAGCCTCCGCGGCCCCTAGGCATTCAGCACCATGTGTTAATTCACAAGATGTCTCTGCCATTGATGCTTTCTCTCCTACCAAGGGTGTAAGGTGTAAATAATAGATGAGGAGCTCCCCCTCCTGGCTAAACTGCCAGTAAATGTTATTCCTTCATCCAGAGCATCACTATAGAATTGCAACCTTCAGTATTCAAAACAACATTGCTTCAACTTTTTAACATTTCCCATGGCTCTTGTATTGGAACAGGATGTGAGAGTGCACCTTGGTGAAACTTGGGTCCAATGAAAACCTGAAAAGGTAAATGAATCAAGGGCAAAGTTGGTTTAGACATGGATTGGCATGAAGAGAAAGGGCCAATGTGCTTTGTGACTGCAAGAGAGGGGGACTTCAGGAAACCTGGCAAAATGAAGGTTTGCCTTATTTTTAAGTAGCCTATTATTCCAGGTTATGTAAACTCTACCTAGCCCCCAACTCATTTTTACATAAATCTTATATCACTCATTTAATACGAAACGTGTTGCCAAGATGGAGTCCCTGACAAACAAGAGAGAGAAAAGTATCAGAATGCTTGGTGCAACCCTAAGGTTTCCAGAATCTTGTAAACATGTAGTGGAGAGGATTTGGGACATCTAGATCCCAAAATGCCATACCAGTTCACTGCAAGCTAAAGTGTCCATCTCAATGAACCCTCTATTATCTCTTGTTGCTGATAGTATCATAACTCAATGCAGAATGCTTAGCAAGAACATATTGGGCATCCTTTTTTTTGGTGAACTGCCCAGAGAGCTTCGACTATTGGGCGGTATAGAAATAAATAAATAAATAAATAATCCTGACTCCAAACTTCTCCTCAAATTTCATCACTCCATTTGAAGGCATTTTATGCCAACACATGCTGAGTAGGAACTGGAGAGCCAGTGAGGCTTGGGCTCATTGTGGGTTCTCCCAATTTCCTCCTGGAAGAACATTTTGACTTAAAAAAAATGAACAGGAGAGTGTGCAAGTCTGAATGGGAATATGCACATTTTTAAAAAGCATGCACCCAAATGTGAACCTTTCCCATCTATCTATCTATCTATCTATCTATCTATCTATCTATCTATCTATCATCTATCTATCTATCATCACATTTTAAAATGCATTGTTGCAAAAGCTATCACAAGCTCTAGAATGTCCAAGGTGTTTTCCAAACAATGCTATCATGTCCGTGTTCAGGGTTTAGAGCAGATAATGTTCTTTTTTTCTGAACTGAAATGAAACACTCATAAATCCCCTAGTGCTGAGCTGAGCTTTACCCACAACCCCCTGTGTGTAGATCTGACATCAGGTGACTGTGAGGGCCAGACCAGACATGACATTCACATGTTCATGTTTCTGTCCTGTAAATAACAACTGAGGTGAAGTTTCAACAGCCTCAGGTCTTTACGGGTTGGGGAGGGAGGTTTTGACACATTTGTCTCCTACCACCGTCCCAAGAAAAAGGGCCTCTTTGGAAGTGCTATTTTCATTTTGATGGAAGCCCCCATAGCTGCCACTTGGAACTCCCTCTGAAATGCGAACAGCAATTTGTGAGAAGTAAATTTTGTTGAGGCCATGGCAAGGAGAGAAACCATTCAACTCTCTCAAACAGTGAGACAGCACAGGCTTCCCCAAAGCTCATTCTTTCATTTTAAAAAAGACATGATAATTATATCCACACAATTCATGTCACAGCTACTTTATCCCAGGAAATGACCTTCCAGTGGTAAATTGTAAAGTGACTTTTCACAAAGTGTAATGATTCATTCATTCATTCATTCATTCATTCATTCTGTGCCACTGTGGTCTGAATGCACAGCATAGCCACCCCGAGGGAATAGAAGAGGTTCTTGTCTCATTTCCCCATCAGAGCACATCACTGTGCAAACTGAAAAGTGCTGCCACTGCCATAATATGAGAAGCAGTAATAATCAGCCTTGTCTTCTGCCAGGGCTCCAGTGATGGTCAAATAGGCGGTATTTCTGGAGTTGTCTTTGGAACCAGAGAAACGAGCGGGGACCCCAGACCCCTGGTCCTTGCTGGAATCTGAATAATATGCTAAGAGGTATCGTGGGGAACTCCCAGGCTTCTGCTGGAACCAGTATACCCAGCGATCACTGATGGTGGCTACACTACTCATGGTACAGGAGAGTTTTGCTGTGTTCCCTGGTGCCACAGGGGCTGATGGTGGCTGAGAGAGCACTGGCTCAGAGTTTGAACCTGGAAAGAGAAATATGATTCAAATATCGGAGAAATTGACACGCTCGTCCTGCTCATCAGCTGCACTCACTGTAGCAGCAGTTCTCATGTGCATTGAAGCCGTTCTCACCTGCGCACCACATCACGAAAGAGCAAGCAACAGGAAGCCAGAACATGGTCAAGATATTTGAGGTCCTCGGAAAAATGAAGACAAAGCTAGCAAGGTGGAAATCCTGACTACAACAGCCTTTATAACCGTCCTCTATGTGTAGGCAGGGCATCTGTACTCCACCTTGATTTGAATCAGCTCTAATATGATTGGTTCTTGTGTTCCGAGGGATATTTAAATGTAGGATGTGCCATCCTTTCATCACTGGGTTAATTTTACTTCCAGAATCTGATTTTTCTCTTGTTTTAATGGCATGTGAACTGTAAGCAGCCTTTGTTGCTATACGTATTTGAACATTCTGTGTTTCCTCTTATTGTGCCAAGAAGTGCTGAACTGAGTACTCACATCGGCAAAACATGGATGAATCCCTCTTTTTCTAAACCAGAGGTATCAAACTCAGCGCCTTCCAGATGTATTGGACTACAATGCCCATCATCCACAAACATTGGTGACATTGGCTGGGCTGATGGGAGGTGTAGTCCAACACATTTGGAAAGCGGCAGATAGCCTACAAGGCATATTTGAAAGGTTAAAATGGTCCTTTAAACAACCACCACCACCATGTTTATTGTTTATACAAGGGTTGGAGAACCTCTGACCTGGAGGCCAAATTTGGCCTACCAGCCCATCTGGCCTTCAGGGCCTTGGGCAAAGGGCTTGTGATGAAGCCTCCCCAAAAGCCCTGATTTCCCCCCCCCCATGGAGATGGGGCAGAAGAAGAACAGAGCAGGAAATGCAGAAGGAAGTCCCTGTTTCCATAATAATTGAAAAATATTTAGTACTACCATACTTGTTTTACACTGCAACCCTATACCCACTTACCTGGATGTAAATCTGGCTATGGGACTTACTGTACAGGATTGCCTTGAAACCAGTTCCACATAGATCCAAATTCAGCACTAAGTATAAATGCACAAGATGTCTCCATTTTCAAATGTAAAATGATAAAGGAGATGCTATTGATGCTTTCTCTTCTAGGTTGTACTACTAGTAGGGATGTATGAAAGTGACTTACCTTTCCACGGATTATGTTGATGGTGGGGGGAGACGTTCCGTCCCTCCCCCCGGAATCCTGGCCAGGGGGGGAGGTGCTCCGTTCCTCCCCCCCGGAATCCTGGCCAGCTGGCTGTGCTCCGCAGCGATTCTGCAGAGCCGCTGGCCAGCTCCGCCAGCAGCTGGACATCCGGCCGCTGGCTAGCAGGGACACAAATGGCGGCGGCCATAGCTGCTGCCGTTTGCGTCCCTGCAGTCAGCCGTGATAGGCTACATAAATGTTTATGTAGCCTATCACAGCTGATTAAAAAACAAAACAAAACGTGTGTACGCAAATGGCAGCGGCCATGGCTGCCACCATTTGTGTTCTTTATTTTGGCACGTCTTAGTCTACGAAAACATTTACGTAGACTAAGACGGCGAAAATAAGGGGAACGCAAATAGCGTAGCATCTATGCTATTTGCGTTCCCCTTATTTTCGCCGTCTTAGTCTATGTATATGTTTACATAGACTAAGACGTGCCAAAATAAGGAACGCAAATGGCGGCGGTCATGGCCGCCGCCATTTGCATACGCGCGTTTTTTTTTTTTAAGTCAGCCGTGATAGGCTACGTAAAGATTTACGTAGCCTATCATGGTGTTTTTTTAAAAATCTAGCCGTGATAGGCTACGTAAATCTTTACGTAGCCTATCATGTTTTTTTTTTAACCTGGAAATGGCGGCGGCAGCAGCCGGTCGGAAGACCGGCCGCCGGAGCTGCTGCCGCTGCCGCACCACCACCGGAGCCGCCGCCGGAGCCGCTGCCACCAGGAAGATCTGCCCAAGGTAAGTCTCGTCCGGGGGGGGTAGCGGGGGGTGGCAGGCCGTTCCGCCACTGATTTCGGGGGGCCAAATGAACTGGCATTCGGCCTCCCCAAGATTCGTGGCGGAACTTTCGTACATCCCTAACTACTAGTATGTAATGCATAGGTGAAGAGCTCCCCCACCTGGTTAAAGTTGCAGCAAATGTTATTTGGTCAACCAGAGCATCCCAAAACATTATAGAATTGTAATCTTCAGTATTCAAAACAACATTTCTCCATCTTTTTAACATTTCCTGTGGCTCTGGCATTGGAACAGCATCTGGGAATGAAACCTGGTGAGCGTTGGCTCCAATGAAAACCGTGAAATGGAATGGAGTCATGTGCACATTTGGATCAGACACAGATTTGGATGATGAGAATGGCCCAATGTGCATTGGGACTGCAAGAAAGTGTGACTTCTGCAAATCTGGCAAAACAAAGTTTTACTTCATTTTTACATCTTTAGTGGGGATTGTGGGGTTGTACTTAAGGGGCATGCATATCGTAAGATTCCATACCAGCATACTGTAAGCTAAAGTCATCAATTCAGTGGACGCTTTATTAACTATTTTTCCTTATACTGTCATAAATGAACAAAGAATGCTTAGCAAGGTCATGCTGGACAATCTCATCATGCTATTTGAAGGGGTATTTTGGAAGAACCTCTATTTTATTTTGGTTTCAGGGGCTGGGTTTATCTGCATTTATTCTGTTGGGTACATGGATGGCTGGGGGATGCTGGGAGTTATAGGGCTTATTTCTTTCTAAACATACATATGATTGTGTCCTAAGACTCAGATGCCACAGCAACCAAAGCCCTCCCATTCTGTTAAGTACCTCCCCCCCCCCCCGCCATGGCAGCGGGACCATGCCAGTCATCCTGGAGCTGATTTCCTTCCCTTTGGGAGCAATTGGAAACAAACACTTTAAAAACAAAACATCTGAATCAGCAGAAAATGACAGATAAAAAGGGGGGAAGCTGAAACCGCAACCCCCACTCACCTGCTGGCGTGAGCTCGTTGGGCAGAGGAAAAGGCAGGTCCTCCATCTTGACTTCTCCCTCCACCCACAGGATTGCTCTTTAAAAGCCTCAGCAAACAGAATAGTTTCACAGATGGGACATAACCACTGAACAAGTCTGTATCCTGGTGTGAAATCATAAAGTGTCACAATCAAGCATGTGCAGAATGCCTTTAGCTCACCACTGACTACAAGCTCCCCACAAAAGCAAGTCAGGGGGAAGACTTCCAGGTCAGACAGTGTGGTTTGTAGGGTGATGTGAACACAGAAACATTTGTGCCAGGGGCGGGGGGAGCATAATGGGTATGAATATCATTCCCTAAGCTTTACAAATAGAGAGCACTGTCCCTGATCTAGGAAGGGGGGATCTGAACAAACCTATGGTCCCTGGGATGCTTGCCTGGGAACCACAGGATTGCTGTCTTCAAAATGATTATAATTGTTGAGTTTCTTGATAGTATTCCTGATTGCCGTAGTGAGTGGCCCTGCTCTCTTTGGTTATATTTGTGATGTGTTTTATATTTTTCCTCTCTTTGATGGCATTTTATATTTTTCCTCTCTTTGATGGCATTCCTGAACTGACATCCTAAATTTTGAAATTAATGTCTTGAATGTATACCACTGTTTGATCTACACACACATCACTCACACACATTACATTATAATCTAGCATAGTTCGGAGGAATGTCCCTCCCTCAGCCAAACCAAACGTCTTGAAAAACCCTCTCCACAAATAATGTACCCCCAGCAAAGATATGTAACCACACCCAACTCCCCAAACGGAGGTTTTCCTTGGCTTGCATTAGTGGCTAATGATTTTGCACTGGTTTGCAAATGTTGATAAACTGTTCCCCACAAAAAAACTGAAATGAAATTTTCACCCATAGTAGCCAAAGATATCTTTGGTTATCCCCAGCATGAAGAGACCCATGCTGCACCGGCCTATGCTATAGCTGAGGGGCCTATCAGAAAACAGAAGCAGCAACCCTAACTCAGTATTAATATGATTAAATACAGGGATGCAAGACCCAGCTTTTAAGAGCTAAGTACTCAAAGCCCTGTGCCTGGTTGGAAGGATCTGTCATGTTGGTTTCTTCCACATTTTCTTTTTTATCACACAAGTTGTTTTTGGGAGGACTTTGCAAGTGTTGGTAAATAATTATCAAAACCAAACTGAAATCCCATCCCATCCCTGGATGAGCCTGCTATGTGCTGAGCATGGGTGTCTTTTTGTTTTTGTCCTAAACAAGAAAAGCGTGCATTCCACATTGACTAAAGCGGGAAAGTGTGTCTGTGTGTGCATGCGGGTGCGGGAGAGGGAGTGTGTGTGTGTGTGTGTGTGCGTGAGAGAGATTTAATGTGCATTGTAAAGGGTACATACCCCACCCCCCAAGGGTGTGTTTTGTGAACACAGAAAGTGAGCTTTTTCTGCTCAAAATAAGATTGTGCTCAAATCTGGGTTTGTGAGCCAGGAATGTTCTTCTGTTTTCCAAAGTGAAATGCCATTCTTGTAAATCCCTAGTGATGAGCCGAGCTGTACCCGCAATCCATCTTCACAGAAATCAAATGTTCGCACCTGGAGGGCCAAACTGATGTTTATTTTTTATTTTTTTATTTATTATTAAATTTATTAATCGCCTATCTGGCTGGTCACCCAGCCACTCTGGGCGATGTACAGCGTACTATAAAACAGTTTTAAACAATAAAATTCTACAATAAAAACATTTTCTAAAATACCCTAACCCACCCCAAATGCTTGCCTGAACAACCATGTTTTTAATGCATGACGGAAGCTCATTAAAGAGGGGGCATGGTGGAGTTCCCTAGGGAGGGAGTTCTACAGAGTGGGGGCCACCACAGAAAAGGCCCTCTCCCTCATCCTCACCAGTCTAGCTGTCCTGGCTGATGGGACAGAGAGAAGGCCATCCAAGGCTGATCTTGTTAAGCGGCCTGTCTGGTGCTGCTGGAGGTGCTCCTTAAGATAGGCTGGGCCGGAACCATATAGGGTTTTAAAGGTCAAAACCAACACCTTGAATTTGGACCGGAAAACAACTGGTAACCAGTGCAACTCCTTCAGCACTGGAGTGATGTGATCTCACCGGCGGCTGCCTTTAATCAAATGTTTGCACATGCTCATTTTAGTCGTGTGGATAGCAAATGAGGCAAAGTTTTATCAGCCTCAGGAATTTGGGGGTTGGGGAGAGAAGTCTGACTCTTGCCCCCTGCCACAGTTCTGACAAAAAAAGATGCTATTTGCACTTCAATGGAAGCCTCCACTGATATGAATGGGAACTCCCGTTGAAATCCAAACAGCCATTTCTAAGAATTATTTTTGTCACTGATGCTGAGGCTAGGGCTCATGGCACAGGGGAAATTTCACCGTGTTCCTCGGAGACACCAATGTTGATGGTGGCTGAGAACCGTGGGCTGAGAGTGTGAACCTGGAAGAAGAAAACTGGAGACACCGACACATCAGTGCAAGCCACACACTTTAGCAATAATTGTAATGTGCATTTCAGCTGCTCCCAGCAATGAACCACATCACCAAAGTGCAAACCAAAGGAAGCCAGAACATGGTGAAGAGATCTGAGGTCCCAACAAGAAAAGGAGACAAAAGAATAACCATGGAAAACCTAATTATGACGGCCTTTATATCAGCCCAGTTTGTGGAGGTGGAGCATCTATGCTCCATCTTTATGTTAATCAGCTCTAATATGATTGGTTGTTTCATTGTGAGGGATACTTAAGGGTGGGATGTGGCATCCTTTGTTGACAATGCCTGCAATTAGTGTCATTAAAGGGCAAACATGGTGCAGAAAATGTGGCAGTGGCCAAGAGTACAGTGTGTGTGTGTGTTGTTTATATTCTATATTTCTCCATTGCTCTGTAGCCCACCAAACTGCCTGAACTTCCTGACCCCCCAAAAGCCTTACGAGAGGAATTACCTCATGGTGCCTTCCCCTGAGCTTCAGTGGATGTGCAGGGACTTGAGGAGGCTACAGGCTGCCAGAGAGATGAGTGTACAATGAAAGATAGGATGCTTGTACACAGTCCTCGGACACCTCATAAGTATGGTAAGCGCAAGAACACTGAACCCAACCCAAGATAATTTCTCCTAAATATTCTCAACCTTTGATATTTTTTTTGAAAATAATTTATTTTATATCAATTTCGATGGGAACGGTTAAAAAAAAAAGTGGAAGACATTTTCAGCAGAGTAGTAGATAAAACCTATCACTGATCTTGTATGACTCAAAAGCAATAGTGAGTTTAAAAACAAGCACAAAGCAAAACAGTACAAACCCTGTAAGTGGGGCAGTGAGTGAGGGGGTGGGGAAGCATTGTTCGGCACTAAGTTTAAAAACAGAAGATGTCTCAGTTTCAGCTGGACGATATGCCATTGATAAAACATGTTACAATATGAATCATAGGTGAAGAACTCCCTCAACTGGCTAAATTTGCAGTATCATCCAAAGCATCTCTGCATATCATAGATAGAAATGCATTCTTCAGTATTCAGAACAATATTGCTTCATCTTTCTAACATTTCTTATGGCTTCGGAATTGAAACAGGATCTGGGAATAAATCCTGGTGACCCCTTGGTTCAAATGAAAACCCAGAGAGAAAACCACCCAAATTTGTGTTAGGCACAAATTGAATTTGGCGGGAGCAGATGGGTGGGAATTTTATTACAGTTCAGTTTGATGGGGTGTTCTTACAATTGTGTTTAAATTGCAAGAAAAGTCTAGAGTGAGGGTTACTGGGGAATTCTGTTTCAAACTTATTTGATTCGAAAGGGTGGTGATATTTTTTTTAAGGGACATAATCCTGGTCCTTTTGATCCATGAATGGAAATCAAGCATACTTTTATATGCTTACTTTATGTCCCCTTTGCATATCGTAACTGGTGCTGTGCATAATATTTTGAAGCTTTCTCTTTTGGCAATTCATAGGGGGTGGGGTCAAAATTAGAAATAGACTGGGAAGGGGGAGGATTTTGATGAAATTTCCTTTGGGCAAGAGTGGCAGGAAATCCAGTTATCTTGTAAGTTTAGGAGGTGGCCACCAGATCTTGACCCTGTGTTGTTTTTTTAACTTGCAAAGAGCCCTGCACACAGCCACAGCAATCTGGTGCTATTTACCAAGGGGCTTTCAGCCTGGCAACACTTCCAGGAATGCCCAGGACACCAGGTGACGTCGCTTTGTCTCCTGAGCATTCAGGAACTGCTGGGCTGAAAGCCACTGCTGTAAGAGCCCAGCCCTGCTGAATGAAGAACAAGGCTTTGAAAGCTTTTGGGAATGCTATTCATTCATTCATTCATTCACTCACTCACTCACTCACTCACTCATTCCCCTATAAAGCTCTAAAAGGAAATGATGGAGAGTGATCGAAACTGAAATTGACATATTTGTCCTAGCAATAAGCCCACAATGGTTTTGGCAGCTAGGAAAAGCATACATGATTTCTCTGCTCCAGCCTTGTGCTATGGATGTTGCCCCCGCCCCCAACCTTCATGAGCATTCAAATGATAGTGACCTCAGCAGGGACAAATTACTCAAGTCTTGAGTACTAGTAATAAAAAGGTAAAGGTGTCCCCAACCAGTCGTGTCTGACTCTAGGGTGCGGTGCTCATCCCCGTTTCTAAGCCGAAGAGCCAGCGCTGTCCGAAGACGCTTCCGTGGTCATGTGGCCGGCATGACTGAACACCAAGGTGCACGGAACGCTGTTACCTTTCCCGCCAAGGCGGTACCTATTTATCTACTTGCAATTTCTTGCTTTCGAACTGCTAGGTTGGCAGGAGCTGGGACTGAAGACGGGAGCTCCCTCCGTCACGCAGCACTCGGGTCTCGAACTGCTGTCCTGCCGACCTTCCGGTCTGCAGTTCAGCGTCTTAACCACTAAGCCACCGCAGCCCCATACTAGTAGTACTCAAGTATAATATAGTAATCAATAATAAAAATACTAGTACCAATACCCTCACCCCCAACAAGGAGCTTGGGCAAAGACTCTAAGGGAACTGTTAACCCAGGAAAGATCTGGTAAGTGAATGAGGGCTTATACACATGCTGTCAGCCAGCTGTCTTCAGGGTTTAAAAATTTCAGCTTCCTCATTGCCTGCAGTTACATTCTGCTTCATGTCAGTAGATCATCACTAAAATGGTCATCTGGCAGCCAGGCAAGTGTTCCAATGATGTTTCTGAGTCTCCTATAACTTGATGTGCATAATAATTACAAGCATATGATTTGTGTGACATCTAGTTTGACCTTTCAAGACTAAGTACTGTGATGCAACTTCACCTAAATGTTCATGATTTAACTCATTTCTGATGTGGTCCCTGGATTGTATCTATGCACAGTGCAGGCCCCTTGAGGGAATAGAGCAGAAGGTTCTTGCCTCATTTCCCCATTGAAGTGTGTCACTGTGAGACGTGCTACCGTCCCATGTTGAGCAGTAATAATCAGCCTCGTCTTCTGGCAGGACTTCTGTGATGGTCAAAGAGCAGTGGTACCGGAGGTGTCTCTGGAACCAGAGAAACGAGCGGGGACCCCAGAGCCGTGGTGCTTGCTGGAATCTGAATGATACCGCAAGAGGTATCGTGGGGAACTCCCAGGCTTCTGCTGGTACCAGGATGCAAAGTAGCTATTGATGCTGGAGGCACTGCTGATGGTGCAGGAGAGTTTCACCGTGTTCCCTGGTGCCACTGAGGCTGACGGTGGCTGAGTCAGTGTGGTCTGACAGTGCGAACCTGGGAAGAGAATATTGGAGTGGTTGTCACCCTCATCCCGCCCACCAACTGCACTCACCTGAGAAGTAACTGCAATGTGTATTGAAGCTGTTCTCACCTGTGCACCACATCACTAAGGAGCAAAGAAGAGGAAGCCAGAACATGGTGAAGGTATTGGAGGTCCAAAAAGGAAATGGTGACAAAACAACCAGCGTAGAAACCCTGACTACGGCTGCCTTTATATCTATCCCGTTTGAGAAGGCGGAGCATCTCTGCTACATCTTTATGTTAATAAGCTCTAATCTGATTGGTTCTTGTGTTCTCAAGGACACTTATAGGTAGAATGTACCATTAGGGATGTCATAGAATTCTGCCATGGATCTTGGGGAGGCCGAATGCCAGCGCATTCGGCCCCCCGGAATTGGTGGCAGAACGGTCTGCTCCCGCCCCCCCCCCGGGATGGGACTTACCTTGGGCGGATCTTCCTGGTGGCGGCGGCTCCGGCGGAGGCTCCAGCGGCGGTTTGGCGGCGGCGGCTGCGGCGGCCGGTCTTCCGACTGGCTGCCGCCGCCGCCATTTCCAGTTAAAAAACAAACAAACAAAAAAAGTGATAGGCTACGTAAAGATTTACATAGCCTATCACAGCTAGATTTTTAAAAAACACCATGATAGGCTACGTAAATGTTTATGTAGCCTATCACAGCTGATTTAAAAGAAAAAAAATAACATGCGCGTACGCAAATGGCAGCGCCCATGGGCGCCGCCATTTGCATTCCTTATTTTGTCATGTCTTAGTCTACGTAAACATTTAATAGCATCTACGCTATTTGCGTTCCCCTTATTTTCGCCGTCTTAGTCTACATAAATGTTTACGTAGACTAAGATGTGCCAAAATAAAGAACGCAAATGGCGGTGCCCATGGGTGCTGCCATTTGCGTACGCACATTTTTTTTCTCTTTTAAATCAGCTGTGATTTAAAATCCCTGCGGAGCGGATTTAGAATCCCTGCGGAGCGGAGCCGGCTGGCCAGGATTTGGGGGGGGGGAGGGACGGAGCGCCTCCCCCCCCAGCCAGAATTTCGGGGGGAGGGATGGAGTGCCTCCCTCCCAGCGTCAGCATAATCCGCGAACAGGTAAGTGACTTTCATACATCCCTATCATCCTACTGCCATAATTTGCACCTTCCACGTAAACATGCGAAGAATTTCACTGTTAGAAGTTGAAATAAAGATGAATACATTGGCTTGCTTTTTTGAGAGCATTCCTTATGCTACCATGAGACAGATGTCCAGGTTGTGTGTGTGTGTCTGGGGGTGGGGTGGGGGGTGGCAGAGACAAAAATAAAATAGAATGGCAGATCCATCTAGTCACCTCTGGCAAACACAACAATGCCAAAGAAATATACTGCATCTTGGACGTTATGGATAAAGCACCATCCAATAACTGAAAAGAGGATTAACTCCTCATTGTAATAGAGGGATGGAGGGAGAGGGAGAGAGATGAGACCCACCTCTTCTCTTCCCTTATCCAACAACAATAATAAGCCTGTGTCATGAAGCTTTACAACCACAGACACTTCTACGTGGGATGGTGAATGAGAGTGGGTGGGATGCTTATTCATCAGTAATATGAATAAAGAAGATCACTCCATTTTGAACTGTGAAATGATGGAGGACTTCCCATTTACAATAATAGGTTCTAGGATTCCTTCCATGGAGACATGCACAGAATTCCACTGTTAAAAATCGAAGTAAAGACAGTTGATTTCCCTTACTTTCTTGATAGCATCCCTACATCAGGTGGATACCTGGCTTTTGTGTGTGTGTGTGTGTGTGTGTGTGTGTTTGTGGGGAGTGGCAGACATAAAAAAACCCAAAAACCTGACACATCCCTCTAGTGGCCCCGACAAACACAAAAAATGCCAAAGAAGGACACTGCATCCTCGGCATCATGGGGGAAATACCATCCAGTGACTGCCAAGGCGTGCCCCTCCTGATTATTGTGTGTGTGTGTGTGTGTGTGTGTGTGAGAGAGAGAGAGAGAGAGAGAGAGAGAGAGACCACCCCTGATCTACCCCTACTCCAACAGCAATGGTAAGCCCACCTCATGGAGCTTTAGAACGGTTACACACCTGTTAAGTGAAATGGTAAATGGGGGTCGATGGGAGGCTTGTTCAGCACTAATGAAAAAGAAAGAAGGTCTCTCCATTTTCAGCTGTGCAACGATGGAGGATTTCCCATTTACAATAGACTGTAGGGTAGAAAGCAGAAGTGAGGAGCTCCCCCACCTGATGAAACTTTAACGAAATGATGTTCTGCCTCCAGAGCATCCCAAAGCATTATAGAATTGCCTCCTGCACTATTCAGAATGACATTGCTTCATCCTTTTAAAATGCCCTGCAGCCCTAGTATTGAAACCACATCAGGGAATGAATCCTGGTAAGCCTTGGCTCAAATGAAAAACCTGAGATATAAAGGAGTCAAGTGCAAATTTGTATTAGAAATGAATTGAATGTAGCTGGTGTGCAGATGGGTGAGAATTTTATTCCATTTCAGTTTTATGAGGGTCCTCTTACAGTTATGTTTGACGACTTGTGGCAAATATCTAGGGTGAGGGTTTTGGGGAAAAATTTTCTTTGAATGCTCTTTGCTTTGCAATGGCAGGGGTGGGGGGAGATGTGTTTCCGCAACATAAGGTTAACCCCTGGTTCTTTCAAGCATATGGAAGTGTGTATCTCTCCCTATCCAGTGCATAGTGCATCTCTTAACTCAGCTTTTGAAAGGACAGTTGCCTATATTATTCCATTGAGTGATGGTAGCCAGAAAACAGGAAATCCAGCAGGAAGTAAAGAGACTAAACACTGCAGGTGGTTCAGAGATTCCACTGCTGCTTTAGCATAGCGGATGCTCTCTATCTTCATCCAGTCCTGTCTGCCTGTGTTGACTAAATACCTCATTAACCTGAGGCTTCCCTGGTGTTTTTTGTAATCTGATCCTTGATCACCAAAAGATCAATTCATCCAGAAGCACCCACAATTGCCTTAAATATATGTAGAGCTTTTGCCCTGTAGTGTAGTGACAAGTCATCCAGAAGGAGTGAATCTATTTTCCTGCTTCTGGACCGGAAAAGATGCTTTTCTGTTCATAGCGAAATGACAAAATGCCTGGATGCAATACCATTTAGGTCTGGCAGGAATGCTTCAAAATGGACCAAGTAACAAAAGCAGTCATACAGAAAACATATAGTCAGCCTTTATCTGATGTGTTGCAAAGGCACAGGGAGTTGGACTTGAGGGGCAGGAGAAAGGAACACAGGAGGTCTTGCCTTTATGTGTGGTTTCTGAACATATTCAAAGGATAGGACACATCTCTCCCAATATTGCCTTTTCACTGGTGTGATACCAAATCATTCCACACAGCCCCGAAGGAAGGAATAAATTAAATAGCTACCTGTCCTTTTTTGGTGACCAGAAACTATTACGCAGAGGTAGAGTGACTTGACAAACTCAGGTTAGACTAAGGTATCTTGGTTAATAACAATAGATAGGTTTGTCCTCTTATGATTTGCTTTTTTTCTAGTTCTTTTAAGAAGGCATCTAAACTAGTTGCGATCTTCACTACATCAAATGGTAGTGAATGTTGAATTTCTGAAGTAGGACTTGCCTTGTCTCTTGTGAAATCTCCTGCTGATCAATTTCATTGGGAACACTTAAAATGTGGGTACTTGTGTCCCCCTCTCATGAAATACACAGACACTCAGACTGTGGCTAATGTTAGCAGGAGTGGTGGATGATTTTGGTCAGAGAAAACTTGAAATGGAAAAGGGTTGCTTGGAAGCCCCACGATCAGGTTCACCATGGAAGCATTTTTTTCCCCCTACTTGTAAGATACTCTTACGGAACCTCTGTGTCATTTGTGGGATGGTCCTTACATCTATGCTGTTCATGTGCATTTTATAAAAATTGGGGATATTTCTGACTTGCTCCTTATCAAAGGATCATGTTCCAAGACATCAGTGAATGTATCCCGAAGCTGTCCCTGCTCTGTCTTATCAGTAGGGAAATGAACAGGGAGGGAATGGAGTGGGACCCTGTTAGTTAGAATGGCACCCATTCCACTTTCAAAGAGAGTCAGTAATCCTGTTCCTTCCTCCCTTTAACTGCCCCTATCCTTGCAACACTGCTTAGTAGTTGTGGGCAAGAGATAAACCTTTGCTGATCTCCATGCATGATAACGTGAATCCAAATAATCGTATGCAAACAATAATTCAACATGGATCAGCTTTGGCAATGACTGCAAATGGACTGTGTTTGGTTCTTGTGTTCTGAGGGAGTCTTAAAGATAGGACGTGCCATCCTTTCTTGGCCAGGGCTTTCTTCTACTTCTATAAACTGCTGCTTCTCTCCTTTTAAATTAATGTGAGCCGTATGTGGACTTTGAGGCTATATTGATAAGGGATGACATGCCATTCTCCATGCTTGCCTCAGAGGGCTGGCATTCTTTAATTGTACTGCGTAGTGTAGTGGCTCATTCAGAAGTGTGGGGTCCCTTCGCAGTCACAGCCACGCCCCCTCACAGCCACGCCCCCTTCTAAGACTGTTGTTGTTGTTGAGTCGTTCAGTCGTGTCCGACTCTTCGTGACCCCATGGACCAGAGCACGCCAGGTCTTCCTGTCCTGCGCTCTCTCCCGGAGCGTGCTCAAGTTCATATTCATTGCATCGGTGATGCTATCTAGCCATCTCATCCTCTGCCATCTCCTTCTCTTTTTGGCTGCCTTCAGTCTTTCCCAGCATCAGGGTCTTTTCCAGAGAGTTTTCCCTTCACATTAGGTGGCCAAAATATTTGAGCTTCAGCTTCAGTATCTGTCCTTCCGATGAGCACTCAGGGTTGATTTCCTTTAGGATGGACTGATTTGACCTCCTTGCAGTCCAGGGGACTCGTAAGAGTCTTCTCCAGCACCACAGTTCGAAAGCATCAATTCTTCGGCGCTTAGTTGCCATTTCCTTCTCCAGTGGACCACATTTTGTCAGAACTCTCCGCCATGACCTGTCCGTCTTGGGTGGCCCTGCACGGCATAGCTTATGGCTTCACTGAGTTACGCAAGCCCCTTCGCCACAACAAGGCAGTGATCCATGAGGGGGTCTAAGACTGTACAACCTTGTAAGAGATACAGCCTTCAACTGGGATCGAAAAACAGTGCAGCTGAGAGTAAGGCAGGGGTAACTCGATTGGATGTCTGAGAAAAAATGCAGGGGTGTTAATCTTTCTCACTCACTCACTCACTCACACACAAACATTTTAGGTTTTCAAAATATGGTACTCTATGGAAGCTTCACCCTCTCAACTCAGCCCTCATGGACAGATCCCTTCTCATTGAAACAGCCCCTTGCACACTCCCTTAGCGCCACAACATTACCCATTAGCCTTTCCTAAGCTCCTTCCTTGTATCTCTCCAATCTCACTGCAGAAAAGTCCACACACCCAGCTGGATTGAAAGTTGAAACATACACATGCTCTCACACATATACACACACACACACCCCTACCTGCTTTCTCTTCTCCCCCCAAATGATTTTGTTCTGTTTCCCTTCCATCCAGCAGGGTTTGTTTGCACAGATACATGCCAGCCTTGTACCAGAAAGAGTAGCTGACAGGGCAGGCTCCATTTGGCAATTCGGCTTACTGTGGAAATTAATGTTCAAGAATTATTAACCGCGCAGTCCAATGGGTGTTTATTTCGAATTCAATTTACAGAGAGCTTGGGAAGGCAGCTAAGGCTGCAGTCCTACACACACTTACCTGGGAGAAAGCCCAGTTGGCAACTGAACGTAGTGGGGCGGACTTCTGAGTAAACATGCATAGGATTGTGTGATAAATCCTAAAAAGTGACACAAACCAGCCACCTGCCTGCCCCGTTGGTAAATAAGGTGGCAGTCCCCCCCTGCTCCTGCCATGGCCAGCAGCAGCAGCCCTGAATGGGTGGCTGGTGTTGCAGGAGACGAGGGCAGTGCTGGGCGCACAGGCACGGAGCAGGGACAGGCAGGGAAACCAAGAGCTGAGGAGGAGAAGGTGGGGGCAAGAGGAGGCTGCAGAGCTCTCTCAGGCTCCCTCTCCCACTTGCTCACTCCCTTTGTCTGGCCAGCAGCCAAGAGGAAGCCAGGGATGGCAGAGAATTCCACCACAGACCCCAGTGAGGCCGGATTCCAAGGAATCTGGCCTCCGGAGTCTGTGGCGGAGAGAGGCACTCACCTCCGCCTCCCTCCAGAATCCATGCAGGCCTATTGCCTGAAAAAAAAGGGACGTAAATGGCATAGTGGATGCCATTTGCAGCCGTAAAGCTGTTAGATTAACCTAAATGCAGCTGTAAATTGCAGCATTTAGGTTAACCTAACAGCTTTACGGCTGCAAATGGCATAGTGGACGCCATTTGCGTCCAGAGTTAGCCCAGCGATATGGCATGGCAATGGAGGCCGGCCGTATCACCAGCGATGCAGAACCAGTGGCTGGCTCCGCAGGATTCCCATGGAGCAGAGCTGGCTCAGATGGATTCCAGAGGGAGGGATGGATCACCTCTCCCCAAGGGCGGATTCCCACCTGGACCAGCAGGTATTCACCCATCCCTAGAGGCAGCCGCCCTCACTGCCTCTGCTCCCTTTCACCTTCCCTAGCAGGCTGCACCCCGGCTGGGGGCTGGCTTCAAAGCAGTGTGACCTGCCACCACTACACCACTGATTGTACTTGAGCTATACAAGTCTTGGGATTGGATGGATGAAATTTGTGTTTGGAAAGTATTTGACCGTTCTGTGTTTGTTTTTTGTTTCTTTTCTTATTGTGCACAGTGCAGCTCCCTTGAGGAAATAGAACAGGTTTCTGTCTCAGTTCCCCATCTGAGCACATCATTGTGCAAACTGAAAAGTGCTCCCACTGCCATGAGCTGTTGAGCAGTAATAATTGGCCTCATCTTCTGGCAGGACTCCTGTGATGGTCAAAGAGGCAATGGTGCCAGAGGTGTCTCTGGAACCGGAGAAACGAGCGGGGACCCTGGAGCCGTGGTGCTTGCTGGAAGCTGAATGATACCACAAGAGGTACCGTGGGGAACTCCCAGGCTTCTGCTGGTACCAGGATGCAAAGTTACCAGTGATGCTGGAGGCACTGCTGATGGTGCAGGAGAGTTTCACCGTGTTCCCTGGCGCCACCGAGGCTGACGGTGGCTGAGTCAGTGTGGTCTGACAGTGCGAACCTGGGAAGACAATGTTGGAGTGGTTGTCACACGCATCCTGCTCATTCGCTGCACTCACCTGAGAAGGAATTGCAATGCATATATAAGCTATTCTCACCTGTGCACCACATTGCCAAGGAGCAAAGAAGAGGAAGCCAGAACATGGTGAAAGTATTGGAGGTCCAAAAAGGAAATGGTGACAAAACAACCAGTGTAGAAACCCTGACTACAGCTGCCTTTATATCCATCCTGTTTGAGAAGACGGAACAGCTCTGCTTCATCTTTATGTTAATCAGCTCTAATCTGATTGGTTCTCATGTTCTCAGTGGTACTTAAAGGTAGCATGTTGTCACCTTATTTCCACAATTTGTTCCTTCCATGGAAACATCTCCAGGGTTCCACTTTGAAAAATGAAAATAAAAACAAGTCCATTTGCTTCCTTTCTTGAGAGCATTCCTGATGCTACCATCAGGCAGATGCCTGGGTTTTGTGTTTGTATGGGGTGGGTTGGGGTGGGAGGGATGGCAGATGTCAGAGGCAAAAGATGGCCTATACTTGTAATTGCCCCTGACAAACACAAAAATGCCAAAGATGGGCTCCACATCTTGGCCATTATGGACAAAGTACCATCCATTGACTGCAAAGAGGAGCACGTCCTGATTATTTATTTTATTTTATTATTAAATTTATTAATTGCTTATCTGGCTGGTCACCCAGCCGCTCTGGGCGATGTACAGCATACAGTAAAAGAGTTTAAAACAATAAAATTCTACAATAAAAACATTTTCTAAAATACCCTAACCCAACCCAAATGCCTGCCTGAACAACCACATTTTTAATGCACGACGGAAGCTCATTAAGGAGAGGGCATGACGGAGTTCCCTAGGGAGGGAGTTCCATAGAGTGGGGGCCACCACAGAAAAGGCCCTCTCCCTCATCCCCAGCAGTCTCGCTGTCCTGGCTGATGGGACAGATCCAAGGCTGATCTTGTTAAGCGGCCTCCTTCAGCACTGGAGTGATGTGATCTTGCCGGCGAGCTGCCGCGTTCTGTACCAGCTGCAGCTTCTGAACGGTCTTCAAGGGTAACCCCACGTAGAGCGCATTACAGTAGTCTAAACGAGAGGAGACCAGGGCATGTACTACCGATAGGAGCAGATGGTCGGGAAGGAAGGGGCGCAGCCGCCGTATCAGATGGAGGTGATACAGCGCTGTCCGGCTCACAGCTGACACCTGAGCCTCCATGGACAGTTGGGAGCCCAAAATGACCCCCAGGCTGCGGACCTGGTCTTTCAAGGGTAGCCGTACCCCATTCCACACATTATGTAACACATTCAACACATGATTATAGTATGGGAGAGAAAGGGAGAGAGGTGAACCCCACCTCTGATCTTCCTCTAATCCAACAGCAGTGCTAAGCCTTTGTCACGAAGCTTAAAATAAAAACAACAACAAAAACAAACCAACAAACAAACCCAGACACTTGTGGCATGGTGAATGAGAGCAGGTGGAAGGCCTGTTCAGCACGAATTATAAATACAGATCTCTCCATTAAGTCCATTTTCAAGTGTGAAATGTTGGGGGATTTCCCATTTACAAATTGATTGTAGGGTAGAAAACATAGTGAGGAGATCCCCCACTTGGTGAAACTCTAATGAACTGTTGTTCTGTTACCAGAGCATCACAAAAAATATTATAGAATTGCTTTCTCCAGTATTCAGAAACAACATTGCTTCATCCTTTTAAAATTTCTCTGTGGCCTGATATTGAAACCAGATCTGGGCATGAACTCTGTTAAGTCTTGGCTCAAACAACAACAGCAACAACAACAATATAGCCTGAGATATAAAGGTGCACATCTGTGGTAGAAGTGAACTGAATTTGGCTGGTGTGTGGATGGGTGAGAATTTTATTCCAGTTCAATTTTATGAGGGTGCTCTTACAGTCATGCTTGAATTGTGACAGATATCTACGGTGAGGGTTTGTGGGAGATTTTCTTTGAAAGCTCTTTGACTTGGGGAGGGGGGTGGGGGGAGAAGATGTGTGTCAGCAACACAAGGTTAAATCCTGGTTCCTTCAAGTGTAGTGAAGTGTATATCTCTCCCTATCCAGTGTACAGCACATCTCTTAACTGGCGTTTGGAAAGGACATTAGCAGATATTATTCTGGTGAGTGATAATATCCAGAAAAGAGAAAATCCAGCAAGAGCTAAAAAGGCTACATATTGCAACTGGATTAGAGATTCCTTTACTTCTTTAGCATAGGAGATGCTCTCTTTCCTTAGCCATTCCTGTCCTATATGTTGCCTAAACACTTCATTAACCTGCCCCCACCCAGTGTTTTTTGTAATATGTTTCTTGTTTGCTTAAAGATAGGATGTCCCATCCTTTTGTGGTGAGGGCTTTATTGTACTCCAGAACTTGGTCTTTTTCTCTTTTTACACTCCGTCTGCTACCCTAGGCTGCTGCCTGGCTGAGCAATGGCAGAGGCAAGAAAGGGCAGATCTCATGAGCTGATTTCCTTTTCCCTCTCCACTTTCGCATTGAATGTCACAGAAGGACAGCATCAAGGGGCCATAGAGTTGCTCTCATAAAAACTGTTTGACTTGTTTAGTTCCTTGATAGCGTTCCTGACTATCATAGAGCAGGCAAGTGGCCCTGCTATCTTTTCCCAGCTCTGCAGGGTCTTTTCTATATATGCATCCTCAGCTTGATGGCATTACTGAAGTGAGATCCTGAAGGTTGAAATTAACATCTGGAATTAATCCAATGTTTTATCTACACTTACATGCCTTACTCATGTTATGTGTTATATAATATGTTATCTAATTATATGTTATCGAATATGGCATACTTCGGGGAATTGACCCCCAGGGAAACCAAAGGGGGTCTGTAACCACCCCCTTTGGTTTGATGCCTTGCAATAATGCCTAAGGATTAGAAAGGGATAGGCAAATTTGGCCATTTCACTTTCTCCCACCTTGGATTTTGCAAAATGTTCAAATGTTCTTTCACTCTGGAATGTGAAGATGTTTGCAAAAGTTGATGAGTTCTGTTCAAAATGGAACTGAAATGAAATTCTTACCCATACCAACCACAGGCACAGTTATTCCTCTTCATTCTGTCGTCTGCCCATCGACACAACTGGATTTCTTTAGTTTCCAAATTTGCCCAAAGTCACACATGCTGAAATACACTAATTCCTCCAACCTGTGCAAATGCCCACAAAATGTGCATTTTCATGCTTTAGGTTCTGGGGGAAATGTTCATTATCAGCCGTTGGGAGGGGGGGGCATATCTGTCTAGGACAAAATTTGTGCAAAATCCCGAAAGTTAGGGAAACGTTAGGCAAGTCCATGGAATCCCCCTACAGGGGGAAAGCTGGTCTGCCACAGAATCCACGGGTCAGGTTCATGAAAATCCAAACCCATTTGGTTCTGTCGGGGATTTCTCTGACATCTCTGATTCCAACCCATCCCTGCATTGGCATATAATGGCAAGATGAAGTCAGTAGGGATGGGGGAAGCAGTGAGTCTTGGGCTCATTGCAGGTTCTCCGATTTCCTCCTGGAAGAGCATTTTGCCTTTGTTTGTTTGTTTGTTTGTCTTTGAAAGAAGAAGAAATGTGTACATTTCTGAATGGGAATTCAGAAACATCTCTGTCTCTGTCTCTGTCTCCCTCTCCACCCCCCACCCAATGATGCTGGTTTGTGTTGGCAGCATGGTCATCATTTTGCATCCTTCACCATGCACCATAATTAGTGTCACTGAAAGGTATTGCATGTGTTGGGGGGGCACTACAAAAATGGTGGAGAAAATTTGGCAGCGGTCAAGAGTCCAGTGGTTTTTTGGGGGCGGCAGGGGGGGGGGTCTTGTTTTTTTTCTATCTATTTATTTATTTCTCCATTGCTGTGCAGCCTACCTAATTCTTGCCCTTCCTGACCCCTAAAAAGCCTTATGGGAGGAATTACCACATGATGTCTTCCCCTGGGCTTTTGCTGAAGTGTGGGAAGTTGAGGAGGCTATAGTCTCCCAGAGAGATGAGTGTACAATGAAAGACACAACACACACACTCCTCAGCCTCCTCATAAATAAGGTAAGCTCAAGGAAACAGAACTCAAACCATTAGAATTTCTCTTCTCCTTTGAATTTCAGTTTGAAAGCCGTTTCTTTGAAGTGAAATGATGGAGGATGTGCCATTGACAATATATTTTGCTAGACATAGCATAGGTGAAAAGCTCCCCCAACTGGCTAAACTTGCTGTAACCATTCCTCGATCATTCAAAGCATCCCTGAACAAAGGTGGGGGGACATGGATAATTTCAATGACATTTGTGATTGGAAGAGGTCGAGGGGTTCTGTTTTACCTTAGAAGTGAAGGAGATGGCCAAGGGATCTTCTTTCTGTTTTTTAACTCTCAAAATTCCCCCGTGCTGCCACAGTATAGTGGAGCTCTTAATGTACAGGCTTTCAGCCTGGAAACAGCAATTCCTGGAATGGCCAGGAGACCAGGTGACGTTGCTTCATCTCCTGAGCCTTCAGGAACTGTAGTTGGGCTGAGAGTGTCTCTTGTAAGAGCCCTGCTGCAATCTTTGAGACCATTTGGAAAGCTCTTCTCTCCTTTTGGGGGGGGGGATTTCCCCTCTGAAGCTCTAAACAGGGACTGGTAGAAGGTGAATGAAACTGCAATGGACACATTCATCCTAAGAATAAGACCACAATGGTGTTGGCAGCACAGAAACGAATCTGAGATTTTTCTGGCCCGGCTTTGTGCCATGGATGTTGCTTCTTTTCACCATGCTGGACGTTAATGTGATAGTGACCTTGTCAGGAACAAGTTGCACAACTACTATTAATAGTAGTAATGGTACTACCCTCGCTCCCAGCAAGAGCCTTGGGCAAAGGCTCTAAGGGAACTGTTAGCCCAGCAAAGGACTGGTAGGTGACTGAGGGCTTATACACATGCTGTCAGCCAGCTGTCTTCAGGGTTTAACCATGGCAGCTGTGTCTGCTTCCTCATTGTCTGCAGTGCAGATACGTCCCCTCCAGCTGAGGAGAGCCTAGTTAAAAGGGTCTTCTGATGGCCAGGTAGGTGCTCCAATGACGATTCCAAGTCTTCTATATTTTAATGCAGACGCTAATTGCAATCATGTGATTAATGCCACATCTATTTTGACCTTCCAGTAGCAGAGAATTGCACTGAGACTTCACCAAAAGATTTATGATTTTACTCACTCTGATGTGGTTCCTGAACTGTACCAATGCACGGTGCAGGACCCCTGAGGGAATAGAGCAGAAGGTTCTTGCCTCATTTCCCCATTGAAGTGTGTCACTGTGAGACGTGCTACCATCCCATGTTAAGCAGTAATAATCGGCCTCGTCTTCTGGCAGGACTCCTGTGATGGTCAAAGAGGCAGTGGTACCGGAGGCATCTCTGGAACCGGAGAAACGAGCAGGGACCCCGGAACCGTGGTGCTTGCTGGAATCGGAATGATACCGTAAGAGGTACCGTGGGGAACTCCCAGGCTTCTGCTGGTACCAGGATGCAAAGTCAGCAGTGATGCTGGAGGCACTGCTGATGGTGCAGGAGAGTTTCACCGTGTCCCGTGGTGCCACTGAGGCTGATGATGGCTGAGTCAGTGTGGTTTGAGAGTGTGAACCTGGGAAGAGAATATTGGAGTGGTTGTTGTCACCCTCATCCTGCTCATTCGCTGCACTCACTTGAGAAGGAATTGTAATGAGTATATACGCTATTCTCACCTGTTCACCACATCACTAAGGAGCAAAGAAGAGGAAGCCAGAACATGGTGAAGGTATTGGAGGTCCAAAAAGGAAATGGTGAAAAAACAACCAATGTAGAAACCCTGACTACGGCCGCCTTTATGTCCATCCTGTTTGAGAAGGCGGAACATCTCTGCTTCATCTTTATGTTAATCAGTTCTAATCTGATTGGTTCTCGTGTTCTCAGTGGTACTTAAAGGTTGGATGTGTGACCTTATTTCCACAATTTGTTCCTTCCACGGAGACATCTCCAGAGTTCCACTTAGAAAAATGAAAATAAAAACAAGTCCATTTGCTTCCTTTCTTGAGAGCATTCCTGATGCTTCCATCAGGCAGAAGCCTGGGTTTTGTGTGTGTATGGGATGGGGTGGGGTGGGAGGGATGGTAGATGTCAGAGGCAAATGATGGCCTATACTTCTAATTGCCCCCGAGAAACACAAAAATGCCAAAGATGGGCTCCACATCTTGGCCACTATGGACAAAGTATCATCCATTGACTGCAAAGAGGAGCATGTCCTGATTATAGTATGGGAGAGAAAGGGAGAGAGGTGAACCCCACCTCTGATCTTCCTCTAATCCAACAGCAGTGCTAAGCCTACGTCACAAAGCTTAAAATAAAAATAACAACAAAAACAAACAAACAAATCAATCCAGACACTTGTATGTGGAATGGTGAATGAGAGTGGGTGGAAGGCTTGTTCAGCCTGAAATATAAATACAAATCTCTCCATTTTCAAGTGTGAAATGATGGGGTTTTCCAATTAGGGATGGCGGAGAATTAGGGATGGCGGAGAATTCCACCACGGACTCCGGGGGGGGGGATTCTTAGAATCTGCCCCCCTGGAGTCTGTGGAAGAACGGACCACCCCACCCTGCCACCCTGCAAAGTCCGACCCAGCCGGCTCCTACATGGCACCACTGGGTCCGGGTCCAGCCGGGTCCTTCCGCGGCCGGTCTTCGGATGCGAATGGCATCCTGCCTAACGGATGCCATTTGCGTCCCTTCCCCTTACCGTGATAGGCTACATAAATCTTTACGTAGCCTATTACGGTAAGGAGAAGGGACGCAAATGGTGTCCGCTAGGCTGGTCGCCATTTGCGTCCGAAGACTGGCTGCGGCTGGAAGTCCAGCTGCGGCCGGCCCCAGCCAGCGGCTCTGCGGCCTTGCCACGGAGCAGAGCCGGCTGGGGAGGATTCCGGGGGGGGGGAGGACTGGTTCGCCTCCCCCCCCACAAACCCCCCAGCAGACTCCAGGCAAGGGGGTTTTGTACACCCCTACAGAGAATTCCGCCATGGACTCCAACGCAGCCGGATCCTAAGAATCTGCCCCCCTGGAGTCCACGGCGGAACGAAAGACTCACTTCCGCCACCCGGGGGAATCCGCGCTGGCCAGATCCTGCCTGTCACCATCCATCATCCGCTGCTGTCTGCTGCTGCCTGCCTTCGGATGCAAATGGTGCCCGCTACGCCATTTGTGTCCCTTCCTGTTGCCGTGATAGGCTACGTAAATCTTTACGTAGCCTATTGTTATAGAAATTTCAGTTGTAGTATGTCTGTTATCCCATGATTTTATAAGCTAGGCTATGTCTGTTTTACCTCAGTGTGAGACTGCCATGCTAAACAAAGACACAGCGTCTTATCAGAGACTCAGGAATGCCAAGAATGTGTTTACTAGAGTACAAGGCTACCTCTCTGCGCATGCCTAGATATGTCAAAGGTGCTGCCTGTCTTCTGTTTCCCTCTCAGCTAGACAAAGAGATTAGTACAGCGCAAGCGTAAGACAGCCCCAAAGGTCTTGCCTATATAAACTTTTGAATCACATCACTTTATTGTAACCTTTGATGGAGCGTTAGCCCCAAGGGTTGCCTTATTCTGCAGAATAAAATCGTGTTGGACCAGATCTCTGCCTCCTCTCATTCTTGGTAAACTAATTGGAAGGTCTACCAGGGAAAAGAACACAATTTTTGTAACAAATTTGGCGACTGCGGCAGGACAGCCCTGTGTGACCTGGGAGCTAGGCAAACGCTGGATCAACCCAAGCGGAGGGCGCCCTGGACCTTGTTTGGTTCACCGTGAGGTTTGAGGCAGCTGTTGCCTGGCAACCCAGCTAGCAAAGGACTCCTGAAGAGACGAGGCGAGTGGAGGTCTTTGGAGGACAGGACGAAACGCTGTCCGACTCTGGGGTCGTTTGGAGGCTGAGCTACGAGGTAAGTTGGATCGCACTGTCTGGGCCGTCTGGGGAGTGCAAATCTCCCATTCTTGTCTAACTGAGCCTTGCTTAAGCAGCAGTTGGGAAAGAAAAAATAAAAAAAATTGGCCAACAGGATAGGATCAAAACTTTCGTAGGAGAAAATAGCCAAGACCCACTGGGATGCATGCTTAAGAATTTTAAGTTGTTTAATGACAAAAGATGAGCTCATAAAGTTTTGTAATGGGGAATGGGTGACATTTAGTGTTGGCTGGCCAACTGGGGGAAGCTGAAAAAAAAAATGTTGGGTCCAAGGTATATAATAAAGTGATTGTTGATAACCATGGGGATCAGCTGCCTTATATTGATGCTTGGCAAATGTGGATATTGAAAAATCCTGACTGAATAAGAAAACATAAAGGTCAATATTGTAAAGTCATGATGGTATGCTCCGAGATGAAGCCCGAAGCCCCTGTTCTCCCTGACTCAAGCCCCACGGAAAGAGCTTGGAGATTAAGAAATCCTGCCCAAGGCTCCCTGGGTTTCCCCTGCCCTAATCGGCCTGTTAGGTTGGGAGGAGAGGTTGCTGGGGGGAGGAGGGAGAGAAGCCCCCCCCACGGAGAACCCATCTGTTACATCCCCACGTCTCGCTCGGTCTAGCTCCTTCTAAGTTGAAACATCTTCCAGTGTATTCAAGTTTGTTAGAGGAAGCAAGAACAGCTACAACAACAACAACAAAGTTGTAAACTCTGAAGAAAGAGATTTGTTCGAAGTCTGAAAGACTGTGGCAAAATTAAAGGAACAAAGACAGAGCAATGTCTGGGTCTGTGTAAGCTTATCTCTGCCAGTCTATTGAGAGCAGAGCTAAGGGGGGGTTGCCCGGCCCCACCAGAAGATGTCTGTGAGGACCTAATAGAAACAGTAAGATTTGCAAAAGAATTGCCCAAGTTGAAGCATCACAGCTGGAAAGCTGAGCAGACCTTGCTCTTATCTGTCGAAGAATCTAAAAGAGGTGTAAGGTTACACCTTCCACTCTTAAATTAAAGAAAAGACAGACAGCCTTTGCTAACATCCCATTTTTATTGCCCAAAGCTTTTTGTTTGGATCCATTATTGTTTGGATTTTTGAGAGGCACTCTGCACATGGATTAGAACTTTAGACTGTTAGAGATTTGCCATGAACAGTACTGTGAGGCTTGTCATAGCCATAAACTCCGGTTGTTGTAAATTGTGTGTTTGTTTGTGATCAGCTCAGTGCACAGTTTGATTTGTAACTTCAACACTCAGATAAAAAGCTGTATTTCCAAGGCTTTGAGAGATTCACAGACTACAAAGGAAGCAGCCTTCAAAACGTTCAAAGAGAAACTACGAAAGTTAGTTTCCGTTTAGAAAAAAGGGGGCCAATAAATTGTATTAAAAAGTGAGAGAGGAAAATTCCCCCTCCCCTTCTCCTGTGGCATCTCTAAGCCCAGCTGTGCTTCTAAAGCCTGAGAAAGTTCCTGCCCCACGTGTTCCAGCTCTTTCTCAAAATCTGAACTGTCTGGACACTCTAAATGCTCAGAGGCAAGCTTGTCACTCTGTCAAAATTCATAAAGTGTGGAGTTGCCGATGCAAAAATGGTGGCTTAAAACTTTTTGCATATATAAAAATGCCCTTCCCTTGATCTTAATGGGCCCTGGCTGTGTAGCCAGAAGAACAGTATGATTGCCAGATCTGCTCCACCATGCCCTGCAATGAAAAAAAGTGTTTTTCAGTCACGCTGTTAGATTTCAATGGTGTAAAGCAGAAAAGGCAAGGAAAAAAAAAGAGAAAGTTGCAGAAGACTGATGGGGCAGTAGCAATGTCTCTGCCCCAGTTGATGGAGATTGCTTATAAGGTGTTTGTGAATCGTGAGAAAGTAGAGAAGAAGGAAGCAGATAAGAAGGGCAGACAGAACGCAGCTTTGATTGCAATGGCAATCACAGGGCAAGTCCCTGATTGGGCAGATAAAGTTTTAAAGAAAGATTTTGGGAATCAGAGAAAGCTGCATTTGGGAAGAGATGAATGCGCTTACTATAAAGAGAAGGGACATTGGCGAAAAGACTGCCCAAAGCGAAAGGGGAAGAAGAGGGGGGCGATGGTGGCCATAAAAGGGAAAGAGGACCAGCTGTGGGTGTCCTTGCTTCAATATTCAAATGACCTTCTTCTGGCCATCAAGACAGAGGACTCATGTGCTAAAGCTACTATCTCCCTCTTGCAAGAATTAAACTTGAAAGGCTATAAAGTGTCAAGAGAAAAGGCTCAGATTTGCCAGACCCATGTCACCTTCTTGGGCTACCTGATTCGAAAGGGAACCAGAGACCTGAGCACTGCTTGTTTGGACGTCATACAGAAGACACAGAGGCCTACAGACCCTCGAGAGTTGCGAGCCTTCCTTGGGCTCACCGGGTTTTTTTTTTTTTTACAATGTGGATACCTGATTATGGAGGGAAAGCGAAACCCCTGTATGAAGCTTTGACAAAAAAAATATCATCCACTGAAAACGGACAAATAAAATGGAAAAGGCTTTTCTTAAGCTGAAGCAAGCCTTGGTGTCGCCACCTGCTCTGGCCTTACCAGATCCCGACAAACCGTACCGGCTCTATGTACATGAAAATAAAGGAGTGGCATCAGGGGTTTTGACCCAAAGGACAGGTCCTTCCTGGAGACCTGTAGGATACTACTCGAAGACTCTGGATCCAACCGCAAAGAGATGGCCTGCTTGCTTAAGGGCTGTGGCAGCAACTGTGCTTTTATCGGTCACGCCAGTCACGCTATGAGATCTCCCTGCTTTCAAGCCCAGGCCTCATCCTGCCACCTTGCTCCCTAAGCCAGATCTAAATTGTCATGACTGTTTAAAAATTTTAAGTCAGGTGACTCTGATCAGGCCTGACCTCACTGATTCCTTGTTACCAAAGCCAAACCTTAAGGTGTTTGTAGATACACAAGATGTGCAGTAGTTACTCTAGAAAAAGCGCATGGAAAGAGTGCCAATCCCGAAAAAAATAAGAGGCAATGCTTTGGCAGATAAGGCTGCAAAAGAAGCCGCACAAATGAGAAGTGAGGAGGTGCATTATGAAAGAGACCTAATCCCATATTTGAGTACAGATTTGGTTCCAATCTACTCTCCAGCTGAGCATGAGAGAGCTCTTGAATACAAGGCAAAGCAAACTAAAGATGGATGGTAGATAGTCCCAAGAGGCAAAGTGTTCATATCCAGGCCTCTTCTGAGCTTTATAGTGAGAGACTTGCACCAGGCTACACATCTAAGAAAAATTGCAATAGAAGATCTACTCGTGAGATGGCCACAGGCCTTGCCAATCGCCTTAACTCGAATACAGTGCACCCCCAGGGGAAGTATTAAATTGACACCGTTTAAAATGTTATATGGGCGCCCACCTCAGATGTTACCTATGGCTGATAGCTTAAATATAAACTTAAAAGTAAGGGCTTTAAAGATCCATGAATATGTTACTGCCTTGCAGTCTGTTTTGTCTTGTCTTCACAGGTTCCTAGCACCATACGAATCCTTGCCTTTAGATGCTCCAGTGCATAATTTCAGTCCTGGTAATTAGGTGCTGATCCAGTCCTGGAAAGATGAACCACTTACTGAAAAATGAAAGGGTCCATTCCAGGTTCTACTCACCACTCACACGGCTATAAAAGTCGCTAGAAGAAAGAAGTGGATCCATCACACCCACATAAAAGCATCACCTGCACCAGAGGGGGTCACACCGGAAGCTGACCCACCTGAAGGCCACCGTTAAAGTAGCAAACCACTAGAAAAATAGGGCAACTTATAAAACAAATGAATAAAAACTGTGATGACACTGTAATAACAACTGTCAGATTCAGAACCAAACAAGGTAGGGGGTGAACTAGTTACAGGATTGCTTACCCTGGGTTTATACCCAGAAATTATTGCAGAAAAAGTATCCTAGGCCTCACTTGCCATTTAGAAGAGACCATCAGTGCCACAGCCATAATGGTAAGGGCCATGCAATTTGAAATTGAAGATCTCAGCCAGCTAGTGGCCCAGTATCAGTTTGTTTTAGATTATCTCTTAGCACGCCAAGGTGGCGTCTGCACCCTAGTGAAGCAAGGGTGTAGAGTAAAGTTCCATGATTTAAACAAAACCATAGAAGATGAAATTGACAAACTACAAGATATGATTGGACAGAATTATTCAGGAGCAAGTGATCCTTGGTTATAGTTGACTTCCTGGCTCCCTGATTTTGCATGGTTAAAACAACTTGTAATCAATGCAGTCTTGTTTGTTATGATACTATTGATGCTGGTTTGTGCCTTTAAGTGTGTAGTCCACTGCTGGACCAAAGAGAGGTATGAGATTTAAGAAAAGCCTTTTGAGGGGGGACTGTTATAGAAATTTCAGTTGTAGTATGTCTGTTATCCCATGATTTTATAAGCTAGGCTATGTCTGTTTTACCTCAGTGTGAGACTGCCATGCTAAACAAAGACACAGCGTCTTATCAGAGACTCAGGAATGCCAAGAATGTGTTTACTAGAGTACAAGGCTACCTCTCTGCGCATGCCTAGATATGTCAAAGGTGCTGCCTGTCTTCTGTTTCCCTCTCAGCTAGACAGAGAGATTAGTACAGCGCAAGCGTAAGACAGCCCCAAAGGTCTTGCCTATATAAACTTTTGAATCACATCACTTTATTGTAACCTTTGATGGAGCGTTAGCCCCAAGGGTTGCCTTATTCTGCAGAATAAAATCGTGTTGGACCAGATCTCTGCCTCCTCTCATTCTTGGTAAACTAATTGGAAGGTCTACCAGGGAAAAGAACACAATTTTTGTAACACTATCATGGCAAAGAGCAGGGATGCAAACAGCCATTTGTGTCCACAAAATGGCCGCGGCCTGAAGTCCGGCAGTGACCAGAGCTGGTAAGCAGCTCTGCGGACTTCCCACGGAGCGGAGCCAGCCGTGGAGGATTCCGGGGGGAGGACCGGATTGCCTCCCTCCCCATGGACCCACGGGTGGACGAGGGTGAGTACAATCCGTACACCCCTATTCCCAATCGATTGTAGGGTAGAACGCATAAGTGAAGAGCTCCCCCACCTGGTGAAAGTCTAATGAACTGTGGTTCTGTTACCAGAGCATCACAAAATATTATAGAATTCCCTTCTCCAGTATTCAGAACGACATTGCTTCATCCTTTTAAAATGTCTCTGTAGCCCTAATATTGAAACCAGATCAGGGCATGAACTCTGGTAAGTCTTGGCTCAAATAATAATAATAATAATAATAATAATAATAATAATAATAATAATAATAATAATCTAGCCTGAGTTATAAAGGTTCACATCTGTATTAGAAGAAGTGAGCTGAATTTGGCTGGTGTGTGGATGGGTGAGAATTTTATTCCAGTTCAATTTTATGAGGGTACTTTTACAGTTATGCTTGAATTGTGACAGATATCTATGGTGAGGGTTTGTGGGAGATTTTCTTTGAAAGCTGTTTGGCTGGGGTGGGGGAAAAGATGTGTGTCAGCAACATAAAGTTATCCTGGTTCCTTCAAGTGTAGTGAAGTGTGTATCTCTCCCTATCCAGTGTAATGCACATCTCTTAACTGACTTTTGGAAAGGACATTAGCAGATATTATTCTGGTGAGTGATAATATCCAGAAAAGAGAAAATCCAGCAAGAGCTAAAAAGGCTCTACATATTGCAACTGGTTTAGAGATTCTTTTGCTTCTTTAGCATAGGAGATGCTCTCTTTCCTCAGCCATTCCTGTCCTATACGTTGCCTAAACACCTCATTAACCTCCCCCCCCCCGCTGTTTTTTTGTAATATGTTTCTTGTTTGCTTAAAGATAGGATGTCCCATCCTTTTGTGGTGAGGGCTTTATTGTTCTCCAGAACTTGGTCTTTTTCTCTTTTTACATGAATGTGAACTGGAAGTAGCCTTTGAGGATACATGGAGAAGGGATGACATGCCATTCTCCGTCCTTGCCTGAGGGGGTTGGGATTTGGTAATTGTATTTGAGCGATAAGACTTGGGATTGGATGGGTGAAAATTCAGATTGAAAAGTATTTGACCATTCTTTTTTCTTATTGTGTCAAGGGATTTAAACAAGGGGTACGGAGCTGCATATGCACAGCTGCAATACATCCCTGAATCCCTCTTTATCTAAGTCAGGGGTATGCCATTCAGTGCCTTCCAGATATTTTGGACCGCAAGGCTAGTTGACCAGCTTCCTTTTGCAATAGCACCCCTTCTGCTACTCTAGGCTGCTGCCTGGCTGAGCAATGGCAGAGGCAAGGAAGGGCAGATCTTATGAGCGGATTTCCTTTTCCCCCTCCACCTTCACATTGAATGTCACAGAAGGACAGCATCAAGGGGCCATAGAGTTGCTTTCATAAAAACTGTTTGACTTGTTTAGTTTCTTGATAGTGTTCCTGACTATCATAGAGCAGGCAAGTGGCCCTGCTATCCTTTCCCAGCTCTGCAGGGTCTTTTCCATTTTATATGCATCCTCCTCAGCCTGATGGCATTACTGAAGTGAAATCCTAAAGGTTGAAATTAACATCTGGAATTAATCCAACGTTTTATCTACACTTACATGCCTTACTCATGTTATGTGTTATATGTTACCTAATTATATGTTATCAAATATGGCATTCTTCGTGGAATTGATCCTCAGGGAAACCAAAGGGGGTCTGTAACCACCCCCTTCAAATGTAATCCCCAGCAAGAATATGCAACCCCTACACAACCCTCCACACTGAGAGTTTGATGCCTTGCAATAGTGCCTAAGGATTAGAAAGGGATAAGCAAATTTAGCCATTTCACTTTCTCCCACATTTGATTTAGCAAAATGTTCAAATGTTCTTTCACTCTGGAATGTGAAGATGTTTGCAAATGTTGATGAGTTCTGTTCAAAATGGAACTGAAATGAAATTCTTACCCATACCAACCAAAGGCACAGTTATTCCTCTTCGTTCTGTCGTCTGCCCATCGACACAACTGGATTTCTTTAGTTTCCAAATTTGCGCAAAGTCGCACATGCTGAAATACACAAATTCCTCCAACCAGTGCAAATGCCCACAAGATGTGCATTTCCATGCTTTAGGTTATGGGGGAAATGTGCATTATGAGCCATTGGGGGGGTGGGCATATCCTTCTAGGACAAAATTTGTGCAAAATCCCGAAGGTTAGGGAAACGTTAGGCAAGTCCATGGAATCCCCCTACAGGGGGAAAGCTGGTCTGCCACAGAATCCATGGGTCAGGTTCATGAAAATCCAAACCCATTTGGTTCTGTCGGGGATTTCTCTGACATCTCTGATTCCAACCCATCCCTGCATTGGCATATAATGGCAAGACGAAGTCAGTAGGGATGGGGGAAGCAGTGAGTCTTGGGCTCATTGCAGGTTCTCCGATTTCCTCCTGGAAGAATTTTGCCTTTGTTTGTTTGTTTGTTTGTCTTTGAAAGAAGAAGAAATGTGTACATTTCTGAATGGGAATTCAGAAACATCTTCTCAAAATTCCACACGCTATTTGTGGGCAGACAAGTTACGTGTGTGTGTGTGTGTGTATGTGTGTGTGTGCATTTTACCAAGTTACTCCAGGGGAAGGAGAAATACTCAAACAAGATTCTCAGAGGTGGCACTCACCATTAGCAGTGGTTGCAGCCTAGGTTCTTTCATTTTCCCCCTGTTTTCTGTCTCTCTGTCTCTCTGTCTCTCTGTCTCCCTCTCCACCCCCCACCCAATGAAGCCGTTTCTTTGAAGTGAAATGATGGAGGATGTGCCATTGACAATATATTTTGCTAGACATAGCATAGGTGAAAAGCTCCCCCAACTGGCTAAACTTGCTGTAACCATTCCTCTATCATTCAAAGCATCCCTGAACAAAGGTGGGGGGACATGGATAATTTCAATGACATTTGTGATTGGGAGAGGTCGAGGGGTTCTGTTTTACCTTAGAAGTGAAGGAGATGGCCAAGGGATCTTCTTTCTGTTTTTTAACTCTCAAAATCCCCCCGTGCTGCCACAGTATAGTGGAGCTCTTAATGTACAGGCTTTCAGCCTGGAAACAACAATTCCTGGAATGGCCAGGAGACCAGGTGACATTGCTTCATCTCCTGAGCCTTCAGGAACTGTAGTTGGGCTGAGAGTGTCTCTTGTAAGAGCCCTGCTGCAATCTTTGAGACCATTTGGAAAGCTCTTCTCTCCTTTTGGGGGGGGGATTTCCCCTCTGAAGCTCTAAACAGGGACTGGTAGAAGGTGAATGAAACTGCAATGGACACATTCATCCTAAGAATAAGACCACAATGGTGTTGGCAGCACAGAAACGAATCTGAGATTTTTCTGGCCCGGCTTTGTGCCATGGATGTTGCTTCTTTTCACCATGCTGGACGTTAATGTGATAGTGACCTTGTCAGGAACAAGTTGCACAACTACTATTAATAATAGTAATGGTACTACCCTCGCTCCCAGCAAGAGCCTTGGGCAAAGGCTCTAAGGGAACTGTTAGCCCAGCAAAGGACTGGTAGGTGACTGAGGGCTTATACACATGCTGTCAGCCAGCTGTCTTCAGGGTTTAACCATGGCAGCTGTGTCTGCTTCCTCATTGTCTGCAGTGCAGATACGTCCCCTCCAGCTGAGGAGAGCCTAGTTAAAAGGGTCTTCTGATGGCCAGGTAGGTGCTCCAATGACGATTCCAAGTCTTCTATATTTTAATGCAGAAGCTAATTGCAATCATGTGATTAATGCCACATCTATTTTGACCTTCCAGTAGCAGAGAATTGCACTGAGACTTCACCAAAAGATTTATGATTTTACTCACTCTGATGTGGTTCCTGAACTGTACCAATGCACGGTGCAGGACCCCTGAGGGAATAGAGCAGAAGGTTCTTGCCTCATTTCCCCATTCAGGTGCATCACTGTGCAACGCATTACTGTGCCATGTTAAGCAGTAATAATCGGCCTCGTCTTCTGGCAGGACTTCTGTGATGGTCAAAGAGGCAGTGGTACCGGAGGCATCTCTGGAACCGGAGAAACGAGCGGGGACCCCGGAACCGTGGTGCTTGCTGGAATCGGAATGATACCATAAGAGGTACCGTGGGGAACTCCCAGGCTTCTGCTGGTACCAGGATGCAAAGTCAGCAGTGATGCTGGAGGCACTGCTGATGGTGCAGGAGAGTTTCACCGTGTTCCCTGGTGCCACTGAGGCTGACGGTGGCTGAGTCAGTGTGGTCTGAGAGTGTGAACCTGGGAAGAGAATATTGGAGTGGTTGTCACCCTCATCCCGCCCACCAACTGCACTCACCTGAGAAGTAACTGCAATGTGTATTGAAGCTGTTCTCACCTGTGCACCACATCGCCAAGGAGCAAAGAAGAGGAAGCCAGAACATGGTGATGGTATTGGAGGTCTGAAAAGGAAATGGAGACAAAACAACCAGTGTAGAAACCCTGAATATGGCTGCCTTTATATCCATCCTGTTTGAGAAGGCGGAGGATCTCTGCTACATCTCTATGTTAATCTGCTCTGATCTTATTGGTTCTTGTGTTCTCAGGGTTATTTAAAGGTGGGATGTGCCACCTTATTCCCATAATTTGTTCCTTTAATCTAGACATGCCTAGAATTCCTCTGTTACAAATCAAAACAAAGACAAGTTCATCTGCTTTTTGTAAGCAACCATTGGGAAGATGCCTGGTGTGTGTATGTGTGTGTGTGTGTGTGTGTGTAAAAGAAACAACAACAAAAAAGGTAGATCCCTGTCGTGGCCCCTAACAACCCCCCCCCAAATGTTGTGTATGTTAGGGGGCACTACTGCAGGCATTATGGGGAAAGTGTCATCCAGTGACCTCAGGAGAACCTCTGGATCATTGTAATGGAGAGAGGGAGAGGGAGAGAACCCACTTCTGTTCTGCACTAACTCCAACAGGAATGGGAAGTCTGTGTTTTAAAAACACAGTTTTAAGTGGAATGGCAATTACGGGTGGGCTGGCGGCTTGTTCAGAACTAATTATACATACAGAAGACCTCTCTGTTTTCAACTGTGAAATGATGGAGGATCTCCTACAGTGAAATTAAGTTGTAAAGGACAGGTGAAGAGCTCCCCCACCTGGCTAAAATTCCAGTAGATGTTTTTCTGGGCTTCTCAACATCAGGTTTTCTATCCCACAACTTTACCCGGCTTCTGCTTCTGGATTCCTTGCATCATTGTTATGATGGGCCCCTTCATATACACTTCCTTTATTTTCTCCCCCCCCCACCCCCCCCCCCAAGGATTGGCTTTATCTGCAGCTTCTCTGTGTTTCATTATACAGCCACTAGATGGTGCTGTTGTTATAGCACCACTTGTTCTTACATGGACAGATTCAACCCCCTTTGAAAGTGCTTCTTTTCATCACCTCATTATGTCCATTTCAAATAAAACTGCAAAATGATTGGAAAGCATGGGAGAGGCAGTGGAAATTGATGACATCATGTAAAGCACCCACAAACTGCTGTGAGTAGCCAATCTCAATGGCAGGATAAATGCCTCATGTGAGAAGCCCGTTGTCATCCAGAGCATCCCAAAACGTTATAGAATTGCATTCTGCACTATTTGGAACAACATTGCTTCATCTTTCAAACATTTCCAAGAGCCCCACATGCTTCCACAGCAATCTGGTGCTCTTCACAAAAAGGATTTCAGCCTGGCAATACTCCCTGGCAGGCCTAGAAGACCAGGTGACATTGCTTTGTCTCCTGAGCATTCAGGACCTGCTGGGCAGAAAGCATCTCTTTTAAGAGCTCTCCCTCCTGCAAGCAAAAACATGGCTTAAGAACTTTTGGGAAGGGGGGCTTTCCCCCTACACCTCTAAAGGGGGATGATGGAAGACAAATGGAACTGAAATGGACACATTCATCCTAGCGGTAAACCCGCAATGGTTTTTGAAGCAAAGAAAAAAGCTATGATTTTTCTGTGCCAGCCTTGGGCCGTGGACATTGCTTTTTCTTTTGCTCACCACCATGACCATTAATGTGATAGTGAGCTTGACAGGGATGAATGACACAACTCTTTACTACTAGTAGTAATAGTACTACCCTGAACCCCAGCATGGAGCTTGGGCAAAGGCTCTAAGGGAACCATAAGCCCAGCAAAGGTCTGGTAACAGACTGAGGGCTTAGACGCACCCTGCCAAGCACCGCTCCTCTTGGTTTAACCATGGCAGCTGTGTCTGCTTCCTCATTGCCTGCAGTGCAGATATATTCCCCTCCAGCTGAGGAGAGCCTAGTTAAAAGGGTCTTCTGATGGCCAGGCAGGTGCTCCAATGACGATTCCAGGTTTTCTATATTTTAATGCAGATGTTAATTGCAATCATGTGATTAACGCCACACCTACTTTGACCTTCCAGTAGGAAAGCAGCGTAATGTGACTTCACCTAAACATTTATGATTTGAGTCACTCTGATGTGGTTCCTGAATTGTACCAATGCACGGTGGAGGACCCCTGAGGGAAGAGAGCAGAAAGTTCTTGCCTCATTTCCCCATTCAGGTGCATCACTGTGCAACATGCTACTGTACCATGTTAAGCAGTAATAATCGGCCTCGTCTTCTGCCAGGACTCCTGTGATGGTCAAATAGGCAGTGGTACTGGAGGTGTCCCTGGAACCAGAGAAACGAGCGGGGACCCCAGAGCCTTGGTGCTTGCTGGAATCTGAATGATACCGCAAGAGGTATCGTGGGGAACTCCCAGGCTTCTGCTGGTACCAGGATGCGAAGGCACGATCAATGGTGGAGGCACTGGTGGTGGTACAGGAGAGTTTCACCGTGTTCCCTGGTGCCACTGAGGCTGACGGTGACTGAGTCAATGCGGGCTGAGAGTGTGAACCTGGAAAGGAATATTGGAGTGGTTGTCAAACACATCCTGCTCATCCGCTGCACTCAGCTTAGAAGGAACTGTAATGCGTATTGAAGCTGTTCTCACCTGTGCACCACATCACTAAGGAACAAAGAAGAGGAAGCCAGAACATGGTGAAGGTATTGGAAGTCTGAAAAGGAAATGGAGACAAAACAACCGCTGTAGAAACCCTGCCTATGGCTGCCTTTATATCCATCCTGGTCGTGAAGGTGGAGCATCTCTTCATCTTTATGTTAATCAGCTCTAATCTGGTTGGTTCTTGCATTCTCAGGGATACGTAAAGGTAGGATGTGGTAGCTTATTCCCGTAATGTGTTCCTTCCATTGGGACGTGGACATAATTCCACTGTTAAAAATCAAAACAAAGATAACCTTCTTTGCTTTCTCTCTTGATAGCATTCCTTATACTACCATCAGGCCAATGCCTGGCTTTCTTGTATATGTGTGTGTGGGAGGAGGGTAGATATGAAAAGAAATTGCAGATGCTTCTAGTCGCCCCCGACAAACATAGAAATGCCAGAGAAGGACACTGCATCTTGGGCATTATGGACAAAGTGCCATCCAAGGACTGCAAAGAGTAGCACCCCCTGATTATTGTAATGGAGTGTGTGGGGAAACCCACCTCTGCTCTGCCCCCGGTCCAACCCCAAAGCTAAGCCTGTGTCCTGAAGCTTTACAAACAGAGACACTTGTACATAGGACGGTGAATGAGAGTGGGTGGGGGGCTTGGTCAACACTCATTTTTAAGTAAATGAAGAAATTCTCTTCATTTTCAGCTGTGAAATGATGGAGGATTTCCCGTTTACAATAATTTGTTTGTAGGGTAGAAAGCATAGGTGAGGAGCTCCCTCACCTGGTGAAACTCTAATGAACTGTTGTTCTGTTACCAGAGCATCACAAACTATTATAGAATTGCCTTCTCTTCAGAACGACATTCTTGATTCTTCATCCTTTTCAAATTTCTTGTGGCCCTAGTATCAAAACCAGATTGGGGAATGAACCCTGGTAAGTCTTGGCTGAAATGGAAAACCTGAGATATAAAGGAGTCAAGTGCAAATCTGTGTTAGAAATCGATTGAATTCAGCTGGTATGTGGATGGGTGAGAATTTTATTCCAGTTCAATTTTATTCCAGTTCAACCCTCTTACAGTTGTGCTTGAATTGTTAGAAAGCTCTGTGGTGAGGGTTTGTGGGAAATTTTGTTGGAAAGTTCATTCATGTGAAGTGGGGCTAGATGTGAGTCAGCAACATAAGATGAAATCCTGGTTCTTTGAAGCATTCTAAAGTGTTTATCTCTCCCTACGCGGTGTGCAGTGCATATCTTCACTGACTTTTTGAAAGGACATTTGCATAGATTAGTCTGGCGAGTGAATGTAGCCTGAAAACAGGAAATCCAGCAGGAAGTACGTTATTTAAAGAGGCTAAAGATGGCAGGTGGTTCAGAGGTTCCATTGCTTATTTAACATAGCAGATGCTTTCTTTCCTCGGCCCATCTTTTTGCTCGGCTTGGACCAGACACCTCATCAAACAGTGGCTTCCCAGCAGTTTTTTGCTCTCTTGATCCCCAGCAGACCAATTCCATAGGAAGCACCCACAATGTTGTTAATATATATTAAGATATCTCACCCTGCAGTGCAAAGTCCTTTATATATTAAGATATCTCACCCTGCAGTGAAAAGTCATTCCGAAGGAGTGAGTCTATCGCAATACCTCTACAACAGAAAGCATTCCTTTTTTTTTTAAAGCCACACGCAGTCCCCCAAATTCCTTGTTTCAGTAGTGTTTAGGTGTGGGGGTAATGTTTAAAAATGGATGAAATATCAAAAGGAATCATGCAAAAGCAGTTGGATCTGTTCTCTCCCCAACCCCAACCCTCAACCACATTCTTTTTTGTCCCTGTGTCATCTTTGTTCATAATTAGCGTTTATCTGATGGGTCGCAAAGTAGTGCTGTGCCAAAAATTTCTCCCACAGTTTTTTTTCTATTCTGTGCGAATTTGATAGAAGACATATTGCTTTCAAAAAGTCATTCAATGCTGAAGAAATTTCAGAGAAATACTTATGGGTTGGGTTTGGGTTTCTTAGGCTTACCTTACTTAGGATGTGGCAGAGGAGTGAGCAAAAGTGTCCTGTTTTTCATTGTCCAATAATATCTCTGACAGCCTGTAGCCTCCTCAGGTTTCCAACACCAACTGAAGCCTAGCGGAAGGCGCCATGAGGTAATTCCTACCATAGGGATTTTTTCAGACCAGGACATGCAGGCAGCCTGGGAGGCTTGCTGTGATGAGGGAAGCTCAAAATTATGACAAAAATGCGTTATACATTCTTGTAAATGAGGCAGAACAATGGAAGCCTCTTTCATGGAGGGAGAAAACTTTTAGGAAATTGAAGGACAGATTTTGGCAGAGCACTAACACCACCTCATCCCTGACACCACACAGCCCCCACCTGCCTTGTGGCAGATGCAAAGGCAGAGGCATTCTGCCAAGACAGTTGATGCTTTTGCAGCATGAAGACCCCCAAAACCTTTACCAAAAAAGAAAGATGTGCTACAAGCCCTGCCAACGGGGAGCCCTACCTGTGAGAAACTGATGAGAATTTCTTCTCCCCCTGGAGAAATTTGGTGAAATTGTTTCCCAAATTTCTCTGCCCACAAGGTGAAGAATTTCAAGAGGCCATTTGAGCATGGCTCTATTGCAAAGGTGGAGGGGAATCATAGAACAGTAGGGTTGGAGGGGCTTATAAGACCATCAGGTCTAACCCCCTGCTCAATGCAGGAGTCCAAGTCAAAGCATCCCTGACAGATGGCTGTCCAGCCTCATCTTGAAAGCCTCCACTGTGGGAGAGCCCACTACCTCCCAAGAAAATTAGTTCCATTGTCGTATTGCTCTCATAGTCAGGAAATGTTTTTCTGATGTTCAGCCAGAATCTGGCTTCATGCAACTTGAGCCCATTCTTCTGTGTCCTGCACTCTGGGATGATCAAGAAGAGATTGTTCCATTTACACTCTGGGATGATCAAGAAGGGACCATGCCGTTTGCACTCTCGGATGATCAAGAAGAGATCCTGGCCTTGCACTCTGGGATCATCAAGAAGAGATCCTGGCCTTTGACTGGAGGGGCAGGAGAAAGTAACAGAGGAGTTCCTCATTGTTCTGTATGGCTTGAGAGCATATTCCAAGGATGCATCTCATCCAATATTGTCTTTGCATCGGTGGCCTACCCAATCCTTCTACAAAGACCCAAAGCAGGCAAAAAGGTCAATAGGCACCCCTCCTTGCTTGCTGACCAGAAACTATTATTCAGAGACAGACTGCCCTGAAACATGAATGTTACACTTAGCTATCTTGATTAATAGCTATTGATGGATTTGTCCTCCATGACTCGCTTTTTCCAGTTATTTAAAAAGACATCTAAGCTGGTGGCCATCCTCACTGCAACAAATGCTTTAATTTCAGAAGGAAGAAAAAGGATTTCCCTTGTCTCTTATGAAACCTACAGCTGAACGGTTTCATTGGGTACACTTAAAATGTGGGTACATGTATTCCCCCTCTCATGCAGTACACAGACACTATGCATAATGTTGGCAGGGGTGGTGGTGGGTTTTGTTCAAGGATAAGCAGGGGCTTTTCAGTTAGAATGGCACCCCTTCCTCTTTCATGGAGAGCCAGCAATTCCACCCCTTCCTCCCTTTAACTGTTCCCCTGATTGCTACAGCGGTGAGTGGCAGTGACCAGCAGGTAAACCTTTGCTGATCTCCACCCATGATCACCTGTGTCCAAATACTCACATGCAAGCAAAAATTCAGCATGGATGGATCAGCTTTTGCACTGACTGCAAATAGGCTCCGATGGGGTTTTCCAGACCTGACTGGAGACATTTCACTGCCTGTGGTGAAGGACAAGATGGTGCCCACTCTCAAGGCCATATGAAAAGACTGACTGCACTTGGAGTAAATTCAACACTGGTTATGGGATAATCTTCTTTGCCACCCCTGAGAGAGCAGACTAGTTACATCTGTCCACTCAGCTGCTACAAGGCTTTTGACAATTTTTCCAACAACACTCCAAACACAATTGGCCGCCAAAGCAATTCAAGGATGGGGTGAGGTGGGGTGCAGGCAGCCACAAGTTGTATGCCTATTTGCTAGAGAGATGCAGTTGATCTGTGCTGGCTGGGGGGGCAGAGCTTGGTCCAGGGCCATCTCAGTACATTTTGCTGCCTGCGGAGAAGGACGGCATTATGTCCCTGCCCTTCTCTGTAGAGAACTGGTCATACTTGTTGTTGGAACTCACTCCAACACAAGAGGAGAAAGGAATTGCTGATCTCCATGTAATGTGGATCCTGAACCTAAGATTGTCCTTGGAAGACGTATTGTACTTCAAACTAACGTCCACTTTCCTGACTTGGAAATATCAGTGATCAGCCTAAGAGAGACAGAAGCCCTATTCAGGCCCTATAAATCTGAGTAGAGAAAAAGCAAGGGGAGAAAGTAAGTGTGTGTGTGTGTGTGTGTGTGTGTGTGTGTGTGAAGTTTTCAAACATAGTACTCAAAACACACGTTGACCAACAAGCTTCCAAAGCCATTCAGGGACCATTCTCTTCTGCAGATGGCCACTGGTGAAATGCCTATTTGATAGAGAGGTGGTTCAGAGTGATCCAAGCTGAAAGGGAAACTGTAGAGGCAGCATGGAAGCAATACACAGTGGTTTTCTGTTCAAGGACTGGAAAGGCTGTCACAGAGAGGAAGGCCAGGATCTCCTCGATCATCCCAGAGTGCAGGACATGGAATAATGGGCTCAAGTTACAGGAAGCCAGGTTCCGGTTTACATCAGCAAAATGTCCTGACTGTTAGAGCAATACGACAATGGAACCAATTCCTGAGGGAGGTAGTGGGCTCTCCCACACTGGAGGCATTCAAGATGAGGCTGGACAGCCATCTGTCAGGGATGCTCTGACTTGGATTCCTTCACTGATCAGGGGGTTGGACTCGATGGCCTTGTAGGCCCCTTCCAACCGTATTATTCCATGGTTCTATGAATCCAGCACTATGCTGCAGTGGAATAAGGGTCAGCAGAAGAGATTCCTGATAGCTGCCCATGTCTGGTTGCGCCACAGGGGACACTTGAATGCATTGGGGTGGGGGATTACAGAGGTGAGCGGGGATTATAGTCTCTGGAAAGGGAAAGATGGATCATGGGCCACTCGAGTCCATGCTGCTGCATTTGCTCACGGGCCATGTTCTGCAGCACAGGGGGAAGCTGGCTGCTGAACTGCTGAGCATCAAAATGGCTGGCAGTGCCAAGCACCAAAATGGCTGGCAGCGCAAAGGCTACTGGGATACATGACCACCCATCCAGAGGACTGTGGATTCCTGTGGGAGTGGTTAGCAAATGATTAGTCTATCCATGTTGCGGAACATGGTTACCTGCATATGTGGCAGTAGAACATGCAATGGTTAGCAGTAACCACCCTTCTCCAGTGTGTGTCTCCAGGGCCAGAAATTCCTAGTACTCAGCTGAGCTTTACCCACAATGCATCTCCACATAGATCCAACATCAGCTGATTGTGTAAGTCAAAGCAGACATGAGGTTTGCATACGCATGCTTTTGCAATGGAAATAGCAACGGAGGGGAAATTGTAACAGCCTCTGGTCTTTAGAGGCTGGGGAGACAGGTTTTAAGTAGGGATGTAAGAAACACCTACCTGGCTCTGTGCCGGGCAATCAACGGTGGGGGGGCAGGTGCTCTGTCCCTCCCCCTGGAATCCTCGAGGGGGGGAAGGCGATCCGGTCCTCCCCTCCGGAATCCTGCTCGGCCAGCTCCGCTTCGCGGCCAAGCCGTACATCCAGCCGCTGGGCAGCCCTGCAGAGATGCAAATGGCGGCTGTCGTAGCCGCTGCCATTTGCGTCCCTGTATTGAGCCGTGATAGGCTATGTAAATAATTACGTAGCCTATCACGGCAGGGGGGAAAACCCCAGCGTACACAAATGGCGGTAGCCGCCACCATTTGCGTACGCTGGGTTTTTTTGGGAACCAATTACCTAGGGAGGTGGTGGGCTCTCCCACACTGGAGGCATTCAAGACGAGGCTGGACAGCCATCTTTCAGGGATGCTCTGACCTGGATTCCTGCATTGAGCAGGGGGTTGGACTCAATGGCCTTGTAGGCCCCTCCAACCCTACTATTCTATGATTCTATGATACTTACGTAGCCTATCACGGCAGGGGGAAAAAAACCCAGCGTACGCAAATGGCGGTAGCTGCCACCATTTGTGTATGCTGGGTTGCCCCTCCCTGCCGTGATAGGCTATGTAAATACTTACGTAGCCTATCACAGCCTCCGCAGGGATGCAAATGGCGTAAGTATTTACTTAGTAAGTATTTACGTAGCCTATCACGGCTATGAAGAGGAGGAAGCGAATGGCGGCCGCAGGACAGCCACCATTCGCAAAGCAGCGCGGACGGGAGCAGGTAAGTGCTCCGTTTTGAGCACTTTTTGTGGGTTGGGGGTGGTGGGGACTTTGTCCCGTGCGCCTTTTGTGGGTTGGGGGGGCAGGGGATTCATTCCACGATGGATTTCGGGGGGCCAAATGCACTAACATTCAGCCTCACTGAGATCCGTCATGGAATTCTCTGACATCCCTAGTTTTAAGGCTTTCTCTCCCTCCCAAAGTCCCAACAAAAAGGGCCTCCTAGAAAGTGGCATTTGCTTGTTGATGGAAGCCACCATTGGTGCCAAAGGGAAGTCCCCCTGAAATGCAAACAGAAATTTCTGAAGAGTAACGTATGTTGGGGTTGCGACAGGGAGGGAAAGCGTTAAACTCCTTCAGTCCGTCAGGTAACACAGGCTTCCTTGCAGCTCCGATTTGTATTTTTAATGACAGCTAGCCACATTCACACAGTTGATATCCCATCTAGTTTGCCCATGCAAGCGACCTCCCAGCGGTAAAGTACAGCAATGCAACTTCACCCAAAGTTTAACGTTTTTAGTCACTCTGTGATTTTCTCAAGGCAGTGTGGTCCCCCTGAGGGAACAGAGCAGGTTTTTGTCTCATTTCCCCATCCAAGCACATCACTGTGCAAACTGAAAAGCACTGCCACTGCCATAATGCGATAAACAGTAATAATCAGCCTCATCTTCTGCCAGGACTCCACTGATGGTCAAATAGGCGGCATTTCTGGAGTTGTCTTTGGAACCGGAGAAACGAGTGGGGACCCCGGAGCCTTGGTGCTTGTTAGAGTCTGAGTAATACCTTAAGAGGTATCGGGGGGAACTCCCTGGCTTCTGCTGGTACCAGGATACATGGGAGCCACTCATGCTGGATACACTGCTCATGGTACAGGAGAGTTTTGCAGTGTTCCCTGGTGCTTCTGAAGCTGATGGTGGCTGAGACAGCACAGGCTCAGAGTTCGACCCTGGAAAGAGAAATATCAGAGAAATTGACTCATTCATCCCACTCATCAGCTGCACTCACCTTATCAGCAATTCCAATGTTCATGTAGGCTGTTCTCACCTGTGCACCATGCTAAAAAAGAGCAAGACAAGGGTAGCCAGAACATGGTGAAGAGATGTGAGATCCTGAGAAGTAATGGAGAGAAAACAACCAATGTGAACATCCTGACTGTGGCTGCCTTTATAACTATCCCGTGTGTGGAGGCGGAGCTTCTGTGCTCCTTCTTCATGTTAATCAGCTTTAATGTGATTGGTTCTTGTGTGCTGTCGGATACTTAAGGGTGGGATGTGCCACCCTTTGGTGTCTGGGCTTCATTCTACTTCCAGAATCTGTTTCCCCCCCCCCTCATTTGAACGGCATGTTGAACTCTAAGCAGCCATTGCATTTATACCTAAAATTCAGGACATGCTATGTAAATGTTTTGAACTACAGCTCCCATAACATATGGCTATTCTCCTTCCTGTCTGGGGCTGCTAGGAGTTGTAGTTCTACATTCTTGAGGATAACAGTTTTCCTACAAGGAGTATTTGAAAGGTGAAACAAATTCCAGTGTTGTTCTCTCTCTCTCTCTCTCTTTACATGTTGACTGTTTATACCAGGGATAAAGAACCTATACAGGCCAGATCTGTCCTACTAGGCCAATCCATCTGGCCCATAGTCCGTTGTGTGAGGGCCGCCTCTCTTATGCCCTTCCCTGAATTCCCACCATCCCAGAAGGAAGAGATGCCAGGAGAGCAACTGAGTAGGAAAGGCAGAAGGAAGGCCCACATTAAAGACCCAATAGTCCTTGCAAGATGTTCCGTGCTCCCATTCTGGTTTTAGGTTTCAGTCCTACAGCCACATACCTGGACACTAGCCAAACTAAATTCAAAGGGGCATTTTTCAGTAGATATGGACAGGATTGAAATGTATGTGCAGCTGCCAATGTGTGTGTGAACTTTCTAAACAGGAATGGTTTTCCTGAATGTTTGTTTTTTGGAAACTGGCACACTGCTGTGAGAGGGCCAGAATACTCTCATCTGGAGGTACTCACGCTGCCCTTAAACATATCCTGCTGTTATCACCCTGCAGCAAGGATCCATTCCAAAGGGGGAGGCCCGAAGCACTATTTTAGCATGGAAAGAAGCCTTGTAAGATGAATAGGTACCCTGGCCAGACAATCCTATCTAACTGCGATTATTGACATATATATTGTAATGTTTTTCATACAGACAGAAAAAGATCGTTGAGCCTCAATAAGCTGTATAGCTTGGATCCAGAGATGTATAAGCATATGGGGTCTGATGAAAGGTGACTACCTAACCCTCCTCACCTTTTGAGGGTGCAACTCCCTGAAAAGCAGCTTCCGGGGGAGGGCTGTGGGACTGGTGGTCTGAGAATCTGTGGAAAGATCTGCAGGCTGTTTTTTTTTTTTTGGGGGGGAACCTACATTATCATATTCCACCCCATTCAGAGGTGTAGCCTGATTCTGGGAATATAGTTTTGGAGGCGGAAGAGGGGGCAACAAAATTACCTTCCACATGCTCTGTTCTGCTAGCACCTCTCTGTGTCTAAGTCAGTGGTGCTTACTTCCAAGTAGACATACATACGATTCCTTGATTAAAAATCATATTACTAGTCAAGTTGTTTACTTTCTTGATAGCATTCCTTATACTATCCAAGGGCAGATGCCTGTCCGGGAGGAAAAATAGTGAGTACAAACAATGGCAGATCCCACGAGTGGCTGAAATCTCCACCACATACACACCATAGAATGACTCTGCATCTCAGGGCATCTGCATACAGAGGGCTTATCTGGCATTTTTACCAGGGTGTCTGCTTCTGGGTACTTTGAGGGATTAAGGTTGTCCCTTTACATGTGCTTCTCTTCTCCCCCTTTATCTTTGAGTTTGATGTGTTGCACTACACAGCCACTAGATGGTGCTGTTGTTATAGTATCACTTCCTCTTGAAAATAGACAAATTCAAATCGGTTCACATGGGTCCTTTTTATTAGCTCATCTTTTTCCAATCCAAATTAAGCCATGGAAGTGATTGAAACCATAGGAGAGGCGCTAGAGGTTGACAATGTCATGTAAAGGACCCACACACTTCCGGAGTAATCAATCTCCATCACCAGATAAAAGCCCCATGTGGAGAAACCAACAGACATTCTGGGAGAGAAATGGAATCAGACATCTAGTGACTGCCAAGCAGAGCATTTTATTATTCTTTTAAGAAAGTGAGAGAGTCCAGGAGGGGGTGAGCGAGCAAGCTGTGCACAAATGTCCTCTCGAAATTCTCCACCCTACCTGTGGGCACAGAAGTTGTGTGTGTGTGTCTGTGTGTATTTCAACAAGGTTCTCCAGGGGAAGGAGAACTACTCAAACAGTTTCTCAGAGGTGGCAGTCATCATTAGCAGTGGTTGCAGCCTAGCTTCTTTCATTTTTCCTCAGATCCCCCCACCCCGTGCTGCCACTTTGTGTTGGCAGCCTGGTTGTCATTTTGCATCCTTCACCATGCCCCTTAATTAATGTCATTGAAGCACATTGCATGTGTTGGCGGGGGGGGGGGCACACTGCAAAAGTGCTGGAGAAGCTTTGGCAGTCCAGTGCGTGTTTTTTTCTCCCTCTTTCTGTTATTTATTTCTCCATTGCTCTGCAGCCTACCAAACTGCCTGACCCCTAAACAGCCTTATGGGAGGAACTGTCATGTGATGTCATCCCCTGGGGTTTTGCTGAAGTGTGGGAAGTAGAGGAAGCGCTGTAGTCTGCCAGACTGATGGATGTATAATGAGAGACACAGCACATGCACTCCTCAGCCACCACATAAGTAAGCTAAGAACATGAAAACAGACCCCAAACCATAAGAATTTTTTTGAATTTTTCTTCTCCTTTGAATTTCAGTTTGAAAGCAATTTTTTTTAACTGTGAAATGATGGAGGATATGCCATTGACAATGTACTTACTTTACTATACAAAGCATAGGTGAACAGCTCCCCCAACTGGCTAAACTTGCTGCAACCATTCCTCTGTCTTTCAAAGCATCCCTGAACATTATCCAATTGCATTCTGCAGTATTCAGAACAAGCTCACTTCTCCTTTTCAACAGTTCCAGAGGCCCTGGAATTGAAACAGGATCTGGGAACAAATACCGGTAAGCCTTGACACATATGAAAGCCCAGAGATGTAAGTAAAGAAGCCAACCACAAATGTTTGTTAGATACACATTGAATTTGGCTGGCACAGATGGGTGAGAATTTTATTTCCGTTCCCTTTCATGAGGGTGCTGTCATAGTTGCACTGAAGTTGTGACGAAAGGGTAGGGTGAGGGGTAGCGGGAAATTTTGTTTGGAACTTATTTGATTTCGAATGGCAGTAAGTTCTTTGAAGGCACCTACATTTACCCCCCTTCCTTTTGAACAGTGGGTGGAAATTAACCATCGTAGGGTATGCTCGTCCCGTTATCCCGGGTACAGTGCATATCTTAACTAGTGCTGGCCCAAATATTATGAAGCCTTCTTTTTTGGCAATTAATGGGGGCTGAAGGCAAGTTTAAGATTTCATTGAAAGAGGCTGGGGAAGTGGAAAATTTCAATTAATTCCTAATTGAGGGAAGGGCCAGGGGTACTGTTTACCTTGTAAGTGCAGGAGATGGACAAGGGATCTTCTTTTTGTTTATTAACTCTCAAAATGGCCCCAGTGCTGCCATGGCATAGTGGAGCTCTTCATGTAGAGGCTTTCAGCCTGGCAACAACAATTCCTGGAATGGCTAGGAGACCAGGTGACGTTCCTTTATCTCCTGAGCATTCAGGAACTGCTGCAGGGCTGAGAGTGTCTCTTGTAAGAGCAGTGCTCTGCTGCAAGCTTTAAGACAATTTGGAAAGCTCTTCTTTCTTTTCTTTTTTAGCTTTCCCCTCTAAAGCTCTAAATAGGGACTGATGGAAGGTGAATGAAACTGGAATTAGCACATTCATTCTAAGAATAAGGCCACAATGGTGTTGGCAGCATCGAAAAGAATATATGGTTTTTATGGGTCAGCTTCGTGCCACAGATGTTGCTTTTTCACCATCGTGAGCATTAATGTGATAGTGGCCTTGACAGGGCCGAGTTCTACAAATTGGTACTAGTTTAACCATTCTTCAGGATTTAACCATTGCAGCTTTGTCTGCTTCCTCACTGTCTGCAGATACATCCCCTGCAATTGAGGAGAGCCTGGCAAAAGGGACTTCTGATGGTCAGGGATGTGCTCCCATGATGATTCAGAGTTGTCTATGTCGTAATGTAGATGTTAATTGCAATCATATGATTAATGCCACACCAACTTTGACCTTCCAGTGGCAAAGGAGCGCAATGTGACTTCACCTAAGTGTTTATGATTTTAGTCACTCTGATGTGGTCCCTGCATTGTATCAATGCACAGTGTAGGACCCCTGAGGGAAGAGAGCAGAAGGTTCTTGCCTCATTTCCCCATCCAAACTGAAATTCTTGTAAATTCCAAGTACTGAGCTGAGCTTTACCCACAATGCATCACCAACCACATAGATCCAGCATTAGCCGATTTTGAAGGCCAAGACAGACATGACCACATCTGAACATTTTTGTCATGCAAATAGGAACTGAGCAGAAAGCTCAGGTGTTGGGCAGAGATTTTTTTTTTTAACTCTTTCTCCCATTGCTGGAATCCCAACAAAAAAGGCCTATCTGAAAGTGCAATCTGCACTTCAATGGAAGCCACCATTGGTGCCATAGGGAACTCCCCTTGAAATGCAAACATAAATTTCTGAGAAATAATTTTTGTTGAGGCTGCGACAGGGAAGGAAAGCATTAAACTCTTTCAACCCATCGGGTAGCACAGGCTTCCCCACCACTCCTACTTGCATTCTTTAAAAAGGTTTGCTAATTGCATTCCCACAATTAATTTCACATCTAGGTTGCTTGGAGGAAGTGACCTTCCAGCAATAAAGGGTAAAGCAACTTCACCCAATTTTTAATGACTTTAGTCACTCTATTGTCCCAGTGCACAGTGTGGTCCCCCTCAGGGAATAGAGGAGGTGCTTGTCTCATTTCCCCATCAGAGCACATCACTGTGCAAACTGAAAAGTGCTGCCACTGTCATAATGCGAGAAACAGTAATAATCAGCCTCATCTTCCGTCAGGACTCCACTGATGGACAAATAGGCAGTGTTTCTTGAGTTGTCTTTGGAACTGGAGAAACAAGTGGGGACCCCGGAGCCTTGGTGCTTGTTGGAGTCTGAATAATACCCCAAGAGATATCATGGGGGCTTGTCAGGCTTTTGCTGGTACCAGGATACATAGGAGCTACTCATGCTGGATACACTGCTCATGGTACAGGAAAGTTTTGCAGTGTTCCCTGGTGCTTCTGAAGCTGATGGTGGCTGAGACAGCACTGGCTCAGAGTTTGAACCTGGAAGAGAAATGTCGAAGGAATTGACGCATTCATCCCACTCCTCAGCTGCACTCACCTTATCAGCAGTGGCAATGTGTATTTGAGCTCTTCTCACCTGTGTACCATGTCAAAAAAGAGCAAGCTAGAGGAAGCCAAAACACGGTGAAGAGATCTGAGGTCCTCAGAACTAATGGAGACAAATCAACCAATGTGAACATCCTGACTGTGGCTGCCTTTATAACTGTCCTGCGTAGAGGTGGAGCATCTGCACTCCATCTTTATGTTAATCAGCTCTAATCTGATTGGTTCTTGTGTGCTGCAGGATACGTAAAGGTGGGATGTGCCACCCTTTGGTGCCTGGGCTTCATTCTACTTCCAGAATCTGATTTTTCCTTCATTTTAATGGCATGTGAACTCTAAGCAACCTTTGCATTTATATCTAAAATTCAGGACATGCTATGTAAATATTTTGAACTACAGCTCTCATAGCCTATGGCTATTCTCCTTGCTGTCTGGGGCTGTTAGGAGTTATAGTTCAACAATCTTGAAGATACCAATTTGCCTACAAGGCATATTTGAAAAGTGAAAAAAAGTCCAGTGTTGTTCTCTCCCTCTCTTGCTCTCTCTTTACATGTTGACTGTTTATACCAGGATAAAGAATCTATACAGGCCAAATCTGTCCTACTAGGCCAATCCATCTGGCCCATAGTCCCTTGTGTGAGGGCCCCCTCTGTTATGCCCCTCCCTGAATCCCCACCATCCCAGAAGGAAGAGATGCCAGGAGAGCAACTGAGTAGGAAAGGCAGAAGGAAGGCCCACATTAAAGACCCAATAGTCCTTGCAAGATGTTCCGTGCTCCCATTCTGGTTTTAGGTTGTAATCCTACAGCCACTTACCTGGAAGAAAGACATACTAAATTCAAAGGGGTATTTTTCAGTAGATATGGACAGGATTGAAATGTTTGTGTAGCTGCCAAAGTGTGTCAACTTTCTAAACAGGAATGCTTTTCCCAAATATTTATTTTTCTGGGAACTGGCACACTGCTGTGAGAGGGCCAGAATACTCTCATCTGGAGGTACTCATGCTGCCCTTAAACATATCCTGCTGTTATCACCCTGCAGCAAGGATTCATTCCAGAGGGAGAGGCCCAAGCACTATTTTAGCATGGAAAGAAGGCATGTGTTGTAAGATGCATGGGTACACCGGCAGGACGATCCTATCTAGCTGAGATTATTGGCATATTTATTGTAATGTTTTTCATACAGACAGAAAAAGATCGCTGAGCCTCAATAAGCTGTATATCTTGGATCCAGAGATGTATAAGCATATGGGGTCTGATGAAAGGTGACTACCTAACCCTCCTCACATTTTGAGGGTGCAACTCCCTTGAAAAGCAGCTTCCGGGGGAGGGATGTGGGACTGGTGGTCTGTGCATCTGTGATCTGCAGGCTGTTTTGGGGGGAACCTACATACCATATCCCACCCCATTCATAGGTGTAGTCTGATCCTGGGAAGATATTTTTGAGGGGGAAGAGGAGGCAACAAAATTACCTTTCACCTGCCCTGTTCTGCTAGCACCCTTCTGTGTCTAAGTCAGTGGTGCTTACTTCCAAGTAGACATATACAGACTCCCATGATTAAAAATCATATTAAGGACTAGTCAAGCTATTACTTTCTTGATAGCATTCCTTATACTCTCCAAGGACAGCCGCCTGGCCAGGAGGAAAAATAGTGAGAACAAACATTGGCAGATCCCACCAGTGGCTGAAATCCCCACCACACACCACAGAATGGCATAGTGGAGCTCTTCATGTAGAGGCTTTCAGCCTGGCAACAACAATTCCTGGAATGGCCAGAAGACCAGATGACGTTGCTTTATCTCCTGAGCATTCAGGATCTGCTGTAGAGCTGAGAGTGTCTCTTGTAAGACTGCAGCCCTGTTGCAAGCTTTAAGACAATTCAGAAAGCTCTTCTTCCTTTGGTTTTTCAGCTTTCCCCTCTAAAGCTCTAAATAGGGACTGATGGAAGTTGAATGAAGCTGGAATTAGCACATACATCCTAAGAATAAGCCACAATGGTGTTGGCAGCATCGAAAAGAAGATATGGTTCTTCTGTGCCAGCTTCATGCCATGGATGTTGCTTTTTCACCATCATGAACATTAATGTGATAGTGACCTTGACAGGGCCGGGTTACACAAGTTGGTACTAGTACTAGTAATAGTACCATTACCCCAGCAAGGAGCTTGGGCAATGGCTTTAAGGAAACTGTTAGCCCAGCAAAGGTCTGGTATGAGACTGAGGGCTTATGCACAAGCTGTCAGCCAGCTGCCTTCAAGGTTCAACCATTGCAGCTTTGTCTGCTTCCTCATTGTCTGCTGATACATCCCCTTCAATTGAGGAGGGCCTGGCAAAAGAGACTTCTGATGGCCAGGCAGGTTCTCCCATGATGATTGGGAGTCGTCTATGTCTTAATGTAGATGTTGATTGCAATTGTATGATTAATGCCACACCTACTTTGACCTTCCAGTAGGAAAGCAGCGTAATGTGACTTCACCTAAACGTTTATGATTTGAGTCACTCTGATGTGGTTCCTGAATTGTACCAATGCACGGTGGAGGACCCCTGAGGGAAGGGAGCAGAAAGTTCTTGCCTCATTTCCCCATTCAGGTGCATCACTGTGCAACATGCCACTGTACCATGTTAAGCAGTAATAATCGGCCTCGTCTTCTGCCAGGACTCCTGTGATGGTCAAAGAGGCAGTGGTACCGGAGGTGTCCCTGGAACCGGAGAAACGAGCGGGGACCCCAGAGCCGTGGTGCTTGCTGGAATCTGAATGATACCACAAGAGGTACCGTGGGGGACTCCCAGGCTTCTGCTGGTACCAGGATGCGAAGGCACGATCAATGGTGGAGGCACCGGTGGTGGTACAGGAGAGTTTCACCGTGTTCCCTGGTGCCACTGAGGCTGACGGTGACTGAGTCAATGCAGACTGAGAGTGTGAACCTGGAAAGGAATATTGGAGTGGTTGTCAAACACATCCTGCTCATCCGCTGCACTCAGCTTAGAAGGAACTGCAATGCGTATTGAAGCTGTTCTCACCTGTGCACCACATCACTAAGGAACAAAGAAGAGGAAGCCAGAACATGGTGAAGGTATTGGAAGTCCGAAAAGGAAATGGAGACAAAACAACCACTGTAGAAACTCTGCCTATAGCTGCCTTTATATCCATCCTGTTTGAGAAGGTGGAGCATCTCTGCTTCATCTTTATGTTAATCAGCTCTAATCTGGTTGGTTCTTGCATTCTCAGGGATACTTAAAGTTAGGATGTGGCAACTTATTCCCATAATTTGTTCCTTCCATGGGGACGTGGACAAAATTCCACTGTTAAAAATCAAAATAAAGATAACAGATTTGCTTTCTCTCTTGATAGCATTCCTTATACTACCATCAGGCTGATGATGCCTGGCTTTCTTGTATATGTGTGTGTAGGAGTGGGGTAGATATGAAAAAGAATTGCAGATGCTTCTAGTCTCCCCAACAGACATAGAAATGCCAGAGAAGGACACTGCATCTTGGGCATTATGGGCAAAGTGCCATCCAAGGACTGCAAAGAGTAGCTCCCCCTGATTATTGTAATGGAGTGTGTGGGGAAACCCACCTCTGCTCTGCCCCCAGTCCAACTCCAGTGCTAAGCCTGTGTCCTGAAGCTTTACAAACAGAGACACTTGTACATAGCACGGTGAATGAGAGTGGGTGGGGGGCTTGTTCAACACTCATTATTAAGTAAATGAAGGAGGACTCTTCATTTTCAGCTGTGAAATGATGAAGGATTTCCCATTTACAATATAGTTTGTAGAAAGCATAAGTGAGGAGCTCCCCCACCTGGTGAAACTTTACAGTAAATGTTGTTCTGTTACCAGAGCATCACAAAACATTACAGAATTGCCTTCTCCAGTATTCAGATCAACACTGCTTCATCCTTTTCAAATTCCTCTGTGGCCCTAGCATTGAAACCAGATCAGGCAATGAACCCTGGTAAGTCTTGGCTGAAATCAAAAACCTGAGATATAAAGGAGTCAAGTGCAAATCTGTGTTAGACACCGAATCAATTCAGCTGGTGTGTGGATGGGTGAGAATTGTATTCCAGTTCAATTTTATGAGTGCCCTTTCACAGTTCAGTTGCGCTTGAATTGTGAGAAAACTCTGAGGTTAAGCTTAGTCTGGTGAGTGAATGTAGCCTGAAAACAGGAAATCCAGCAGGAAGTACATTATTTAAAGAGCCTAAAGATGGCAGGTGTTTCAGAGGTTCCATTGCTTCTTTAGCATAGCAGATGCTTTCTTTCCTCAGCCCATCTTTTCGGTCTGTGACTCTGTGTGGACCACACACCTCATCAGACTGTGGCTTCCCAGCAGTTTTTTGCCATCTTGATCCCCAGCAGATCAATTCCATAGGAAGCATCCACAATGTCATTAAGATATATTAAGATATCTCACCCTGCAGAGAAAAGTCCTTTATTTATTAAGATATCTACCCCGGCAGTGAAAATTCACTAAGAAGGAGTGAGTGTTATTGCAATAACTCTTTTGCAGTATTCCGTTTTTCTTTTCTTTTTTTAAAGCCACACGCAGTCCCCCAAATTCCTTGTTTCAATAAGGTTTAGGCGTGGGGGTAATGTTTAAAAATGGATGAAATATCAAAAGGAATCATGCAAAAGCAGTTGGATCTGTTCTCTCCCCACCCCCACCCCCAGCCCCCAATCACATTATTTTTTGTCCCTGGCAGACTGTGTCATCTTTGTTCATAGTTAGCATTTATCTGATTGCTTTGACGAAGACATTCAGTGCTGAATTTATACCTTATCAGCAGTGGCAATGTGTATTTGAGCTATTCTCACCTGTGCACCATGTCAAAAAAGAGCAAGCTAGAGGAAGCCAAAACATGGTGAGGAGATTTGAGGTCCTCAGAACTAATGGAGACAAATCAAGCAATGTGAATGTCCTGACTGTGGCTTCCTTTATAACTGTCCTGCGTACAGGTGGAGCATCTGCACTCCATCTTTATGTTACTCAGCTGTAATCTGATTGGTTCTTGTGTGCTGCAGGATACGTAAAGGTGGGATGTGCCATCCTTTGGTGCCTGGGCTTCATTCTACTCCCAGAATCTGATTCCCCCCCCCCATTTTAATGGCATGTGAACTCTAAGCAGCCTTTGTGTTTATATCTAAAATTCAGGACATGCTATGTAAATATTTTGAATTACAGCTCCCATAGCCTATGGCTATTCTCCTTGCTCTCTGGGGCTGTTAGGAGTTATAGTTCAACAATCTTGAAGATACTAGTTTGCCCTCAAGGCATATTTGAAAAGTGAAAAAAAGGCCAGTGTTGTTCTCTCTCTCTCTCTCTCTCTCTCTCTCTCTCTCTCTCCCTCTCCCTCTCTTGCTCTCTCTTCACATGTTGACTGTCTAAACCAGGGATACAGAACCTATACAGGCCAGATCTGTCCTACTAGGCCAATCCATTGGCCCATATTCCCTTGTGTGGGCCACCCCTCTGTTATGCCCCTCCCTGAATCCCCACCATCCCAGAAGGAAGAGAATCCAGGAGAGTAACTGAGTAGGAAAGGCAGAAGGAAGACCCACATTAAAGACCTAATAGTCTTTGTAAGATGTTCCATGCTGCCATTCTGGGTTTAGGTTGCAATCCTACAGCGACTGACTTGGACATAAGCCATTCTAAATTCAAAGGGACATTTTTCAGTAGATATGGACAGGATTTAAATGTTTGTGCAGCTAGCTGCCAAAGTGTGTCAACTTTCTAAACAGGAATGGTTTTTTCTGAACGTTGATTTTTCTTGCAACTGGCACACTGCTGTGAGAGGGCCAAAATACTCTCAGCTGGAGGCTGGGAAAGTGGAAAATTTCAATTAATTCCTCATTGGGAGAAGGGCGAGGGGTACTGTTTATAAGTGTAGGAGATGGCGAAGGGATAGTCTTTCTGTTCCTTAACTCTCAAAATGGCCCCAGTGCTGCCACAGCATAGTGGAGCTCTTCATGTAGAGGCTTTCAGCCTGGCAACAACAATTCCTGGAATGGCCAGGAGACAAGTGATGTTGCTTTATCTCCTGAACATTCAGGAACTGCTGCAGGGCTGAGAGTGTCTCTTGTAAGAGCACTGCCCTGCTGCAAGCTTTAAGACAATTCGGAAAGCTCTTCTTCCTTTGGTTTTTCAGCTTTCCCTTCTAAAGCTCTAAATAGGGACTGATGGAAGGTGAATGAAACCGGAATTAGCACATTCATCCTAAGAATAAGGCCACAATGGTGTTGGCAGCATCAAAAAGAATATATGGTTTTTCTGTGCCAGCTTCGTGCCACGTTGCTTTTTTCACCATCATGAGCATTAACGTGATAGTGACCTTGACAGAGCAGGGATCCACAAGTCAGTACTAGTACTAGTTATGGTACTACCCTTACCCCAGCAAGGAGCATGGGCAAAGACTTTAAGGGAACTGTTAGCCCAGCAAAGGTCTGGTAAGAGACTGAGGGCTTATACAGAAGCTGTCAGCCAGCTACCTTCAGGGTTTAACCACTGCAGCTGTGTCTGCTTCCTCATGTCTGCAGATACATCCCCTTCAGTTGAGGAGGGGCTGGTTAAAGGGACTTCTGATGGCCAGGGAGGTGCTCCCATGATGATTGGGAGTTGTCGATATGTTAATGTAGATGTTAATTGCAATTGTATGATTAATGCCACACCAACTTTGACCTTCCAGTAGGAAAGCAGCGTAATGTGACTTCACCTAAACATTTATGATTTGAGTCTCTCTAATGTGGTTCCTGAATTGTACCAATGCACGGTAGAGGACCCCTGAGGGAATAGAGCAGAAGGTTCTTGCCTCATTTCCCCATTCAGGTGCATCACTGTAAAACGTGCCACTGTACCATGTTAAGCAGTAATAATCGGCCTCATCTTCTTCCAAGACTCCTGCAATGGTCAAAGAGGCAGTGGTACTGGTGGTGTCCCTGGAACCGGAGAAACGAGTGGGGACCCCAGAGCCTTGGTGCTTGCTGGAATCTGAATGATACCACAAGAGGTACCGTGGGGGACTCCCAGGCTTCTGCTGGTACCAGGATGCAAAGTCTGTAGTGATGCTGGAGGCACTGCTGATGGTGCAGGAGAGTTTCACCGTGTCCCTTGGTCAGCCACTGAGGCTGACGGTGGCTGAGTCAGTGTGGTCTGAGAGTGTGAACCTGGAAATAGAATATTGGAGAGGTTGCCACACGCATCCTGCTCATCAGCAGCACTCACCTTAGAAGTAAAAGTAATGTGTTTTTAAGCGGTTCTCACCTGTGCACCACATCACCAAGGAGCAAAGAAGAGGAAGCCAGAACATGGTGAAGGTATTGGAAGTCCAAAAAGGAAATGGAGACAAAACAACCAGTGTAGGAACCCTGGCTACGGCTGCCTTTATGTCCATCCTGTTTGAGAAGGCGGAGCATCTCTGCTACAGCTCTATGTTAATCTGCTCTAATCTGATTGGTTCTCATGTTCTCAGTGGTACTTAAAGTTAGCATGTGTCACCTTATTTCCACAATTTATTCCTTCCATGGAGACATCTCCAGAGTTCCACTGTGAACAACCAAAATAAAGACATGTCCATTTGCTTCCTTTCTTGAGAGCATTCCTGATGCTACCATCAGGCAGATGCCTGGGTTTTGTGTGTGTATGGGTGGGGTGGGGTGGGAGGGATGGCAGATGTCAGAGACAAAAATGGCCTATACTTGTAATTGCCCCCGACAAACACAAAAATGCCAAAGACGGGCTCTACATCTTGGCCATTATGGACAAAGTACCATCCATTGACTGCAAAGTGGAGCAGCTCCTGATTATAGCATGGCAGAAAAAGGGAGAGAGGTGAAACCCACTTCTGCTCTTCCTCTGATCCAGCAGCAATCCTAAGCCTTTGCCATGGAACTTAAAAGAAACAGAAACAGAAACAACCAAAAAACCCCAGGTAGACACTTGTATGTGGAATGGTGAATGAGAGTGGGTGGAAGGCTTGTTCAGCACTAATTATAAATGCAGATCTCTCTGTTTTCAAGTGTGAAATGATGGGGGATTTCCCAGTTACAATCGATTGTAGGGTAGAAAGCATAAGTGAAGAGCTCCCCCACCTGTTGAAACTCTAATGAACTGTTGTTCTGTTACCAGAGCATCACAAAATATTACATGTCCCATCCTTTTGTGGTGAGGGCTTTATTGTTCTCCAGAACTTGGTCTTTTTCTCTTTTTACATGATAGTGAACTGGAAGCAGCCTTTGGGGATATGTGGAGAGGGGATGACAAGCCATTCTCCATCCTTGCCAGAGGGGGTTGGGATTCTGTAATTGTATTTGAGCGAAACAAGACTTGGGATTGGATGGTGAAAATTCAGATTGAAAAGTATTTGACCATTCTTTTTTCTTATTGTGTCAAGGGATTTAAACAAGGGGTACGGAGCTGCATACGCACAGCTGCAATACATCCCTGAATCCCTCTTTATCTAAGCCAGGGGTATGCCTTTCAGTGCCTTCCAGATATTTTGGACGGCAAGGCTAGTTGACCAGCTTCCTTTTGTGATACCACTCCTTCTGCTACCCTAGGCTGCTGCCTGGCTGAGCAATGGCAGATGCAAGGAAGGGCAAATCTCATGAGCGGATTTCCTTTTCCCCCTCCACCTTCCCACCTAATGTCATAGAAGGACAGCATCAAGGGGCCATAGAGTCGCTCTCTTAAGAACTGTTTGACTTGTTTAGTTTCTTGATAGCGTACCTGACTATCATTGAGCAGATAAGTGGTCCTGCTATCTTTTCCCAGCTCTGCAGGGTCTTTTCCATATATGCATCCTCAGCTTGATGGCATTACTGAAGTGAGATCCTGAAGGTTGAAATTAGCATCTTGAATTAATCCAATGTTTTATCTACACTTACATGCCTTACTCATGTTATGTGTTATATAATATGTTATAATTATATGTTATCTAATATGGCATTCTTCGTGGAATTGACCCTCAGGGAAACCAAAGGGGGTCAGAAACCACCCCCTTCAAATGTAATCCTCAGCAAGGATATGCAACCTCACACAACCCTCCACACTGAGAGTTTGATACCTTGCATTAGTACCTAAGGATTAGAAAGGGATAGGCAAATTTGGCCATTTCACTTTCTCCCACATTCGATTTTGCAAAATTTTCAATTGTTCTTTCACTCTGGAATGTGAAGATGTTTGCAAATGTTGATGAGTTCTATTCAAAACAGAACTGAAATGAAATTCTTACCCATACCAACCAAAGGCACAGCTATTCCTTTTTGTTCTGTCATCTGCCCATCGACACAACTGGATTTCTTTAGTTTCCAAATTTGTGCGAAGTCGCACATGCTGAAATACACGAATTCCTCCAACCTGTGCAAATGCCCACAAAATGTGCATTTTCATGCTTTAGGTTATGGGGGAAATGTGCATTATATATATATCAGCCTTTTTGGGGGGTGGGATATTTTTCTAGGATGAAATTTGTGCAAAATTCCCGAAGGTTCAGCAAAGGAGATTGTTACCTTGTCATGGTGCTGGAGCTTCAGCACCTCAATGACGTTATGAGCTAAACTGTGAAGGGACACCCAAGATGGGAAGGTCATGGCAGAGAGGTCAGACTAAATACGATCCCTGGGGAAGGAAACGGCAACCCACCCCAGTATTCTTGCCATGAAAACTAAATGGATCAGTACAACCAGAGATATGTCGGTATACCACCATACGGTATACACCAGCCGATGGTGCTGGTGGTGAACAATGAATCCGATGTTCTAAAGATCAACACACCATAGGAACCTGGAATGTAAGATCTATGAGCCAGGGCAAATTGGATGTGGTTATTGGGGAGATGTCAAGATTAAATATAGACATTTTGGGTGTCAGTGAACTGAAATGGACTGGAATGGGCCACTTCACATCAAATGACCACCAGATCTACTACTGTGGACAAGAGTCATGCGATGTGCTGGGCTTGATGAAGCCAAGGCTGGAGTTAAAATCGCTGGAAGAAACATTAACAATCTCCGATATGCCACTTCGATGGCTGAAAGCGAGGAGGAGCTGAGGAACCTCATGATGAAAGTGAAAGAAGAAAGTGCAAAAGCTGGTTTGCAGTTAAACCTAAAAAAACCCAAGATAATGGCAACCAGGTTGATTGACAACTGGCAAATAGAGGGAGAAAATGTGGAGGCAGTGACAAACTTTGTCTTTCTAGGTGCAAAGAATACTGCAGACGCTGACTGCAGCCAGGAAATCAGAAGACGTTTACTTCTTGGGAGGACAGCAATGACAAATCTTGATAAAATAGTGAAGAGCAGAGACATCACACTGACAACAAAGGTCCGCATAGTTAAAGCAATAGTATTCCCCATAGTAACCTATGGCTGCGAGAGCTGGACCATAAGGAAGGCTGAGCCAAGGAAAATAGGTGCTTTTGAACTGTGGTGCTGGAGGAAAATTCTGAGAGTGCCTTTGACTGCAAGAAGATCAAACCAGTCCATACTCCAGGAAATAAAGCCAGATTGCTCACTTGAGGGAAGGATATTAAAGGGAAAACTGAAGTACTTTGGCCACATCATGAGAAGACAGGATACCCTGGAGAAGATGCTGATGCTAGGGAAAGTGGAAGGCAAAAGGAAGAGGGGCCGACCAAGGGCAAGATGGATGGATGATATTCTGGAGGTGACGGACTCGACCTTGGGGGAGCTGGGGGTGGCGACGGCTGACAGGAAGCTCTGGCATGGGCTGGTCCATGAAGTCACGAAGAGTCGGAAGCAACTGAACGAATAAACAACAAAGAGAAATGGTAGGCAAGTCCACGGAATCCCCTGACAGGGGAAAAGCTGGTTCACCACAAAATCCACGGGTCAAGTTCATGAAAATCCAAACTCATTTGGTTCTGTTGAGGATTTCTCTGACATCTGTAATTTCCAACTCATCCTTAGATTGGCATATAATAGCAAGACAACCTCAGTAGGGATGGGGGAAGCAGTGAGTCTTGGGCTCATTGCAGGTTCTCCGATTTCCTCCTGGAAGAGCATTTTGCCTTTGTTCGTTTGTTTTTGTAAAGAAGAAGAAATGTATACATTTCTGAATGGGAATTCAGAAACATTTCCTCAAAATTCCACACCCTATTTGTGGGCAGAGAAGTTCTGTGTGTGCGTATGTGTGTGTGTGGGGGGGATTTCACCAAGTTTCTTCAGGGAAAGGAGAAATGCTCAAACAGTTTCTCAGAGGTGGCACTCACCATTAGCAGTGGTTGCAGCCTAGGTTCTTTCATTTTTCCTCTGGTTTCTCTCTCTCTCTCTCTCTCTCTCTCCCTCTCCACCCCCCACACCCAATGATACTGCTTTGTGTTGCAGAGTGGTCATCATTTTGCATCCTTCACCATGCACCATAAGTAAGGTCATTCAAAGGGTCAAGAGTCCAGGGATTTTTTTTCTTTTCTTTCTATTATTTATTTCTCCATTGCTCCTACCAAACGTCCTGCCCTTCCTGACCCCTAAAAAACCTTATGAAGGAATTGCCACATGATGTCTTCCCCTGGGCTTTTGCTGTGTCTGCTTCCTCATTGTCTGTAGCTACATCCCCTTCAGTTGAGGAGGGCCTGGTAAAGGGGTCTTCTGATGGCCACGGAGGTGCTCCCATGATGATTCAGAGTCGTCTATGTCTTAATGTAGATGTTAATTGCAATCATATGATTAATGCCACACAAACATTGACCTTCCAGTGCCAAAGCAGTGTAATGTGACTTCACCTAAACGTTTATGATTTGAGTCATTCTGATGTGATCCCTGCATTGTACCAATGCATTGTGCAGGACCCCTGAGGGAATAGAGCAGAGGGTTCTTGCGTCATTTCCCCATTCAGGTACATCACTCTGCAACATGCTACTGTACCATGTTAAGCAGTAATAATCGGCCTCGTCTTCAGGCAGGACTCCTGTGATGGTCAAGTAGGCTGTACTGGAGCTGTCTCTGGAACCAGAGAAACGAGCGGGGACCCCAGAGCCTTGGTTCTTGCTGGAATCTGAATGATACCACAAGAGGTATCGTGGGGAACTCCCAGGCTTCTGCTGGTACCAGGATGCAAAGTTACCAGTGATGCTGGAGGCACTGCTGATGGTGCAGGAGAGTTTCACTGTGTTCCCTGGTGCCACTGAGGCTGACGGTGGCTGAGTCAGTGTGGTCTGAGAGTGTGAACCTGGGAAGAGAATATCGGAGGAGTTGTCACCCTCATCCCACCCACCGATTGCATTCACCTGAGAAGGAATTGCAATGTGTAGTTAAGCTGTTCTCACCTGTGCATCACATCACCAAGGAGCAAAGAAGAGGAAGCCAGAACATGATGATGGTATTGGAAGTCCAAAAAGGAAATGAAAACAAAACAACCACTGTAGATATCCTGAAAACGGCTGCCTTTATATCCATCCTGTTTGAGGAGGCAGAGCATTTGTGCTACGTCGTTAGTTAAGGAGCTCTAATCTGATTGGTTCTTGTGTTCTCAGGGATACTTAAAAGTATGATGTACCACCTTATTCCCATAATTTGTTCCTTTCATGGGGACATATATAGAATCCCACTGTTAAAAATCAAAATAAGGACCAGTTCATTTGCTTAGTTTCTCGATAGCATCCTTTATGCTACCATCAGGCAGATATTGGGGTTGTGTGAGCATGCGCATGCACGCATCTGGGGGTGGATGGGGGGATGTTAGGAAAAACAATGGCAGATGCCTCCAGTCACCTCCGACAAACACAGAAATGCTAAAGAAGGAACCGCATCTTGGGCATTATGGGCAAAGTGCCATCCAAGGACTGAAAAGAGGAGTTCCTCCTGATTATTGTAATTGGGGGGGGGGATGAAACCCACCTCTGCTCTGCCCCCAGTCCAACCCCAATGCTAAGCCTGTGTCCTGAACCTTTACAAGCACAGACACTTGTTCATAGGACGGTGAATGAGAGTGGGTGAGGGGCTTGTTCAGCACTCATTATAAATAAGGACAATCTCTCCATTTTGAACTGTGAAATGATCGAGGATTTCCCATTTACAATAATAGGTTGCAGGGTAGGAAGCATACGTCAAGAGCTCCCCCACCTGGTGAAACTTTGCAGTAAATGTTCTGTTATCAGAGCATCACAAAATATTATAGAATTGCCTTCTCCCACATTCAGAATGACATTGCTTCATCCTTTTCAAATCTCCTGTGGCCCTAGTATTGAAACCAAATGAGGGAATGAACACTGGTAAGTCTTCTTGGCTGAAATGAAAAACCTGAGATTTAAAGGGGTCAAGTGCAAATCTGTGTTAGAAATCCATTGAATTTAGCTGGTGTGCAGATGGATGAGAATGTTATTCCAGTCAGTTCAATTATATGAGGTTGCTCTTAAAATGCTTGAGTTGTGAGAAAACTCTGGGGTGAGGGTTTGGGGGAAACTTTCTTTGTAAGTTCTCTGATGTGATTTGGAGTTAGATGTGGGTCAGGAGCGTAAGATTAGATCCTGGTTCTTTGAAGCATCCGAAAGTGTGTGGTGGCTGGGCGATGCTGTGAGTTGTAGGATGTATTGCATCAATGCACAGAGCAGGTCCCCTGAGGGAATAGAACTAGGGATGTTAGAGAATTCTGCCACGGATCCCAGGGAGGCCGAATTCCAGTGAATCCGACCCCCCGGAATCTGTGGCAGAACGGACCAACCCGCCCCACCACCCCGTACTTCAGGGTGTCCTGTCTTCTCTTTATGTGGTCAAAGTACTTCAGTTTTGCCTTCAATATCATTCCCTCAAGTGAGCAGTCTGGCTTTATTTCCTGGAGTATGGACTGGTTTGATCTTCTTGCAGTCAAAGGCACTCTCAGAATTTTCCTCCAGCACCACAGTTCAAAAGCATCTATCTTCCTTCGCTCAGCCTTCCTTATGGTCCAGCTCTCGCAGCCATAGGTTACTACGGGGAATACTATTGCTTTAACTATGCAGACCTTTGTTGTCAGTGTGATGTCTCTGCTCTTCACTATTTTATCAAGATTTGTCATTGCTCTCCTCCCAAGAAATAAACGTCTTCTGATTTTCTGGCTGCAGTCAGCATCTGCAGTAATCTTTGCGCCTAGACAGACAAAGTCTGTCACTGCCTCCACGCTTTCTCCCTCTATTTGCCAGTTATCAATCAAGCTGGTTGCCATAATCATGGTTTTTTTGAGGTTGAACTGCAAACCAGCTTTTGCACTTTCTTCTTTCACCTTCGTCATGAGGTTCCTCAGCTCCTTCGTGCTTTCAGCCATCAAAGTGGTATCATCTGCATATCGGAGATTGTTAATGTTTCTTCCAGTGATTTTAACTCCAGCCTTGGCTTCATCAAGCCCAGCACGTTGCATGATGTGTTCTGCATACAGGTTGAATTGGTAGGGTGAGAGTATACAACCCTGCCGTACTTCTTTCCCAATCTTAAACCAGTCCGTTGTTCCATGGTCTGTTCTTACCATTGCTACTTGGTCGTTTTACAGATTCCTCAGGAGGCAGACAAGATGACTTGGTATCCCCATGCCACCAAGAACTTGCCACAATTTGTGATGATCCACACAGTCAAAGGCTTTAGAATAGTCAATAAAACAGAAATAGATGTTTTTCTGAAACTCCCTGGCTTTCTCCATTCTCCAGCGGATATTGGCAATTTGGTCCCTAGTTCCTCCGCCTTTTCGAAACACAGCTTGTACATCTGGCAATTCTCATTCCATGAATTGCTGGACTCTACTTTGCAAGATCTTGAGCATTACCTTACTGGCATGTGAAATAAGTGCCACTGTTTGATAGTTGGAACATTCTTTGGTGCTTCCCGTTTTTGGTATGGGGATAGAAGTTGATCTTTTCCAATCTGTTGGCCATTCTTGTGTTTTCCAAATTTGCTGGCATATGGCATGCATCACCTTGACAGCATCATCTTGCCAGATTTTAAACAGTTCCGCTGGGATACCGTCATCTCCTGCTGCCTTGTAATTAGCAATGCTTCTTAAGGCCCATTCAACCTCACTCTTCAGGATGTCTGGCTCTAGCTCACTGACCACACTGTCAAATCTATCCCCAATATTATTATCCTTCCTACACAGATCTTCCGTATATTCTTGCCACCTTTTCTTGATCTCTTCTGCTTCTGTTGGGTCCTTGCCATCTTGGTTTTTGATCATATCCATTTTTGCCTGGAATTTACCTCCGATGTTTCTAATTTTCTGGAAGAGGTCTCTTGTCCTTCCTATTCCATTATCTTCTTCCGCTTCCGTGCATTGCTTGTTTAAAAATAATTCCTGATCTCTTCTGGCTAACCTCTGGAATTTTGCATTTAATTGGGCATCTCTCCCCCTATCACTGTTGCCTTTTGCTTTCCTTCTTTCTTGGGCTGCTTCCAGTGTCTCAGCAGACAGCCATCTTGCCTTCTTGGTTTTCTTTTTCTTTGGGACGTTTTTTGTTGCCGCCTCCTGAACAAGTTGTGAACTTCTGTCCATAGTTCTTCTGGGACCCTATCTACTAAATCTAGTCCCTTAAATCTATTCCTCACCTCCACTGCATATTCATGAGGAATATTAATGAGCTCATATCTAACTGATCTATGGGTCTTCCCTATTCTCTTTAGTCCGATTCTAAATTGTGCAATAAGAAGTTCATGATCTGAACTACAATCAGCTCCAGGTCTTGTTTTTACCGACTGCATACATGTCCGCCACCTTTGGCTACAAAGGATGTAGTCAATCTGATTTCGGTGTCGACCGTCTGGTGAAGTCCCTGTATAAAGTCGTCTCTTAGGTTGTTGGAAGAGAGTGTTTGTTATGCACAGTGAGTTGTCTTGGCAAAATTCTATCAGCCTATGTCCTGCTTCATTTTGTTCTCCCAGACCATGCTTGCCTGTAATTCCAGGTGTCGTTTGACTACCCACTTTAGCATTCCAGTCTCCTGTAATGAAAATAACATCTTTTTTTGGCGTACTGTTGGTGCTACAGATCCTCATAGAACTGATGTACTTCTGCTTCTTCAGCATCTGTGGTTGGGGCGTATATTTGGATCACTGTGATGTTAAATGGCTTACCCTGAATTCGAATTGAGATCATTCTATCATTTTTTGGATTGTATCCAAGCACTGCTTTAGCCACTTTATTATTAATTATGAAGGCTACTCCATTTCTTCTGTGGTCCTCTTGTCCACAGTAGTAGATCTGGTGGTCATTTGATGTGAAGTGGCCCATTCCAGTCCATTTCAGTTCACTGACACCCAAAATGTCTATATTTAATCTTGACATCTCCCCAATAACCACATCCAATTTGCCCTGGCTCATAGATCTTACATTCCAGGTTCCTATGGTGTGTTGATCTTTAGAACATCGGATTCGTCGTTCACCACCAGCACCATCGGCTGCTAGCCGTCCTTTCGGTTTTGAGCTAGCTGCGTCATCACATCTGGGGCTAGTTGAACTTATCCTCTGTTCCTCCCCAGTAGCATTTTGACCATCTTCCGACCTGGGAGTCCCATCTTCTGATGGTATACCAACATATCTCTGGTTGTACTGATCCATTTAGATTTCATGGCAAGAATACTGGGGTGGGTTGCCATTTCCTTCCCCAGGGATTGTATTTAGTCTGACCTCTCTGCCATGACCTTCCCATCTTGGGTGTCCCTTCACAGTTTAGCTCATGACGTCATTGAGGTGCTGAAGCTCCAGCACCATGACAAGGTAACAATCTCCTTTGCTGAAGGTGTGTGTGTGTGTGTGTGGGGGGACAAAAATAGTGGAGAAAAGTTGGCAGTGCCCAAAAGTGCATTCTGTGTTTTTTCTTCCCCCCCCTTTCCATTATATATTTCTCCATTCCTCTGCAGCCTCCCAAACTGCCTGCACTTCCTGACTCAAACAAGCCTTATGGGAGAAATTTCAATTACCTAATGACGCCTTCCCCCAGACTCTCATGAATATACAGGAACTTGTGGAGGCTACAGTCTCCCAGAGACATGAGCATACAATGAAAGGCAGGGATGTCTCTATGGAAGGAACACATTATGGGATGCGTCCCTCATGCACACACTCCTTAGCCACCTCATACTTACATTGTGTAAGTAATGTAAACACAAGCACAATGAACCCAACCTTAGAGAATTTCTCTGGAATATTTTCATCCTTTGAATGGGCTTTTGAAAGCAATTTCTTTTCTATCAAATTCAATGAGAATGGTCAGGGTGGGGAGGAAGCCCGAAGACATTTTCAGCACACCACTAGATACAATCCATCACTGCTCTGCTATGGCTCAGGAGCAAAAGTAAGTTTGGGGGTTGTTATTGTTGTTGTTTTTTTTAACCCCCCCCCCGAAACAACAACTCTTGTAAGTGGGGCAGTGTGTGTGTGTGTGTGTGTGTGTGTGTGTAGCATTGTTCAGCACTAAGAATGAAAACAGATGTCTCCACTTTCAACAGTGAACTGATGGAGGCTATGCCATTGACGATACATGTTGCAATATGAAGCATAGGTGAAGAGCTCCCCCACCTGGCTAAAATCCCAGTAAATGTTCTTAAGGGTGCAATCCTATGCACGTTTAGACAGAAGAAAGTCCTACAACTCCCAGCATTCCCCAGCCAGCGTAGTTTAGGGCTTGTGCCCTAAATCATGCAGTCCATCTCTAAGCACTATAGAATCGCATTCTGCGGTATTCAGAACAACAGTGCTTCAGCCTTTAAGCATTTCCTGTTGCCATAGTATTGAAACAGGATCTGGGAATGAACCCTGGTGACTCTTGGCTCAAATGTGAAACCTGAGATATATAGGAGCAAATACAAATTTGTGTTAGATGCAAATTGAATTGGGCTGTTATCCAGATAGATGAACATTTAAATGCCATTCAGTTTTATGCAGGCACTCTTACACTTGTTCTTAAGTTGTGGCAAATGTCTTGGGTGAGGGTTTGTTTGGAAATTTTGTTTATATCTTTGTCTTTAATTTGAAATGGGGGTAAGATGTGTGTCAGGAACATAAGAGTAAACCCTCGTTCTTTCAAGCATGGCGAAGTCTGTATGTCTCCCCTATCCAGTGTACAGCACATATCGTAACTGACTTTTGAAAAAGGGATTTGCATATATTGTTCTGGTGAGTGATAGTAGCCACAAAGCAGGAAATCTAGCAGGAAGTACCTTATTTAGAGAGAGTAAACATTGCAGGTAAGATTATGTAAAATCCATTCCATCGATATTTCACAAGCTGCCTGGTGCCATTCATTCCATCGACAGAATCTGTGTGCGTGTTGCTGTTTTTAGTTTTTGAATTTGCACAAATCTGCATGTGGAAAACTGTGCAAATTCCCACAATGTGTCTAAATCCTCCCAAATTGTGTGTTTTCACACTTTAGCCTATAAAGGTAAAGGTAAAGGTGTCTCCAACCAGTTGTGTCCGACTCTAGGGTGCAGTGCTCATCCCCGTTTCTAAGCCAAAGAGCCAGCGCTGTCTGAAGATGCTTCCGTGGTCATGTGGCCGGCATGACTGAACATCGAGGAGCACGGAACGCTGTTACCTTTCCCGCCAAAGCGGTACCTATTTATCTACTTGCAATTTCTTGCTTTTGAACTGCTAGGTTGGCAGGAGCTGGGACTGAAGACGGGAGCTCACTCCATCACGCAGCACTCAGGTGTCGAACTGCCTATGAGGAAATGCAAATTTTTGGCCATTTTTTTAGAATGCTTTCATATTTTTCTATGATGCAATTTGCACAAACTTACTAAAGGTTAGAAAAATGGTCGGTAAGTCTGTGGAATCCACCCGACAGGGGGAAAATTAGTTCACTGTGGAATGCCTGGGTCGGATTCATAAAAATCAGAGCTCATATCGTTCTGTTGAGGATTTCTCTGGCACCTAATTGCAGGTAGTTTAGAAGTTCCATTGCTGCTTAAGAATAGCAGATGCTCTCTTTCCTCAGCCAGTCCTGTCAGCCTGTGTGGACTAAGCATCTCATCAAACTGGGCCTTCCCGGGGTTTTGTGTAATTTGATTCTTGATTGCCAAAGACCAATTCAACTGAAATCACCCACAATGCCCTTCAATATGTTCAGATTTCTCACCCTGCAGTGAGAAGCTGTTCAGAAGGTGTGAGTATCTCAGTCCTTCTGTGACAGAAAGTATTCCTGTCTTTACATACAAAGGATTTTGGTTCAGTAGCATTTGGATGTGGGGGTAATGTTTAAAAATGGCCCCAGGATAAAAGGCAATCCTATAGAAAGCAGCTGGATCTGTCCTCCTTCCCTTCTTGATCACATTGTCTACTGTCCCAGGCACAGTGTGTCATGTTAGTTTACAGAATTTATCTGATGGGAGGCAAAGGCGAACGGGGGTTGGGGTGAAGGTGCAAGATAAATAAATAAATAAGCGAGCTCCTGACTTTTATGTATGGCTTCTGAACCTACCTACCTCACAGGGTTGTTGTTGTGAGGATGAAATGGAGACAGTTAGGGTAATGTAAGCCACCTTGGGTTCCTTGCAAGAGGGGGGGGGGGAAGGCAGGATATAAATGCAATAAATAGTAAATATTTCAAAGATACATCTCATCCAATACTGTCTTTTCATCAGTGACCTACCAAGTCCTTCCACAAAGCCTCAAAGCAAGCAAAAAGAAAAAAAGAAAAAAGCAGTCCATAGCCACCTCTCCTTGTTTGGTGACCAGAAACTGCTATACAGAGGTAGACATGGAGGTTACACATGTCTGTCTTTAGTAATAACCGTTGATAGATTTGTCTTCCATGACTTTTTCCAGTTCTTTAAAAAACCATGTAAGCTAGTGGCCATCCACACCATGTCAAATGGTAGTGAATGTTTCAATTTCAGAAGTCAGAAACTGCACTTTCCTTTCTCTTACGAAACCTACTGCTGATCCAATGGGTGATAGTTTACCAGATGCTCCTCTGGTAAACACTAATAATTTCTGTGCCTTGTTAATGGTAAGATTCTGAAAAATCGCTTAAGAGGAATGCAAGGAATTTCTGGCCCTCTGCAGACACCAGACTGCATAGTTGTCGAAGAAGCTCAACCCCCTGCTCTTGGCACAACACAGTTTCACTGGGTTCCCTGGATACTCCTGTGCCACTCAAAAGTGCTGAATGCAGATACATTAAGGCTATCAGAGATAGACAACAGAAGCAGTCATAGTATCTGTGGAGGGGTAGTGGTGAAGCCCCCCACCTTCTCCATGTGCTGTTTAGGGACTACCCATGGAGAAGATCGAAGAACGCCATGGTTGACATACATCTAAGTACTCCATGGACACCTCTGAGAAAGGCTTTAGAGATGGAAAGAAACATTCTTGTCGACCTTCAGAACTATCGGAATCAGCATTGCTGCCCCACAGAGTACAGTAATAAGCAGCCCCAACTTCTGCCAGGGCTGCTGCAATGCTTAAATAGCCTGTGCTACCAGATGCCCCCCGCCCTGCCCTGCTCCGTCTCCATCAGCCATCATCCTGACACTGCTCAGGTTCACTTAAAGCTGCTCGGGCTTCCGCACAGCTCCTTTTTCCATGAAAAACCCAAAGATCCCAGGAGATCAACTCCTAGTGGGAAGGAATTGTAACGTGGCGAGTCATGGTTAATGGTTTAGTCACTTTGTTATGGCCTCTGCATTGTATCATGGTCCCCTGAGGGATAGAAGAGGTTCTTGTCTCAGTTCCCCATCCGAGCACATCACTGTGCAAACTGAAAAGTGCTGCCACTGCCATGATAAGTTGCACAGTAATAATCAGCCTCGTCTTCTGCCAGGGCTCCCGCGATGGTCAAAAAGGCAGTATTTCTAGAGGTGTCTTTGGAACCAGAGAAACGAGCAGGGACCCCAGAGCCTTGGTTCTTGCTGGAATCTGAATAATACTCTAAGAGGTATCGTGGGGAACTCCCAGGCTTCTGCTGGAGCCAGTATACCCAGCGGTCCCCGATGGTGGCCACGCTGCTCATGGCACAGGAGAGTTTTGCTGTGCTCCCAGGTGCCACTGAGGCTGACGGTGGCTGAGACAGCACCGGCTCAGCGTTTGAACCTAGAGAAAGAAATATTGGAGACATGGATGCACTCGTCCTGGTTGTCACCTCCCCTCCTCACCATAGCAGCAATTGTCACGTGCATTTAGGAAGTTCTCACCTGTGCACCACATCACGAAAGAGCAAGCAAGAGGAAGCCAGAACATGCTGAAGATATCTGAGGTCCTTGGATGGAATGCGAAAAAAAGTACAAGTGGCAAGGTTACAATCCTGACTAATGCAGCCTTTATATCCATTCCGGTTGTGGAGGTGGAGCCTCTCTGCTCCGTCTCTGTGTTAATGAGCTCCAATCTGATTGGGTCTTGTGTCCTGACTGATACTTAAAGGTAGGATGTGTCATCCCTCGGTGACTGGGCTTCTTTCTATTTTCTTAATCTCTCCCCCTCTCCCCCCTCCTCTCTGTGTTTCCTCATTTTAATTGCATGTGAACTTCAAGCAGCTTTATGGTTATATTTATAATTCAAGACATGCCATGCCTAATGCTCATCTAATAGGGGTGCAATTCTTCTAACTGTATTTGAGATGTGATCAAAGCCTTGGGATTTGATGTCAGTTTGACTATTCTATTTCTAGTATATTATGAAATGTAAAGGAAGAGTGAAAGTACAGTGAAGTACTGAACTCCTTACCCACAACCAGAATGCATAGCGGAATCCCTCTTTATCTAAGCTGCAGGTACTCAACCCAGTACCCTCCAGATGTTTTGAACTACAGTTCCCATAATCTATGGCCACTGTCCATGATGTCTGGGGCTGCTGGGAGTTGTAGTCATCCAACACATGTTGGTGATACAACTTTGCCGACAGGGCATATTTGAAAGGTGTATAAAGGTCCATTTTTGTTGTTGTTGTTGTTGTTAAAAACACACATATAAACAACCAAACATGTTCTCTACCTATATCAGGGATGGAGAACCCATCTGGCCTGTGGGGCCTTGGGTAAGGGCCCCCTCCCTTACATTGCTCCCTGAATCCCCACACCGTCTCAGAAAGAAGAGGGGACAGAAGAGCAACTGAGCAGGGATTGCAGAGAAGTAAGCACCACACTGAAGAGGCCGTTCTCCTTCCAACATATTTAATGCTACTGTTTGAGGCTGCTATCCTTCTCCACTTACCTGGGAGTAAGTCTGACTGAACTCAATGGGACTTATTCTTTTCAGTAGACATGTACAGAATGGCATTGTTTGTATACCTGCCAACGTGTGTCAACTTTCTGAAAACAAGAATTGTTTTCCTGAATGTTTATTTTTCCTGGAAACTGGGAACTGTCTGGAACTCTGCTGGGGGTGTGTGTGTCAAAATATTTCCATCTGCAAGTACTCACGCTGCACTTAAAAGTATATTGCCGTTTTCACCCTGAAGCCAGGATTCATTCAAAAGGGGGAGGCCCTGACAACTATTTTTGTGCTGAAAGAGGGCATATTTTATAAGACAAATATGTAACCTGGCAAGACAATCATCTCTAAATGAAATCATTGATATATTAATTTTTATGTTTTTATACAGACAGGAAAAAACAAACAAACAAACGACTATCTTTGGGATGCAATAAGCTCAAGAGCTTGACTCCAGAGATGCATGAGCATATTGGAGCTAATGCAAAGTGACTTTGGCATATGTCTCCTCATCTTGGTTGGGCAACACGCCCTTGAAAGTCATCTTCTGAGGGTGGACTGTGAGGTGTGCGGGGTCAGGGGAATTGGCCTGCTGCTTGTGGGGGATCCAGCAGGTTGATTTTTGGAGAACCCCTTTCCCACATCCCACCCCATTCTGAGGGGTGGTCGAATCCAGAGAAGATTCTTTTCAGGGGGAGAATGGGCAGCACCATCACCTTCCCCTAGCCCCCTTCTGCTGGCATGTGTCTGTCTCGAAGCCAAAGGGACTCATTTCCAAATAGGCACACACAGGATTGCACTGTTAAAATAAGATTAAGGACAAGTTGAGTTGTTTACTTTCTTGATAGCATTCCTTACGCTATCCCAGGGCAGCTGCCTGGCTTGGGGAGAAAATAGGGAGAACCAAAAAATGGCAGATCTAGTAGCTGAAATTGCCACCCTCACCACAGTAAACAAAGAGACACGCAGGGACACATACGCGTGCCCACACACGCACACATGAACAGATGCCAAGGAATGACTCTGCATCTGGGGTTTTCTGGGCGAAAAATGGAATCCGCCATCTGCAGAGAGAAAGAGAGCGAGAAAGAAATACAACTAGATCTCTGCACAAATATCCACTCAAAATTCTCCACCCTCTTTGTCGACAGACAAACTGGGAGGACAAGTTCACTGAATTTCTCTAGGGGAAGGGGAGAAATACTTCAACAATTTCTTGGAGGCGGAGATCACTATTAGCAGTGATCTGCTAATGGCGTCTTTCTTTTTTCCTCAGGGGTTTTTGTGTTTGTGGTGCTACCACTTTTTCTTGGCAGCCTGGTTGCCACTTTTCAGACTTCACCGTGCCCCATAATTAGTGTCATTCAAGGGCATTGTTTGTGTGTGCAGGGGGAGGGAGGGAGACACCGCAAAAATGGTGGAGGAAATTTGGCAGTGGTCAAGAGTGCAATGCATTTTTATTTCTATTATCTATTTCTCCATTTCTCTGCAGCCTACCAAGCTGCCAGCTCTCTCTCTCTCTCTCTCTCTCTCTCTCTCTCCCTCTCCCTCTCTCTCTCTCTCTTGCACGCGCACGCGTGCACACACACACACACACACACAGTGCCTTATGGGAGGAGTTACCTCATGGTGTTGTCCCCCCAGGCTGTTACTGAATTGTGGAAAGTTTAAGAGGCTACAGTCTGCCAGAGAAATGAGTGTACAATGAAAGACAGGACACACGCACACGCTCCTCGGCCACCTCGTAAGTAAGGTAAGCAGAAGAAAACATCTCTTAAATTTGTTTGAGATGTTAAATTTGTTTCTTAAATTCTATCAAATTGAATGAGAAAGGCCAAATAAATGTGAAAGACATTTTTTGGGGGGGGCATAGCACTCGATTAAAAATAAAATAAAATACTGCTTTGTCTGCTGTGATTCAAAAGCAGTAGTAAACCCTAAAAAACAAACCCCACACACGTAAGTGGGGCAATGACTGAGGGGGTGTTGTGCAGCACTGAATATAAAGACAGAAGGTGTTTCCATTTCCAGCTGTGCAAAGATGGAGAGTATGCCATTGACAATACGTGTTAAATTCAAAGCATAGGTGAAGAGCTTCCACAACTGCCTAAACTTGCAGTAAACATTCCTCTGTCATCCACAGCATGCCTAAACGTTACAGAATTGCATTCTGCAGCATTCAGAACAACATTGCTTCATGTTCCCAACATTTCTTGTGACCCTGGGATTGAAACAGGATCTGGAAATGAATCCTACTGAGCTTTTGCTCATGAAAAACTTGAGATGTAAAGGAGTCGAGGCAAAAAATTGGGTTAGACACAGGTTGCATTGGCCAGCTTAGATGACGGAGTGTGCTATTCCAGTTCAGTTTTAGAAGGGTGCTCTTACAGCTATGTTTAAGTCTCTAGGGCGTGGGTTCGTGGGAAATGGTGTTTAAGACTGATTTGAAACAGGGGTAAGATGCTTTCAGGCAAACAGGCCTGATACTTTTGATCAACGAATGAAAATTCAGCACCATAGAGTTTTCTGACGGGATGTCCCCTTTATCCTGTCTATCGTGAATATATGACGTAATAGGTTCCATGTACCTTGTAAGGTTTAGGAGGTGGCCAACTGATGTTCTTTCTGTTTTATTGTTGTTGTTTTTAACAGCATGGTGGGGCTCGTCACATAGACGCTTTCAGTCTGGGAAGACTTGCTGGAATGCTCAGGAGACCAAGGGCCCAACTAGATGGCACCGCTTTCACCCTTCCCTCCGTTGTAACCGTGCAGCATTGCAGCTGTGAATTAGCTTCTGCTGTGGTACACGCACAATTTACTGCGGACTTCCCCAACCGGGAAATCTGCTGTGCCCCCCCTTTTTACCATGATATTTAAATGTGCAGCTGTGCAGGCCCATGAGCGTGGGGGTACAACACTTGGAGTATTAGCAGATGTTTTGCATTATGGGGGTTCTGTTGTGTCTGTCAATTCCTCATTAGGTAAAATGTGGATGATCTGCCCCTTCGTTTCCATGCCAACTGTTTGGCAGTTCTCCAGCCCGAGACTCTCACAATGGTTCACACATGCCAAGGCATGAGAGGTATGTGCCTACCCATGATTCCGAAATGGTGGCTGGAGCAAAGGTGTTCCTGGATGTTCTACTCCCCTGAGACCTCCCAGCCCTTGGGCACTGACTCCAAAGCAAACATTGTGAAGATACGGAGCTGCAAAGGTGTGTGAAAGTGTGGCTGAATAAATGAGCATGCCTCCCCGTGCCTCTGTAACTGCGCAGCAGCGAAGGAATGGGGGGGGGGGAGTGACGGGTGGTCACAGAGTGACACAAGCACTAGCCACACCTACCACATGCCCACCACAAAATGTGAAATCAGTTCAGGAAGGGACAGACAGCTGGCAACCATGGGAAACCCACAGCAAACCAAAAACATTGCAGCAAAATGCCTCTTTGGAATCCCACACTTTCCAGGTGAAAACCATGGATGGCTGCGAAGTGGCAGCTGCGTATGTCCCGAAGGACCTTGAATTGCAGCCACCCTGGAGTAAATGGCTCATGTAGAGGGACCCCCGGTGATGTCACTTTGTCTCCTGAGCATTCAGGAACTGCTGCTGGCCTGAAAGTCTGTCTTCTAAGAGCACAGCCCTGCTGCAAGCTTCAAGAGATTTAGGAAAGCTTGCTTGCTCGCTCTCTCTCTCTCTCTCTCTCTCTCTCTCTCTCTCTCAGATTTTGCATCTTCCTTCCTTCCTTCCTTCCTTCCTTCCTTCCTTCCTTCCTTCCTTCCTTTAAGATCTCTCTTCTAACACTCTAGAATGGGACTGATGGGAGGGGAATGAAACGGAAATCGACACATTCATTCTAACAATATGTCCACAATGGTTTTGGCAACTAGGAAAAGAAGATGTGATTTCTCTGCCCCAACCTTCTGCCATGGACAGCCCATCATGAGTATTCATATGAGCATGACCATGATTGGGATGAGTTACACAAGTCTGTACTTTTAGCTGTAGTAGTAATACCCCACCCCCCTCCAGCAAGGAGCTTGGGCAATGGCTTTTGGGGACATGGTACTGCAGCAAGGGCCTGATAAGAGACTGGGGGCTTATAGACAAGCTTTCAACCACCTCTCCTCTTCTTTTAATCATTGTGGCAGAGGCTGCTTCCTCCTCATATGCAGATACCTTCCCCTCTACCTGAGTTGACCCCAGGTAAAAAAGGCCTTCTGGTGGCCCGGCAGGTGCGCCAATGATAACGGTCAGACTACCTCATCTCAATGTACATTTTTATTGCATTCTCATGATTCATGTTCCATATAGTCTGACCTTCCGGTGGTAAAGAGTTGCAGTGTTTCACTTTCAGTGACTGCAGTCACTCTGCAGTGGCCTCTGCAATGTATCACTGCACAGTGCAGGTCCCCTGAGGGAATCGAACAAGTTCTTGTCTCATTTCCCCACTGGAGTGTAAGACTGTGCAAGCTGGAAAGTGCTGCCACTGCCGTGATAGGTTGCACAGTAATAATCAGCCTCGTCTTCTGCCAGGGCTCCCGCGATGGTCAAAAAGGCAGTATTTCTTGAGGTGTCTTTGGAACCAGAGAAACGAGCAGGGACCCCAGAGCCTTGGTGCTTGTCAGAATCTGAATAATACCGTAAAAGATATCGTGGGGAACCCCCAGGCGTCTGTTGGTACCAGGACACCGAGCGATCCCCTATGGTGGCCACGCTGCTCATGGCACAGGAGAGTTTTGCTGAGTTCCCCGGTGCCACTGAGGCTGACGGTGGCTGAGACAGCACCGGCTCAGCGTTTGAACCTGGAAAGAGAAATATCGGAGAAATTGACGCACTCGTCCTGGTTGTCAGCTACACTCACCATAGCAGCAATTGTCGTGTGCATGTAAGAAGTTCTCACCTGTGCACCACAGCACAAAAGAGCAAGCAAGAGGAAGCCAGAACATGCTGAAGATATTTGAGGTGCTCAGAAGAAACGAAGTTGAAGCAACCAAGGTGAAAATCCTGACTACAGCATCCTTTATATCCATCCTGTTAGTGGAGGTGGAGCCTCTGTGCTCCATTTTTATGTTAATCAGCTCCAATCTGATTGGTTCTGAGGGATACGTAAAGGTAGGATGTACCATCTGTTGGTGACTCAGGCTGAATTCTACTTCCCAAATCTGTTGTTCCCTCATTTTAATCACATCTGAATTGTAAGCTGCCTTTATAGGGCAACACGTGCAATAAATGTTTGTCTCGTATGGGGGGATTATTTTCCCCAAGTTGCTTAAATTGCAAAAAAGCGCCTTGGGATTGGGTGGGCGCATCTCTTGATTGAAAACAATTTGACCATTCTGTTTTACTTTCATTGTATCATGAAATGTAAAGAAAGAGGACTGCACAGTGAAGGAATTAAGAACATAAGAACAAATGAAGAGCCATGCTGGATCAGGCCAACCGTCCATCTAGTTCATTGTTTGTATTGTAAAAGGGAAAGAGAGGGGGGGAGACATAAAACTCACCATTGCTCTTTTGCAGCTTGATAATAAGCCCACCCCATAGATCCTTAAAAAAAACAAAAACAAAGCTGTAATTGGGATGGTGAATGGGGGTGGGTCGCAGGCTTGCAGCACTAAATATAAATTCACTAAGTTATCTCCGTTTTCAACAGTGAAACGATGGAGGATATGGCACTGACGTGATGCATTCTCTTTAAGCATAGGTGAAGAGCTCCCCCACCTGGCTGAACTCGCAGGGAATGTTATTCTGTCATCCAGAGTATCCCTGAACATGATAGAATTGCAATCGTCATTATTCAAAGCAACATTGCTCCATGTTTTCAGCATTTCCTGTACGCTTTCAGCACAATCCAATGGAGAGGGTTCCTCCCACAGTTACGGTTGTCGGAGACGTGCGGCATATAACATCACATCAACTACATTTTGATCCATTTTCTCATGCTGAATTGAATCTATGGCCACACCCAGATTTAAAACTTGGCAAGAAAGTGTGTGTGTGTGTGTGTGTTGCATCAACTTGTGGGTGCTGATTATGAGTTTTAATCCTGACTGGATTTGTGTGTCAAATACGACTTGCCTGCTATCTCTGAACAGCAATACTTGCAGTCGTAACATTTGTTAGAATCTGGGCCCTGCTGCTTTTCCAGCTTCACACTCTCCTTCATTAGTGGAAACACATATTGAGGCTGATCGGTTGCACTGGCCCACAATCCATGCTTGTAAATACTGGTGCTGTGCCGAAAATGTATCCCACATTTTCTTCCCTCAACCATTCTCATTCAGTGTAATAGAAAAGAAATTGCATTCGAAAAGAAATTCAAAGGAGAAGAAGTGTCAGAGAAATCCTCATGGGCTGGGGTCTTGTGCTTACCTTACTTGTGAGGGGGCTGAGGAGTGGGCCTGAGTGTCGTATCTGCCCTTGTGCGATTATCTCTGTGGCAGCCTGTAGCCTTCTCGGCTTCCCGCACGTCAGTCAAAGCCATCATGAGGCCATTCCTCCCATGGGGCTCTTTGCGTTCAGGACGTGCAGATGGCCTGGGAGGCTGCAGAACGATGGGAAGATGTGTAATAGAGAGAGAAAACACACACAGCACCCTTGGCCACCTCGCAGTGATTAGGTAAGCTCAAAATCCAAAAGAAATTCAAAATCCTGCCAAGGGATGTTGGAGAATTTCTCCACGAATCTCTGGGAGGTCGAATGCCAACGCATTCGGCCCCCCGAAATTGGTGGAGAAACGGTCCGCCCACCCCTGCCCCCCCCCGGATGGGACTTACCTTGGTCGAATGTCCCTGGCGACGGCGGCTCCTGGCGGCTCCTGGCGGTGGTTCGGCGTCAGCGCGTCGGCGGTGCGGCGGCGGCCTGTCTTCCGACCGCCGCCGCTGCCATTTCCAAGTGTAAAAACAAAAATAAAAAAACAAACGTGATAGGCTTTAATAAAGATTTACGTAGCCTATCACGGCTAGATTTTCAAAAACACCGTGATAGGCTACGTAAATGTTTACGTAGCCTATCACGGCTGACTTTGGAAAAAAAAAGCGCGTATGCAAATGGCGGTGCCCATGGGTGCCATTATTTGTGTACGCGCTTCCCCCCCCCCCAAAGTCAGCCGTGATAGGCTACGTCAACATTTATGTAGCCTATCACAGCTGACTGCAGGGACGCAAATGCATTTGCGACCCGGCAGGAGCAGAGGATTCGCATCCGGAGGGACGGGGCGCCTCTCCCCCGGCCAGAATTTTTGGGGGAGGAACGGAGCGCCTCCCCCCCACTGCGAAGCAAGCTGCGGGACCAGGTAAGGGACATTCGTCCATCCCTAATCCTGCCTCAGAAAAGTGGAAGCCCCAACCCAGGTGATGCTGTTACTACTTACAGATGCAGTGCGATAAACAAAAGAAAAGAAAAAAACACCCTGAGGACAAAAGGAACTGCCTGCTCTACAACCCCTGGCCGTGGTGAGCCCTACCTGTGAGAAACTGTTGAAGAATTTCTCCTCCCGCAGGAGAAATTCAGTGAAGTTGTCCCCCCATTTTCTCTGCTCACAGATAGGCTGGAGAATTTTGAGAGGCCATCTGAGCACAGCTCTAATAAACATGTATTATTACTTATTTTTGGTGAATACAGATGATATACTGTGTCTGAAGCAGGAATGGAATAGGGAACTGGAATGCCCCATTTTGCCTATTCAATTCATTGTCGCTTTAGCATCTGTATCTGAAGTGTCTACGGATCTCGGGTTATGCCTTATTCAGCAAAAACTCTTGCTCTATCTGAGCCTTTAAAAGACAAACAGACACATCTGTAAGTGGGGTAGCGAATGGGCAGGAGCATTGTTCAGCAGCACTAAGTATAAAAGCAGAAGATGTCTCCATTTTCAACTGTGAAATTCAAGGATATGCCATTGACAATATGTACAAAGCACAGGCAAAGACCTCCCCCCACTGGCTATACCTGCAGTACATGTCCCTCTATCATCAACAGCAACTCTGAATATTATAGAATTGCATTCTGCACTATTCAGGACAATATTGCTACATCTTTTTAACATTTCTTATGGCCTTGGGATTGAAACAGGATCTGGGAACAAATCCTGGTGAGCCTTTACTTGAGCGAACACCCTGAGGCATAAAGAAGTCAACCACAAATTTATGTTAGACAGAAAGTGAATTTGGCCAGTGCAGATGGGTGAGAATTCTATTCCTGAATCCTGATCCATTTAGTGAGGGTGCTCTTACAGTTGTCCTGAAGTTGTGACAAAAGTGTAGGGTGAGAGCTGGTGGGAAATCAGACAATTAATGTTGCAGCTAATTTGTCCTAGGAAGTGATCTTCCACTGGGAAAGAACTGTAATAGGACTTCAGCCAAAGTGTAAGTATTATGCGCAAATTGTGGCTGCAGTTTGCAGGAATTGCAGCTTCAATTTGCTCATAGTTAAGCAAGATACAGCTGCAATTTGCAGAAATGGCGACCGGAATCTGCGGAAGTTGCGCAAATTGTGAGCACAATTTCCATAAATGGCATTTTTTAGAGGAAGAAAAATCAAAATCAGAAATCTCATTGATTCATCGTAAGATGCTTGCAGCTTGGCTCACAAATCCATGCTTAACCAGGGGCTCTGGAGAAATTTGTCGAGTGAAAAAAGTGCTTGATTTCCCCACAACGGCCATCCCTTCAGCAAGTTCAAGAGCAGGAAGGAGAATTTGGTCTGCTAACATTATTCATTTGAAGGAGACAGCAAGTGGAGAACTCTGGCAGTACTGTTGGAGGTTTCTGCAGGTGCCATGGCACAGTGGGGAGACCCTTAGGGAACCCTGTTGTAGGATATTTATTTATTTATTTATTTATTTATTTATTTATTTATTTATTTATCAATCCAGACAAGACGGAGGTACTGTTAGTGGGTGGTTCGTCTGCCCAGCTAGGTGATGTTAAACCTGTTCTGGAGGGGGTTGCACTCCCCCTAAAGGATCACATTTGTCATTTGGGGGTGCTCTTGGACCCAGAACTGTCACTTGAGGCACAGGTGAACTCAGTGGCACAGAGCACTTTTTATCAGCTTAGGCTGGTATACCAACTACACCCTTATGTGGACAGAGGTAGCCTAGCTACAGTTATCCATGCTCTGATAACTTCTTGTCTGGATTACTGCAATGTGTTCTACGTGGGGCTGCCTTTGAAAATGGTCCAGAAACTTCAGCTGGTCCAAAATAGGGCAGCAAGATTGCTAACAGGGACTGGCCAGCGAGCTCATATTATGCCAGTACTTCTCCAGTTGCAATGGTTGCCAGTCCATTCCTGGACCCCATTCAAAGCCCTCAATAGGTTGGGGCCAAAACCACTCTATTTTGCGTATAAGTCTATGGGCACATCCTGCTGATCGCATGTGCCCATACACTTATACGCAAAATAGAGCCGTGAATCTTGTGTATAAGCCTATGGACACATAGACTTATATGCAATATTCATGGCTCTATTTGCATAGATGTCTATGGGCACATCCGCCCAATTGCCATGTTTTACTTTTTTAAAAAAGACATGGCAATCAGCAGGGACAGGGAGGAGGCAAACGGCTCTGGCTGGCAGGAGGGAAGATAAGCGTCCCCCAAACCAGTCCCCCCCCCCGGAACCTGAGCGGAGCAGAACCGCTCTGGAGGATTCCGGAAGGGAGGAACGGATCACCTCCCCCCCCCACAGATTCCCCACCGGAACAGACGGTCAGGAATCCGTACACCCCTAGTTTTACCTAATACCCATTTTCACATAGCTCCAACATCAATTGACAATAAGGGCCAAAGCAGACATGATGTCTGCATGTGGACATTTTTGTTCTCTAAATAACAGCTGAGGGAAAGTCTTAACATTGGGGTTTAGGGAGAGACGTTTAAATCTTCCTCTCCCAGCTACAGTTCTGGGCCCCATTGACATGGCACCGCTTTCACCCTTCACCCCATCACAACTGCTCAGCATTTTAGCTTCAGATTAGCTTCTGCTGGGATACACTCACAATATACTGCAGGTTTCACTAACAGACTCCGCCATGCCCTTTTTTGCCATTATACTTTAATGTAGGGATGGCGGAGAATTTCTCCATGAATCTCCGGGAGGCCGAATGCCAACGCATTCGCCCCCCCGAAATTGGTGGTGAAATTCTCCGCCCCCCCCGGGATGGGACTTATCTCTGTCGAATGTCCCTCTCGGCGGTGGATCCAGGTGGCGTTTCGGCGCTGTTTCGGCGGGGGTGGAGGCAGCGGCCGGTCTTCCGACCGGCTGCCGCCGCCCCCATTTCCCCGTAAAGTTAAAAAAAAAAAATGTGATAGGCTACATAACGATTTACGTAGCCTATGATGGCTAGATTTTCAAAGTCAGCCATGATAGGCTATGTAGATCGTTATGTAGCCTATCACGGGTGACTTTGGAAAAAAAAAGAGCGTATGCAAATGGCGGCACCCATGGGTGCCACCATTTGCGTTCCTTATTTGGTCCCGGTAGTCTATGTAAAGATTTACGTAGACTACGGCGAAAATAAGGGCAACGCTATTTGCGTTGCCCTTATTTTCGCCGTAGTCTACATAAATCTTTACGTAGACTACCCGTGCTTAAATAAGGAATGCAAATGGCGGCGCCCATGGGAGCCGCCATTTGCGTATGCGCTTTTTTTTTTCAAAGTCACCTGTGATAGGCTACGTAACCATTTACGTAGCCTATCACGGCTGACTTTGAAAATCTAGCCATCATAGACTATGTAAATCGTTACGTAGCCTATCAAGTGTTTTTTTTCCCCCCATTACTTTTTTTATTTTGTGGCCGGGGAGATGGGGTGCTCCCCGCTGGCCAAAATTTCGGCGGCGAGGGATGGGGCGCCTTCCCCCCAGCCTGAATTTTGGCCGGGAGGGGCAGGGCGCCTCCCCCCACCAAGAATTTCAGGGGGAGAACCGAAACGCCTTCCCCCCACCGCGAAGCAAGCTGCAGGACCAGGTAAAGGACTTTCATCCATCCCTACTTTAATGTGCAGCTGTGCAGTCCTGTGAGTGTGGGGGTGCAGCACCTCAGTGGCTGCTTGGAATTTTAGGGGTTCTGTTGTGTCCTTCTGTCCCTTGTTAGGTAAAAAGTGTGAGTTCTGTGCTCCTTCATTGCCAGTTCCCCAGCCTGAGACTCTCGCGATGGTTCGCATGAGCAGTATGTGCCTACCCATAACTCCGAAATGGTGGCTGGAGTGAAGTTGGTCCTCCCCCATACCTGCCCAGCCCTTGGGCACCGAGTCCAAAAGCAACCACTGCCAGGATATGAAGCTGCAAAACTGTGCAAATGTGTGATTAAACAGATGAAAACACCTCTCTGTGCTTTTGTAACTGCACAGCTGCGAAGGGTGGGTGGGGATAAGGGGGTGTCACAGAGTGACGCAAGCACTATGCATGCCTACAACACGCCCACCACAAAATGCAAAGTCAGTTTGGGGAAGGGACAGATCAAAAAACATCGCAGCAAAACACGTGCTTGGAAATCCGCATTTTCCAGGAGAAAACCACAGATGGATCCGAAGTGGCGACTGTGTCATCTGTGCCGAAGGACCTCGACTCACAGTCGCCCTGGAGTAAAAGGCTCATGTAGATGGGCCCCTGATGAAAACTGGCTCTCTAACAGTGGTATTTGCATTTCGAAGGAAGCCTCCACTGGTGCCAATGTAAGGTCACCTTGCAAAGCAAAGAGCAACTTTGAAGAGGTCATTTTTAGGGATGTACAGATTGTATAAAATCCATTCCGTCTATGTTTTGCAGGTTGTCAGGCACCTTTTGTTCCATCATCCGCCCATCAGTGGAATTGGATGTTTTTTTTAGTTTCTGAATTTGCACAAATTTGAATGTGCAAAAGAACACAAATTCCCACAAAATGTGCAAATCCCCCCTCCCCAAGTGCTCATTTTCATGCTTTACCTTATGTGGGAAATGTGCATTTTTGGCCAATTTGTTTGTTTGTTTGTTTTAGCTAGGGATGTACGAAAGTGACTTACCTTTCGCGGATTATGTTGATGGTGGGGGGGACGTTCCGTCCCTCCCCCGGAATCCTGGACGGGGGGGGCAGGTGATCCGTTCCTCCCCCCTGGAATCCTTGATGGCCAGCTGTGCTCCGCGGCAGCTCCGTGGAGCAGCCGGCCTGGCCCAGACCAGCCCAGAGCCGTCCGCAGCTGGATTTCTGGCCGCAGAGGGCTCTGGGGGAAAAAAAAACCGCGTACGCAAATGCCAGCGACTATGGCCACTGCCATTTGCGTTCCTTATTTTTGGCCATCTGAATCTACGTAAATATTTACGTAGACTATGATGGCGAAAATAAAGGGGAACACAAATAGCGTAGCGGGCACTTTTCGCGCCCCTTTTTGATTGACCGTTTTAGGCTACGTAAATCTTTTTTACGTAGAAAGTAAAGTTTTTAAAGTAAAAATCTTTACGTAGGCTAAAATGGCGAATCAAAAAGGGACGCAAATAGTGCCTGCTATGCTATTTGCATTCCCCTTTATTTTCGCCGTCATAGTCTACGTAAATATTTACGTTGACTAAGACGGCCAAAAATAAGGAACGCAAATGGCGGCGGCTGTAGCTGCCGCCATTTGCGTACATGTTTTTGTTTTTTGTTTTAACCCACCCAGCCATGATAGGCTACGTAAAGGTTTACATAGCCTATCACGTCGTGTTTTTTTTTTAAACCTAGCCATGATAGGCTACGTAAATCTTTATGTAGTCTATCACGTCTTTTTTTTTTTTTTAACAAGAGTGGAAATGGCGGTGGCAGCAGCCAGTTGGAAGACCAGCCATCGCCGGAGCCGCCGCCGCCCGGAAGTTCCGTCCCAGGTAAGTCTCGTCCCGGGGGGGATCTGTGGGGGGTGGGGGGTGGCAGGACGTTCCGCCACGGAGTTCAGGGGGCTGAATGCACTGGCATTCAGTCTCACCGAGATCCGTGCTGGAATTCCCTGACATCCCTAGTTTTAGCATATTTTTCTGCTACAAAATTTGCACAAAATTCCCAAGGGTTAAAAAAAAAAGTGGTCTGCAAGTCTGCGGAATCCACCTCACAGGGGAAAAGCTGGTACACTTCAGAATCTGCAGGTTGGATCCACAAAAATCTGAATGTGTTTGGTTCTGTTGAAGATTCCTCTGACACCCCTATTCATTTCCATTCAAGCAGACAGAGAAAGAGTCCCTTCACCCAAATGTCCATGTAGGGATGTACGGATCCCCTTACCTGCAGTCTGTGGTGGGGTCTGCAGGTGGGGGGAGGTGATCCAGTCCTCGCCCCAGAATCCTCCCCAGCCGGCTCCGCTCTGCGGGGAGTCCGCAGGGCTGCCAGCTGGCTCCAGCTGCTGCTGGACTTCCAGCTGGGGCCAGTTTGCGGATGCAAATGTCATCCAGCATGTAAATATTTACGTAGCTAGGGATGGCGGAGACTTCTGCCACGGATTTCAGTGAGGCCGAATGCACTGGCATTTGGCCCCCCAAAAGCCATGGTGGAATGGCCTCCCACCCTCTGCCCCCCCGCGGAATCGCCCCGGAACAAAACTTACCTGGGGCTCTGGCGGCTCTGGCGGCAGCAGCGGCTGGTCTTTCAACCAGCTGCTGCGGCCGCCATTTGCATCCTGCTCTTTGCCCTGATAGGCTACGTAAGTATTTACATAGCCTATCATGGCAAGGAAAAAAAACCAACAGCCTACGCAAATGGCAGCTGCTACAGTGGCCGCCATTAGGGATGGCAGAGAATTCCGCCATGGATCTCGGTGAGGCCGAATGCCATGCATTCGGCCCCCCAAACTCCATGGCGGAACGGCCTGCCCCCCCTGCCCCCCCTGCAGATCTCCCCCGGGACGACACTTACGTGGGGCGGATCTTCTGGGCGGCAGTGGCTGCGGCAGCTGTTCTTCCGACCGGCTCCCACCGCTGCCATTTCCAGTGTTAAAAAAAAAAAAAAAAGACGTGATAGGCTACGTAAAGATTTACGTAGCCTATCATGGCTAGGTTAAAAAAAAAAAACCTGACGTGATAGGCTACGTAAATCTTTACGTAGCCTATCACATCTGACTTTTTTTTAAAAAACTGTGCGTACGCACTATGGCTGCCGCCATTTGCATTCCTTATTTTGGCCCGTCTTAGTCAACGTAAATATTTATGTAGGCTATTACGGCGAAAAAAAGGGGAACACAAGTAGTGTAGTGGGCGCCATTTGCGTCCCTTTTTTCCCCACCGTTTTAGCCTATGTAAATATTTATGTAAGCTATTATAGCGGAGAAAAAAAGGAATGCAAATAGCGCCCACTACGCTATTTACGTTCCCCTTTTTTTCTGCCGTAAAAGCCTACATAAATATTTACGTAAGATAAAATGGTGAAAAATATGGAACGCAAATGGCGGCCGCTGTGGCCGCCGCCATTTGCGTATGCTGTGTTGGTTTTTTTGGCCTGCTGTGATAGGCTATGTAAATACTTACGTAGCCTATCACAGCAGCCTGGTTGGACGCAAATGGCAGCCACTACGGCAGCCACCATTTGCGTCCGCAGCAGCCCATCTGCGGCCAGAACTCCATCTGTGGATGGCCCTGGCCAGCTGCTCTGTGGAGCCGCCGCGGAGTGGAGCTGGCCGGGCAGGATTCCGGGGTGGAGGACTGGATCGCTTCCCCCCATCGAGCATTCCAAGGGGAGGGACGGAGCGTCTCCCCCCCACCGCGAATCAATTCTGCGAAAAGGTAAGTGACTTTCGTACATCCCTATACATAGCCAATCACGGCCAACGGCAGGAACGCAAATGGCATCCCCTACTCCAGACGCCGTTTAGTTTCGCAGCCCAGCAGCGGATGGCTGCGGAATGAAGACGGCGACTTGGACCAGCCGCAGTCAGGTAGGTTCCATCCTGGGGGGGATTATGGGGGGTGGCGGGGGGATAGTCCATTCTGCCACAGTCTCGGTGGGGGGGGCAGATTCCAAAGAATCTGGCCTCATTGGAGTCCTTGGCGGATTTCTCCGCCATCCCTATATCTGTGATCTTAGTCACTCTGATGTGATCACTACATTATACAAAGGCACAGTGCAGTCCTGAATAGGAGGTTTTTGTCTCAGTTCCCCATCCGAGCTCATCACCGTGCCGACTGGTAAGTGCTGCCACTGCCATGATACGTTGCACAGTAATAATCAGCCTCGTCTTCTGGCAGGGCTCCGGCGATGTTCAAATGGCAGGTGTTTGTGGAGGTTTCTTTGGAACCAGAGAAACGAGCTGGGACCCCAGAACCTTGGCCCTTGCTAGAATCTGAGTAATACCATAAGAGATATCGTGGGGAACTCCCAGGCTTCTGCTGGTACCAGGCTATGTAGTAGCTACTGATGCTTAACCCGCTGCTCATGGCACAGGAGAGCTTCACCGTGTTCCCTGGTGACACCGATGCTGATGGCGGCTGAGACAGCACAGGCTGAGCGTTTGATCCTGGAAAAAGAAAGGGGGAGAAACAGTCACATCAACTGCAGCTATACTGATCTTAGCAATAATTGTTATGCATATTCAGCCCTGCCCCACCTGTGCAGCACATCACTAAAAAGCTAACAATGGGAGTCCAGAACATGGTGAAGAGATCTGAGGCCCCAAGGAAAAGAAATCCACAACACTGGATGTCCCTGCAATACTTGCTCTTTATATCAGTCTATAAGGGGAGCATCTTCACTCTACCTAAGTTTCCTCTAATCTGATTGGTCCTGATGATCAAAGGGCTACTTAAAGGAGGATGTGCCATTCTTCGGTGGGTGGAGCTTCTTCCATTTAGCCATGTAGTGTGTGTTTTCACCACTTCCATTATTTTGAACTGTAAACAGTGTTAGGGTTAAACTGCGCATCACGCCATCCACTGAGTTGGGTCAAAATACATAATATTTTGTAATGTTAAATAACTGTGGTGGGCTGTGTGCGATTGGTATCAGGGCAACAGCATGCAGAGGGGATGGTATCCCTTTCCTCTCACACTATGGTCCCAATGAAAATCCCCCCCCCTCAATATTGAAGTCTGCTCCCTCCTGTGCCAGATAGCAGTCTTGAGTGAGTTGGCTATACATGAGACCGTAGCATGGGAGGAAACAGTAACTTCTTCTTCTTCTTCTTCTTCTTCTTCTTCTTCTTCTTCTTCTTCTTCTTCAATTTATTAATCGCCCATCTGGCTGGTCACCCAGCCACTCTGAGCGATGTACAGCATATAATAAAACAGTTTTAAACAATAAAATTCTACAATAAAAACGTTTTCTAAAATACCCTAACCCACCCCAAATGCCTGCCTGAACAACCACGTTTTTAATGCACGGTGGAAGCTCATTAAAGACATTAAAGACTAAAGAATTAACTCTCCTCTTCCATGTCATGATCCAAATCCTGATCCCTGCACACATTTGAGCTAATGTTAAAACACACCATCTTGCAATATCTAACTACATGTTTATTGTAATATGAAATTTGCCCCTTCCAAAGCTGAAAAGTAAAAGGCGAGATGGGCCATTATTTGAAGTGTGATGCTTCATTCTCGTTTGACAAGGCTGCTACCTTCATTGTGTTTAAGTTGTGGGAAGAGGTCAGAATGGGGTTGACTGAATATTTTATTTGAAACCTATTTGGTCTGAAGAGGAGTGGGTAAGATATTTAGATCAAACCCTGATTCTAGCCCCCGTCCTCAACACACATCCCCCCCGCCTCCATGAAGTAATAGGAATTATGCATAATGGGGTCTGTATGTGTCTCTATCCAATTTTCAGTGCATACTTTTTAACTGAATTATTATGCTTATCCCCCCCCCCCCCGAACCTTTGCATAAATTGGTCCACTGAGTCACTGCAGCCAGGAAAGAAGAACTACATTGTTAAATGAGCTCATGTTTTTGCAGGGCATTTACAATGTGGTCCTGTATATCGCCTATCAGATTTGCTTTTTCCTGTATTCTTTTTTTTTTTTAGATCTCATGTTTTTTCTCTCCAAATATGGACTTTGCAAATTTTGGTAAATTCTTTAAGGAAACGAACTGAAACACACACACACACCACATTTAATAGGTACTGTTATTCCTGGTAGGGTAATGACTATGTTGTACATAAATGCAAAATTGCTGTTAAAGAGGAATAGCCCATCAAAAGAAAAAGAAAGGAAGGGGGAGAGAGAGAGAGAAGTGGCAACCCCAATTAAACACTATCATGGCTGAATATTTACAGATTCAAACCCAGGCCTTTCAGAGCAAAGCACTCAAACCCCTGGGCCTGGAAAAACAAATCTGCCAATTTCAGTTTCATCTACATTCAGTTTTGGGGGGATTGTATAAGTGGCCACCCTAAAAGAACCCTCACCTGTCCAAGTGAACAGCACAGAGCTGATTTTATATCCTCTCTCTTGAAAATGGCTTGAATGGGCTCTTGCTATTTTATTCTGCCATTTTATCTTGTTTTTAGTTTACCTTTGTTTATGTATGACATTGTTGTTCCTATGTTTTCAGTGTATAGTGTTCGACACTTTATTCTGGCGAGGGGAGAAACATTTTAAAATGACAAACAAAATAACTAATTATCAGCTCCAGGGCTTTATGGAACGAGGTTGCCCTCTACTGGTTGTAAGAGTTGATGCTGTGGTTATGATCTTCCTCGTATCACCTGGAGTGCTTTTCCAAATATACAAACCACACTTTTGAGTAGGGATGTCAGAGAATTCCACCACGGATCTCGGTGAGGCCGAATGCCAGTGCATTCGGCCCCCTGGAATCCGTGGCAGAATGAAGCCCCCCCCCGCCCCACGAAATGGGCCTGGAACGGAGCACCTACCTGCGGCCATCCGCACTGACTTGTGAATGGCGGCTGCATCTGCAGCCGCCATTTGCTTCTTCCATATAGCTGTGATAGGCTATGTAAATACTTTTTACGCTGCCATTTGCATCCCTGCGGAAGCCGTGATAGGCTACGTAAGTATTTACATAGCCTATCATGGCAAAACTAAGGGAAGGCAAATGGTGGCAGCTACGGCGGCCGCCATTTGCGTTCCCTTTTTTTGGCCGTTTTAGCCTATGTAAATATTTACATGGCTAAAACGGCAAAAAAAAGGGAATGCAAATGGCGGCCTCTGTAGCTGCCACCATTTGCGTTAGCTGTTTTTTTTTGCCGTGATAGGCTACATAAATATTTACATAGCCTATCATGGCAAATACAGGGATGCAAATGGCGGCAGCTACGGCCGCCGCCATTTGCATCCCTGCAGGCTGCCCAGAGGCCGGATGTCCGGCTGCGGGCGGCCCTGGCCGGCAGCTCCATGGAATCTCCATGGAGCGGAGCCAGCCAGAGAGAATTTCGGGGGGAGGGATGGAGCGCCTCCCCCGCACCGTGAATATCACCCTTTGAAAAGGTAAGTGACTTTCGTACATCCCTACTTTTGAGATCATTAGTGCTGGAGACCACCTGAAGTCTGTCTCCTGCAACGGGTTCTGCCTGAAGAAAAATTCTGAACATGAAAGCAAAACCTGAACAGAGCCCTCATTTCAGTCCTCTTTTCTAAGTGGCATCTGACCGTGGGACTGTGTATCTGCCCCTGGGAAAGGAGTAGAAATATTCAGCCACAAATTAGCAAAGGTGTGGTGGGATCACAGCGTCCCCTTCTTTGAGGAGTGAAAGCTGTTGTATGTAGGAGTGCACGAAAGCCACTTACCTGGTCTCGCAGCTTTTCGCGGTGGGGGGGAGGCGCTTCGCTGCTCTCCCCGCGAAGTTCAGGCCGAGGGGGGAGGCTTCTCGCCTCGCCCGGCCGAAATTCAGGCCGGGGGGGAGGCTTCCCACCTCGCCCGGCCGAAATTCAGGCCGGGGAGGTGGCGCCTCGCCCGGCCGCGAAATAAAAAGTAAAAAAAAAACAATGCCCTGATGATAGGCTACGTGACGATTACGTGACGATCTGCAAAGTCAGCCGTGATAGGCTACGTAAATCGTCACGTAGCCTATCGCGGGTGACTTTAAAAAAAAAAAATGCGTACGGCTAATGGCGGCCCCCATAGGGAGCCGTCATTCACGTTCCTTATTTGGTTGCTGTAGTCTACGTAAATCTTTACTTAGACTATGGCGAAAATAAGGGCAACGCTATTCATTACCGAAGTGTAATGGTTTTATTTATTTATTACATTTATATCCCACCTTTTTTCCTCTTTGAGGAACCCAAGGTGGCGTACATAATCCTCCTCCTCTCCATTTTAGCCTCACAACAACAACCTTGTGAGGTAGGTTGGGCTGAGAGTCTGTGACTGGCCCAAAGTCACCCAGTGAGCTTCCATGGCTGAGTGGGGACTAGAACCCAGATCTCCTCGCTCCCAGTCCAACACTCTAGCCACTACACCACACTGGCTCTCTTTAATCATTCTGACATGGCCTCTGTACCATATAAATACAAAATGCAGGTTCCCTATGGGGGAATAGAGTCAGTGGTTCTTGTCTCAGTTCCCCATCCGAGCACATCACTGTGCAAACTGGAAAGTGCTGCCACTGCCATGATACGTTGCACAGTAATAATCAGCCTCTTCTTCGGCCAGGGCTCCAGTGATGGTCAGGTAGCTGGTGGTCTTGGAGGTGTCCATGGAACCAGAGAAATGAGCCGGGACCCCAGAGCCATGGCCCTTGCTGGAATCTGAATAATAATATAAAAGGAATCGTGGGGAACTCCCAGGCTTCTGCTAGAGCCAGGATGTGTGGTACATGAACCCACCACTCTTGGCACAGGAGAGTTTCATGGTGTTCCCTGGTGACACTGATGCTGATGGTGGCTGAGATAGCACAGGCTGAGCGTTTGAACCTGGAAGAAGAAAATGGGAGAAATGGTTACATCAGCTGCAGTCACACTCCCCTGAGCAGTAATGGATTTTGAACCTGCCCCCACCTGTGCACCACATCACTACAAAGCTAAGAATGGGAGTCCAGAACATGGTGAACAGATCTGAGGCCCAAACAAATGGAAAAGGAAACCCACAACAATGGAAGTCCCTGCAATCCTTGCCCTTTATATCTGTCCTCTAAGGAGGGTGGGGACATCTTCACTCTACCTACATGTTAGTCAGCTCCAATCTGATTGGTCCTGATGAGGACTACTTAAAGCAGGGTGCGCCAGTCATGTGTGAGTGGTGTTTCTTCTCTTCGGCTTGGCAATGTGTTTCTTTCCCATCCTTTTGGACTGTAAACATTCTTAGGGCTAATCTACACCTGGCATGAGGCACTGAGTTTGGCATCTTGCAATTGTTTTTGTAATCCTACAAAGCAGCAGTGGGCTGTGTGTGATCAGGATCAGGCCCGTAGCATGCAGAGCGTAGGGTTAACCCAGTTCCTCTCACACAAAGATCCCAAGCAAAATCCCCTCTACATTAAGAACATAAGAAGAGCCCTGCTGGATCAGAGCAAGGGTCCATCTAGTCCAGCATTCCGTTTGCACAGTGGCCAAACAGCTGTTGACCAGGAACCCACAAGCAGGGCATGGGTGCAACAGCACCCTCCTGTCCATGTTCCCCAGCAACGGGTGTACATAGGCTCACTGCCTCTGGTACTTTGGAAGCTGCCTTCCTCCTGTGCCAGATAACAGCTTTGGAGACAGGTGCTTCTCTTTCAGACTATAGCATAAGGGAAAATATAATCTTTCCTTCCGTGCCATGGGCCGAATCCCATACATGGTTTATCTAATTTTGTAATGCACAATCACCCGATGCTTAACTACACATTTATTGTAATTGGTCATCTGGCTCTTATACAGGAGATAATTGAAAGGCAAGTTCAATTGTTCAATCATTCAAGTTCAAAAGTTCAGTCATTCTTTGCAGAGTGATGCTTCGCTCCAGTCTGATAAGGGTGTGCTTGAATTGTGGCAAATGTTCCAGGTGGGGTTGACTGGATATATTTCATTTGAAATTTGAGCTGAAATGGGTTGGGAAGAATGTTTGACAGACACATTAAGATCAAATCCTTCCTTCCTTCCTTCCTTCCTTCCTTCCTTCCTTCCTTCCTTCCTTTCTTTCTTTTAGTGAAATATTTGGAATTAAGTGAAATGGGGTTTGTAATTTTTCCCCTCACCAATTTGCAGAGTGCACATTAAATTAAATGCTTCTTCTTTTAAATATGGCATTTGCATATATTGCTCCAGGGAGTGGCTTTAGGAATCAAACAGGAAATACAGCAGGAAGTACCTTGTTAAACGGTCACTACTTCTTGCTGGATGTTTAAAATGCAATCCAGTACGTTTTTTGCTAGATTGCCTTTGTCCTGTATTGGAATGTTTTAAATCTCAAAATGTTTCTCTTCCAAATATGGGCTCCACATAGGTTGGTAAATCCTTCACAAAAACAAGCTAAAACAAACAACCCCAGTCCCACCACCATCATCTGGCTGCACTGAATAGTTATAGTTATTCCCGGCATGGATGGGACCATAATGTAGTTGCTGGACCTATAGTTGTTACAGATGAGGGGGCTGTCAGAAGGGGGAAATAAATAAATAAATAAATAAATAAATAAATAAATAAAGGGCCACTCTAATTCAGCACTTAAATGGTTGAATACATAGGTATTCAAATCCCAGCTTTTTGGAGAAAAGCCATCAAAGCCCTGGGCATGGATGGATGGAAGTGTCAATTTTGGCTTCAAGTTCTCCAGCATTTTTTTTTTTCAATCTCAAATTCTTTTTTCTCCTGAAAATGGAGAACTTTGCAAATGTTGAGAAAGCCTTATCAGAACTAAAATGAATTTCTCACACATCCCTAACTTATACATTAGAATGAGACTTTTTTTTTAAAATGGTGTCCTCTTCTTTTGATGACAGATTTCCTAATGTTGGCAATGCATAAGTGGCCACCCTAACGCACAGACCCCTCCGCCACCCAGATACACAGTACAGAGGTAGTTTTATATCCCCTCTCTTGGAAATGGTTTAAACGGGAACTTGTTGGATTTATTTTATTCTGCCTTTAAAGGTTAAACCATGTTCTTAGCTTTCTCTTTTTGTATGATACTGATGTTCTCATGTTTTCACAGTATAACGTTTTAGATGATTCCCCACCCCACCTCGAGGATGGAAACACTTAGAAAGAATTACCTAATATCAGCAGCTCCAGTGCTTTATGGGTCAAGGCTGCCCTCTGCTGGTTGTAATTTCTGATGGTGTGGGTAGTTTAGGGCTTGCAGTGTTCCCATAACACTGCAAGCCCTAAACCATAACAGTGCTTTTCCAAATATACAAATCACAGATTTCAGATGGTTATTTCTGGAGACTACTTCATGTCTATCTCCTGCAATGGTCTTAGCTTGAAAAAGAATTCTGAATGTGAGAGAGTGCCATTGAGTGCCATTTTTTGGTAGAAACCTGGTTATGTCAGGATTCCCGTTTTGCCCGGCTGAAAACTCCAATAGCCAAATCAACACTCAGACCAGGGGCTGCATTCCCAAGGCTTTTATTCCATTTACCCTAATGAGGCATACAGATGCAAATTGCTAGAGACTCACAGACTACAAAAGAAACAGCCTTCGGGGAGTCCAAAGGGAAACTACGAAAGTTGATCTCCGTTTGGGAAAAAGGCAGCAAGCTCTCTTAACTTAAGGGGTGGCAGGGGAAGATCTCCCCCTCTCCCGTGACACCTCCAGGCACAGCTGTTGATGCCGAGCCAATCGGGCAGAGCGCCAAAGTTCATCCCCTGAGACTTCCCACTTATGCCTGCGTCTGCGTCTTGCGTCTAAAAGTTCAGGGTGTTCTTCCCTCGCCTCCCCCTGTCCGCCATCACTCCCAGGGATTTGTGAAGGGGGGGGCTCTCCGTGCAGCTGTGCCTCTGAAGCCTGGGAAGGTTCATCCCCCTGCATGTTGCAGCTGTGCCTCAGAATCAGAGCTACTCTGACACTCCATATGCTCAGAAGCAACCCCGACAGGTTATAAATCCAATGCATAAATAAATAAGGGAGCAATCCTATCCCTCCCCCCCGACAGAGTTGGGGAGGGCATAGGATAGTTCAGTTTCCTGGCTCCAGCCTCAGAACCAGGAAACTGTGCTCCTTGCCCCCTCTCCCTCATAGCCGGTGTGGAGAGAAGCACTCTGGTTACCTCTCCGTGCTCAGAAAATGAAGTACAGAGACAGGGGAAAGGGGGTGTTCCTGGTGGTGGGGAGGGGAAGAGACCGGGGTGGCTGCACTATGACCTATCCACTAGTTGTCCCAGCCTCCTTCCTTCCTTCCCCTTCCAAGGTGCTGCTGCTAGAAGTGCAAAATCACTGATTTAGCAGAAATGCAGGGTGGCTGGAGAATGGTGAAGATCACCTCTGCTGGTCTGGCCTCCCGCCTTGCACTAGATACTCAGCAGCCTCGGAGGCTACTGGGTATCCTCATAGGATTGTGCCATATATGAATGAATAAAATAAAGCTTGTTTCAGTCCTCTTTTATATGTGGTATATCAGGCCATGTGAGTTTGCACTTTGCGGCTGCCAGTGGAAAAGGAGTGGATATTTTCTCTCACAAATTTCCAGCGGCTGTGTTGAGAACACTGCGTCCTCATCTTGGAGGAGTTAAAACTGTTGTAGACCTTTCGAGCCAGTGTGGTGTAGTAGTGAGAGTGCTGGACTGGGAGCCAGGAGATCGGGGTTCTAGTCCCCACTCGGCCATGGAAGCCCACTGGGTGACTTTGGGCCAGTCACTGACTCTCAGTCCAGCCTACCTCGCAGGGTTGTTGTTGTGAGGATAGAATGGAGAGGAGGAGGGTAATGCAAGCCGCCTTGGGTTCCTCGCAAGAGGAAAAAAGGCAGGATATACATGCAATAAATAAATATAACTAAACCTTTAATGCTTCTGCTGTTGTGGCAATGCCAATTTCACACTGGTCATATAGACCGCTCCTGCTAGAGTACAAGTAAAGTCAAAAAGAAATTATACAAACAAACCTGCTGACTGATGCTGCACAATCAACAGTGGGGCAGTGGGAAACTTTGAATGGGGCAGCAGCTTGTAATGATAGTCCCCATAGCCACACTCCAGGACACACACACACACACACACACAGAATTTAGATTTTTTGTTACATTCAGCAGAGATAACCATCTGCTTAGCAACCCTATCATAGTACACAGTCAACCAAAACCAACACACCAAAACTAAAAACTCACAATTCAGTTGACAGGACCCGACTGCAATCATATGTGACAGTACACAGGTGTCAACCCATTGCACTCGGTAGGGCTTAGTGCTGAGTGCCATCAGCCGCGGCCCCAATTTTGCTCAGGCTCCCCTGCCACCCCCAGCTTGCTCAGGCTTCCCTGCTGCACCATTTTCTTTCTTTTTTAAAAAAAAAAATGTGCATGGCACTTGCATTCATGCAATCAATGTTGCACATATGTTTGCCAGTGGGAAATCATTGTAATAGGACATAACTGAACGTGTAATTATTTTAGCCACTCCGATGTAGTCTCTGCATTGAATAAATGAAGAGCGCAGGGGAATAGGCCCGAAGGTTCTTGTCTCATTTCCTCATTAGAGCACAGGGATATTCACCATAACTCCTAGAGTGCTTTTCCAAAAATACAAATCACATTTTTCAGGTCATTAGTGCTGGAGACTACCTGAAGTCTGTCTCCTGCAACAGTCTGAACCTAAGGAAAAATCCTGAATGTGAAAGTGATGTGTAACAAGGAGAGTCCCTCATTTAAGTCCTCTTTTATGGGTGGTATCATGTCATGTGACATTTCAGCTTTCACTTGGAAAGGGGCAAGAAATATTCTGTCACAAATTCCTAACAGGGGTGCTGGGATCACAGTGTCCTCATCTTTGATGAGTTAAACTGTTGTAGAGCGTTAAGAGTTGTGCTGCTTCTGCCATGCCGATTTCACACTGGCCATATGGACTTCTCCTGCAATAGTAGCATGAGCAGGGATTTTTGGATTTTGTTAAATCCATTCCATCTGTGTTTTGCAGAATGACTGCGGGGTGTCTTTTGTTTCATCATCCACTCATTGACAGAACTGGTTTTTTTAACCCCCCCCCCCCAGAATTGCATTTATGGATTCTACTTGAGCTTATTCGTGCATTAGTCCATTTGTACATATGTACACTTGCACTTGCTTTCAAACTGTGGTGCTGGAGAAGACTCTTACGAGTCCCCTGGACTGCAAGGAGGTCAAATCAGTCAATCCTAAAGGAAATCAACCCTGAGTGCTCATTGGAAGGACAAAGACTGAAGCTGAAGCTGAAATATTTTGGCTACCTAATGCGAAGAGAAAACTCTCTGGAAAAGACGCTGGGAAAGACTGAAGGCAAAAGGAGAAGGGGACGGCAGAGGACGAGATGGCTAGATAGCATCACGGATGCAATGAACTTGAGCACGCTCCGGGAGAGAGCGCAGGACAGGAAGGCCTGGCGTGCCACGGTCCATGGGGTCACGAAGAGTTGGACACGACTGAACGACTGAACAACAACAAGAACACTTGCACTAATGCACACTTATTATTATTTATTACATTTAAATAATGTAATGCCTTTTTTCCTCTTTAAGGAACCCAAGGCGGCGTACGTAATCCTCCTTCTTTCCGTTGTATCCTCACAACAACAATCATGTGAGGTAGGCTGGGCTGAGAGTCTGTGACTGACTGGCCCAAAGTCACCCAGTGAGCTTCCATGGCCGAGTGGGGACTAGAACCTGGATATCCCGGCTCCCAGTCCAACACTCTAGCACACTTGCACTAATACGCATTAGTAAATGTAAATGTCTGCACCCCCCAGTGAAAAATCAGTGTGCAGATCCACAGAATCCATGTACTTAATTTTTTTTTTAAGCCAGTTGCAGCATCATTTGCAGGACAGTTACACAGAAATCCAAAACTCACTTAACTCCATTGCAGATTTATTTTACATCCCTAATCATGAGCCAGTAGAGCATCAGTGGCGTAGTCAGAGATTTTAAAGGTGGAAGGAGCTCATCATGAGAATCGCCATAGACACCCCCCAGGACGTATCTAACACCTGAATGTCTTTGCCCTCTTCAGGTGTTCTAAGTCCGGGGAGAGTAAACATGCTCCTCTATCCATGGAGGATATACCTCTGATTTAAAACCCTGGTTTTCCAGCATTCCCATAATATTTGTTGGGGCTGCAGCAAGGAGAGAAAGAGCTAAGCTCCCGCACTCCATCAGCCATGGTCCCAGTGCTACTTAGTGCTCCGCTAAGATTGATCATGCTTCCCTCCGGCTCCTTTTTGTACTAAAAAATGAACATGCTATTTGAATTCACACAATTAATATCACATCTAGGTTGTCCTAATTAGTGACCTTCCAGGGGGAAATAATTGTTTCCATCTGTGTTTTGCAGACTGTGAGGTGTCTTTTGTTTCATCATCCACCCATCGACAGAACTGGATTTTTTAAAACAGAATTGCATTCTACTTGTGCTTATTTGCACATTAGTGCATTTGCACATGCGTGCACTTGCGCTAATGCACACTTGCACTAATGCACACTTGCACTGATGCACATTAGTAAATGCAAATTTGTGTGCTCACCCTCCCCCCAGGGAAAAACCAGTCTGCAGAACCATGGAATCCATGTGCTTCCAAAAAAAAAAAAGCTGGTTGCAGCAGAATTTGCAGGACAGATACATATAAAGCCAAACTCATTTAACTCCATTGTGGATTTATTTTACATCCCTAAACATGAACCAGTATAGCGGCACTGGAGCAGTAAGATATTATTTTAAAGGTGGTGGGAACTCATCACAAGAGTTGCCATAGACACCCTCCCAAGACATATACTGTATATCACTTGAAGGTCTTCGCCCTCTTCAGGGGTTCTAAATCCAGGAGAGTAAGCATGATCCTCTATCCACAGGGGCTGTACCTGTGATTAAAAACCCTTATTTCTCAGTATTCCCATAATATTTTTTGGGGCCACAGAAAGGAAAGAGTTACACTCCCACACTCCATCAGCCATGGTCCCAATGCTAATTATGCTCCATCAAGATTGAACATGCTTCCCTCCGGCTCCTTTTTGCACTAAAAATGTACATGCCAATTGCATTCACACAATTAATGTCTCATCCAGTTTGCCATAAGAAGTGACCTTCCAGTCAGAAAGGAATTGTAATGGAACGCCACCGAAAGGGTATTGGTTTCAGTGGCTGTAATGTGGTCCCTGCATTGTGTAAACAAAGAGCACAGGCTGAGGGAGCAGAGCTGGAGGTTCTTGTCTCAGTTCCCCATCCGAGCACATCACCGTGCAAGCTGGGAAGTGCTGCCACTGCCGTGACCTGTTGCACAGTAATAAACAGCCTCGTCTTCTGCCTGGGCTCCCGTGATGGTCAAGTAGTGGGTGTTCCTGGAAGTGTCTTTGGAACCAGAGAAACGAGCAGGAACCCCAGAACCTTGGCCCTTGTCAGAATCTGACTTATAATTCAAGAGATATCGTGGGGAATTCCCAAGCTTCTGCTGGTACCAGGCTATGTAGTAGCTACTGATGCTGAACCCGCTGCTCATGGCACAGGAGAGCTTCACCGTCTTCCCTGGTGACACTGATGCTGATGGCGGCTGAGACAGCACAGGCTGAGCGTTTGAACCTGGAAGAAGAAAATGGGAGAAACGGTCACATCAGCTGCTGCCACACTCCCCTGAGCAGTAATTGTGATGAACATGGAACCCTTCCCCACCTGTGCACCACATCACTAAAAAACTAAGAAGGGGAGTCCAGAACATGGTGAAGAGATCCGAGACTCAAACAAAAAAAGAAAAGGAAACTCACAACAATGGATGTCCCTGCAATGCTTGCCCTTTATATCAGGCATCTATGGGGTTGGGGGCTCTTCACTCTACCCACGTGTTAGTCAGCGCCAATCTGATTGGACCTGATGATCACCGGGTTACTTAAAGCAGGATGTGTCAGTCTTGGGTAATCACTGCTTCTTCCCTTTGGCTGTTTATTATGTGTGTCTGGGGAAGTACTAGTCCCCCTCTACTCAGCACGAGTTAGGCCTCATCAGGAGTACTGTGTCCAGTTTGGGGCACCGCACATTAAGAAGGATGCAGACAAGCTGGAGAGGGTTCAGAGAAGGGCAACAAAGATGATCAGGGGACTGGAAACAAAGCCCTATGAGGAGAGACTGAAAGAACTGGGCATGTTTAGCCTTGAGAAGAGAAGACTGAGGGGAGATAAGATAGTGCTCTTCAAGTCCTTGAAAGGTTGTCACAGAGAGGAAGGCCAGCATCTCTTCTTGATCATCCCAGAGTGCAGGACACAGAATAATGGGCTCAAGTGACAGGAAGCCAGATTCTGGATGAACATCAGGAAAAACTTCCAACTGTTAGAGCAATACGACAATGGAACCCATGACCTAGGGAGGTGGTGGGCTCTCCCACACTGGAGGCATTCAAGATGAGGCTGGGCAGCCATCTGTCAGGGATGCTCTGACTAGGATTCCTGCACTGAGCAGGGGGTTGGACTCGATGCTCTTGAAGGCCCCTTTCAACCCTACTATTCTATGATTCTATGTCCCACCCACCCCTTCTTTTGAATTGTAAGTATTCTTAGGGCTAAACTACATATTAAATGAATCACTGTTTTTGGCATAGTGCAGTGCGTGCGTGCGTGCGTGCGTGTGTGTGATACCAAAAAGCAGAAGTGTGACAGACACATTATGATCAAACCCTAATTCTCCTTTTCTTTTCTTTTCTTTTCTTTTCTTTTCTTTTCTTTTCTTTTCTTTTCTTTTCTTCTTTCCTTTGTGTGTGTGTGTGAAGTATTCAGAATTAAGTGAAATTGTGCCTCTATGTGTTCCCCAATCCAGTTTGCAGTGTACGCATTTAATTACTTTCTTCTTCTTCGTCTTCGTCTTCGTCTTCGTCTTCTTCTAAATTATATGTTTGTATCCATTGCTCCAGGGAGTGACTGTAGCCAGAAAAGAGGACATGCAAGAGGAATAACCTCATTAAAGGGGCAATAATTGTTGTTGGATGTTTACAGTCCTGTACTTCTTCTGTCAGATTCTCCTTGTTCTGCACTTGGATGTTTTAAATCTCAAATTCTTTCTCTCCTGAATATGGACTCTGCAGGTTTTGGCAAATCCTTAACAAAAATGAGCTTATCCCCCAATTCAAATACCAATGACTGAGAGATAGGGACGGATGAGCCCATTTCTGTCCAGGGTAGGGGGAGCTCAACAAGCTGCCCCCCCTGCTAGTTCAGCCCAAACCTGCTGGGCGAGATTCCCCACTCGCCCCACCCACCTGCAAGCTGCCCCTTCTCTGCATGCCAAGGACTCCAGTCAAGCCCTTGTCCTCATGCTGGCTGTCAAGGGCTGGCGTGGGGAAGAAAGGCTTTGGTGCCAAGAGGGGAAGAAAGCAGTGCCTCCTTCTCTTCCTTCCCCCATCCTTGCTTCAGCAGCAACAGCGAGGGACAGGCTGGTTGTTTTACGTAAGTGTGCAAGAGACTAATGGAAAACAACCGGCCTGTCCCGCGCCACTGCCACTCCAGCGAGGATGGGGGAAGGAGGAGAGGCGCTGCCTTCTTCCCCTCTTGGCGATAGGCAGCTGGCTCGCTGAGGGAGCAGGCGCCCATGCTCTTGCCCGACTCAGCTGCCGCAAGTCGGGCAAGAGCTCAGGTCCACGAACTGGCATCCGGGGGGCCAAAACAGCAGCTTCTCGCCAGGCTTCAAGCCCCAACTGGACGCTCGCACCATCCCCACTGAGAGAAAAGCCTTCAAAGCATAGACGGAAGACAGCCTCAGAACTGGTTTGTCCAGTATTCTCCCCCCACCCTAATTTTTTTTTCATCCATAATATGGAGAACTTGGTGAATTATGACAAATTCTCATCAAAACTGAACTGGAACGAGTTTCCGGCTCATCCCTATCTCATGAATTAGCTTATGAAAATTTTCAGAAAATCAGTGTTCTCTCCTGTCTTATTCTTTTCGAAATGCGTTTCCTCATACATCCTCTCTCTTGAAATGGCTTCAACGGGCATTTCCCTGGGTCATTTTACTCTGCCTTTTACAGTTAAAAGTTGTTCTTCATTTTCTATTTTTGTATGATTGTGTTCTCGTATTTTCACGGTACATCATTTTGGATGCTTGCTTTCCCACCTGCTGACTGTGGAAACATTTTAAAATAATTAAGGGCACAGTCCTATAGCCACTGGACAGTGTCTTGACTGACATAGGATATTTCGGTTTCTGGGACACGAGCTCAGAGTCAGGGCTCCAAGCTTGGTTCACAGAAACCTCTAGGGATGGCGGAGAATTCTGCTGCGGACTCAAATGAGGCTGGTTTCTTTGGAATCCCCCCCCCCGGAGTCCGTGGCAGAACGGACTAACCTCCCTGCCACCCCCCAGAATCCCCCCTGGGATGGAACCTACCTGGCGGAGGCTGGTCCGGGTCGCTGTCTTCATCCACTGCCAGGCTGTGGAAAAAATGGCATCCGGCGTAGGGGACGCCATTTGCGTCCCTGCTGTTGGCTGTGATTGGCTACGTAAATATTTACATAGCCTATCACAGCAAACAGCAGGGACACAAATGGCATCCACTACACCAGACGCCATTTGCGACTGCAGACCGGCGGCTTTGCAGACTCCCCGCAGAGTGGAGCCAGCCAGGGAGGATTCCCGGGGGAGGACAGGATCACCTCCCCCCACCTGAGGACCCCCCACAGACCCCCGGTAAGGGGATCTGTACATCCCTAGCCAGAGCACAGAGGAGAGGATCCCCTCCATGATCTGCCTGCCCTGCATCGGATAGTTGGCTGCTTCCAGGTTTGGAGGCAACAGACTATTTCTTTGATTGATTGATTGATTACATTTATATCCCATCTTTCTTCCACTGTGGAACTCAGGGTGGCTACATGTGGTTCCCAGGTGGTCTCCCCTCCAAGCACTGACCAGACCCAGACTTGCTTAGCTTTGGCAAGGTGGCTGCCTCATGTGCCTTCAGACCTTGCCCTGGGACCATCCCTGCAGGATTGCTTCCTCCATAAGTAATATCAGCTCCAGTACTTTCTACGCTGACCTCTATATGTCACATTTGCTGACAGAACAATAGTTCAGGTGTTCCCATCACACCACAGAATGCTTTTCCAGATATGCAGATCAGACTTTTCAGACGGCTAGTGCTGGAGGCTACCCCGCATCTCCTGCAACACCCTAAGCGTGAAGAAGAATTCTGACAGTTAACACTTGTTTAAGCTCTGATTTGTAGGTTGTATCAGGCCATGTGAGTTTGCAGTGGGATAGGAGTACATACACTGTGGTGGGACGTGGGAGAGGGCCTTCTCTGCTGTGGCACCCCAGTTGTGGAATGCCCTCCCCTTGGAGGCCCGATTGGTGCAGACTAGGGGTGTACAAAACCCACTTACTGTTCCAGTCTGGGCATCCGCGGGGTGTGGGGAGGTGATCCGTCCCTCCCCCCGGAATCCTGCCTGGCTGGCTCCGCTCCGGAGTGAGTCTGTGGAGCCACCAGCCAGGCTGGTCTGCAGCCGGACTTCCGTCCACTCTGCTGCTGGGCTGTGGCCTCAAATGGTGTCCGGCATAGGGGATGCCATTTGCATCCCTGCTCTTTTCAGGGATAGGCTACATAAATATTTACGTAGCCCATCACGGCTAAAGCAGGGACGCAAATGGTGTAGCGGACACCATTTGCATCCCTGCTCTTTGCTGTGACAGGCTCCATAATATTTATGTAGCCTATCACTGAAAAGAGCAGGGACACAAATGGCGTCCCCTATGCCGGACACAATTTGGAGCCGCAAACCGGCAGTGGATGGAAGTCAGGCTGCAGATGGGCCTGGCTGGTGGCTCTGCACACTCACCGTGGAGCGGAGCTGGCTGGGGAAGATTCTGGGGGGAGGGACAGATCACCTAACACCCACCGCGGACGCCCCAGACTGGAACCGTGAGTGGGGTTCGTACACTCCTAGCTGCTAGACAGTGTCTAGATGGCCATCAGAATTTTGTTTGTTTGTTTGTTTTTGGGATTTGAGCTTAATATGTGCAGTACTAGAGGCATAATTCCTCTATTGTTGCTCATGTGAAGCGTTCCCGGCCCCAAACTGCACATATTTAAATATGCACATTTTTTAAGCTCCCTTTTTCATAAAAAAAAGCAGCGAAATAGTGGGCGCCCACCAGATGGGCCTGGGGGGAGTGTGGGCGACTCACTGAGCTTGTTGGGGCTCAAGCATGGGTCCAGGGGGGCAAGTGGGGGGCACTTCAGTGGGTGCCTGGAGAATTCAGGCAGGGGTGGGTTCACACATCCCTAGTTATAACACTTCCAGTGCACCATCTGGCCTCCCCCACTTGATCTGATGCACCCTGACTAGACAGCTGAAATTGGCCATCTAGCTTCAAAGGCGGGGTGGTCAAAGCACAGAGGTGAGGATCCCCCCATGTGCCACATGCTCTGCATTGGATAGTCAGCCACCTCTGATTTTGGAGGCGGCCAACTATCCCCATAGGATTGCACATTAAAAAATGCACTTGCCAACCACATCCATGCATGTAATATCACCTCCAGTTTGCCATAAGAAGTAGGGATATCGGAGAATTCCGTGATGGATCTCAGTGAGGCCAAATGCCAGTGCATTCGGCCCCCCGAAATCCATCACAGAACAAAGCCCCCGTCCCCCCAACCCACGAAAGGCATGCGAAACGGAGCACTTAACTGCTCCCATCCGCGCTGCTTGCGAATGGCGGCTGTCCTGCGGCCGCCATTCACTTCCTCCTCTTCATAGCCGTGATAGGCTACGTAAATACTTATGTTGCATCCCTGTGGAGGCCATGATAGGCAACTTAAGAATTTACATAGCCTATCACAGTGGGGGGGGGAACCCCAGCATACGCAAATGGCGGCAGCTACCGCCATTTGCATATGCTGGGGTTTTTCCCCCTGCCGTGATAGGTTATGTAAATATTTATGTAGCTATCACAGCTCAATACAGGGACGCAAATGGCAGCAGCTACAACAGCTGCCATTTGTGTCTCTGCAGGGCTGCCCAGAGGCCGGATGTCCGGCTGCGGGTGGCCGGAGCTGGCTGGTGGCTCCGCTGCTTGGCTTCGGAGCAGAGCCGGCCGGGCAGAATTCCGGGGGGAGGGATGGAGCACCTCCCCCCCACCATGGATGCCCCTGCATGGAGCCAGGTAAGGGATTCATACATCCCTAATAAGAAGTGACCTTCCAGTGGGAAATAATTGTAATGGGACGTGCAAAGTGTAACGATTTTAGCCACCCTGACGTAGGCCCTGTGTGGTTTCAATGAAGAGCACAGGCCCCATGAGGGAATAGAGCAGGAGGTTCTTGTCTCAGTTCCCCACTGGAGCACATCACCGTGCAAACAGAAAATTGTTTGCATAGTCATCATGTGTTGCACAGTAATAATCAGCCTCATCTTCTGCCTGGGCTCCAGTGATCATCAAATGGGCGGTGTTACTGGAGGCGTCTTTGGAACCAGAGAAACGAGTGGGGACCCCAGGGCCTTGGCACTTGATGGAATCTGAATAATAATGCAAGAGGAATCGTGGGGAATCGCCAGGCTTCTGCTGGTACCAGGACACATAGTAGGCGCCGATGATGAATTCACTGTGGATGGTCATGGCGCAGGAGAGTTTCACCGTGTTCCCCAATGACACTGATGCTGATGGCAGCTGAGACAGTGCCGGGTGAGAGTCTGAACCTGGAAGAAGAAAGGGGAGAAAGTGTCACATCAGCACCAGCCATATTTGGCAATAATTCCGATGCAGATCTAACCCTTCCCCACCTGTGCACCACATCACTAAAAAGCTAACAACGGGAGTCCAGAACATCGTGAAGAGATCTGAGGTCCCCAGATAAAGAAAAGGAAACCCACAACACTGGAAGTCCCTGCAACACCTGCCCTTTATATCAGGACTCTATTGGGGGGTGGGGACATCTTCGCTCTACCTACATGTTAATCAGCTGCAGTCTGATTGGTCCTGATGATCATGGGGCTAATTAAAGCAGGAGGTGCCAGTTCCATAGATGTGCCTTTTGCAGTGGGTTCTGCTTCTTCCCTTTGTCTTTGTAAATTACGCCCCCCCCATTCTTTTGTACCATAAACAGTCTTTGGGATAAACTACTCATTACACGAAGCACTGATTCTGGGAGCGTGTGATTGTTTTTGTGATGTGAAAAAGCAGCCCTGGGGTGTTTCCATGGTACGCAGAAAAGAGGGCATCCCTTTCCTCTCACACCATGGTCCCAATGAAAATCCCCTTGACCTTCTGAGTGTGTCTCCTTCCTGTGTGCCAGATAGCAGCTCTGGAGAGGATGATTTTCTTTGGAACTGCAGCATATGAGGAAAAACTAACTTCCTCCTTTCATGCCATGGTCTGAATCCTGATCCCACCCAGACTTCTTTTATTTAATGTTAAAACACACTTATGGAATGCTTAACTACACATTGACTATAATATGTCCTTTGTCCCTTATAAGTGTGATAATTAAAAGGCAAGATGTGCCATTCATTACAAACTTCAAGTTTAATAAGGCTGTTCCTTTCAAGCTGCTTGAGCTGTGTTAATTTCTGGAGCAGGGTGTGTGCGTGACTAGATATTTCATTTGATACATATTTGATCTGAAGGGGAGTGGGTAAGATATTTATATCAAACCCTGATATAAAAAGGCTATGGCCGCCGCCATTTGTGTCCCTGCTAGCCAGCGGCCGGATGTCCGGCTGCTGGCGAAGCCAGCCGGCGGCTCCACAGAATCCCTGTGGAGCACAGCCGGCCGGCAAGGATTCCGGGCAGAGGGACGGAGCGCCTCCCCCCCACCATCAACATAATCCACGAAAGGTACACTTTCATACATCCCCACCGCCACTGTAGCAGGGATGGAGGAGAAGAGGAGAGATGCTTCCTTCTTCCCTCTGCCTGATCTCCTACAGCAGCACTGAGGGACAGTCTAGTCATTTTATGCCAGCCTCTTCCACTCGCGTAAAACGGCCAGCGTGTCTCTTGTCACCACCACCACTGTAGCAACGAGGGAGGACGAGGGGAGAAGTGCTCCCTCCTTTCCCTCTCTGTGACAGGCAGATCGCTGAGGGACCGGGCACCCACACACTTGCCCAACTCAGCCTATGGCAAGTTGGGCCAGAGCAAGGGTCTGAGGACTGGCATCCAGAGGGCTGAACTGGTGATTTCTCGCTGGGCTGGAGCCCCAGCCAGATGCCCACACCATCCCTAGCTCGAACGAAGTCTCTGCTGCATTGTATGCACACCCGATTCAGCCTCCTTAGGGAATAAAAGACGAGGTTCTTGTCTCATTTCCCCATTGAATTGTGCCACTGTGAAAGCGGCGCTGTCCGTCATACTCAACTGAACAGTAATAAACAGCATCGTCTTCTGCCAGGACTCCGGTGATGGTCAAATAACAAGTGTTACCAGATATGTCTTTGGAGCCGGAGAACCGAGATGGGACCCCAGAGCCTTGGTGTTTGTTGGAATCTGAATTATACCACAAGAGGTATCGTGGGGAATTCTCAGGCTTCTGCTGGTACCAGAAGATGGTAAAACCACTGATGCTGATGCCCCTTGTCATGGCACAGGACAACTTTGCTGTGTTCCCCGGTGACACCGATGCTGACAGTGGCTGCGACAGCAGGAGCTGAGAGTTCGACCCTGGAGAAAGAATTTTGTTGAAAGCGTCACACTCACTCTGCTCATCAGCTGGGCTCCTCTGAGTGGTAATTCTGATACAGATTTGACCTGCTCTTACCTATGCACCACATTGCTACAAGGCTAAGGACGGGAAGCTGGAACATGTTGATGAAACAGTCCCCGTAAGAAAAGGAAACAAAACTCACACCATTGTGGATGCTTCCAAAATTCTCCATTATATCAGTCCTGCTTGTAGAGGCGGAGCTGTAGCTCCACTCCACCTTCATGGTAATCAGCTCTATCTTGATTGGTCGTTATGATCCTATGGAGAGTTGGAGGAAGGATGTAGCACTCTTTGCTTATTCATGCTTTAGTCTAATGATGCTAGGGATGGCACAGAAATCTGTCACGGACTCCAGTGAGGCCAGATTCTTCAGAATCCAGCCCCCCAGAGTCCGTGGAGGAATGGACTACCCCCCCCACCTCCACCCCCCAAAATTGCCCCAGGATGGACCTTACCTGGCAGTGGCAGCTGCTCCAGGTTGGGTCATCGTCTTTCTTCCACAGCTGGGCTGCAGAAAGAAATGGCGGCTGTTGTAGCAGCCGCCATTTGTGTCCCTGACCATGATAGGCTACGTAAATATATATGTAGCCTATCATGGCTAATGCAGGGACACAAATTGCGGCTGCTACGCCATTTGCGTCCCTGTGTTAGCCGTGATTGGCTACGTATATATTTACATAGCCTATCACGAAAACAGCAGGGATGCAAATGGTGTAGCGTCTGCCATTTGCGCCCCTGCTCTTTGCCATGATAGGCTACATAAATATATATGTAGCCAATCATGGCCATGGGCAGGGAAGCAAATGGCGGCTGCTACGATGGCCGCCATTTGCGGCCGCAGCAGCCTGGCAGCAGATGGCAATCCAGCTGTGGATGGGCCTGGCTGGTGGCTCTGCAGACTCACCACAGAGCGGAGCTGGCCAGGCAGGATTCTGGGGGGAGGGACAGATAGCCTCCCTCCCCCGTAGATGCCACCAGCCGGAATGGTGAGTGGGGTTCGTACACCCCTAAATGATGCTCTACTCTGGTGTACTACTCTACTCAGCTTCAATCGGCTGTCTAGGCAAACATGCAGGGCAGGAGAAATGCAGAGGGAATGACCCCCTCGGTGCTTCTCCTGCCCTGCATTGGATAGGCAGCCACCTCTGAGTTCGGAGGCGGCCCCCTATCTGAATAGGATTGCACCCTAAGTGGAGGCTGGATGGCTATCTGTCCGGGAAGCTATAGCTACAGTCCTGTACTGCAGATCCTGCCTTGAGCAGGGGGCTAGACTAGATGGGGGAGACATTTGTTCAGTTTGCATTTTACCTAATTTTGCACTTTTGAATCACTATGCAAACCGAAACTTAGTTAGCCTTCAAAATTCGCCCTTCTCCGAATTTTGCAATGGAGTTCTCTAATCAAAAAGTATGTAGGGAATAGACTTCAGCAGGGGAAATAACATTCAGGCATGGAATATATTAGGAAAATTGCTTTCAAACGTTGTTATATTAGGCAACAATGCATACAATAAATGTATGTATTCAGAGAAAAGCCCTCCAAAATGCTTATGGATTTTCATGCAAACTTCTAAGAAATATTCTCAAGGTTCAGGATGAACCAAGTTTAAGATTGGAAACCAAAACTGACAGGTTTGTCTAGATGAATTCCAAGATCCCTTCCAACACTATGGGTCAGATTAGGACCATGGGACAGACATGATCTTCTGATCTTGGAAGCTAAGCAGGGTCAGCCCTGGTTAGTATTTGGATGGGAGACCGCCTGGGAATCAGGCTTCCTGCATTGAGCAGGGGGTTGGACTCGACGGTCTTGTAGGCCCCTTCCAACTCTAGGATTCTATGTCTATGTCTATGTCTTGTTAGAAATGGGCAACAACACTTGTCAGTTAATTGTTTGGGCCAGTTGATAGTGATAGTTATGATAATCTTTCTGTCCTTGCTGACTAATCCTTTCTCTCTGGTAAATAGGGGGTTAACTTGCTTAACTTGGCTTTAATTGCCCTTTGTCTGCTCTTATATCTTGACCACTTCCCTTCTTGTCTTGCCTCCTCCCTGTTTTCTTGTCCGTCTGCAATGAGGTGCTGTTTTATTTTCCGGCAGCTGAGATGACTATGTATGTTCCTCCCCCCCCCTTTTTTCTTTTACCTTGAATAAAGTTTTTTATCCTTCTTTTTCACCTTGACTGTGTCTTACCAGACTGTTTATTGCAAGTGCTATCTGCAAACTTCTCAAACTGCTTCCCGGTATTCCCACATGCCTCACCACTGCTTTAAAGGCTGGTAATGTCAGGGCCCAATGCAGCTAGATAGGGTGTGAGTTCCACAGTCTGGAGTCCACCACACGAAAGGCCCTATCTCTTGTACCCACCACCCAAGTCCATCTTACCAGCAGCAGATCTGAATGCATGGGTAGATTCATTTTGGTTTGGGTGGTGCTTCAGGAAAAAAACAAAACAAAACTATTTTCTTTTGTCAGTCCTGAATCTTCTACTGTCAATCAGTTTCATTGTGGGGGGTTCCTAAGCCCTAGCATTATGGGAAGGGAAGAAAAAAAGCTTGTCTATCCACATCCCCACATCATGCTTTGAGATTCTGATCATTTATCTTTACAACATCTGTATGTGGAAGGCTAGGCTGTGAAAAGGGAGTGCCCAAGCCCACCGAATAATAAGCTTTTTGGAACCATAGAGATTTCAACTTGGGGATCCAACTTTTTGACTCAGTTTTATCTATTATATATGGCTGGTCACCAATCTGGTTTCATACAGCCCTTGGCAGAGAGCCAAGGGCCTCATGAGAGCCAAGATCTTTAACAGCCATGAAGCATTTATCCACTGACCCAGCAGGATGCCAAGCCAGGCACAACAGATGTTGGAGGGTGCTGTAGCACTTATGTTCTGCTTGTGGGTTTCCTGTGGGCAGATGGATGGCCACTGTGTGAACAGAATGCTGGACTAAATGGATCTTGCTCTGATCCAGCATGACTCTGATGACTCTGATGATGTTGATGATGATGATTTTATTCTGGAGCCATTAATCACCCCCACTTGCACCCTCCCAGAGATTCCCCGCACTCACCTGGACCTGTCCACAAGTGCCCACCATTTTCCCAAGCTTGTTTTTTTTTAATGAAAAAGGAGGTCTTTAAAAATGTGCATATTTAAATATGTACAAATTAGGGCTGGTAAATGCTAATCAATGCAATATTAAAGGCATAAACGGCCCATTTACACCTCTAATACTAAGTAAATCAAACTTTCCCAGCCCAAATTTGCACATATTTAAATATGCACATTATTAAGACCTCCTTTTTTTCCATAAAAGCAAGCTCGGGAAAATGGTTGGTGCTCAGACAGGATACAGAGTAAGTGTGGGTTTGTGGGGCAAGAGTGTGGGTCTGGGGGGCCTTGAGAAGGACCAGTACTTCAGCGGGCCCCCACCGAAACAGGACAGGGGTGGCTCCGTCCATCCCTACTTGCATGTGTGAGGTTGTTTCTTGTTGTAGAGAGCTGAACTGAAGGGAACAAAGGCATTGACAGTCATGGGTGGATGGAACACCGGTCGATAATAATCAAGAATGCAAATGATTTCATGTTTGAATGAAATGGCCGTTTATGGTATGTCTGCAGAAATATGTATGTAAGGATATCAAAGAAATGCCAGGTGTTCTTTTCTGTTGCAACAGATGAATGACCGACCACAACAAGAAGCAGCAAAATTGGGAAGGAGAAGTTCATATAGTGCATGGCCTGAGAGATCCATGCCTGAGTACCCTGATCAGTCTAGGGTGCCTGGCCGTGTGCTTAACAAACCACAAATAGAGATGTGCAGATTGTGAATAATCCATTCTGTCTGTGTTTTGCAGATCGTCAGGCATGCAAAAGTGTGCTAATTCCCCCAGAATGCACATTTTCCTGCTTTAGCCTATGGAAGAAATCCAAATTTGGAGGTGTGTTTGTTTTTTGGCGTATTTCTCTACAATGAAATTTGCACAAAATTCCCAAAGGTTGGTCTGCAAGTCTGAGGAGCCAGCCAAACAGGGGGAAAGCCAGTTTGCAGAGGAATCCATGGGTCGAATTCATAAAAATCCAAGCTTGTTTCCTTTTGTTGAGGATTATTCGGGCATCCCTAGTAAAAACTCATATACACAGAATGAGACCTCAAATTAAAGAAGAACTCTCATCCAAGATTACACAAATGAATTTGTTACCTTCCAAGAGAATCGGTCTGAGATCCCCGTGGGCCTGGTATCATCAAGGCATTTGATGAGTATAGGAGTCTAGCCGGGTTTCTGCTGGTACCAGTTCACAGCATAGCCCACAATGGTTTTCCCTGAACAAGTGATTTGGCTACCTGTCCCAGAGGCACAGACACAGTTGATGGCTGCATCAACATGTCCTGAGCAAAGGTACCTGCAAAAAAAGGAAAGGAAAGGAAAGGAAAAGAAAGGAAAGGAAGAAAGAAAGAAAAGAAAGAAAGAAAGAAAGAAAGAAAGAAAGAAAGAAAATATCTCAGGATAAATGACATGATTATCTCCAGGTTTGGGGGTGGAGGGGGGAACCTCAGATAAAGAACATTCCTTTGTGGTACTTGAGCAATTCGTTAGGAGTGTGAGGAGAAGTGAGACCTGGAGCATGATGGGAAAACCAGATGAGCTGTTCCCCCTGAGAATGAGCTTTAATGAGCTTCCACGACGCATTGAAAACATGGTTGTTCAGGCAGGCATTTGGGGTGGGTTAGGGTATTTTTATATGATGTCTTAAAGTAGAACTTTATTATTTTACAATTGTATTGCTGTACATTGCCCACAGTGGCTGGGTGACTGGCCAGATGGGCAATTAAGCAATTCAATAATATAAATAAACAAACAAACAAACAAATAAGAAAAGAAGGATTTCTGATTCAGTCCTTCCGGTTCCCTTTTTATTGTTTTTGACCTTGCAAGTAGCCCTCACATTCAAATCATTTCCCTTCAGCAAGCATTGGAACCACCCACATATGTGAAAGACACAGAAAACAACAGACCCAGAGACCAATTTAAAATTGTTTGGAGATAGAAGATGGCTGAGAATATCCTTCGGTTTATTTTTTGATAAAAGCTTACAGAAATTCGCAAATTACTCCATATACAAGATGGAAAGAGCTGTAAAAAATATCAAATGTGTGATGAAGCAAATGAGGACAGATTTCCTCCATTCACTCAAGTACTGAGATCCTCAACACCTGCATTTGAATGCCAGCATGTGCAGCTATATTTGTGGTGCTGAACTAGGGTTGCCACCTCTCTGTTTTTTCGGGGAGGCTCCACAGTTTGGACAACTACACAACTGTACCTATTGAATTTTGCCAAGGGATGGATGAGAATTTCATGTCAATCAAGTTTTGATAAGCATTTACCAAAATTTGCAACTTTCTTCACAGATATGTCTTCCCTTATTCATACACACGCATAACCATAGCCAGTCGCAGAAACACATTTTCTTAAGAGTGGTTTTTTTTAGACCAAGGATACCCTCTAGTGGTCTTAGACATGTCCTTGTTGTTAGATGCCTCATGTCTCAACCCAGTAGCTAGAATGCTTTCCCAAATTTGTAGGGATGTCAGAGAATTTCTCCACGAATCTCAGGAATTTCTCCACAATTCCCCCGAAATTGGTGGAGAAACGGTCTGCCCCCCGGCCCCCCCCGGGACGGGACTTACCTTGTGCGAATGTGCCTGGCGGCGGCGGCGACAGCTCCAACGGCACTTTGGTGGCAGTTCGGTGGCGGCGGCCAGTCTTCCGACCGGCTGCCGCCGCTGCCATTTCCAAGGTAACAAAACAAAACAAAACGTGATAGGCTACGTAAAGATTTATGTAGCCTATCACGGCTAGATTTTTTAAAAACACCGTGATAGACTACGTAAATGTTTACATAGCCTATCACGGCTGAGTGGAAGAAAAAAAATACCACGCGTATGCAAATGGCGGCGCCCATGGGCGCCGCCATTTGCTTTCCTTATTTTGGCACGTGTAGTCTACGTAAACATTTACGTAGACTACGGTGAAAATAAGGGCAACGCAAATAGCGTTGCCCTTATTTTCGCCGTAGTCTACGTAAATGTTTACGTAGACTACATGTGCCAAAATAAGGAACGCAAATGGCAGTGCCCATGGGCGCTGCCATTTGCGTATGCACTGTTTTTTTTTTTCACTCAGCCATTCAGCCATGATAGGCTACGTAAACATTTACGTAGCCTATCACGGCTGACTGCAGGGACACAAATGGTGGCGGCTACGGCCGCCGCCATTTGCGTCCTGGCAGGACAGGATTTGCAGCGGGAGGGACGGGGCGCCTCCCCCCGGCCAGAATTTCAGCGGGGAGGGACAGGGCACCTCCCCCCCAGCCAGAATTTTGGGGGGGAGGGACGGGGCGCCCCCCCGGCCAGAATTTTGGGGGGAGGGATGGAGCGCCTCCCCCCCAGCGCGAATCAAGCTTCGGGTTCAGGTAAGGGACTTTCGTACATCCCTACCAATTTGCAGATTGCAATTTGCCGATTTTTATTTAGAAGGAAGACCCCTGACAGTGGTGCAGCTAGGTCATTTTAAACTCTGGACTTAATGATCTTATTGGGCGAGGGGGTGAATTTTGATTGCCATGTGTACATAGCTAACGTTTCTCTTCTCCCTTCCCGAACTGCTTCCCCATGCTTCAGAACTGTTCCTATGTTCCAGATACATCAGAACAATGACAGGACTGCCAACCCTGATCACAAACAGCATCAATACCTCTGAGCACATATATCTTTGCATTTTAAAATCCCTTAAATCCAAGCACTGCCATGATTACAGGGATCCAATGGAGTTTGCTTCTGCTGCCTTCATCACCTGGCACTACCTGGGTGGTCAAAGAGGTGGTCATCACCCTCTTATTAAATGCCACAGTCTGAGCTAATCTCAGTTGCCTTTGGGCACTCAGGGGTAGGAGTGTATGAAACCCCACTTACTTGGCTCCGCCAGGTTCTGCAGGTGGAGGGAGGTGATCCGTTTCTCCCCCCCAGAATTCTGCCTGGCTGGCTCCATTCCATGGCTAGGCCGCGGAGCCACCGGCCAGGCCAACCCGCAGCAGGGCCTACAGCCGCTGCCGGGCTGGTGTGGATGCAAATAGCGTCCTGTGTATGGGATGCCATTTGCATCCCTGTGCCGGCCCATAATAGGCTAAGGAAATATTTACGTAGCCTATCATGAAAAAAAAAAACAGTGAACGCAAATGACGGTGGCAATGGCGGCTGCCATTTGCATTCCCTTTTTTTTCCTGCCGTGATAGGCTACATAAATATTTACGTAGCCTCTCATGGCAAAACAGAGGGGCGCAAATGGTGGCCACTACGCCATTTGCGCCCCTCTGTTTTGCCATGATAGGCTACGTAAATATTTACGTAGCCTATCACGGTGGGAAAGAAAGGGAGCTCAAATGGTGGCCGCCATAGCCGCCGCAATTTGTGTTCCCTTACTTTTGCTGTGATAGGCTACGTTAATATTTACGTAGCCTATCACGGCTTCCGCAGGGACGCAAATGGCATCCCTGCATTAGCTGTGATAGGCTACATAAGTATTTACATAGCCTATCATGGCTATATGGATGAAGCGAATCATGGCTATATGGACTAAGTTCGCTATGCAGCGCAGACTGCAGCAGGTACGTGCTCCGTTCCGGGCCCATTTCCCAGCGTGGGGGGCTTCATTCCACCACAGATTTCGGGGAGCCGAATGCACTGGCATTCTGCCTCACCAAGATCCATGGCAGAGTTCTCCGCCATGCCTACTCAGGGGGCAAGAGGGTCCAGGGTAAGTATCCATTTGTCTAATGCCTATGCATATACTCTTATGATGTAACAGAATGTGTGGGATGTGATGGAAGGGATGTACAATTAGGGATGTGCAAATCAGCAAAAAATAAACTCACTGAACAACTCTGACTTACATCTCAAACCTTGTTTCAAATTGAGTCCGTATCAGTTCACAAGCTTTACTGTTGCTATTTTTTGCATGAAAATCCATGCATATTTTTATGCATATTTTTCCAAATGTACACAACTATTGTTGACATCTTTAAAATGTACACATTCTTCTCCCATGGATTAAAGTGTATTCATGTGCATTCCACCAGAGTAAGCATTTTTTCATGCGTATTTTTCAAATGTACTCATCCTGTCAAACCCTGTTTTGGGGGTAGGGGGGTCCTACCCCCAAAATCACTTTGCAAGCTCAGAAATGTTTGGACTTTGACCAATGACTGTTTCTGAGGTCATGTTCGGTCTGGAAGATATGAACTGGGCAAATTCTGATGAAAATAAACCGAAAATAATTTATCATACATCCCAACTTACAATACAGGGAAAGAGGAAGGGCAAAAAATGTTGGATTGTGTGTAATTCTGCATCACAGAAGGAAAGAACTGGCTAACAGAAACTGTCTTGCCCTTGTCACTAACGATTTGCTGGCAGGACGTTTTTGTCTCACTTCCCCATCTCTCTGGGTCACTGTGTGCTGATCGCTGCTGCTGTCCCACACCTGGCAGTAATAGTCTGCCTCATCCTGTGCTTGGGCCCTGGCAATGATTAGTGCGGCTGTGTTGCCAGAATTGGTGCCAGAGAATCGGTCTGAAATCCCTGAGGGTCTGCTGCTGTCATTGTATATAATGAGCACGGGGACCTTGCCGGGTTTCTGCTGGTACCAGTGCACACTCTTGCCCCCAATGTTGTTCCCTGAACAAGTGATTCGGCCATTTTGTTGGAGAGGCACAGACACGGATGGTGGCTGTGTCAGCACATACTGGGCCAAGGAACCTGCAAAAAGGAAAATAAAGAACATGTATCAGGATAGATGAAAATGTTATCTGAAATCTTGTCTGTGAGCTCTAGAGAAGGTACTCATACACACACACATACACACACACATTCACTTGTTCTATAGTACCTGAGAAGTAAGTCAGCAGTGTGAGGAAGAGTGAAGTCCACCACATGATGTAGATTTCTGTTCAACGTCAAACGCTGAGACAAGCAGAGTTTTTAGTTCAGTCTCTCCTGTTCTCCCTTAAAACTCCTACTGGTTGTGATCCCCCCTCTCATTCAAATCACTTCCCTTCAAAAGTTCTACCCACTTCCCTTGAGTCATCTGCTCAGTATTCATCAGGCTCTGTCTCAAGAGAACACTACTCATATCACAATCACGTGTAGCTGTATCCCGGAAACAAATAGTGATGAAAAATAAACAGTAATGAAACTATTATTGTTATTGTTATTATTTCCTAGAAACTGTAGATCATTTCAGATTGTATTTGGTGCTTTGAACAGAAATGTATGGAGAAGATTTTAGTGGGTCCAACTAAAACATAAGTTTTAATGTTTAAAACATTAAGAACATGCTAGACCATTCCAGCATGTTCTGAATTAATTTTTGGTGTTTATAAATATATACAGAATCTATACCAATGGGAATGGATTTCCTATATTATCTTGCCCTGCATCCCTGTACTATATGAAGCAACTCCACTCATTTCCAGAAGTTGTCATGACGTACCCCCGTTTTACTTACAAAGCCCATGTTCATTTACTTAGAAGAGCTGTAACCCATTGTTTTGAATTCCATTCTCTTAATTCAGGCATGTGAGAACTCTTCCAGTATTTAGCATATATATTTTTTGGCTGTTACAATCATACAAAATTAACTTTCCTTCTAACGTTCATACTTTCATAAACTTTTGTGACCTTTAAGTATAAAGGCAAGCTGCCAAACCATGACACTATTCCAGTTCCTTTCCACAAAGTCTGTATGACAGCATCTTCAACACTTTTTATTTTTAAATGCCTTGTCCATGTGGCTTCTTGCCTGGTGGATGGGCAAATCTCTCAAGCTTGATCTCATACAGGTTGTCATTTTTTCCATGGCCAACCTTGGTCAGTATCCAATGGGATGGTTACATCTCATTGATTCTGTTGTAGCCCACCTATTCTGTTGTGTGAGTGGTAGGTCCTGCCATTTCCATTGCTCGATCGATCATCCCAGAGTGCAGGACATGGAATAAAGGGCTCAAGTGGCAGGAAGCCAGATTCTGGCTGAACATCAGGAAAAACTTCCTGTTAGAGCAGTAGGACAATGGAATCCATTACCTAGATAGGTAGTGGATTTTCCCACACTGGAGGCTTTCAAGATGAAGCTGGACAGCCGTTTATCAGGGATGCTTTGACTTGGATTCCTGCACTGAGCAGAGGGTTGGACTCAGTGGTCTTATAGGCCCCTTCCAACCCTACTATTCTGTGATTCTATGGTTCTACGCAAGACCCATCACATGTACAACAGAGATTTGGTGCTTCCTAAAGGAAACCCCACAATGACCGGAAATGCTCATTTCTGGATTGGGGCAGAGTAACAGAGCTCTCTTATGTGAGCTCCGCTGACCTGCTCTAGAGGAAGGGGGCAGGGATCTTTTTAATTTCACATCCCATCCTGAGTGAAACCAACACAGACGCATGCCATCATGCATGCACACCCAGACCTGTGATCAATTGTGGAAAGAGAATTTCAAAAGCTTCAGTGGTTTTTAGACTAAGGATGCCATCTTATGGTCTTAGAAATTCCTTTGTTTTTAGATGCCCTCCTGTCCCAAATTAGCAGCTAGAATGCTTTTCCAAATTTGCAGGTCATATTTTGCAGATTTTTAAAAGTAAAGATTCCCTGAATGTGGTGCAACTGTGGCATTTTAAACCCTGGACATATTGTGTGTGTGTGTGTGGGGGGGCTTTGATGGCCATGTGTATTATTTCAGTTGTGATTCACTCCATTCACGTTTCTGTTCTCCCCACCCCAACTGCTTTCAAATCTACTTCGACATTCCAGCTACGTTAGAACAAGGACAGAACTCCCAACCCTGATTAAAAAACAACTCTGAGCATGTGCAGTTTTGGATTTTAAATCAGAGCACCACCATGGCTACAGAAATTATATGGAGTTTGCTTCTGCTGCTTTCATCACCCCCCAGTCTCTGGTTGGTCATGGGGGGGGTGTTCCCAGGCTGTGGGGCTCTTGATTTTGACCCCCCGGTCCAGCTGTAGCTGCACTACTGCTCCCTGAAGTCCATCTACTCTGTATGTTGTGCTCAGGGGCCAAATCGTGGGTCTGGTTTCTAAAACTGCACCCAACCAGACTCCTTAATTTCAATACATTCAGAATGCATTAGTCAGTGCCAGCTCCATGTTTTTGAGGGCCCTTGGCCAAGACACCCTCAATGGGCCCCCTCCTTCAGTAAGACCACCTTCTCACCTCCATTCCCACCAGCTGCTATTGCTCCTTCCCATCTTCCTTATTGTTGTTCTTCTTCCACTTCCACTTCCTTGTTTCTTCTTCCACTTGTTTCATCTTCCACTTCCTTGTTTGGCAGGCAGGGAGCCAATGTCAGGAGTGTTTCTGAGCACAGGGAGTGGGGTAGTAGTTCAGATTCTGAAGCAGAACCGCAAGACATGAGGGAGGTAGTTTCCCAGGCTAGTCCAGACATAGCTAGGCAGGCTAGGGATGGCGGAGAATTTCTCCACGAATCTCAGGGAGGCCAAATGCCAACGCATTCAGCCCCCTGAAATTGTTGGTGAAATTCTCCGCCCCCCCGCCCCCCCGGGATGGGACTTACCTCCCTCGAATGTCCCTCTCGGCAGCGGGTCCCAGCAGGAGTTCGGCGGCGGTTCGTTGGGGGCGGGGGCGGCGGCCGGTCTTCTGACCGGCTGCCGCTGCCGCCATTACAAAATAAAGTAAAAAAACCAAACAAACACCTGTGATAGGCTACGTAACGATTTACGTAGCCTATCACGGCTAGATTTCCAAAGTCAGCCATGATAGGCTACGTAAATCGTTACATAGCCTATCACGGGTGACTTTGAAAAAAAAAAAAGCGCATACGCAAATAGGGTTGCCCTTATTTTTGCCGTAGTCTACGTAAATCTTTACGTAGACTACCGGGACCAAATAAGGAACGCCCATGGGCGCCGCCATTTGCTTACACGCTTTTTTTTTCCGAAGTCACCCGTGATAGGCTATGTAACGATTTATGTAGCCTATCACAGCTGACTTTGGAAATCTAGCCATGATAGGCTACGTAAATTGTTACGTAGCCTATCACGGGTAGTTTTTTTTTCCAGTTTTTTATTTCGCAGCTGGGGAGACGGGGTGCTTCTCCCCGGCCTGAATTTTGGCTGGGCGAGGCGAGGCGCCTTTCCCCCCGGCCTGAACTTCAGGGGGAGAACCGAAGCGCCTCTCCCCCACCGCAAAGCAAGATGCGGGACCAGTTAAGTGCCTTTCGTACATCCCTAAGGCAGGCTCCTCAGGTTTCAAAGGTCCAGCTGGAGAAGGAGGGTCCCTCTTCACCCCCACATCTGAGAGATAGTGAACAGGGAGAGGCAGAGTTTGGGGAATCTGAATTAAAAGATGCCAGGCACAGACACAGAGCCAAGAGAGAGAAGGCTGGGGCAGAACTGAGATGGCCTACCCAATTTGCCCGGCGCGAACAGCTACGCTTAGAAGCCTCTCTCTCTCTCTCTCTCTCTCTCAACCTCCCCCCCACTCCTTAAGTTAGGCTAGTGAGACTGCCTTTCTTTCCAACACTGGGCAACTTTCATAGCTATCTTTTGAACCCCCTGAAGGCATTTCCTTGTATACCGAGAGTCACTGAGAATTTGCATCTGTATGACCCTTTGAAGTATGGAATTAAAAGCTGTGGATTGAAGCCTCTTGTCTGTGTTTGAATTGGCATTTGAAGTTCAGTGGAGGCAAAAGGAAACCTGACAGCCAGTGAGGAAGGAGGCCATGGCATCTTCTGTTCCTCCTTCTCACCACCACCATTGGCTGGGCCAGAGGGAAACACAGATAAACATGCAGGTTGCGATGGTGAAGAGGAGGAGCAACTCCAAGGGTCATTTCTCAGTGGGCCCATGCTGGGGTGTGGACCCCTCAGCATGTGCTGAACCATGCCAAGCCTGGACACCAGTCCTGACATTATTTCACAACTCACAGCTCGGGAGGCGGGGGGGGGGCACAAACTGGAAGAGGACCAGATATGGTCTCTCTTCCTCAATCAGCAGTTTTACTAGTGTTCTTCGGAGGTCACTATCTAAGAGTAGGGTGAAAAACATGGATGGATAGTGGAACACTGACTTTGCCATCCCTTCTTTTCAAATGTATTGGAATGCAAGCTCTCTTATCTGCAGATCTGAAATATAAAACTAAACCATGTACTATACCTAGGGATGTACGAAAGTCACTTACCTTTTGCGGATTATGTTTATGGTGGGGGGGGAGGCGGTCCATCCCTCCCCCCGGAATCCTCCGTGGCCAGTTGTGGATTTCCGGCCACAGAGGGCTCTGGGGAAAAAAACAAAAACACAGAGGACGCTATTTGCGTTCCCCTTATTTTCGCCATCTTAGTCTACATAAATATTTACGTAGACTAAGATGGCCCAAAATAAGGAACGCAAATGGCGGCGGCCGTAGCCGCGGCCATTTGCGTACACTTTTTCTTTTTTTTACCCAGTCGTTTTAGGCTACGTAAGTTTTTATGTAGCCTAAAACATCTGGGTAAAAAAAAAAATCCGTACGCAAATGGTGTATGCAAAAAAAAAAAGGTGAATGCAAATGGCGGCGGCTATGGCTGCTGCCATTTGCGTACGCATTTTTTTTTTTTTTACCCAGACGTTTTAGGCTACGTAAAAACTTACATAGCCCATCAAATCTCTGTAAAAACAAAAAACACAACCCTGCAGATGGCAGCGGTGGCAGCTGGTCAGAAGACCAGCCACTGCTGCCGCCGCTGGAGCCGCCGCCACCCGGAAGATCCACCCCAGGTAAGTCTCGTCCCGGGGAGGATCCGCGGGGGGGCGAGGGGGGCAGGCCGTTCCGCCACAGATTTCGGGGGGCCGAATGGACTGGCATTTGGCCTCAGCAAGATCCATGGCGGAATTCTCTGCCTTCCCTAACTATACCCGCCCCCCAAATTTCATGAAAATCATTGACCCCTGATATTAAATTTAAAATACTTAAAGGAACAATGAGGTCAATTCTGGAAATTTAATTAACATTTGATGATGGGTAAAGCTTTTCTGAATCAAGAGAAACAACAGTCTCTGGGCACTCAGAGGGCAAGAAGATCCAGGGCAAGCATGTGTTGGAGTAATGCCTTTTCATATTCTCTTATGAGGTCACAGAATATGAAGGAAATGATGGGAGGGTCGAGCAAGGAGGGATGTATGGAGCAGCCAACCTCGAGCTTCCCGAAATATGCCGAATTCCATCTAAAAACTTGTTTCTACTCAAGTCTGTAACGGATTGTGAGTTTTGTTTGTTTTTTTGCTTTCCTGTGAAAGTCCATGTGTATTTTAGTTCTCAATTTTCTAAATATACGGATCAATTGTGGGCACTAGCAAAATATACTCAGCCTTCTCCCATTCATTAAGATGTGTTTGTGTGCATTTTTCAAAAGAACTCCTTTTTTCACGTGCATGGGTCAAACACTTTTTGCCATGCCTGTACTGCCTTCCTCGTGAGCACTCGCTCCTGGTATCACAGCTCTGCAGGAGTCAAGATGCAGGTGTCCACCCTTCAGAAGTGTGTAAGCCAAGGTGTGTCAGGATCTTGGAAAATAAATTCCATCAGTCTGGCTTAATAAAGTCAGGAATGCTTCAGTGCAAATCTTGTGTCGTGTCTTTCTTCCTGTGTTTGGGGAAGTCTCCTCTGAAGTCTGGCCAGATGACATTTGGATGATCATACAGAACCGTCACTGTTGCAGACAAGGGATATCCTGAGAGGAATACTGCCTTTGAAAATACGAAGAAGAAAAAAGAGGAAAAAAATAACATGGAGGAGATGTAGTTCTTTTGAGGTAAGGAAATGGCAGCATGCGATTTTGGAGGGATCTGAAATCTATGCAACCGCCATTTTCTTATTTATCTGAAGCTTGCTTTAGTACTTTCAGAACATGGGTAGAGCAATCCTATGGCTGCTAGACACTGTCTAGGTGGCTATAGGATTCTTCAGTTTCATGTATGTATTTATGTATTTATTTACAATATTTATATACCACCCCACATCAAAGATTTTGGAGCAGTGAACAACAGGATAAAGGAATAAAACACCATATTAAAACATTTTTTAAAAGTCTAGGGATGTGCGAATCCCCCTTACCTTTCTTTCGCCAGGGGTTGGCCAGGGGGGAGGAGCTGATCCATTCCTCCCCCCCAAATCCTCTATGGAGGAGAAGCAATCTGTTCCTGCCCCACGGAACCCTGCCCGGCCGGCTCCGCTCCACGGCGAGTCCATGGAGCTGCCAGCCAGGCTGATCTGCAGCAGGGCCTCCATCCGCTGCTGGGCTGCTGCAGACGCAAATGGCATCCTGCGAGGGGATGCCATTTGCGTCCCCACTTTAGCTGTGATAGGCTATGTAAATATTCACATCGCCTATCATGTTTAAAGCAGCGACACAAATGGCGTCCTGCATAGGGGACGCCAGTCGCGGCCACAGAGCAGCAGGCAGCAGCGGCTGGATCCGGACCCGCCAGAGGCAGGTAGGATCCGGTCCACAGGGACATCGCGGGGTGGCAGGGGGAGCCGTCTGTTCCACCACGGAGTGGGGGGGCTGGATTCTTTAGAATGTGGCCTCACTGGAGTCTGTGGCGGAATTCTCTGCCGTCCCTATAAAAAAACCAGATTTTTTTCTGGGAACTGAAGTCGCTGGGTGCTTGGTGGACTGTCCAGCAGTGAGTGTAGTGCAGTGAGTGGAGGTGGGCAGACAGGGGGCTCAGTGGACCCCAATGTGGCAGGCCAAGCTGGCTGGAGTCCATGAAACTCCACCCCCCATCAGACACCTGCAACATCCCGAAGTCTCTATTACATTAAAAAATCAGGTCAGTGATTGCAGTCATCAGGCTGCAAACATGTAGATATTTCATTGGGAGTAGGTTTGACAGAAATCAGTGGGGCGTAAGGAACCAAACACACATTCCTAAGCTAATTCATGACCACAGGATGTAGTGATGGCCACTCATTTGGATGGCTTTAGGGGGTTGGACAAATTCCGGGAAGAGAAGGCTTTCGATGGCTACCTGTCCTGATGGCCATGTACTACCTCCAGTACCAGAGAAAGTGATCCTATGTGCACCAGCTGCTGGGGAACATGGGTGGGAGGGTGCTGTTGAGCTCATGTCCTCCTTGTGTGTTTCTCGTGGGCAGATGGTTGGTCACTGTGTGAATGGAATGCTGGATTAGATGGACCCTTGGTCTGATCCAGCATGGGTCTTCTTATGTCCTCTTCCTCTTCCAATTTCTCCTCTCCTTGCTTCTTCCAATCAGTTACAGGTTTTCCTACTCTCATTTTTTTTCACCATATGCAACCATAGGAAGGCCTCAGTTGTGCATGTACAGGTACGGCCAAAAGAGTTTTCATCCTCTTTCTTCAGTCATATTGAAAGCAAGCATCCCTCCCTCTCCTTATCACATTGCAATGCTCCACGTCCTGCCAAATCATAATAAACCTCGTATTCAAAGCAATGGTTTAAGCTAAGTTTGGTTGTCTTTGGGCACTCAGAGAGCAAGAAGGTCCAGGGTAGGTATCCATTGGAGTAATGCCTATTCATATACAGTCGTTATCTCACAGGATACGTGGGAAGTGATAGAAGGGTCGTACAATTAGGGCTGTGCGAATCAGCAAAAACCAAGCTCACTGAAGTACTCCAAAATCCCTCCTTGCAGCCTATTTCGACTCAAGTCCATATCAGAGCATGGTTTGTTTGTTTTTTTCCATGTGGAAATCCATGGATATTTTTGTGCATATTTTTCCAAATGTATGCATCAGTTGTTCACATCTTTGAAATGTACTCATTCTTCTTCCGTTGACTAACGTGCATTTGTGTGTACTTAAAAAACAGTACACACTGCTGCACTTGCATTTTTCAAATGTACACATCATGTCGAACACGTGGGGGGCGGGGCTGTCAGCAAATCACATTGCAAACTCCGAAAAGTACGGACCTCGACTGCAGATTGCATCCGAGTCTGTGTTCGGTCCAGAAGGTGCGAAATCCTGATTAAAAATGAGCTGGAATGAATTTCTCATACATTTCTACTACAATAATAGGAAAGAGGAAGGGGAGAAAATGTTGGAGCATGGGTAATTCTATATAATATTAGGAAGGGACTGGTTAATAGAAACCAAACTGTCCTTGACACTAACAATTTGCTGGCAGGAGGTTTTTGTCTCACTTCCCCATCTCTTTGTGTCAGTGTGTCTGCTTGCTGCTGCTGTCCCACACCTGGCAGTAATAGTCTGCCTCATCTTCTGCTTGCATCCTGGCGATGGTTAGTGCAGCTGTGTTGCCAGAATTGGTGCCAGAGAATCGGTCTGAAATCCCTGCGGGTCTGCTGCTGTCATCGTATATAATGAGCACGGGGGCCTTGCCTGGTTTCTGCTGGTACCAGTGCACATTCTTGCCCCCAATGTTGTTCCCTGAACAAGTGATTCGGCCATTTTGTTGGAGAGGCACAGACACGGATGGCGGCTGTGTCAGCACATACTGGGCCAAGGAACCTGCAAAAAGGAAAACAAAGAAGCTGTACGTGGATAGATGGAACTGTTGTCTGAAATCTCATCTCTGAGCTCTAGAGAAGCTACTCCTTCACAGAATATGAATCCTCTATAGTACCTGAGGAGTAAGTCAGGAGTGTAAGGAGGAGTGAAGTCCACGGCATGATGGAGATTTCTGTTCAACTTCAAGCACTGAGACAAGCAGGGTTTTTAGTTCAGTGTCTCCTGTTCTCCCTTAAAACTCCTACGACTTGAGATCCTCCCTCTCATTCAAATCACTTCCCTTCAAAAGCTCTACCCACATCTGTTGACCCACCTGCTCAGGACGTGTCACGCTCTTTCTCAACAGAACACTACCGCTACTGCAATGACTTCTAGCTTCATGATTGAAACAAATAGTGGTTAAAAACAACAGTTAGGTTTTTGTTTTTTTTCCTGGATCAGTTCATTGCAGATATTCTATGGTGCTTTGTACAGAAATATATGGTGATGCTTTTGGTGGGTTGCTATTAGTTGCTAATTAAATTTTGAACATGTAAATGCAGAATCTACAACAGTGGGAATGGATTTTCTACACTATCTTGTCTCCCATCTCAGTACAATATAAGGCAACCCCAGTCATTTTTTCCACAGGTTTTCATTATGTACCCCCATTTAACTTACAAAGCTAGTTTAATTAGAGCAGCTGCAACCCAGAGTTTTGCATGCCATAATTTAGCATTTTAGCCAATGGGGTGGTTAGACCCCTTCCAATTCTGTCGCACCCCACAGATTCTGTTGCACAAATGGTGGGTCCTGTTGTTTCTGTCATGCAAATATGACAGAAAACAACACTCGTTGTGCAACAGAGATTTAACGCGGCCTCGAGGAAACCCCCAAATGAGCAGAACTGCTATTTCTGGATCCTGACAGGGTGGCAGAGGTCCCTTATGTGAGCTCCTCTGACCTGCTCTTGAGGAAAAGGGACGGGGGTCTTTTTAATTTCTCATCCCAGCCGAGTAAAGCAGACACTATTTTGTATGCCCTCACATAGGCACACACGTCCACATAGTGATCTGTGGAAACCCAATTTCAAAAGGTCCAGTGCTTTTTTAGACTAAGGATGCCCTCTAGTGCTCTCACAGTAGGCAGCCATAGCAGATAACCCTCAGAGGACCTTTGGTGATGACTGGGACATAGGGGAGGAGGCCCTCCCTGAGGTACCTTGGAACTTGACCATGTAAGGCATTAATGGTAAGATCCATCACTTTATATATTGCCCAGGAACAAATTGGAAGCCAGTGTAAAGATTTTAAAACTGGTGTAATATAGTCTCCAAGGCATGTCCCAGGGACCAACATGGCTACCATCTTTTGTACCAGTTGGAGTTTCTGAACGACAATTTCACCACGGATTCCAGGGAGGCCGAATGCCAGCGCAATCCATGGTGGAATGAAGCCACCCGCCCCACCACCCCACGAAATGGGCCCAGAATGGAGCCTACCTTTGTCGGCCTTTCCGGTGTTCCTCGAATGGCGACCGCGTCCGTGGCTGCCATTTGCCTCCTTTCAAATTGCCGTGATAGGCTATATAAGTATTTTCATAGCCTACCACGGCTAATGCAGGGATGCCATTTGCGTCCCTGCAGAGGCCGTTAGGGATGGTGGAGAATTTCTCCCCGAAACTTCGGGGGGCCAAGCACCAACGTGTTCGGCCCCCCGAACAAGTTTCGGGGAGAAATTCTCCGCCCCCCCGCCCCCCGCACCCCCCCCGGGACGGGACTTACCTTTGCCGAATGTCCCTCCCGGCGGCGGGTCCGGCCGGCGGTTCGGCGGCTGTTCGTGCGGGGCGGGAGCAGCAGCCGGTCTTTCGACCGGCTGCCGCCACCGCCATTCCAATAAAAGAAAAAAAAAAGCCCCCGTGATAGGCTACGTGACGATTAATGTAGCCTATCACGGCTAGATTTGCAAAGTCAGCCATGATAGGCTACGCTGTATTTACGTTTTTACGTAGATTTACGTAGACTACAGCTACCAAATAAGGAACACGAATGGCGGCTTCCTATGGGGGCCGCCATTAGCGTACGCGCTTTTTTTTTTTAAGTCACCCGTGATAGGCTACGTGACGATTAACGTAGCCTATCATGGCTGCCTTTGCAGATCTAGCCATGATAGGCTACGTTAATCGTCATGTAGCCTATCACGGGGGCGTTTTTTTTTTTTTTAAACCTTTGGAGTTCGCGGCCAGGCGAGGCGGGAAGCCTCCTCCCCGGCCTGAATTTTGGCCGGGTGAGGCAGGAAGCCTCCCCCCCGGCCTGAAATTTGCAGGGGGAGCAGCGAAGCGCCTCCCCCACACCGCGAACAAGCTTCGACGACTGGTAAGTGACTTTCGTCCACCCCTAGCCGTGATAGCCTACATAAATATATATGTAGCCTATCATGGCAATAGGCAGGAACGCAAATGGCAGCCTCTGTGGCTGCTGCCATTTGTGTCCATGTCTTTTGCCGTGATAGGCTACATATATATTTATGTAGCCTATCATGGCAAAAGACAGGGACGCAAATGGCGGCGGCTATGACAGCCGCCATTTGCGTCCCTGCGCAGCCCAGTGGCCAGATGTCCAGCTGCAGACGGCCCTGGCTGGCTCTGCTCCGTGGAGTCACCGTGGAGTGGAGCCGGCCAGGGAGGATTCCGGGGGAAGGGACACAGCACACAGAGCATCTCTCCCTCACCACGGATTGCCCAGCGCGGAGCCAGGTAAGAGTTTGGTACATCCCTACTAGATATACAGGCACCCCAAATACAATGCATTACCAAAATCAAGGCTAGAGATGACCAGCACGTGCACCACCGCTACTAGGCCTACAGTATCCCTAAAGAATCTGACTCCATCAATGAGTGGATGACAGAACAAAAGATGCCTGATAACCCCCAAAACACAGATGGAAGGGAATTAAAAACATCTGTGCGCTCCAACCCAAGATGATAAAGAATATCAAGTACCGTTAAGCTGCCAGTGATACTCTTTGCTGCACTACCAGGTTAGATATTTTATGGTTGAGATGTGAATCCAGCTGTAACTCTTGTCGTTCCTGCTGGTGTGTGGTGTCCTGCTGCACCTTTTTCACAGTTCCTGCTTGCCTGTGGGGTCCAGATGCACGCATTCAGTTTTTGCTGCTGTCCCCTTTGTCATTCTTGTCAGTGTGTGGCATCCCTCTGCACCCGTGTTGTTTGATTTTGCATGGGGAGTTCTGATGCATCCATAGCTGTTTTCTTTATATGTTACTCATCTTCCCCCTTCATGGATCACTGCCTTGTTGTGGTAAAGGGGCTTCCATAACTCAGTGAAGCCATAAGCTATGCCATGCAGGGCCACCCAAGATGGACAGGTCATGGCAGAATGTTCTGACAAAATGTGGTCCACTGGAGTAGGAAATGGCAACCCACTCCAGTATTCTTGCCAAGAAAACCCCATGGAACGTATCGCAAGGCTAAAAGAGATGATGCCAGAAGATGAGAACCTCAGGTCGGAAGGTGTCCAATATACTACTGGGGAAGAGCAGAGGGAATTTCCAAGTAGCGACAGAAAGAGTGAAGCGGCTGGGCCAAAGCTGAAAGGACACTCAGCTGTGGATGTATCTGGTGGTGAAAAGAAAATGTGATGCTGTAAAGAACAATATTGTTTAGGAACCTGGAATGTCAGATCAATGAATCAAGGTACGCTGGAGGTGGTCAAACATGAGATGGCAAGATTGAACATCGACATCTTGGGAATCAGCTAACTAAAATGGACAAGCATGGGCGAATTTAATTCAGGTGACCATCATATCTACTACTGTGGGCAAGAATCCCTTAGAAGAAATGGAGTAGCACTCATCGTCAACAAAAGGGTGAGAAGAGCAGTACTGGGGTACAATCTCAAAAATGATAAAATGATCTCGGTACGAATCCAAGGCAAACCATTCAACACAGTAATTCAAGTCTATGCCCCAACCACTGATGCCGAGGAAGCTGAGGTTGATCGGTTCTATGAAGACCTACAACACCTTCTAGAGCTAACACCAAAAAAAGATGTCCTTTTCATCAAAGGGGATTGGAATGCCAAAGTAGGAAGTCCAGAAATCACTGGGATAACAGGCAAGCATGGCCTTGGTGTACAAAATGAAGCAGGACAAAGGCTAATCGAGTTTTGCCTAGAGAACACGCTGATCATAGCAAACACACTTTTCCAACAGCACAAGAGGCAACTCTACACATGGACATCACCAGATGGTCAATATCGAAATCAGATTGATTATGTCCTTTGCAGCCAAAGATGGAGAAGCTCCATACAGTAAAAACTCCAGGTCAGTAAAAACAAGACCTGGAGCTGACTGTGGCTCAGATCATGAGCTGCTTCTTGCAAAATTTTGGCTTAAATTGAATAGGGATGTATGAAAGTTCGACCACAGATCTCAGGGAGGCCGAATGCCAGTGCATTCAGCCCCCCGAAATCGGTGGCGGAACAGACCACCCCCACCCCCCCAGGACAAGACTTACCTTGGCGGATCTTCCTGGCAGCGGCGGCTCCAGCAGCAGCTCTGGTGGCGGTGTGGCGGCAGCGACTCCGGCGGCTGGTCTTCCGACCGGCTGCCGCCGCCGCCATTTCCAGTAAAAAAAAAAAAAAAACGTGATAGGCTACGTAAAGATTTACGTAGGCTATCACGGCTAGGTTTTTTAAAAAAACCTATGTACCTATACATAACCTATGTATGTTTATGTTTTGTAAAAAACATAACCTATGTTTTTTAAAAAAACCTATTTTTTAAAAAAACCTGTGTACGCCATTTGCGTACGCGCGTATTTTTTTTTTAAGTCAGCCGTGATAGGCTACGTAAACATTTACGTAGCCTATCACGGCTGACTTAAAAAAAAAATACGCGCGTACGCAAATGGCGGTGGCCATGACCGCCACCATTTGCGTTCCTTATTTTGGCATGTCTTAGTCTACGTAAACATTTACGTAGACTAATATGGCGAAAATAAGGGGAACACAAATAGCCTAGATGATATGCTATTTGTGTTCCCCTTATTTTCGCCATATTAGTCTACGTAAATGTTTACGTAGACTAAGACGTGCCAAAATAAGGAATGCAAATGGCGGTGGCCATGGCCGCTGCCATTTGCGTACGCGCTTTTTTTTTTTAAAGTCTGCTGTGATAGGCTACGTAAACATTTATGTAGCCTATCACAGCTGACTGCAGGGATGCAAACGGCGGCGGCTACGGCCACCGCCATTTGCGTCCCTGCTTGCCAGCGGCCAGAGGCTCTGCAAAATCGCTGCGGAGTACAGCCGGCCAGCCAGGATTCCGGGGGGTGAGGAATAGAGCCCAGGATTCTGGGAGGAGGGACGGAGCGCCTCCCCCCCCCATCAGCATAATCCGCAAAAGGTAAGGGATTTTCGTACATCCCTAAAATTGAAGAATGTAGGGAAAGCCACTAAACGATTCAGGTATGACCTAAATCATATCCCTTATGAATACACAGTGGAGGTGAGGAATAGATTTAAGACCTGATAGACAGAGTGCCTGAGGAACTATGGATGGAGGTAGGGATGTACAAAAGTTCTGCCATGGATCTTGGGGAGGCTGAATGCCAGCGTATTCGGCCCCCGAAATCGGTGGCGTAACGGCCCGCCACCCCCCCGGGATGGGACTTACCTGGGGTGGATCTTCCTGGTAGCGGCGGCTCCAGTGGCGGTTCGGTGGCAGCAGCCGGTCTTCCGACTGGCTGCTGCCGCCGCCATTTCCAAGTAAAAAAACCAAAAACAAAAACATGATAGGCTATGTAAAGATTTACGTAGCCTATCACGGCTAAATTTTAAAAAACACCATGATAGGCTACATAAATGCTTACGTAGCCTATCATGGCTGAGTAAAAAAAAAAAGCACGTATGCAAATGGTGGCACCCATGGGTGCCGCCATTTTCGTTCCTTATTTTGGCACATCTTAGTCTACGTAAACATTTACGTAGACTATGGCGAAAATAAGGGGAATGCAAATAGCGTAGATGCTAACATTTTGTTGTTCAGTCATTCAGTCGTGTCCGACTCTTCGTGACCCCATGGACCATAGCACGCCAGGCCTTCCTGTCCTGCGCTCTCTCCCGGAGCGTGCTCAAGTTCATATTCATTGCATCCGTGATGCTATCTAGCCATCTCATCCTCTGCTGTCCCCTTCTCCTTTTGCCTTCAGTCTTTCCCAGCATCAGGGTCTTTTCCAGAGAGTTTTCTCTTCACATTAGGTGGCCAAAATATTTCAGCTTCAGCTTCAGTATCTGTCCTTCCAGTGAGCACTCAGGGTTGATTTCCTTTAGGATTGACTGACCGGACCTCCTTGCAGTCCAGGGGACTCATAAGAGTCTTCTCCAGCACCACAGTTCGAAAGCATCAATTCTTCAGCGCTCAGCCTTCCTTATAGTCCAGCTCTCACAGCCATACATTACTACTGCGAAAACCATAGCTTTTATTAGATGGACCTTTGTCGGCAAGGTGATGTCTCTGCTTCTTACTATGCTGTCTAGGTTGGCCATAGCTCTCCTCCCAAGGAGCAAGCGTCTTTTAATTTCATGGCTACAGTCACCGTCTGCAGTGATCTTGGAGCCCAAAAAAGTAAAATCTGTCACAGCTTCCATTGCTTCCCCTTCTATATGCCAGGAAGTGATGGGGCCAGATGCCATGATCTTAGTTTTTTTAATGTTGAGTTTCAAACCAGCTTTTGCACCCTCCTCTTTCACCCTCAACAAGAGGCTCTTGAGATCCTCTTCACTTTCTGCCATTAGGGTGGTATCGTCTGCATATCGGAGGTTGTTGATAATTCTCCCAGCAATCTTAATTCCAACATCTGATTCATCCAGCCCAGCATTTCTCATGATGTACTCTGCATATAAGTTAAATAAGCAGGGTGACAATATGCAGCCTTGTCGTACTCCTTTCCCAATTTTGAACCACTCGGTTGTTCCATGTCTGGTTCTTACTGTTGCTTCTTGACCCTCGTACAGGTTTCTCAGGAGACAGGTAAGGTGGTCTGGTACTCCCATCACTTTAAGAATTTGCCACAGTTTGTTGTGATCCACACAATCAAAGGCTTTAGCGTAGTCAATGAAGCAGAAATAGACGTTTTTCTGGAATTCTCTTGCTATCTCCATGATCCAGCGAATGTTGGCGATTTGATCTCTAGTTCCTCTGCCTCTTCGAAACCCAGCTTGTACTTCTGGTAGTTCTCGGTTCGCATACTGCTGAAGCCTAGCTTGTACGATTTTGAGCATCACCTTGCTAACATTTGCTGGAATGTTATCGCCAACAAAAAAGGAAAAGGGGACGGCAGAGGATGAGATGGCTAGATAGCATCACCGATGCAATGAATATGAACTTGAGCACACTCCGGGAGAGAGCGGAGGACAGGAAGGCCTGGTGTGCTATGGTCCATGGGGTCATGAAGAGTCCGACACGACTTAACGACTGAACAACAACAATGAATATTCATCTTCCCTGGACTTTGTTCTTTAGTTGGAAGTGCATAGCTTTCCCTTTGCAGAGCTGATCATCTGATTATGCTCCCAAGCATGTGGATCAGGGATGTCAGAGAAATCCACATCAGAACCAAATGAGTTCGGACTTTTATGAATCTGACTGGGGTTTCCACAGCAGACCAGTTACCAGGTGGATCCCATGGACTTGCGGACTGTTTTTCGACCTTTCCCAAACTGTGCGCAAATGTTCTCAAAGGAAAATACACACACACATCCTGGCCAAAAATGTGCATCCCCACCATAGGATAAAGCATGAATTGCACATTTGGGGGAAATTTGTGTGTTTGACAGGAATTTGTGCATTTTCATAGGTGCAAATTTGGAAACAAAAGAAACCCGTTTCCTCCGATGGGCTGCCTGATAATGGAACGAAAGGCATTTGACAATCCGAGAAACACCGGTTGAATGGATTGTACAAAATCTGTACATCCCTAATGTGGATCCATGTCTAACTTCATTCTTTCTTTCCTTTACAGGTTCGGGAAGACAGAGACAATGATCATAACCATCAGGACTCACCCATGATGGAGCCATTGATAAGTGGCACTCTGTTCAGCAGGTGTTTGACTTGTAACACTTCAGGCTGCAGGTGGCAGCTCAAATAACGGAATGGTCCAACCATTTTTTTTTTTAAAAAACATCACTCCAGGGAAACCTAGGCTAGTTCTCTTCTAAGAAAATAGGTGCTATAGCTCAGACACACTGACTACGTAATTGAAAATTGGGCCCCAGCTGACCTAATGTGGTGATCTCTCTTTCTATTTGGCCCTGCTCAGTCCAAAATGAAGCAGTGTCCCAGCCCACCACAGTTTTACCTGACAGAGCAGGATTCGCTGGTTTCCTAAATTGGAGCAGAGAAGGAATTTTTCCCTATTGAAACCAAATTAGCCCGGGATGGGGCAAGGTTTTTAGGGTGTTTTTTTTTTTTTTTGGCCTTTTCAGCACTGCCTTCCTTCTTGAGCTGCTTCACCTAGGCTTGTAGCTCAGAAGGAGTTAAAATGCTGGGGTTCAACCTTCAGAAGGGTCCAGAGACCAAGGTGTGTGAGGCTCTTGAAAAATAGAATCCATCATCCTAGCTTAATAAAATTGAGCCCTAACTCCAAAATACGTTTACCCACTTGGAGAACTCCTTTAGAGTTCGGGCTGGTTCTGCCTGAAACCCAGAATGGATGCACAACCCCACCAAATTGGAGCCACCATCCTCCACTAATTTTGAGCAGCTTCCAGTTCTTTTTCCTCTGATCCTCTATTGACTTGTTTGGGAGCCAGTCTCATTGAACCTAGTGATTCTGAGTCAACAGGCTTAGATTTGCACTGTTATTCATTTCTTTTGACCAAGGAGGGGATGGAGGGCTACACAATTTTCATGTCTGTTCACAAATCATGTGAACATCTCCTGATCACAGCCCTGAATGTGAGTAGGAACCCAATCCTTGGGCAATGTTTGCAATTTCCCAAACTTACATTTGTGTGCAAAGTGTAAAGGTAAAGGTAAAGGAGGGCCATGGTGGCTTAGTGGTTAAGATGCTGAACTGCAGACCGGAAGGTCGGGACAGCAGTTTGAGACCTGAGTGCCGCATGACGGAGTGAGCTCCCGTCTTCAGTCCTAGCTCACTTGTGCAAATGTGCATGTCTGAAAATGTGCTTTTCCACATATGTACATTGTACACAAGTGCACAATTGAGTATGGGTGCAGTTGTGTGCAAATCCTGCCCCCGCCCTTGGAATTTGCATTTTCATCCTTTAGCCAATTGGGAAGTTGCAAACTTTAAAAAATGTGTATTTTTTCCATTTGAAAAATGTACATTTTCCACAATGAAGAAGAAAAAAAAGATGATTACTTTTGAGAATGCAAATGAGACAAAATGAGCTTTGAGGATGAATTTGGAGAACCTCAATGAACTCGAACATTGCATGGTCACCCATCTCTAATGGGGGCAGCTCTTTCGACAGTGTCTTGAAGAAATGAAAATTATCAGGCTCAATCCAATGCTAAGGCATCCCATGGCTAACAGTAATCCAGGGGGTGAAGAAGTGTTCTGGGGTGGCCCAAAGCTTATTTTGGGGAGAAAGATCCCCAGGTCCATTTTTGTCGGTGTTGCCTACGGTCAACATCATATATTACATCGTGTCAGACAAATACAGTACTTTTGACCAAAGAGAGTGTTGTTGCATCTCAAAGGACACAATTTCTAGGTCACGAAGTTGTCTGATATGATGTAGTCATCTGCTTGCTCTGGGGTGCAGGTGACCTATATGAACTTCCATTCCTTAGTCAGTCTGCTGATTGAGTTCTGCCTCCCAGAAGGAATGAACTGGGTAAGTAGGGATGGCGGAGAATTTCTCCCCGAAACTTCGGGGGGCCGAGCGCCAACGTGTTTGGCCCCCCGAACAAGTTTCGGGGAGAAATTCTCCGCACCCCCCACCCCCCGCACCCCCCGGGACGGGACTTACCTTTGCCGAATGTCCCTCCCGGCGGCGGGTCCGGCCGGCGGTTCGTCGGGTCTTCGTCAGGGGCGGGGGCGGCGGCTGATCTTTCGACCGGCTGCTGCTGCCGCCATTGCAATAAAAGAAAAAAACAAACAAAAATGCCCCAGTGATAGGCTACGTGACGATTAACGTAGCCTATCACGGCTAGATTTGCAAAGTCAGCCGTGATAGGCTACGTAAATCGACACGTAGCCTATCACGGGTGACTTAAAAAAAAAAAAAAAAAAGCACGTATGGATAATGGCGGCCCCCATAGGGAGCCGCCATTCCCGTTCCTTATTTGGTCGCTGTAGTCTACATAAATGTTTACGTAGACTATGGCAAAAATAAGGGCAAGGCTATTTGCGTACGCCATTTTCCCAAATTGCGTACGCCATTCGCGTACGTGCTTTTTTTTTTAAAGTCACCCGTGATAGGCTACATGACGATTTACGTAGCCTATCACGGCTGACTTTGCAGATCTAGCCATGATAGGCTACGTTAATCGTCACGTAGCCTATCACGGGGGCGTGTTGTTGTTTTTTTAACTGTTTAGTTCGCAGCCGGGCGAGGCGAGGCGCCTCCTCCCCAGCCTGAATTTCGGCCGGGCGAGGCAGGAAGCCTCCCCCCCCGGCCTGAACTTCACGGGGGGAGCAACGAAGCGCCTCCCCCCCACCGCGGGAAATCTTCGAGGACAGGTAAGTGACTTTCGTCCACCCCTATGGGTAAGATGAACCAACTTGCCCTTGACACTACCAATTTGCTAGCAGGAGGTTTTTGTCTCACTTCACTTCCCCATCTCTCTGGGTCACTGTGTGCTGCCTGCTGCTGCTGTCCCACGCCTGGCAGTAATAATCGGCTTCGTCATGTGCTTGGGCCCTGGCAATGGTTAGCGTGGCTATGTTGCCAGAATTGGTGCCAGAGAATGGGTCTGAGATTTATTTATTTGTTGCATTTATATCCCACCCTTTTTCCTCTCGCAAGGAACCCAAGGCGGCTCACGTGATCCTCCTCCTCTCCCTTTTATCCTCACACCAACAACCCTGTGAGGTGGGTTGGGCTGAGAGTCTGTGACTGGCCCAAAGTCACCCAGTGAGCTTCCATGGCTGAGTGGGGACTAGAATCTGGATCTCTGGGCTCCCAGTCCAACACTCTAGCCACTACACCACACTGGCTCTCTACGACCGACCACTGCCTGTGGGTCTGCTGCTGTCATTGTATATAATGAGCACGGGGGCCTGGCCGGTACTGCTGGTACCAGTGCACATTCTTGCTCCCAATATTGTTCCCTGAACAACTGATTCGACCATTTTGTTGTGCAGAGACAGACATGGATGGTGGCTGCGTCAGCACATACTGGGCCAAGCATCCTGCAAAAAGGAAAACAAGGAACATGAATCAGGACAAATGAAATTGTTGTCTGAAATCTTCTCTCAGAGCTCTAGAGAAGCTACTCATATGCAGAATATGAATCCTCCATAGCACCTGAGGAGTAAGTCAGGAGTGTGAGTAAGAGCCAAGCCCAGGGCATGATGGCGAATCCTTATCAACTTCAAGTACTGAGGCAAAAATGATTTCTAGTTCAGCCTCTCCTGTCCTTTCTTAAGATTCCTTCCAGATTTGCTCCCCCCCCAATTCAAATCACTTCCCTTCCAAATCTCTACCCACTTCCCTTTAACCACCCCTCAATGTATGTCACCCTCGTCTCAGGAGAATACCATGACTACTGCCATGACTTGTAGCTGAAATAACAGAAAGATTCAGAAAGTAATATTGATAGAACACCAACAGTCATGAAATTATGGAAATTTTCCTGGAAACTGCAGATCATTTCCCATGTTCTATGGTGCTTTGAACCAAAATGCATGGAGCAGATTATAGTGGTTGTTATTCCAGGAAGTTCCAAAGTAATTTTTGGTCCTCTTATGTTATGTTTCTGACATGCACATACACACACACATACACACACGCACACACACACACACCTTTTCGTGATAAAGAAGAAAAACAGGAATACATACATATCATAAAATAAATACCGACTCGACAACAATGTGAATGGATTTTGTACATGACCTTGTCTTGTATTCCAGAATAATGTAAAGCAACCCCACTCATTTTCAGAGTTGGTACACTTCAATGCTTTTTAGCCTGAGGATGCCATCTAGTGGTCTTAGATATGACCTAGTTGTTAGATGCCCTCATGCCTCATTCCAGCAGCTAGAAGTTCTAGCTTCTAGAACCCCCCCCCCCAAAAAAAAACCAATGAAAGTATTTTGCAGATTTTTTAGAGTAAAGACTCCCTGATGGTGGTGTAGCTAGGTCACTTTAAACCCGGGACTTAATTATCTTTTTGGGGTGTGGGGGTGTGGTGAGGTATTTCCATGGCCATGTGTATTGCTTCAGTTTTGAAGCAAGCAACTCACTTTTCTCTTTTCCCTCCCCCAACTGCTTTCCCATTCTTCAAAACTGCTCCTAGGTTCCAGAGACGTTAGAACAACAACAGAACTGCCAAACCTGATTAAAACAACAGCTACTCTGAGCATGTGCAGTTTTGCATTTTTAAATGGCTTAAAAACAGCACCACCTAGCTACAGGGATCCAATGGAGTTTTCTTCTGCTGCCTTCATCACTTGCCACCCTCTGAGTGGTCAAAGAGGTGGTCATCACCCTCTTATTAAAAGCCACAGTCTGAATTAATCTCAGTTGTCTTTGGGCACTCAGAGAGCAGGAAGGTGCAGGGTAAGTCTCCACTGGAGTAATGCCTATTCAGAGTCTTACAATATAACAGAACATGTAGGATGTGATGGAAGGGTTGTAGAATTGTTGTTGTTGTTGTTGTTCAGTCGTTAAGTCGTGTCCGACTCTTTGTGACCCCATGGACCATAGCACGCCAGGCCTTCCTGTCCTCCGCTCTCTCCTGGAGTGTGCTCAAGTTCATATTCATTGCATCGGTGATGCTATCTAGCCATCTCATCCTCTGCCGTCTCATTCTCCTTTTGCCTTCAATCTTTCCCAGCATCAGGGTCTTTTCCAGGGAGTTTTCTCTTCGCATTAGGTGGCCAAAATATTGGAGCTTCAGCTTCAGGATCTGTCCTTCCAATGAGCCCTCAGGGTTGATTTCCTTTAGGATGGACTGATTTGACCTCCTTGCAGTCCAGGGGACTCATAAGAGTCTTCTCCAGCACCACAGTTCGAAAGCATCAATTCTTCGGTGCTCAGCCTTCCTTATAGTCCAGCTCTCGCAGCCATACATTACTACTGGGAAAACCATAGCTTTGATTAGACAGGCCTTTGTCAGCAAGGTGATGTCTCTCCTTCTTGCTATGCTGTCTAGGTTTGCCATAGCTTTCCTCCCAAGGAGCAAGCGTCTTTTAATTTCATGGCTACAGTCACCATCTGCGGTGATCTTGGAGCCCAAGAAAATAAAATATCTCACTGCTTCCATTTCTTCCCCTTCTATGTGCCAGGAGGTGATGGGGGCAGATGCCATGATCTTAGTTTTTTTAATGTTGAGATTCAAACCAGCTTTTGTACTCTCCACTTTCACCCTCAACAAGAGGCTCTTCAGATCTTTTTCGCTTCCTGCCATTAGGGTGGTATCATCTGCGTATCTGAGGTTGTTGATAATTCTCCCAACAAATATGGAAGTGGGAAACTTTCTCCAAAAGTGAGCTTTAGGCCAACCCAAAACACTTATTCATGCCCTGGGTTACTGTTAGTCATGGGATGCCTAGCATTGGGTCAAGCCATTGGGTCGAGCCTACATTTGTAGTAACTAGCATTAGTTACTACAAATGTAGTAATACATTTTCTATCTGTTCCCCAGCCATGAATCTGAAACTGTAAGAAATGTCAAATATCGGTGTGCAAAAAGAAACAGAAGCGTTGTGTCCTTTTGTCTACTTTACTTCAGCATCCATATATTCATGTTATCTGTAGGCTCACCATGGTTAGGGTTATCATTGGTTGTTGTGTTACAAATTCATATCAGTTTTACAGAAAAAAACAAAAGCAGAACAAATGAGCTGTCATGAAGAGAACACACTGAGGTTCCAGGTCTATTACCTTTACCTCCTTCAGTGTGGTTTGTGTTAGGCAGACCTAATTTGTGGTGGGCTACGGTTCATACCGGCACAACTCAAACCCTACGCAGGCATTTGTGTACTCACATGCAGGGCTAAACCATGTAGGGGGATGTAGTCATACACATAAGCCCTGGCCTCAACATCTCTGCATTCCAGGGTTCCATGTAGATGCCTGGAGGTTTGCATAGGGCTGTGAAAGTGTGTTCACCTGTTTACACAGTTCCTGCGTTTGGCGACTCTGTAAAAGGAGGGTTTGTGATCACAGTATGCATGAAGCTGGCATGCAGGGATGTTGGAGGTAGGGATGGAGGAGAATTTCTCCCCGAATCTCTGGGAGGCCGAATCCCAATGCATTCGGCCCCCTGGAATTGGTGGTGAAATTCTCCGCCTCCCCGCCCCTCCCCGGGATGGGACTTACCTCCTGAGAATGTCCCTCCCGGCGGCGGGTCCTGGCGGCGGTTCGGCGGCGGTTCATCAGGGGCGGGGGCGGCAGCTAGTCTTCTGACCGGCTGCCACCACCGCCATTACAAAATAAAGTAAAAAAAAAAAAAGTGATAGGCTACGTAACGATTTACGCAGCCTATCATGGCTAGATTTCCAAAGTCAGCCATGATAGGCTACGTTAATTGTTACGTAGCCTATCACAGGTGACTTTGAAAAAAAAAAGCGTGTACACAAATGGTGGCGCCCCATGGGCGCCGCCATTTGCGTTCCTTATTTGGTCCCGGTAGTCTACATAAATATTTACGTATATTTATAGGGATATACGAAAGTCACTTACCTGGTCTCGCAGCTTTCTTCGCGGTGGGGGGGAGGCGCTTCGCTTCTCCCCCCGAAGTTCAGGCCGGGTGGGGGAGGCTTCCCACCTCGCCCGGCCGAAATTCAGGCAGGGGAGAAGCGCCCTGTCTCCCCGGCCTCGACCTTCAAAAGAATAGTAAAAAAAAAAAGCCCCGTGATAGGCTACGTAACGATTTACGTAGCCTATCATGGCTAGATCTGCAAAGTCAGCCATGATAGGCTACGTTAATTGTCACGTAGCCTATCACAGGTGACTTAAAAAAAAAAAAGCGCGTACACAAATGGAGGCAGAGCTGAACTTCCATAAGAAAGAATCGCTATTTTTCGTAAATATTTACGTGGTTTTTTTTTAAACTGAAATCCTCTGTCTCTGTTTAGTTTCAGCCAAAACACTTCCTCATCCTAGGGGCTTCCCGAAAGAAGGCTGTCTTAGGTGTGCCTCAGTGATAAACTCTTGGTTTAAAGCAACACTGTTTTAAAGAAAGAAAAAAACCCTTTAAAATGACCATGCTGCTCCAGGACCATGCCCGCATTCACCCCCTTGGCCTCGTTGAGCTCCACGGTTACCATTTTTTGAAAAACACACATGCATGGTGTTGACAAAAATGTGCATATTTATGTATGAGCAAAAATGTGCATATTTGCGTATGAGCGAAAATGCACATTTTGTGAATGCGCATATTTGTGTATGCATGAAAATGCACATTTTTACGGTTGCCATTTTATTTTTCAAAAAACGGTGACCGCAGAGCTCCACAAGGCTGCCAGAGTGAGTGCGGGCTGCTCGCCGAGCATGGGGGGATGCTCAACACGGTCCGGAGTCTGGCGAGTGGGGGCAGGGGCTGGGCGGGCACCCAGAGAACCTGGACGTCGGTGGGTTCACACATCCCTACTCCGGGGAACACCAGAGTGCCAGATTGGGACCCCAGGAGGTCCAGATTTCACCCCCCAAAATGGCATCAGTTCCATGTAGGGATGTACGAAAGCTACTTACCTTTCTGCGGATTATGCTGATGCTGGGGGGGGGAGGCGTTCCGTCCCTCCCCCCGGAATCCTGGCCAGGGGGGAGGTGCTCCGTTCCTCCCCCCCGGAATCCTGATAGGCCAGCTCCGCTCTGCAGGGATTCTGCGGAGCTGCTGGCCGGCTCTGCCAGCAGCCGGACATCCGGCCACTGGCTAGCAGGGACGCAAATGGCGGCGGCCGTAGCCACTGCCGTTTGCGTCCCTGCAGTCAGCTGTGATAGGCTCCGTAAATGTTTATGTAGCCTATCACTGCTGATTTAAAAAAAAAACAAAAACGTGTGTACGCACACGTCTTAGTCTACGTAAACATTTACGTAGACTAAGACGGCGAAAATAAGGGGAACGCAAATAGCATAGACACAAATGGGGGTGGGGGGAGGCAGGCTTAGAGAATTAAAGAGACTGGAAAAGGGCCATTCTGCTCCCTCTTCCATCAAGGAACTTTGGCATTTATAAAAGCCTTCTGGTGGCAAAAGTGGACCTTCTCTGCCATCTCTGTTCCTCTCCAGATGTTGCATTGGACTTGATGCATTGAAGACTTCCACAAACCTGCAGTACATCCACAATACAAAGCCATTTTGCAGTGTATTGTCACCTGCTAACAGGACTGCTCCTGTTCAGGGTTAAGAAGCTGCCTTATACTGAATCAGAACACTGGTCCATCTAGCCCACTATTGCCAACACTGACAGGCAGCATCTCTCTGGGGTTTCAGGCAGGGTTCTTTCCTCGCCCTATCTGGAGATGCTGAAGCTAGGGGTGGGTGGATCACTTACCTGGCTCCGTTCCGGGGATGCGCGGGGGGGGGAGGCGTTCTGTCCCTCCTCCTGGAATCCTGCCCAGCCGGCTCCGCTGCACGGTGAGTCTGCGGAGCCGCCGGCCGGGGCTGCCCACAGCCGGACCTCCGTCCACTGCTGGGCCATGGCTGCAAATGGCAGCTGCCATAGCTGCCACCATTTGCGTCCCTGTGTTAGCCGTGGTAGCCTACATAAATACTTGCCGTGATAGGTTACGTATATATTTATGTAGCCTATCATGGAAAAGAGCAGGGACGCAAATGGCATAGCGGATGCTATTTGCATCCCTGCTCTTTGCCATGATAGGCTACATAAATACTTACGTAGCCTATCACAGCTAACGGAGTGAGGGAAATGGCAGCCGCAGACCAGAGCTGCCATTCACACCCACGGACGGCTGACAAAAGGTAGGTTCCGTCCCAGGGAGGTTTCGCGGGGTGGTGGTGGGGATTGTTCCATTCTGCCATGGACTCTGGGGGGCCAGATTCTAAAGAATCAGGCCTCACTGGAGTCCATGGCAGAATTCTCCGCCATCCCTAGCTGAAGCTTGAACCTGGGACTTTCTTCATGCAAAACATATGCTCTATCATACTGAGCTATGGCCCCTCCCCAGCTGGCCAGTTTACAATACACTGTGAATTGTCATGGGCAGATGGAACACATGAGCAGATGTAATGAAGAATGTAATTGTACAGGGCTGCTGTCAAGGGTAGGCCCTGGTTGGGCCCTGGCCAAGGGCTCACACCCCAGCAGGGCCCACTAACAAAAGCCCCCCCGCGTTGCTCCTTCTCTTCATCTGCCTCATTCACCTGCCTCTCTCTCTCTCTCTCTGTCCCAGACAGTGGTAATGGTGCGAGGAAGAAGTATATGTCACTGTGTCTTTTCTCACTGGTTCTCTGACATTTGAGCAAAAGGTGGTAGCAATGATGAGAAAGAGGATGGAGAGCAATTGTGGCTGGTGGCAATAGCGGTAAGAAGATGGTCTCACTGAGAGAGAGGAGGGGGGGATTGTGGGTGATTTGCCCAAGCACCCTCAAAACCTTGATCCATCACTATAGATGTAGCTTCTTTGAATTAAAAAGAAAAGAAAAGAAGGTTTTATAGTATTGCTTGCAGGCATGTGTGCACATGGATATGAGAACAAGACCAGGTGCTCTTTTTTTGTTGGAACAGATGGGTAACCAACCAAGAGTAGCAGAAGCAAACCTGTGAAGGATGAAGCATGAGCTTGGTGGTGAGCAGCTCCTTGAAAAGAGGAGCTGCTCAGGAAAGGTGAGGTCTCTTGTCTTAGAGTATGCTTTCATTTAGAGCTGTGCGCAAATGGCCTCTCAGAATTACCCAGCCCATTTGTGGGAAGAGAAATTGGGGGGACAATTTCACCAACTTTCTCCTAGGGGAGGAGGGATTCTCATTCTCCAACAGTTTCTCACAGATAGGGTTCACTCTTGGCAGGGGTTGTAGCACAGCTTCCTTCTTTTTCCCTCAGGGTTTTTGGTTTACTGCACTGCTTCTGTAGGTGGCAACAGCATCAGCTGTGTTGAGGCTTCCACTCTTCTGAGGCAGAATTTTGAATTTCGTTTGGTGGTAGTTTTGAGCTTACCTAATCACTGTGAGGTGGCCGAGGGGGCTGGGTGTGTTTTCTCTCTCTATTACGCATCTTTCCATGGCTCTGCGGCCTCCCCGGCCACCTGCACGTCCTGAACTGATAAAGCCCCAAGGGAGGAATTGCCTCCTAATGTCTTCCTCATGATGGCTTCAACTGAAGTGCAGGAAGCCACGGAGGCTACAGGCTGCCACAGTGATTACTGTACACTGACAGGCAGGACATTTATGTGCACTCCTCAGCCACCTCATTAGTAAGGTAAGCACAGGAACCCCAAACCCAACCCATTAGAATTTCTCAGAAATTTCTTCTCCTTTGAATTTCTTTTTGAAAGCAATTTCTTTTCTATCAAATTGAGTGAGAACAGGGGAAAAAAATGGGAGAAAGTTTTGGCTCATCATCATTTAGTAAGAAGCTAAAATGTGGGAATATTTTATGCCATATCTGGGATTTGACTTATTAAGTCATCTTAGGTTGTGGAATTTTAATAGAGATAAGTCATTTGAACCTTTGTAAGATGAAATAGGGTATTCTCCATAAGATATTATTCTTCATGTAAACATTTTATTTGATTTACAGCTCCAGAAGGAGAAGTCTCAGAAACGCGTAGAGCACAATACATTTTCCTTTTTCAAGCACCAGAGCCTGCCTCCCCCTTCTTAGTTGTTAGAGTAGTGCATAGCCAGCATGCGGCTGTATGGAAATTAGGGATGGGGGAGAATTTCTCCCCGAAACTTCGGGGGGCCGAGTGCCAACGTATTCGGCCCCCCGAAGTAGTTTCGGGGAGAAATTCTCACCCCCCCCCCGGGATGGGACTTACCTTTCCCGAATGTCGCTCCCGGTGGCGGGTCGCAGCGGCGGTACGGCAGGGCTTCGACAGGGGCGGGGGCGGCAGCCGGTCTTTCGACCGGCTGCTGCCGCCGCCATTCCAAGAAAAGTAAAAAAAAACCCCGCCCCCGTGATAGGCTACGTGACGATTAACGTAGCCTATCACGGCTAGATTTGCAAAGTCAGCCGTGATAGGCTACGTAAATCGTCACGTAGCCTATCACGGGTGACTTAAAAAAAAAAAAAGCGCGTAAAAAAAAAAAGCCGCCATTCGCGTTCCTTATTTGGTCGCTGTAGTCTACGTAAAGATTATGTAGACTATGGCAAAAATAAGGGCAACGCTATTTGTGTACGTGCTTTTTTTTTTTTTTGTAAAGTCACATGTGATAGGCTAAGTGACGATTAATGTAGCCTGTCACAGCTGACTTTGCAGATCTAGCCATGATAGGCTACGTAAATCGTCACGTAGCCTATCACAGGGACATTTTTTTTCTTTTTTAACTTTTTATTTCGCGGCTGGGCGAGGCGCGGTGCCTCCTCCCCGGCCTGAATTTCAGCCGGGCGAGGCGGGAAGCCTCCCCCCCGGCCTGAATTTCGGGGGGAGCAGCGAAGCGCCTCCCCCCCACCGCAAAGCAAGCTGTGAGACCAGGTAAGTGACTTTCGTGCACCCCTAATGGAAAGTGAGCTATGTTTGTGGGAGTTGAATTTAGAAAAAGCTGAGTGCTCTTTGGACCAACTAGACATGAAAAGATCCATGGAATTCGCAACTGTATGCATTAAAATAATTATTAAAAAAGGAAATAGAAGTTGTGGGAGCCCTGATCTGGTCAGGACTGCTGTATTGAACAATGTTTTAAAGCCCCCCCGCCCCCCCGCGGAACCGACCAAACTCAGGACCACTGCATTGTTTTGATTCCATTTTGTAAAAATTACGAGATTATAGTTCTGACATGTGTGCAACCAAACATTTTAAAGTGAATGTCCACATCCACACATCAAACATCCACTGCAGCCAACATCGGTACACACAAAACAGTAACCTTTGCTCTACAATATGTATAGCTGCCTTTAGGAAATTGGTAAAGAAGCAGTAGGAATGTAAAAGTAGGGATGGCAGAGAATTCCGCCACGGATCTCAGTGAGGCCAAATGCCAGTGCATTCGGCCCCCCGAAATCTGTGGCGGAATGGTAAGAATGACACTCACCTGGGGCGGATCTTCCGGGCGGTGGCAGCTCCAGCGGCGGTTGCGGCGGTGGCTGCTGCGGCGGCTGGTCTTCCGACCGGCTGCCGCCGCCACCATTTGCAGTTTTGTTTTGTTTTTTTTACAGAGAAGGGATAGGCTACGTAAGTTTTTATGTAGCCTAAAACATCTGGGTAAAAAAGAAGAAGAAAAAAGTGGCATACGCAAATGGCAGCGGCTACGGCCGCCACCATTTGCATTCCTTATTTTTGCCATCTTAATCTACGTAAATATTTACATAGCGGATGCTATTTGCGTTCCCCTTATTTTCGCCATCTTAGTCTACGTAAATATTTTCGCCACCATTTGTGTACGCATTTTTTTTTTTTTACCCAGAGCCCTCTGCGGCCGGAAATCCGGCTGCGGATGGCTCTGGCCTGGCTGGGCCTGGCCGGCTGCTCCGTGGAGCTGCCGCGGAGCACAGCCGGCCACTGAGGATTCCGGGGGGGAGGAACGGAGTGCCTCCCCCTCCGTCGAGGATTCCGGGGGGAGGGATGGAACGCCTCCCCCCCACCATCAACATAATCTGTGAAAGTTAAGTGACTTTCGTACATCCCTATAAAAAAAAATGGGTTGTCAGTTGGCCACAATATTTCCACCCGTGTTCAAAGAATGAAATGTGCACATTTGTAAAGGGTGCAAATAAAAATGTGCGCATTTCTAAAATGCTCATAAACATGCTTTTATCAATGGGTGGATGAATACAAAAACGTACATTTTTTTAAAAAAATACACAGAATATGTGCAGTTTTTTGAAAGTGCGCAATGCCGCAATCCCACTTCCATATGCATTTCTTTACCCCCCGGCCCCTAAAAAAAAATAAAAATCTGTGTAGAATGGACTTGGCAGTGGAAAATGGTGGAGGTCTGCACAACAAGACATGGAATGCTCATATTTGAAAAGGGTGCAAAGAGAAATGTCTACATTTCTAGAATGCTCATAAGCATGCTTTCATCAGTGGGTGGATGAATACAAAAATGCATACAATTAAAAAAATACACAAAATATGTGCAGTTTTTTTGAAAGTACACAATCCCACTTCCATATGGGTTTATTTAGTCCCCGGCCCCTTGAAAAATCAGCATAGAATGGAGTTGGCAGTCAAAAATGGTGGAAGTCTGCAGAACACGACCTGGTATGTCCACCCACCTGTAAAATACATAGGCCACTACGTCTCGGATAGAGGTGGATGGATCTGTCAATTCTGGCTTCTTTCTCTTTCTCCTTTATCGAAATCCGAGTTGATTCCATCCCATTTCCACATCAGCTTGTGACTTTTGTCAAATGTATTTTCAGGTGCACTTTTCCTAATACATGCATTTCGCCTAGGGATGTCGGAGAATTTCTCCACGAATCTCCAGGAGGCCGAATGACAACACATTCGGCCCCCCGAAATTGATGGAGAAACGGTCTGCCCCCCTGCCCCCCCGGGATGGGACTTACCTTCGGTGAATGTCCCTTGCGGTGGTGGCTCCCGGTGGCGGTTCAGCGGCGGTTCAGTGGCGGCGGCGGCCGGTCTTCCGACCGGCTGCCACCACCGCCATTTCCAAGTGAAAGAAAACAAAAAACAGCTAATGTGATAGGCTACGTCAAAGTTTACGTAGCCTATCACGGCTGACTTTGAAGAAAAAAAAAAGCACGTACGCAAATGGCTGCGCCCATGGGCGCCACCATTTGTGTTCCTTATTTTGGCACGGGTAGTCTACGTAAAGATCTACATAGCCTACGGTGAAAATAAGGGCAACGCAAATAGCGTTGCCCTTATTTTCGCCGTAGTCTACGTAAATCTTTACATAGACTACCCATGCCAAAATAAGGAACGCAAATGGCGGTGCCCATGGGCACTGCCATTGGGTACACGCTTCCCCCCCCCCAAAGTCAGCCGTCATAGGCTGCATAAACTTTTACATAGCCTATCATGTGTTTTTTGAACATCTAGCCTTGATAGGCTACGTAAATCTTTACGTAGCCTATCATGTTTTGTTTTTTTTTTTACTTCTTCCCGGCAGAAGAACGTTCGTGGCCGGAGAGGCGGGGCGCTCTCCCCCGGCCAGAATTTCGGCGGGGAGGGACAGTGCGCCTCCCCTCCGCCCAGAATTTTGGGGGGAGGGACGGAGCGCCTCCCCCCCACCGCGAAGCAAGCGTCGGGAGCAGGTAAGTGACTTTCGTCCACCCCTAATTTCGCCTTATACTCTTTCCTGTAGAAAAAGGAACCTACTCTTGATGACAACACTTGGGAATCAGCCCCTTCTCCTATGAATGTGAAACGGCTAGACACAGATTTGAAATAGTAACTCTTTTGGCCCTAAATGAGTGTTCAGATGAATGAGGTTAGAATCTCCCCTAAGATCTTTGCACTCAATGCACACAACTCATGAGTGGAGTGGGCAGTGTCATGGAGACTGGGTATATGGCTAGCACATGGAGCCCCATGCTCTCTTCTCATGTTCTTTCCACAAAGTCTGAAGCAGCACCTGAAGGGGGGCGATAGAGTTCACTAGGGATGTACAGATTCCTCAATGTCCCTTTCAGTGGGGAATCTGCGGTGGGGTGATCTGTTCCTCCCCTCCGGAATCCACACAGAGCAGCTCCGCTCCACGAGGATTCTGCAGAGTTGAGGGCCGACACGTGCCGCCGTCTGCATGCCTTGGATTCTGTCATTTTTTTCCTGGCTCTCTGAACTCACGTAAATAAGTACCGCCGAAAAATCCTTTCTGCATGCCCACCGTCAGCCTCTGTAAGCCTCGGGTCATAGGGAAAATGCCTATTTATTTTCGTAAAAAGCGTAAAGCCCTTCGCAGGGATTCGCCACGTAAATTCCAGTCACCTGACCTGACCTGACCTCACCTGACCTCACCGGAACTGACCTGACCTGATCTGACCTCACCAGACCTGACCTGATCTCACCTCACCTCATGTCACCTCACCTCACCGGACCTGACCTCACCTCCACAGACAATAAACAGAAAAGATGGAGGATTTCCATGGACTTTGCAACTCAGCCCCAGTGAAAGAAAGTCTCGGGTCACAGGGAAAATGCCTATATGGTAAAAAGGGAAAAGCCATTCATGTTCTTCCTCCTCCATTTCCTATTTATGGATTTCTTTTTGTGATTATTTTCGTAAAATCCACCATTCGGCAGACTAGGGATGGGGGAGAATTTCTCCCCAAACTTCGGGGGGCCGAGTGCCAACGCATTCGGCCCCCCGAAATCGTCGGTGAAATTCTCCACCCCCCGCCCCCCCCCGGGATGGGGCTTACCTTTCATGAATGTCCCTCCCGGCAGCGGGTCCTGGCGGCGGTTTGTCGGGTCTTCGTCAGGGGCGGGGGCGGCAGCTGGTCTTTCGACCGGCTGCCGCCGCCGCCATTACAAGTGCAGTAAAAAAAAACAAAAAACCCTGTGATAGGTTACGTAACGATTAACATAGCCTATCACGGCTAGATCTGCAAAGTCAGCCGTGATAGGCTACGTTAATCGTCACGTAGCCTATCACGGGTGACTTTGAAAAAAAAAAAAAGCGCGTACGCAAATGGCAGCCCCCATAGGGAGCCGCCATTTGCGTTCCTTATTTGGTCCCTGTAGTCTACGTAAAGATTTACGTAAATCTACGTAAAGATTTACGTAGACTACGGCGAAAATAAGGGCAACGCTATTTTGCTATTTTTGGCCGCCATTTGCGTACGCGCTTTTTTTTTTCTTTTCAAAGTCAGCCGTGATAGGCTACGTGACGATTTACGTAGCCTATCACGGCTGACTTTGGAAATCTAGCGGTGATAGGCTACGTTAAGCGTTACGTAGCCTATCACGGGGGTGGGTTTTTTTTTTCGCAGCTGGGTAGATGGGGCACTTCTACCCAGCCTGAATTTCGCCGGCGAGGGATGGGGCGCCTCCCGCCCGGCCTGAATTTCAGCCGGGTGAGGCGGGGTGCCTCCCCCCCTTGCATGAACTTCAGGGGGAGAAGCGAAGCACCTCCCCACCACCGCGAAGCAAGCTTCAAGGACAGGTAAGGGACTTTCGTCCATCTCTACGGCAGACCAAAAAAAAAAAGGGTCCGTGTGAGTTCCGGTCCGGGTCAACCGGGCCACTCCATTCTGAGGAGAATTCAGCAGACTGGATTTGTCAGAATTCGATCCCATTTAAAATTTGTGCAGAATTCTCTGACATCCCTAGAGTTCACCAACAAGAATGAAGGGGCAGGAAATCAGAGGTGCAGCCATAGAACCAACAGATAATTAGGTGTGTCCACAGGACTGGAGTCAAATGTTGCCACAGGCCCAATGTCACAAATGGTGGTGTTGTGATGGTGCTAGGATTCCAGTCATCCTCCTCCCTGGGGTAGGTGGCCCTTGGGCAGGTTATTTGAGGGGGCCTCCCTCAACACTTACAGGTGTGTCTAGCTCTCCCAAAGCCAGGTAAAATACTGGCTCCAGGCCAGGTCACGCTTGCCCTGGTTCTGTGGCATATGAGGGGGAGGCCCCACAGTGGCTCCTGCCTCAGGTAGATCCTTCTCAGCCTGAAATTTTGTTGTGGAAGACTTGTGTGGTCCAATAAATAAAGCTCTTAGGGCCAGCCTTATTATTAGGCAGAGTGAGGCAGTTGCCTCAGCTGGCAGGTGCTGGGAGACGGCAGCAAGGTGTTGGAGGAGAGAGCTGTGGGCCATGTGGCCTTCCTGGTGTTACCTAAGCTAGCCTGCTGCCTTCAGGTTTGGTGGAGGAAAATGCCCCATTCACAGTGTTGAAGAAAGACTCAACTGCCAGTCCAGCCGGCTTTTGTACATGGAATGGAAGGGGGCACCATCTTGCCTTTTGCCTTAGACAGCAAAATGTTTCAGGCTGGCCTGGCCCTCATGGCTGTAGGTCTTTTGAATTCCCGGTGAAGACCTTTTTACTTGCCCAGGCTTTGGGTTTACAAAAGGTGGTAGTGCCTTTTTAGCTCTCTGTACTGCTTCTGGCTTTTATCTTGGCTACTACTTTGGTTTTATCCTGTTTTAAATATATAGATTCATGCTTTACAGTGGGATTGTGTTTTATGGATTTAAGCTTTGTCTTGTAAATCACCTAGAGAGCTTCAGCTAATGGGTGGTATAGAATGCATAAATAATTTATAATGTAGATGAAAAGCTCCCCCATGGGGCTAAAAGTCTCATAATTCAGACTGATATTGTCCCTTTTAATAAGAACATATAGAATCAAAGAATCATAGAATCATAGAATAGTAGGGTTGGAAGGGGCCTACAAGGCCATCAAGTCCAACCCCCTGCTCAATGCAGGAATCCAAGTCAGAGCATCCCTGACAGATGGCTGTCCAGCCTCGTCTTGAATGCCACCAGTGTGGGAGATCCCACCACCACCCCAGGTAATTGGTTCCATTGTCGTATTGCTCTAACAGTCAGGAAGTTTTTCCTGATGTTCAGCCGGAATCTGGCTTCCTGTCACTTGAGCCCATTATTCTGTGTCCTGCACTCTGGGGTGATCGAGAAGAGATCCTGGCCTTCTTCTCTGTGACAACCTTTCAAGTACTTGAAGAGCGCTATCGTATCTCCCCTCAGTCTTCTCTTCTCAAGGCTAAACATGCCCAGTTCTTTCAGTCTGTCTTCATAGGGCTTTGTTTCCAGTCCCCTAATCATCTTTGTTGCCCTCCTCTGAACCCTCTCCAGTTTGTCTGCATCCTTCTTCAAGTGTGGTGCCCAGAACTGGTCACAGTACTCCAGATGAGGCCTAACCAGTGCTGAGTAGAGGGGAACTAGTACTTCCCAGGATTTGGAAGCTATGCTTCTATTAATGCAGCCCAAAAGAGCATTTGCCTTTTTTGCAGCCACATCACATTGTTGGCTCATATTCAGCTTGTGATGGACAACAGTTCCAAGATCTTTCTCGCTTGTAGTGTTGTTGAGCCACGTATCCCCCATCTTGTAACTGTGCATTTGGTTTCTTTTTCCTAGGTGCAGAACTTGGTATTGATCCCTATTAAATGTCATTCTGTTGTTTTCTGCCCAGTGCTCCGGCCTATCTTGATTACTTTGAATTTTGTTTCTGTCTTCCCAAGTATTAGCTATCCCGCCCAATGTGGTGTCATCTGCAAATATGATCAGCATTCCCTGCACCTCCTCCTCCAAGTCATTAATAGAAATGTTGAAGAGCACTGGGCCCAGGACTGAGTCCTGCAGTACCCCACTTGTTACCTCTCCCCAGTTTGAGAAGGTCCCATTGATAAGCACTCTTTGAGTCCGATTCTGTAGCCAACTGTGGATCCACTGGATCACTGTTTCATCTAGCCCACTTTGAGCTAGTTTGCTCATCAGGAGATCATGGGGCACTTTGTCAAAAGCTTTGCTGAAGTCGAGGTATATGAAGTCTACAGCATTCCCACGGTTTACAAGGGAGGTGACTTGATCAAAAAATGAGATCAGATTTGTCTGGCAGGACTTGTCTTTGACAAATCCATGTTGGCTTCGAGTAATCATGGCACTGTTGTCAAGGTGTTTCCAGATGGATTGCTTTATCATCTGCTCCAGAATTTTCCCAGGGATTGATGTCAAACTGACTGGTCTGTAGTTCCCAGGTTCCTCCTTTTCACCCTTTTTGAAGATAGGGACAACATTAGCCCTCCTCCAGTCATCTGGCAGTTCACCTGTCCTCCATGATTTCTCAAAGAGAATAGACAGCGGTTCTGAGAGTTCTTCTGCCAGTTCCTTTATGAATCTAGGATGCAGTTCATCTGGCCCTGGAGATTTGAACTCATTCAAAGTAATGAGGTGTTCCTTGACCATATGCCTATCGATCTCAAGCTGCAATCCTACCCCTTCAGCCTGTACTTCGCCTTTGCCAGGGGGGTCATAGACCCTCTTTTGGGAGAAGACTGAGCCAAAGTAGGAATTGAGCATGTCTGCCTTTTCTTTGTCATCTGTTATCGTTTTGCCATCCTTATTTAATAGCTGAAAAACCATTTCTTTCCTTTGCCTTTTACTATGCACATAGCTGAAGAAAGCCTTTTTTGTTCTTTTTAGCATCTCTGACATCCCTAGGTGGGAATGATGCCCTCATTTGGATACAGAAATATTTTGTTCTACATAATACATTGTGCAGAAAATTGTACATAGAGTGGGCAGAAGGAATAGAAAAAGCTGATTCCCAAAAGACTGATACCGTACTAACACGTCTTCTGTCTATTCCCCTCCCCCAATTCTGAAAATGTAAGAAATGGATATTATTGATGCATGAAAAGAAACAGAAGACTTGTGTACCGTCGTGTATTATATTTCAGCATCCATACATGCATTTTATCAGTAGGCACACCATGGCTAGTGAGGGGTGAATCTTTTAGGGGTGGACGAAACTCACTTACCTGTCCTCGAAGTTTTTCGCGGTGGGGGGGAGGCGCTTCGCTGCTCCCCCCGTGAAGTTCAGGCTGGGGGGGGAGGCTTCCTGCCTCGCCCGGCCGAAATTCAGGCCGGGGAGGAGGCTCCTTGCCTCGCCCGGCCGCAAACTCAAAAGTTTTTTTTTAAAAAAAATAAACGCCCCCGTGATAGGCTACGTGATGATTAACGTAGCCTATCATGGCTAGATCTGCAAAGTCAGCTGTGATAGGCTACGTTAATTGTCACGTAGCCTATCACGGGTGACTTTAAAAAAAAAAAGTGCGTACGTAAATGGCGGCCCCCATAGGGAGCCGCCATTCACGTTCCTTATTTGGTTGCTGTAGTCTACGTAAAGATTTACGTAGACTACGGCAAAAATAAGGGCAACGCAAATAGTGTTGCCCTTATTTTCGCCATAGTCTACGTAAATCTTTACGTAGACTACAGCGACCAAATAAGGAACGGAAATGGCGGCTCCCTATGGGGGCCGCCATTATCCGTACGCGCTTTTTTTTTTTAAAGTCACCTGTGATAGGCTACGTGACGATTAACGTAGCCTATCATGGCTGACTTTGCAAATCCAGCTGTGATAGGCTACGTTAATCGTCACGTAGCCTATCACGGGGGCATTTTTTTTTCTTTGATTGGAATGGTGGCGGTGGCAGCCGGTTGAAAGACCAGCTGCCGCTCACGCCCTGGACGAACACCCGCCGAACCGCCGGCCGGACCCGCCGCCGGGAGGGACATTCGGCAAAGGTAAGTCCCGTCCCGGGGGGGGGTGCGGGGTGCGGGGGAGGGTGCTGAGAATTTCTCCCCAAAACTTGTTTGGGGGGCCGAACACGTTGGCGCTCTGCCCCCCGAAGTTTTGGGGAGAAATTCTCCGCCATCCCTAGAATCTTTCAGTTTCCCTTTCTACTGCATTCTAAAAAAATAATTTTTTAAAAAAAAATCTACAATCCTTCTATGTATGTATGTATGTATGTATGTATGTATTTACAGTATTTATATTCCACTCTACATCAAAATATTTTGGAGCAGAGAACAGCAAGGATAAAATAATAAAACACCATGTTAAAACAATTAAAACTTTTTAAAAGAAACAAGTGACAATGAGACTGGATTTAATAAGCCATGGTTGGTCATTCAAGGAAGGCCTCTCGAAATAACAATGTCTTCAGGAGGTGCTGGAAGGAACACAACAGTTGTGCCTGCCTGATCTCCAAAGGCAGGGAGTTCCACAGGAAGGGGGCTACCACACTGAAGGCTCTTTTTGTCCTGGTGGACTCCAGACAGGCCATGGTTCCATGCGGAACCACCAGGAACATGCCCTCTGATTACCTCAGTGACCAGGCAGTGATCAGGCTGGTAAGGAGATGCTCTCTCAGGTATCCTGGCCCCAAGTTGTTTAGGGCTTTGTACACTAGTACTAATACCTTAAACCTGGCCCAATAACAAATAGGCAGCCAGTGCCATTCCCTCAGCAAAGGACTTGCATGCTGAAAAGGGGCAGCTCCTGACAACAGCTGAGATGCTGTGTTCTGCACTAGCTCCAGCTTCCGGACCAGCCTCAAGGGCCGACCCACATAGAGTGCATTGCAGTATTCCAGTCTTGAGGTTACTAGTACCTGGACCACTGTGGCCAAGCTATCCCTGTCCAGGAGAGGCCATAGTTGGCAAACCACCCAAAGCTGATAAAAGACAATCTGAGCTGCCATGGCCACTTGGGCCTCCAGTGGCAGTGATGGATCTAGGAGTACGGACCTGATCTTTCAGAGGGAGTGCAACCCCATCCAGAAAAGGCAATGATGAGCCTATCTCCCGGACTCGGGAACCACTCACCGACAGGGCTTCCATCTAGGGATGGCAGAGAATTCTGCCACGGATTCCGCCCCTCCGGAATCCAAGGTGGAATGGCCTCCTGTTCCCCTGCCCCCCGCGGAATCCCCCCGGTACGGCACTTACCTGGGGCGGATGTGGCGGATTCAGCTGTGGCAGTGGCTCCGGTGGCGGCGGTGACTCCAGCTCTGGTGGCGGCTCTGGCGGCTGGTCTCCTGGCCAGCCATGGCCGGGCTGCTGCCGCCACCACTGCCATCCTTGCAGCCATGATAGGCTACATAAGAATTTATGTAGCCTATTACAGCTACCCCCCCAAAAAACCCCAGTGTATGCAAATGGTGGCGGCTACGGTGGCCGCCATTTGCGTTCCCCTTTTTTTTGCCATTTTATCTTACATAAATATTTACGTAAGATAAATCAGCGAAAAATAGGGAACGCAAATGGCAGGCACCGTAGCCACAATTTGCATACGCTGGGGATTATTTTTTGGGGGGTAGCTGTAATAGGCTACATAAATTCTTACGTAGCCTATCATGGCTGCCTGGCTGGACAAAAATGGAGGCCGCTATGGTGGCCGCCATTTGCATCTGCAGCAGCCCGTCCGCAGCTGGAGATCCAGCTGCAGATGGCCCTGGTCGGCTGCTGCGCGGCCTGGCTGCGGAGTGGAGCTGGCCGTCGAGGATTCCAGGGGGGAGGACCGGATCACCTCGCCCCCCATCGAGGATTCCGGGGGGAGTGATGGAGTGCCTCCCCCCATCCCCCCACCGCGAAAGATTCTGCGAAAAGGTGAGTTTCATACATCCCTACTTCCATCTCACCAGGATTCAGCTTCATATATGATGCTGAAAATATGACAACTTTTGCACAATTTGGTAAATTCTTGTCAAAAACTGACCTGACATGAAATTCTCACCCATCTACCCTAGCCAAATTCAATTCAGCAGCATGGAGGGGAACATGATGTAATTGCTTGCTATGTTGCTGTTAAAGATGAGGAGTCTGTTAGAAAAAAAGAGGGCGGGGGGAGGTTGCATCATCCTTCTATTGTTCCTGGTTCCAGCTTGAACTAAAAGTCTCCACTCTCTTTCTACCAACTGTCACTGCTGAGGCCTCAGAGGGAGAGAAAGAAGCAGCCCTTCCACTGTGTCCATGAAAGGGATGTCAGAGAATTTCTCCACGAATCTCGGGGAGGCTGAATGCCAGCGCATTCGGCCCCCCGAAATTGGTGGAGAAACAGTCTGCCCCCCCCGCCCCCCTGGGATGGGACTTACCTTGTGCGAATGTCCCTGGCGGCGGCGGCTCCGGCAGCGGTTCGGTGGGGGCAGCTGCAGCGGCAGCTGAGGCAGCCGGTCTTCCGACCGGCTGCCGCCGCCGCCATTTCCAAGTAAAAACAAAAACAAACAAATGTGATAGGTTACATAAAGATTTACGTAGCCTATCATGTCTAGATTTTTAAACAACACCGTGATAGGCTATGTAAATGCTTAAGTAGCCTATCACGGCTGACTTTGAAAAAAAAAAAGCATGTACGCAAATGGCGGCGCCCATGGGCACCGACATTTGAGTTCCTTATTTTGGCACGTGTAGTCTACACAAACATTTACGTAGACTACAGCAAAAATAAGGGGAACGCAAATAGCGTTGCCCTTATTTTCGCCATAGTCTACGTAAATGTTTACGTAGACTACACGTGCCAAAATAAGGAATGCAAATGGCGTCGCCCATGGGTGCCACAATGTGTGTACGCGCTTTTTTTTCCCCCAAAGTCAGCCTTGATAGGCTATGTAAACATTTACGTAGCCTATCATGGCTGACTGCAGGGACGCAAACGGCGGCGGCTATGGCTGCCGCCATTTGCGTCCCAGCAGGAGAGGAGGTTTCGCGGCCGGAGGGACGGGGTACCTCCCCCTGCCCAGAATTTTGGGGGGAGGGACGGAGCACCTCCCCCCCACCGCGAAGCAAGCTGCGGGATCAGGTAAGGGACTTTCGTCCATCCCTAGTCCATGATCTGTTGAACTTTGCAACTCAAATTCTAGTGCCTGAATTTGCTTTTTTTCCCTCCTCCCTCCCAAAGCCCTCTCCTTTTGTGCCTTTCCTTTCCTTTCCTTTCCTTTCCTTTCCTTTCCTTTCCTTTCCTTTCCTTTCCTTTCCTTTTCTTTTCTTTTCAAGATTGTAAGCCTGCATGCACAGACTTAAGATCTTCCTAAGCTGCCTTGGGAGGCTTTTCAGAAAACTGACAGTATAAAAAATACTACAAATAAAAATCAAGAAACAATTTAGTCTCACACACATGGCTGAATACGCAGGGATCCAACCCCCCCCACAGACTTTTAAAAGCTAAACACTCAGAGCCCTAGGCCTGGATGGATGAATCTGTCAGTTTCATTTTCTTCCACATTCATTAAAAACACACGCAGAAACCTCAAGTTCTTTTTGTCCCAAATATGGAGAATTTTGGAAAATTCTAAATGGAAACGAAATGAAATTCTCACCCGTCCCTAGTCATGGGCCGGTGGAACACATGAACAGATGCAATGAAGAATGTAGATGCAGGTTGTTTGGATAAAAAGTATGTTGTACTTTGCCTGCAGACATACGTACCAATGGAAAATTGAAAGCAGGTGTTATTTTCTGTTGCAACAGATGGGTACTTGGCCAAGACAAGCAGAAGCAAACTGGTGCAGGAGGAAGTGTGAGTCTGATGATGCTTTGCTTGAATGGGCTGCTGCTCAGGCAGACGGTAGTGCAGGTGAGCTGCGTTGACTTAGAAAGGGATGTACGAAACAGCCTTACCTTCAGTCCACCAGGGGTCCACGGGGGGGGGGGGAGGCGAGCCGTCCCTCCCCCCCAGAATCCTTGCTGGCCTGCTCCGCTCCACAGTGAGTCCTCAGAGCTTCTGGCCGGCTCCGGCCGCTGGTGGACTTCCAGCTGCTGGGACGCAAATGACATCCAGCATAGCGGACGCCATTTATGTCCCTATTCTTTGCAGTAATAGGGTACATAAATGTTTACGTAGTCTATTACTGCAAAGAACAGGGATGCAAATGGCATCTGCGTCCCTGCTCTTTGCCATGATAGGCTACATAAATATTTACGTAGCCTATCACGGCTAAAGCAGGGATGCAAATGGCGTCAGCTATGCTGGACGCCATTTAGGGATGTCAGAGAATTCCGCCACGGATCTCGGTGTGTGATCACAGATCTCCCGAAATCTGTGGTGGAAGGGCCTGCCCCCCCGCCCCCCGCGGATCCCCCCCGGGACGAGACTTACCTGGGGCGGATCTTCCGGGTGGCAGCAGCTCCGGCGGTGGCTCCGGCGGCAGCGGGAGCAGCGGGTGGTTTTCCGACCGGCTGCCGCCGCCGCCATTTCCAGGCTTTTGAAAAAAAAAAAAAGATGTGATAGGCTACATAAATCTTTACATAGCCTATCATGGTTGGGGGTGGTTTTTTTTTTAAAAAAACGCGCATGCAAATGGCGGCGGCTACGGCCGCTGCCATTTGCATTCCTTCTTTTTACCGTCTTAATCTATGTAAATATTTACATGGACTATGATGGCAAAAATCAAGGGGAACGCAAATAGCGTAGCGGGCGCTATTTGCGTCCCCTTTTGATTTGCCGTTTTAGCCTACATAAAGATTTACGTAGGCTAAAACGGTGAATGAAAAATGGATGCGTATGCTTTTTTTTTTTTTTTTTTACCCAGAGCCCTCCGCGGCCGGAAATCCAGCTGCAGACGGCTCTGGCTTGGCCGGGCCGGGACTGGCCGGCTGCTCCGCGGAGCTGCCGCGGAGCACAGCCAGCCGTTCAAAGATTCTGGAGGGAGGAACGGAGCACCTCCCCCCCCAGTCAGGATTCCAGGGGGAGGGACGGAACACCTCCACCCCCCACCATCAACATAATCTGCGAAAGGTAAGTCACTTTTGTACATCGCTAACGCCATTTGAAGTGGAGCAGCGGATGGTGGCAGCAGATGGACCCCACCGGCGGGCGGCAGGTAGGTTCCATCCCAGGTGGATTTGGGGGGGGTGTGGCAACGGGGGGTTAGTCCATTCTACCACTGACTCCGGGGGTCTGTGGAGTCTGTGGCGGATTTGTCCACCATCCCTTGTATGGAGTATGGTGGATTTCTCCACCATCCCTTGAGTGGAGTATGCCTGGGCTGCAGCTTTATGGCAATGAGCTACATTTGGGTGAGCTGAGTTTAGAAAACATTGAGCATTCTTGGGAGCAAATGAAAAACCACTCATGCCATTAGCAACTCTATGCATTAATAAAAGGAGATCGAAGCTGTGCAGGCCCTGATCTGGTCAGGACTGTGGTGGAGAGCAACAGTGTAAAGCCCTCCTCTCTCCCCCACAGGGGTTCTGACCCAGATCAGGCCACTGCAAAACTTACTTACTTAAAACAATGACAACTGATTGCTGATTATGTAAGTGGTGACACATCAAATCTGGCCCTCATTTAGCACAGCTATACAGGCTATATGGCCAACACAGTGTTACATCAGTGTTTTGTATAGTGCTGAGGGTGTTATACATGCATGTACATGCATTTTACATATCCATTTGATTGCATCTTGGAAACCTCACCCGATCATGGTTCTGGGATGTCTGCAAAGAAACATTTTAACATTAATACGTGCATGTGTATATCGGAAGTCTACTGCAGGAAACACTGGTATACAGGAAGCAATAAGCTTTGTTTCGCAATATGTGTAGCTGCCTTTAGGAAATTGGTAAAGAAGCAGTAGGAATGTGAATGTGTGTTGACTGTTGGCCACGTGTGTGTGTGTGTGTGTGTGTGCGCGCGTGCATGCATGCATGCATGCGTGTGTGTGTATAAAGAAGTCGGGTCAACTGGTAACAATTTTCTCCTCCCATATACACCTGCCTGGACCCTAAGATCAGCTTCAGCAGTTCTTCCCCAGGTTCCCCTGCCAAAGGACATGAGGGGGGTGGCTATTAAGAAGAGGGTCTTTGGTGTTGTGGCACACCAGTTGTGGAATGAGCTTCCCAGGGAAGCTTGCCTGCTGCCTACATTGTACTCTTTTCAGCACTCACTGAATACCTTTTTATTTCCCCAGGCATTTTATTCCCCCCCCCCCAGTTTCTATTTTAAATATGGTATTGTTGTTCTATGTGATGACATAGAGATGAAAGTGCATTTATTAACAGTCACCAGAATGCTGATATCGGCAAACTTGAAAAAAATGAAAGCCCCTCCAGTTGATGACTGGATTATTAAAGTATGGGAAATAATATATATGGTTAAGTTAACTAAAATAGTAAGGGTTAGAGAGGGAAGACAGCAAAATAATAGACGTATAGAAAAGTGGTCATTATTTGTAATGTATTGGTGTAATACGAATCTAGAGAATGTACAGCTTTTGGTGTTATTGGGAACTTTGTGATATTTGCTGGCTTTGTTGATAAATTTGATTATATTCGATGTTGTTTGAATCATTGATAATATTTGGTATTACTATTTGTTGTATACCTTTATATACCATCGTCAGCATTGTAAAAATAAAAATGGGAAAAAATAAAAATAAATAAAAATAAATATGGTATTGTATTGTAAATCTTTGTACTGCAGCTGAGTTCTATTTGGTTATTATTTTGATACTGTAATGTTAAACTACATTACATAATAATTATTATTATGAATAATTATATATTCATAATTATATATATAATTATATATTCATCATAATAATTATGAAATATATTATTTCAATATAATGAAATTTTTATATTTGATTTTATCATCCTATACTTTATGGTTTTAATTCTTGTGAACTGCCCAGAGAGCTTCAGCTAACTGGCAGTATAGAATGTAGTAAGTAAGTAAATAATAAGTAAATAAATAAAACAAAAAAACAAAACAAAAAAACACACAAGGACCCATGAGCATTTCACATCTTGAGTACAGACTTTCTCAGGGGTATCCATAGGCTAGCTACTCCCTGAGACTAGACTGTGGATTCTGAATATCTGGTATCTCTGGATCTTCACTGGGATAAGCCCCAGAGTCTCTGTGATATCGGCATGAAATCTGGCAACCTTAAAGTGACGGATGGAACTTCAGTGGCAGGGCACCTGGCTTGCATGAAGAAGATCCCATATCTCATCACTGGCTCCTCCAGAGAAGGCTAGGAAATATCCCTGCCTGAATGCCTGGACAGACACTGCCAGTCAGTGTAGACAATACTGGGGTAGATGGAGCAAAGACTGGACTCAGTATGAGGCAGGTTTCTAGGTTCCCTTTGCTGGCAGGATGTTTTTGTCTCACTTCCCCCTCTGTCTGTGTCACTGTGTGCTGATTGGTGTCGTCATCCCATACCTGGCAGTAATAATCTGCCTCGTCCTGTGCTTGAGCCCGGCTGATGCTTAATGTGGCTGTGTTGCCAGAACTTGAGCCAGAGAATCGGTCTGAGATCCCGGTGGGCCTGTTGGTGTCCCCATATATGATGAGTATAGGGGCTTCGCCTGGTTTCTGCTGGTACCACTGGACATACTTCTTTGCAACTATGTCTGCTGAACAAGTGATTTCACCAGTTTGTTGCAGTGACACAGACACTGATGTTGGCTGCCTCAGCACTGCCTGGCCAAAAGAACCTGCATAAAGAAAACAAAAATAGGTCATGGTAAATAGAATGTCCATTTTTTTTAAACTACTCAGGCAACAGAATTCACCGTGTGAGCCTGAAAGAAGATGACAATACACTGGGACACATGCAATTGTTAACTGAACTCCTTATCTCAAAGCTCTGGAGAAAAGCCCAGACAAATCACATTCTCGTACCTGAGCAGAAAGTGAGGACCGTGAAGAGGACCGAGACGCAGAGCATGTTTAGAAAACCAGGTGACGTTTGCCTTCAGAGATACACAAGTTCCTTAGTTGAACCCCCCTACCTCCTTTTTATGTTCCTGGACCTTGTAATTGGCCCTCACATTCAAATCATTTCTGTTAAAAAAAAAAACACCCAATGCTGCTTCCTTTCTGCCCCACCCACATGAGCAAAGGATAAAGAGAGAACAGCTCCAGGGAACTGATATGAAATATTTCTGGAGCCTCTGAGAGTTAATCGGTAGGATGGAAGGTGTTGAAGTTGAATGGCAAGCTTTTGAAATGTGGAATTCAGGGTTCTGTAGCATTATACACCCCCCACCCCACCCCCAGGGTTGAATGTGACATGTTTGTTCAGCTGGTCTCCCATTCTTTTGCTTCAGAGGGTTGGCAAAATTTGTTGTGGGAGCAATCAACTCCCTCATTTTTCCATCTTTATTTTTTTTCTTTCCCCTTTGTTTTCACTTTAAAACAAACAAAAAACTGGCTTTTCCCATGGTTTCAGTGAAATGGCAGCAGCCCTCTCAAAACACCAGCCACCACGTTCTCCATTCTTCCTTTGGAGGGGCCATAGCTCAGTGGTAGAGCCCCTGCTTTGCATGCAGAAGGTTCGATCCCAGTCATCTCCAGGTAGGGCAGGAAAATCTCCTGCCTGAAACCCTGGAGAGCCCATCAGTGCTGACTATAGTGGGCTAGGTAGACCGATGGACTGACTCAGTAGAAGGCAGCTTCCTATGTTCCTACGTTCCTATGTTTCCAGATTGCCTCTAGTAAGAATAAGTGAGAATTTCATTTTAGTTCAGTTTTGATTTCCCCCCAATTTTCAAAATTCTCCATAATGGGGTGGGGGTGAGGGATTTGAGCATAAAATAATTTGAATGTGGGAGAAACCAAAACTGAGATATTCATCCATCCAGGCTTTGTAGGGATGTCTGAATCAGCAAAACCCAAGCTCTCTGAATTCCATCTTGAAGCTTGTTTTGACTTGAGTCCATTTCAGGTTGAGAACTTTGTTTATTGGTTTTCTTTTCACATGAAAATCCACGCCTGTTTTATGCACATTTTCCCAAATGCACCCATCAATTGTGCCCATCTTTGAAACGTACAAATTCTTCTCCCATTGATTAAAGAATATTTGTGCGCATATTCCAAAAGTACACATTTTTCAAATGTACTCATGCTATTGAACCCCAAAACACATTTTGGGGGGTTTGTGAATCATAATGCAAGCTTACAAATGTACAGACTTCAACCACAGATTGCAACTAAGTCCATGTTTGGTCTGGAAGGTGTGAACTGGGTAAACCTTGATAAAAAATGAAGTGAAATGATTTTCTCATACATGCCAAATAAATCAAGATTTTCAGCAAAGGGATATGTTGTTGTTGTTGTTCAGTCGTTCCCGACTCTTTGTGACCCCATGGACCATAGCACTCCAGGCCTTCCTGTCCTGCGCTCTCCCCTGGAGCATGCTCAAGTCCATATTCATTGCATCGGTGATGCTATCTAGCCATCTCATCCTCTGCCGTCCCCTTCTCCTTTTGCCCTCAGTCTTTTCCAGCATCAGGGTCTTTTCCAGAGAGTTTTCTCTCCGCATTAGGTGGCCAAAATATTTGAGCTTCAGCTTCAGTATTTGTCAAACTACATTAGAAACTACATTTGTCAAACATTAGGTGGCCAAAATATTTGAGCTTCAGCTTCAGTATTTGGCAAACTCCTATGCATGTTTTGACAAAGAAGAGGCCTACTACTCCCAGCATGCCTCAGCCAGCCATGCTAGCTGGGGCATGCTGGGAGTTGTAGGGCTTTTCTCTGTCTAAACATACATAGTATTGTGCCTTAAGACACTTTAGAATTCATCAGATATAGGAATTGTTTAAGGATAGTATTTTTTTTCCCAAATAACCCTGAGGTGAGAACCTCCAGATGTTTTTCATATACGTTGGAAAGTCTGGTGTGACTTACTGCAGAGTTGCTTCATATACAGGAAGTGTGGCAACACAGTGTTTAAAATTAGAGGCAATAAACACAGGCTAGAGCCAGTTAACAAGAAGTTTAACCCAAATTACTGTATTAGTGCTTTTATACGCACTGTCAGAGAAGGATCTCTAACTACAAGCACCCCCTAAAGCTGGGTGTGTGAGTGTAAGTGAGCAAAGGCATGAGATATTGTTACTTGCTTCCTTCCTGGGGAGACCAAATGGCCCTTTCTGTAGATGCCAAGAAAGAAGAAGGAAGAAAGATGGGGTGGGCGGATCACTTACCTGGCTCTGTTCCGGGGATCCACAGTGGGGGGAGGTAAGCCATCCCTCCCCATGGAATCCTCCCCTGCTGGCTCTGCTCCATGGTGAGTCCGCAGAGCCACCGGCTGGGGTGAGTCCGCAGAGCCGCCGGCTGGGGCTGCCCGCAGCTGGACCTCCATCCGCTGCTGGGCTGCAGCTGCAAATGGCGGCTGCCATAGCTGCCGCCATTTGCGTCCCTGCTCTTTGTCGTGCTAGGTTACATATATATTTACCTAACCTATCACGTCAACGCAGGGACGCAAATGGCGTAGTGGCTGCCATTTGCGTCCCTGTGTTAGCCGTGATAGACTATGTATAAACTTATGTAGACTATCACGAAAAGAGCAGGGATGCAAATGGTGTAGCGGCTGCCATTTGTGTCCCTGCTCTTTGCCATGATAGGCTACGTAAATACTTACGTAGCCTATCACGGCTAATGTAACGATGGAAATGGTGGCTGCAGACTGGGGCCACCATTCGCACCCACGGCTGGCCAACAAAAGGTAGGTTCCGTCCCAGGGAGGTTTTGCGGGGTAGCGGGGGGATTGTTCCATTTCGCCACGGACTCTGGATTCTTTAGAATCCAGCCTCACTGGAGTCCATGGCGGAATTCTCCGCCATCCCTAAAGAAGGAAGGGGGAGGGAAGTGAACAGGAAAAAGAAACTGATCAGACAATGAGGGGGATGAATGAAACAATCGTCTGCTGATGCAACATGTTCTGTATAGCCCCCTAGTGTCTGGAAGCATGCAGAATTGTTCCTATTCTCCAAAAATATAAACATGTCCTGAGCCACATTCATCATGCAGAGATCCACACCTAGGGATGTATGAAAGTGACTTACCTTTCGCTGATTATGTTGATGGTGGTGGGGGGAGGCATTCCGTTCCTCCCCTCGGAATCCTCGAACGGCTGGCTGTGCTCCACGGCAGCTCTGTGGAGCAGCCGGCCAGGCCCGGCCCGGCCCGGCCCAGCTAGGCCAGAGCCGTCCGCAGCTGGATTTCCCACCGCGGAGGGCTCTGGGTAAACAAACAAACAAAAAACACAAAATGCATATGCAAATGGCGGTGGCTACAGCCGCCGCCATTTGCGTTCCTTCTTTTTGGCCATCCTAATCTACATAAATATTTACGTAGGCTATGACGGCGAAAATAAAGGGGAATGTAAATAGCGTAGCGGGCACTATTTGCATCCCTTTTTGATTCCCCGTTTTAGCCTATGTAAATCTTTACGTAGGCTAAAACAGCGAATCAAAAGGGGACACAAATAGCGCCCGCTATGCTATTTGCATTCCCCTTTATTTTCACCATCATAGTCTACGTAAATATTTACGTAGATTAAGATGGTAAAAAGAAGGAATGCAAATGGCAGTGGCTGTAGCCGCCGCCATTTGCATATGCGTTTTTTTTTTTTAAACCCACCCAACCATGATAGGCTACATAAATCTTTATGTAGCCTATCACGTCTTTTTTTTTTTTTTTTACACAAGCCTGGAAATGGCGGCGGCAGCAGCCGGTCGGAAGACTGGCCGCTGCCTGAGCCACCACTGCAGCTGCTACCGCCGCTGGAGCCGCCGCCACCCGGAAGAACCTCCCCAGGTGACTCTCGTCCCGGGGAGGAGCTGCGGGGGGGGCGGCAGGCTGTTCCGCCACAGAGTTCGGGGGGCCGAATGCACTGGCATTCAGCCTCACCGAGATCCGTGGCGGAATTCTCTGGCATCCCTATCCACACCATTAATTATAACGAGATGGCAAAATGAGTACCTCTCTAGCTCTGTCTTCTATTGTAAAATATAAAGTGTAGTTGAAGAGCTCCCCCACATGGTTAAATCTCAGTGATATAAATATCATCACCATTTCGACAAAATAAATGTTAGTCTTCAAGAAGCGCGATGTGCAACTTCCCACTTCTAATGCTGGGGTTGGATCCAGGATCTGTCTTCCGAAAGAGGAAGGGACTTTCCATGAGAGGAAGGGCTCTGTGAGTGGAAGATCCCCCTCCCCACATACACCATTCAGCACAGAGTCCTGACTCTCTGTGCCACATTTTCAGCAGGCATGAGGGGCTGCTGTGAGGGGGGGGGGAGTACATTTCTGCCACTACTATTCAGGATTCCAACAACACCATTTCATTTCCCCCTCTCTCTTGTTTTTCCTTCCCCCCCCAAAGTCAGTAAGTGTTCTACTGTCACTGAGCATCCCCAGTCCCAATTTGACCGCCCCCACCCCCAGTATGGATGCTTGCAGGTTTCCCTTAACCTGCCGTGTACGGACGCTGCTGCTTTGGCTTCATAAGCAACAACACTCACACCTGAACATGGGAAACAGAGGGAATGATAAAACATTTAAAAAAAGATTCCCCAGCCAATAGGAATCAGCCTCCTTTCATTCATGTTGTTCAACTCCAGAGAAATGCCTTTCAGTGTCAATGCATAATGTGTTTGTATTTCTCTTTCACAAAAGGAGGTTTTTGTCTCACTTCCCCGTACTGCTGTGTCACCGTGGCCAGTGCTGTGTACCGTCCCACCACAGCAGGCAGTGATAATCTGCTTCATCCTGTGCTTGGGCCCTGGTGATGGTTAATGTGGCTGTTTGGCCAGAGAAGGAGCCAGAATACCTATCCGAGATCCCCGTGGGCCTGGTATTTCCACCGTACATAATGAGGACAGGATCCTTGCCAGGTTCCTGCTGGTACCACTGCTGATGGGAACCTGCAATGTCCTTCCCTGAACAAGTGATCTGGGCATTCTGTCCCAGAGACACAGACACCGCCGAGGGCTGTCTCACCAGCACAGAGGAACCTGGAAAATAATAGAAAAGGGAAAACTTTCATGATAAAGGAATGCTGTTTATTTTATTCATAAATGTGAGTTCTGGATCAAATAGGGCCCCGTGGTGCATTTCAGTTTAAACATAAGAAATTCAAAAACTTCAAAACAATGTGAAAACTTTAAAAATAATTTGAAAAGATGTAAAGCAAACTAACAAACATTGCCAATAACAGAATGTAAAGCAAGGAAGAACCTTCAGAACAGAGGGTGGAGTTAACACATTCAAAAAAACTAAAAAGCCATATTGTAACATCCCACTTAAAACTACATTAAAAAGGGGTCAATCTAACATCCTTTGGGAGAATGCTCCAAAGAAAGGTTGGTGCTACAGAGGAGGCCCTCTTCCATGGCCCCACCAACCTCTCTTGGTAGTGGGACACACAGAAGAGCATCATATTACAGGAGGCCGTCTTTCAGATATCTTGAACCCAAGTAGGAATCATCTGCTTGTCAAAATACTCCAGGCAAGATATGTCCCCTTGTACTACCTGAGTGAAAACTGAGGAGGGTGAGGAGGAGGGTGGCTGAGACCATGATGGGAATCCAAAGGAGCTCTGCTTCCTAAGTCACCCGGGGTTTTATGGTTCTGACCTACCTCTTCTCTCTTAACCCTTATAGAAAATGAGACCCAACCTAATATTCAAATCATTTCCCTTCAAAACATTGTAGATTCCCCTCCTCTTCACTCTACCCACACTTTTAAAGGGTGCAAAGGAATGGCTGGGATGAGGGTTCAGTCTTTGCAGAGCATCTATATCAATGTTAACTGGAGGAATGGGGTAGGTAGCTCAGTCTGCGTCAGGCCTTATTCATGCAACACCAAGTCATTCATATATATATATATATATATATATATATATATAATATACTGATATGATATGATATGACACGCACACACACACACACACAGAGTTCAAGAAGGCATCTATATAGTGGGCAGGTACAGCATGGTCTCCTCCATCCTGTAAACATTTGTACATATTGAATTTGGCTTTGAGTGCTTTGCACTTAAAATTCTGGGGTTGAATCCCTGTCTATTGCACCATGTATTGCAATACATGTATAGCAACATTTGCAATACTGTGCATCACAATACAAAATACTGTGCATTGCCATACACAATATTGTAATACTGTGCATTGTGTCATTGTAACATTTTGCACGGTGATACACCATTGTCATACTGTGTATATTGCACCATGTAAGTTTCTAAAGTAGGGTTCCCACCTTTTTCTCTTTCTGATGGGCTCCCTTAACAGCTGTACTGCAGGCAAGTACGTCACTGACTTCTCCATGATGGGAATAGCTGTACCCATTCAATTTGGGTGGTGCAAATGGACCAGGGTCATGTTTCACTTTGGTTTTAATAAGAATTTACCAAAGTGCAAAAAACGTTCTTCACATTTGGGGGAGAAATAACTTGAGATTTTTTTAAGGATGGACGAAAGTCCCTTACCTGGTCCCGCAGCTGTGTTCAGTGGGGGGGGGGAGGCACTCCGTTTCTCCCCCTGAAATTCTTGGCGGGGGGGAGGAGCCCCGCCCCTCCCGGCCGAAATTCAGGCCGGGGGGGAGCGCCCCGTCTCCCTGGCCGCGAAATAAAAAAAAGTAAATTAAAAAAAAAAAGAATGATGCCGTAGCTCAGGGGTAGAGCACACTCTTTGTGTGCCGAAGATCAGCTTCTTGATCCCTGGCATCTCTAGGTAGGGCAGGAAAAACTCTTACCTGAAACCCCTGAGAACCACTGCTAGGCAATGTAGACAATAGTGAAATACATGGACCAATAGCCTGACCCAATATAAGCCAGCTTCCTATGGGCCTATGGCTGGAAGTGGGGAGGGAAAATCCATGGAGGATAAGGCTGTCAAAAGCTACTAGTCAAGATACCTAGATTACCTCCAGTTTGCCCTGAATTCTCATTGCTGGGGAACACGAGTGGGAGGTTGCTACTGCGCCCATGGGCTATTTGTGGGCATCCCAGAGGGATCTTGTTGTCCACTGTAGAAACTGGACTAGATGGGCCTTTGGGCTGATTCGGCAGATTCTTAGGTCCTTATGGGGGGGGGGGAGTAGATGCCTTACTTGCCAGTTCTAAGAGTGACTTCTGAATGACCCAAAATTATTAGACAAGGAACATGTGGATAAACCCCCATTAGCAACTCCAGCAGAATAATGATAAAGGTAATGGTAATGACAATGATAATTCCCTGAACCTTCTTGTGTGAATATGCCCAGAGCCTCGGAGGAAGGCTCTCTTTGCTATATTATTATAGGGATGTACGAAAGTCTCTTACCTTTCGCGGATTATGTTGATGGTGTGTGTGGGGGGAGGCGCTCCGTTCCTCCCCCCCGGAATCCTCCGCGGCCGGCTGTACTCTGCAGCAGCTCCACGGAGCAGCTGGCCAGGCCCAGCCAGGCCAGAGCCGTCCACAGCCGGATTTCCGGCTGCGGAGGGCTCTGGGTAAAAAAAACAAAAACAAACCACGTACGCGAATGGCGGCACCTACGGCCGCCACCATTTGTGTTCCTTATTTTTGCTGTCTTAATCTACATAAATATTTACGTAGACTATGACGAGGAAAATAAAGGGGAACGCAAATAGCGTAGCGGGCGCTATTTGCGTTCCCCTTTATTTTCGCCGTCATAGTCTACGTAAATATTTATGCAGATTAAGACAGCAAAAATAAGGAATGCAAATGGCGGCGGCCGTAGCCACCGCCATTTGCGTATGCGGTTTTTTTTAACCCAGTAAAAAACAAAACAAAAAACGACGTGATAGGCTACGTAAAGATTTATATAGCCTATCATGTCGTTTTTTGTATTTTTTTTTAACCCATACATGATAGGCTACATAAATCTTTACATAGCCTATCATGTCGTTTTGTGTGTGTGTTTTTTTTACAAGACAAATGGCGGCGGTGGCAGCCGGTTGGAAGACCATCCGCCGCTGCCGCCACTGAAGCCGCTGCCAGAGCTGCCGCTGCCCGGAAGATCCGCCCCAGGTAAGTCTCGTCCTGGGGGGGATCCGTGGGGGGGCAGGGGGTGGGAGGCCGTTCTGCCACGGATTTCGGGGGGCCGAATGCACTGGCATTCAGCCGAGATCCATGGCGGAATTCTCTGCCATCCCTAATAATTATAGTGTGTTATTTAACAGTTAAAGAGCTCCCTCACATGGTCACACCAGGGAAGGAATATAAATTGAGTCACTGTGTCTTCTAACACAAATATTCTTCTGACGCTCACAACCTTTGCATTACATTCTTCTGTAATCAATTGCATGGCTTTGTCTTTGGAGGTTTTTAGAAGGAGCTGCTTTTCCCACTCCAGAAATATGTTGTTGTGTCTCAGGCACATGGACACTGACGGGAGCTGCGTCACCACAAACTGTTCAAAGGAACCTGACAAGAGAAGGAAATCTCTCATGATAAAGGAAGTTTCCACCTGTCCAAATACTCAGGCAAAGATGTTTCCCTTTTGTGGTACCTGAACAATAAGGGAGGAGTATGAGAAAGAGTGAGGCCTGGAGCATGATAAGAATCAGATGAGCTCTCCTTCCTAAGATGAAGCGGTTTCTTCATCTTAGGAAGGAGAGCTCTTCATCTGGTTCAAAGTACTTCAAACCCTCCACTTCTCTTTTGAGCCTCTAATTTTAACTCAGCCCCATCTTCAAATATTTTTCCTTCCTACTTTCTTGCTGGCTCCACCCACTGCCAGAATGCAGCCCCGCCAGATTACCCTAGGGACAGGAGAATCAGAAATCTTTGAGTTCATTGAGCTTCTGTGATGTTCACCTCTTACCACTGAGCTTGGTTTATCTCATTCTTGTTTCTGAATGCCATCTTTTCTTTCTTTTTGAACTGAAAACATGTGCATATCAGTTTGCATTTTTAAAAGTGTCCACCCAGTTTCCCCCATAGACTAAAGCATAAAAATATGCATTTTAAAATGTGCATTTATTGAAGGTTTTTTTTTTAATGTTCACTATTCAAATGCGGATGGAAGTCCAGGAACTTGCAAGCTTTTCCAGAACATGATGTACCCTTTCATGTTCTGGGTTGCGAGAGGCAAAAAATTGATGTAAAAATGAATCCAAATGAAATCCTTAGATTCCCCTGAGGAAATATGGCCCTCAACATAAAAAAGAAAAAGGAAAAAAAAGGTTTCTCATCTCTAGGGATGGGGGAGAATTTCTCCCCGAAACTTTGGGGGGCCAAGTACCAACGTATTCGGCCCCCTGAAGTAGTTTCGGGGAGGAATTCTCCGCCCCCCTGTTGCACAAAATGCTAGTTTCGCCCCCTGGAGGCTAGTCCAATTTGCCCCAAAGAGGAGAGTCAGCTTCAGGCTAGGTCCAACTCGATTTTATTGTTTGCAAACAGTTCGACAAAGGAGCTCACGCTCAAAGCAGAGTCGACCCTGGGCAACCTCCGCGCTACAGTTTTATCACTTAGCTTGCATTCCTCAGCCAGTGTGTTACTTTTGATTGGTTGCCAGCGGTTTGCTTAGCAACCTTATCTTAGGGTTACTGTCTGCTCATTCCAGGCATGCACAGCTCTTACAGTACTATGTGCTGCTTAAGACACATACAATGGCTTTTAGGTTACATTTTTACTACACCCCCCGGGATGGGACTTACCTTTCCCAAATGTCCCTCCCGGCGGTGGGTCCCGGCAGCGGTTCGGCAGGTCTTCGACAGGGGCAGAGGCGGCAGCCGGTCTTTCGACCGGCTGCCGCCGCCGCCATTCCAATAAAAGTTAAAAAAAAAACGCCCCCGTGATAGGCTACATGACGATTAACGTAGCCTATCACCGCTAGATTTGCAAAGACAGCCGTGATAGGCTACGTAAATCGTCACGTACGGCTAATGGCGGCCCCCATAGGGAGCCGCCATTCGCGTTCCTTATTTGGTCGCTGTAGTCTACGTAAAGATTATGTAGACTACGGTGAAAATAAGGGCAACGCTATTTGCGTTGCCCTTATTTTCGCCGTAGTCTACGTAAAGATTTACGTAGACTACAGCGACCAAATAAGGAACGCAAATGGCGGCTCCCTATGGGGGCCGCCATTTGCGTACGTGCTTTTTTTTTTTAAAGTCACCCGTGATAGGCTACGTGATGATTTACATAGCCTATCACGGCTGACTTTGCAGATCTAGCCATGATAGGCTACGTCAATCGTCACGTAGCCTATCACGGGGGCGTTTTTGTTTTTTTAAAAACTTTTTATTTCGCGGCCAGGCGAGGCGAGGCGCCTCCTCCCCGGCCTGAATTTCGGCCAGGTGAGGCAGGAAGCCTCCCCCCTGGCCTGAACTTCGGGGGGAGAGCAGCGAAGCGCCTCCCCCCACCACGAAAAGCTGCGAGACCAGGTAAGTGACTTTCGTGCACCCCTAAAATTGAGAAGAGACAAGTAGCAAGCTGATGTTTGGAGAATCTTTGCGATCTCGAACACTGCTCATTTGCCCATCCGTAATTCACCTCCCAACTCACGTAACGAGTGGGACATATGCGATGAGTCAGAAGAACACTGATATACAATGATAATAACAATAACAAGAATTCTATAATGATAATATATAATGCAATACACACAGCAGTAAAGGACCTAACTGAAGAATGAATAAGAACTGGATTATACACACACACACACACACACACACACTGTTACTACATCAGTGGTGATAGTGCCTAAAATGACATTACCTAAACTTAACGTCTACACAAGACACACAACACAGACTAAGAATCCACAGCAAGCAACAACAAATGAAACTTCAATTTGGGGTTGTAGGGCACAAACTCCATTTGAGTGAGTTTAAAATGAAAACAAAAAAAACAAAACAAAACCCTGTTCATAATCAGAGTAATTCTTTCTCTTTCTTTTTTAAAATCAATGCTGACAAACAGGTCTGGTTTGGTTTTGCTCTAATGTATTAGGAATATAGAAGCAGTTGTAAAGCATGTGTGTGTGTGTGTGTGTGTGTGTGTGTAGTAGGGTGGTGGGGAGAAGAGAAATATTAGTTGTGTGCTTCACAACCAAAGTAATACATGGCCATCTCAAGAGGTCCCCCATAACACCAATAAGTCCAGGTCTAAATTTATCTAGCTATGTTATTAAGCAGGGGACATTGCCCATCAATCATAGCCTTCTCGTGGACACTTCTAGCTAAAGACCCACAAAAGAACATACAGAGCAGACTCAGGCAGAAGGGGAGGAGGGCAAGAAATTGCACGCAGCTCTGATCTTGTCTGAGCTGCAGACACAGAGAGAACAGCAGCAGATTATCTGAATTACAATAGCAAAGCATGAGACCTTTGAAGGCAACAGGAAGGAGAGACTGCTTTTTGTCTGAGTTCCTAGCCTGACTGCATCACCGTGTTTAGTTCTTCCTGTCTTCCCATGCATGGCAGTAATAGTCAGCCTCATCCTCTGCCTGAATATTGGCGATGGTTAAATAGCCAACTTTTTGGGAGGAATCCTTGGAGCCAGAAAAACGAGTGGGGATGCCGGCACCCTGATCTTTGTTGGAATCAGACCTGTACCTCAGTAAATAGACTGGGCTCTTTCCATTTTTTTGCTGAAACCAAACCACACTGCCCAGTGTGTAACTAGAATCACTGCTGATTCTGGAGAAGAGTTGAACTGTGTCTGCCAGCGATGCTGATAGTGAAGTTGGTTGTATGAGAGTGAACTGGGAGAAGGACCCTGAAGCAGAATCAAAGGAAACTTTTAATGTCAATGAAAATAGGGAGAGAGAGAAAATGCATGCGCACGTGAGTAGCAGTTACAGGGATAAAAAGGGAAGGAGCAGGAGATATTCTCTTCACCTGAGCAGCACATGAGGAGAGGGAGGAGAAACAGGGGCAAGGACATCCTGGAAAATCCAAGCAGATCTGGTTTCCTAAGGGGAAACAAAAGAGTATTTGGTTACCGTCTATGTCTACTTCGCTCTTATACTCCCCGAGCTGAGGAATAACCCTTTCATGCAAATTAGCTGCCTGTTGATTGGTGAATACTATCACTCCATCTAATAGAAAACTCTGGTGGTGTCTTGTCCAGCTCTTCACTATGCAAATAATGCCCCCCCACACACTTAATTGCAATGGGGGAGTCAATTAAGCAGGCCAAGAGTGAAGCAGAGTTGATGTTGTTGTTTTTACCAGCAAATAAGGATATTTATTTATTTATTTATTTATTTTTGCTTGTCTGGGGCATAGCCAAGGTCAAGTGCAAAGGATAACAGGCAGTATAATCAGATCCCGGATATCGTGTCAGGCAGACATCCAAGGTCAATAATACAGAGGTCTAAACAGTGCATTAAGACCAGGATGCCAGAGCCTGAAGCTGAGAAACGGTGACATTTTCAGCAAAGTCCAGACAGAAAATGCAAGCTTATATTTCCAGGGCCTCCTAAGACCCACCCATGCCTCAGCTTCAGTACATTGTAATCCTTACTCCTGAGTAGTTCTTCCTTGGGTTGAGGTACTTGGTCTTAAAGGAGTCCTACCGATCTGCCTCTTAAGGCAACAGTGGTCTCTGGGACTCGGTGGATGCACAGCCTCTGCCTATCAAGCAGTACTCCCCTCTTCTCACAGCGGCAGACCTCTGGTCTTCTCCCCTGAGGCCCCAGGCTCCCCCAAGTCTCTGGACAGAGATGGCTCCATGTCTCCATCTGTCTCATGGAGTTCTAGCTCCACAGGAGAGGAGGAGGATCCTTCCAGCGGGTGTTAGACAGGTGGTGAGTACTGACAGGATTGGTGCCAAAATGGGGCCACCAAGAAACAAGAGGGGAGGTGTCACCATGCTTGGAGGATTTGCAGAAGTACAAAAAATGAAATCAACCCCACCACCTAACGCCACTCCAAATACCTGCCCAATGAAGACTAAGCATACTCAGCAGCCATGGCTTGTTGAATGCCAGGTACAAAATAAAGCCTGAAAACCTGTCGGTGGTGAAGGAGTGGAGGCTGGGACTAGCTGGCTAAAATCCTGAGCAGGAGCACTCCTGTTAGGCAGGAAGATTACACTGCAACATTTTGTTGCAGAAACAGTAATAGTAAAACTGCTCAATATCAGAAACCTGTTCACCAAGCTTTCTAATATAAGGGAGTGTCTGATTTGTCTTGTCAAATGCCTGCCTTATAAGTATTCTGTGAAACCTGATTGGTAGTGGAGAGAAAGAAATGGCTCTACATTGAAACATATAATTATTGGGTCCCTCCTTTTCAAATCACATTAACACTTTAAGTGTCCTTTGCAAATAGGTGGACAAATGATTCTGAATTTAGGATTAGAAACTAAAGTCCTAACCCTAACGTTTTTCATTTGTCACTACATTGGGGCACCAAAGGAAGCTTGGTGTATTACCACATTCTAGAAATGTGGTAATCCTGTTGTATTCCTCTCTGTTTCCCAAGTAGGGATGTGCAAGAATTTTGCTGATATGTGAAAAGTAGATGAGAATGTCTTGCTCGCAACCACAAACGAAAAGAATAAAGCCAAGTTTGCAATCTGATATGGACTTGAGTTGGAACAAACTTCACATGCAACTTCAGTTCTGCTGATTTTCACATCCCTAAGGGAGATGGATTCCCTATAGACCAAAGCTGTCCACACCCCCTTCATCCAACCAGGTCTCTGTAATACAAGCCAGTCAGGCAAGCTCTACCAGCATAAGGCACCCTTTCCCATTAACTCACCTGGCATTCATTGGCAGCACCTGCAGACTCCAGGGAATTACATTCAAGGCCCCAAAGTTACTGAGGCCATGAGGTGAACAATAAAAGGAAAAAGCACATAGATGTCTGAATTAGGGATGTACAACAATTTTGTTTCTGCTTACAAAGTATGCAAGCATGGCATGTTCACGAACCCAAGCACAAGCAAGATAATGTGTCCACTGAAAACATTTGCAAACTCTCAAACATGTGCTCACATTTCATTTGCACAATTTTCCCCATTTGATTTTGTGCAATTTCAAAAATGTGCATATTTTAAAATCACCCACACTTTGGTGTATGGGGCAAAATGGTGCAATGTTGGAAATTTGCACAAATCTGGGTATGCTTTAGCGCAACATTTGCATTCTATAGGTGTGTATTTGGCACAATTTTCCTGGTCACACAAAAAGAACAGTGAGTGCAGATGCAAGCGTGAATCAAGTAGAGACAAGCAGCGAGTTGATCATGTTCAGAGAACTTTGGTGAGGCTGAACATCACTTTTTCACCCATTCCTGGTCTGATTTGTGCCCTTATGCTCTCATGCTTCGAACTGAGCCACTGGATCTCACCAGAGGCACATGCCTCAAGCAAGTTATGAGTCTCTAAATGGGTTACCTGAGAGTTGGAGAAAACAGTATTGAATTGGATGGAGATGAAGAAGCTGAAACATAATTCAGACAAAAGCGATATACTGTTGCAGTTACCTGGGAGGATTTCTGTCAGTCTTGGATTAGGTTATAAATGATTACGGGCCATTCATATTCACTCCCATTACTAGGAGCATCAGTACCCAGAAGCAGACAATGAGGTTAAACAGGGGTGTATGAAGAATCCCAGAGACACCTGGCTGGCTGGTGTAGCAGATACAATGCTGAATTAGATGGAGCTGTGACTAGGGATCTCAGAGGATTTCGCCATGAATCTCAGGGAGGCCGAATGCCAGTGCATTCAGCCCCACGAAATTGGTGGCAAAACGGTCTGCCCCCCCGCGCCCCTCCGGGACGAGACTTACCTTGGGCGAATCCTCCTGGCGGCGGCGGCTCCGGTGGCGGTGCAGCGGCCGGTCTTCCGACCGGCTGCCGCCACCACCATTTCCAATAAAAAAACAACAGCAACAAAAAAAGTGATAGGCTACGTAAAGATTTACGTAGCCTATCACGGCAAGATTTTTTAAAAATACCGTGATAGTCTACGTAAATGTTTACGTAGCCTATCACGGCTGAGTAAAACAACAACAACAACCACACATGCACAAATGGCGGCACCCATGGGTCTACGCTATTTGCGTTCCCATTATTTTCACCGTAGTCTATGTAAATGTTTATGTAGACTAGACGTGCCAAAACAAGGAACGCAAATGGCGGCGCCCATGGGCACCGCCATTTGCGTATGCTAGGGATGGCGGAGAATTTATCCCCGAATCTTCGGGGGGCCGAGTGCCAATGCATTCGGCCTCCCGAAATTGGTGGGGAAATTCTCCGCCGGCCCCCCGCCCCCCCCGGGATGGGACTTACCGTGGCCGAATGTCCCTCCCGGCGGCGGGTCCCGGCGGCAGTTCGGCGGGTTTTTGTCGGGGGCGGGGGTGGCAGCCAGTCTTTTGACCAGCTGCCACCGCCACCATTACAAGTAAAGTTAAAAAAAAAAACCCATGATAGGCTACATAACGATTAACGTAGCCTATCACGGCTGGATCTCCAAAGTCAGCCATGATAGGCTACGTTAATTGTTACGTAGCCTATCACGGGTGACTTTGAAAAAAAAAAGCGCATATGCAAATGGCGGCGCCAATGGGGCGCCGCCATTTGCGTTCCTTATTTGGTCCTTGTAGTCTACGTAAAGGTTTACGTAGAGTAGACTACGACGAAAATAAGGGCATCGCAATTAGCGTTGCCCTTATTTTCGCCGTAGTCTACGTAAACCTTTATGTAGACTACAGGGACCAAATAAGGAATGCAAATGGTGGCGCCCCATGGGCACCGCCATTTGCGTACGCACTTTTTTTTTTTCCAAAGTCACCCGTGATAGGCTACGTGACGACTTACGTAGCCTATCACAGCTGACTTTGGAAATCTAGCCGTGATAGGCTGCGTAAATCGTTACGTAGCCTATCACGGGTTTTTTTTTTTTTTACTTTTGTATTTCGCGGCCGGGGAGACGGGGTGCTTCTCCCCGGCCTGAATTTTGGGCAGTCGAGGCGGGGCGCCTCCCCCCCGGGCCTGAATTTTGGCCGGGCGAGGCGGGGCACCTCCCCCCCGGCCTGAATTTGGGGGGGAGAAGCGAAGCACCTCCCCCCACCGCGAAGCAAGCTGCAGGACAAGGTAAGTCCCTTTCGTACATCCCTAGCGTATGCGCGGTGTTTTTTTTTTACTCAGCCGTGATAGGCTACGTAAACATTTACGTAGCCGATCATGGCTGACTGCAGGGACGCAAACGGCGGCGGCTACGGCCGCCGACATTTGCGGCCCGGCCGGCCAGGATTTGGGGGTGGAGGGACGGAGCGCCTCCCCCATGGCCAGAATTTTTTGGGGGAGGGATGGAGCGCCTCCCCCCCGGCCAGAATTTTTTGGGGGAGGGACGGAGTGCCTCCCCCCCACCACGAATCAAATTTCGTTACAGGTAAGTGACTTTTGTACATCCCCAGCTGTGACTAACCCAGCAAGGCTATTCTTAAAAGTCCTTAACTGTGCTTGGCCATGGTTGGATCTCGCTTGGAACAAAAGCATTTTACCACTGAAACCCTTGATTGACCCCTTCTGCCTGACACCTTTGAAAAGATGCAGATGCTTGCTAAAAATTCAGTTTGTCACAAATCCACAGTTGAAAATAATTGCATAGTTAAGGCAAAATGTAACTTGATTTCAAAACATCCTGAAGTTCAGCACTAGGGAGGGAGTTGCCCATCTCTGGAATGGAAAGGCATCACTACAGCACATACTAGTCTCTATCACAGCTCCAGAGGAACATCTAAATATACATGTGGGGAGGGTGGGGGGAGCTGTTGTTTCAGTTCTTTAGTTAGCTGTATCACAGACAGGGAATCACAGCCAGAATGCAGAACTGTCAACCGACACCTGAAGAGGGCTTGTGTAAAGCTCAAATGCAGCTCAGATCTCATAGGCACTGACAATTATTACCCAGCTGTGGCATGATAGAGCCTAAATATGCATGCTTGATGGGAGACAGTTTGTTTCAGTTCCTTAGCTAGCTGTATCACACTATATTCTGTGAGCCACTCCATGGAGCACAGAAGTAGTGAAACTCATCCTTTGCCTGCATATTGGTGATGCTTAAATGAGAAACTATTTTAGAGGTATCAAGGGAAGCTGAGAAATGACCAGAGGCTTCAGAACCAAAATCTGTCTTGCCAAAGCTTGTGATATAGCCCAGGAGGAACCTGGGCATCTTTCCTTCTTTATGCTGAAGCCAGATAAAATTCCAAATGTGTAGTCATGATCAATTCCGCAGGAGAGTCCAACTGTACATTCCAGGGATGCTGACCATGACAGTGGCTGAGTCACGGTGAACTGAGAGAAGGCCCCTGGAATAAGATAAAAAGAGAGTCGTTGTTGTTGTTTTGTTTTTAAAAAATGACATTAAAGATTAATCTTATTTATTGTAAGGGGGGAAATAGGATAGAATGAAATCAGTGGAGGTGGTGTGGTTTGGTGTGGCAGGGGAAAAGGGAGAAGCAAACAAATCATTTGTCTTCACCTGAGCAGTAACTGAAGAGCAGGAGTGTGAGAAGGATCCAAGCCACAATGACAGGTGCAACCAAATTGCCTTCCTTAAGGCAAAGTGAACTCTCATTGCTGTTATTCCCCCCTTGTCTATTTTAAAACCCCTGCCAGACTTGTCATGCAAAAATGCATCTTTCTCATTGGCTAAACAGGCATTAATCCACAATCCTGAGTTACAAGTATAAACCTGTTTCACTTACATTCATCCTGCAACTGCAGAACTGAAAGGTGGCACACTTCGGCCTCATCCATAGGTGAGGAGATCAAAAGCCACTGAGAGGCTGTTTGCCTTGCCTCCCAGAAGAAGAATGTCAGTCATCAGGGTAATGATGAACATACACGACAAGGAACTAGTGCCTGAGTTTGCTTTTTTCCTCCTCCCTCCTCCTCCATTTTCCTTTTGTATCATGACTTCCAGATTTTAAGCCTGATTGAAGGGACAGTCTTATTACTGATGTATGTAAGCTGCACTGGTGGCTGTTTCCCCCCTCCCCCCCATGAAGAACAGGTCAAAATGCCCTCCTTCTCCTTCTCCTTCTCCTTCTCCTTCTCCTTCATCACAATACCTATTTTCTCATTGTACGCTGATAATCCCTTGATGTCTGCAGCATCAAGGGATGGCTTTTGGGGGTGGATGTGCCATCAGAGGTCAAACACATCTGAACGTCCGTATCAACTCACTTCACCACAATCACAGCACTTTCCAGGCAGGGAATCAAACATTACACTGAGCCACGAAGTGATGGGAAATTCCCTGATGTACATGAAGGTGTGAAACGTATCTTTGTCCATAACATGAATTCATAAAGGCATGAAGTATATGGCTATCATAAATGAGTAGAATGTCAGCTTATTGAAACCTATCAGATAAAGAGGGGATCGTTGTGAATTTCCTTGCTTTTGAATTTCCAGGGCCCTCTGGTTGGCTTGTGTTGCACATAGTGTTGAACTAGATGAAGTTTGAGCTTGGTCTGATTCAGAAGACATGTCTTATAATTGAAAAATGACCATCGTAACAGCATTTGATTGTGCAAACAATGTTCAGTTGTGTCATGCACCATGAATGCCACTTCTTGGGACTCACTGTCAAAATGTCATTGCCAGGCCAATAAGTTGTGCAGGAGCTGGCGGCTTAAGAAGTAAAGTCACAATGTTATATTCCATGCCACAGAGTGTTTTATTTCTCCTTACCTATTTCTGTTTTCTTTACAGGAATTATTTGAAAGGATGCACACATTATAACTTCACAATATGCCAGACATTCAGGGTTGACATGAATGCCATATGCAAAGCAAACTTTCACACACAGACATATCACAGCAGTGGGAAAATGGTTCCCTCTGGTGCCCAAAGTTATAGCTACAGTACCATTATTCTGCATCACACAGTTCCAGAAGAAGACTTAGGCTGCATTCCTATATTTACTTACTGTGCAAATCTGCCCATGACTATTCAGGAGAAATAAATTCCATTAAGTTCTGTGGGGATTTCTCCCAGGTAACTGGATGGAGGATTTTAGTCTTATTTGGGGTCAGTCCTACTGACCTCAGTGGGTTTTACTCCTGAGTATTAAGGGTGGAAGGACCTGTCACTTCCACTTTCTCCTGCATTTGAAGTTTTAACATTTCAGGTTCTTTCTGTCCCATTTACTAAGGAATTTGCAAATTTGGGTAAGTACTGAACTAGGGTTGCCAGCTCTCCCTCTCCCCATCTACAATCCTTAGGGTTTCCTCGGAACTGCTTTCATGGGTGCTGCTGTTTTTGCTCCATAAGCAAGGGCACTCACACCTGAACATCAGAAATAGAAGGAACAATGGGGAACAAAGAAAGAGTTCCCAGCCAATAAAAACCAACCTTCTTTCAAGCATGTTCACCTCTGGAGAAACATCTTCCAACATCCGCATTTAATGTGTTATGATTTCTCTTTCACAGAAGGAGGTTTTTGTCTCACTTCCCCGTACCACTGTGTCACCGTGGCCAGTGCTGTGTACCATCCCACCACAGCAGGCAGTGATAATCACCTTCATCCTGTGCTTGAGCCCTGGCGATGGTTAATGTGGCTGTTTTGCCAGAGACAGAGGCTGAATACCTGTCGGAGATCCCCGTGGGCCTGTTCCTTCCACCATAGATAATAAGGACAGGGTCCTTGCCAGGTTCCTGCTGGTACCACTGTTGACGGACACTTACAATGTCATTCCCTGAACAAGTGATTTGGGCATTTTGTCCCAGGGACACCGACAGTGACGCGGGCTGGTTCACTAGGACAGAAGACCCTGCAAAAGGAAGGGGATACCTCCTGATAAAGGAATTGTTTATTTACTGATTTTATTGATTCATTCATGAGATCACCCTTGGGGTCAAAGAGGGTGATTTACACTTGAAATGTAATGTGTGGCAGAATCCTGCTGTTTATGCCCTTGTTGCTTGTAATCCTCTCAGTCTGGAGGCTTACGAGCACCTAGTGCAGAGTGGGAGGAGTGGCGGAGTGATTGTAGCTTCCTTGTCCTCCTGCTCTGCATTTTCAGTAGATGGGCGCTTTGGAGTGAGAGGGAAGGAGTCTGGAGAGGCCTCGGGATAGCTCACATCCTAGTCTATCCAGTCCCCTCTCCCGCACCCACCGGAATACCCCCCCTTACCCCCCTCCAATTTTGAGCCCCCGACCTCAGAGAGGCAGCCGGTGTGGTTCTTTCAGTGCTGGCTGCAAAAGGGATGGGGGAGCATGGCTCCCTCCCCCAAGGTTGGAACACTGTCTCCGACCTTGGATCTGGGAATTCAGAGTATCCTATCCCCCCCGGCCCCAACCCCAATGCTGTCTAGGGGACATAGGATTGTTCCCTTACAAATCTGAGAACAATGTGAAAACTTTGAGAATATTTCAAGGTATCTATCTATCTATCTCATATGTCTGTCTGTCTGTCTGTCTGCCTACCTATCTATCAACTGTCTGTCTGTCTGTCTATCTATCTATCTATCTATCTATCTATCTATCTATCTACCTATCTATCTACCTACCTACCTATCTATCCATCCATCCATGAAACATATATAACATAACAGCATATAGATATATAGATGATAGATAGATGATAGATAGATAGATAGATGAGAGAGAGAGAGAGATTCAACAACAGAATTAAAAGCAGATGAGGACCTTAAGAAAAGAGTGCATAGCTAATACATTTAAGATACTAGAAAGCCACATGGAACAACAATAATATTTTAACCACCCACTTAAGTGCACAAAGAAGGGACCAGGCTGACTTCCTTCAGGATTGTTGTCACAGCGAATACCCTCTCCCATGGTCCCACGAACCTAACCTCAGTGGTGGGACACACAGAAGAGCATCATATTGCAAAAGATCCACCCCCCTCCAGATATCCGGACTGCAACCTCCTACTTGATAAAATACCCTGGAAAAGATATGTTCCTTTGTTTTACCTGAGTGAGAATTGAGGAGGGTGAGGAGGAAGGTGGCCCAGAGCATGATGGGACTCCAAAGGAGCTCTGCTTCCTAAGTGACACAGGGTTTCTGGTTCAGGCCCACCTCCCCTCTCTTAAAACTTGTAGAAAATGTGACCCAACCCCATATTCAAATCATTTCCTTTCAAAATATCATAGTCGTCCCCCCCCCCACCGCCTTCTATCCACACTTCAAAGGGTGCAAAGTACTGGCTGGGAAGGGGTTAATTCTGTTCAGAGGTTGTTAACTGAAGGAATGGGGGTAGCTCAGTCTGTGTCAGGTCTTATTTGTGCAACACTAAGTCTTTTTGGGGGGTTGGCCCATTTGCCAAGAAAGCAGCTATTTGGGATGTACGAAACTCTTACCTGGCTCCGTGCCGGGCAATCCGTGGTGGCGGGGAGGTGCTCCGTCCCTCCCCTCGGAATCCTCCCCAGCCAGGTCCGCCCTGTGGCGATTCCACAGAGCCGCCAGCCGGGGCCACCTGCAGCTGGACATCTGGCTGCTGGGCTGCACAAGGATGCAAATGGTGGCCGCTATGCCGGCCGCCATTTGCATCCATGTCTTTACCGTGATAGGCTACGTAAATATATACGTAGCCTATCATGGCTAAAGAGACGGATGTAAATGGCGTTGGCTACGGTGGCCGCCATTTGCGTTCCTTCCAATTGCCATGATAGGCTACATATATATTTATGTAGCCTATCACAGCAAAAGACAGGGGTGCAAATGGTGGCCACTATGCCATTTGCGCCTCTGTCTTTTGCCGTGATAGGCTACGTAAATATATACGTAGCCTATCACGGCTAAAGACATGGATGCAAATGGCAGCTACGCCATTTGCATCCCTGCCATGAGCCATGATAGGCTACGTAGGTACTTACGTAGCCTATCACGGCTTGCCAGGGATGCAAATAGTGGCTGGCATAGTGGCTGCCATTCGCGGCCGCAGCCTGGCAGCAGCTGGAGCCACTGGAGCTGCCGCTGCCACCAGAGTAGGGATGTACGAAAGTCACTTCCCTTTTCGCGGATTGTGTTCGTGGGGGGGGAGGCGCTCTGTCCCTCCCCCCGGAATCCTCAATGGGGGGGAGGCGATCTGATCCTCCCCTCCGGAATCCTTGACGGCCGGCTCTACTCCACGGCGGCTCTGCAGAGCAGCCGGCCAGGCCAGGGCCGTCCGCAGCTGGATTTCCGGCCACGGACTGGCTGGTATGGGTGCAAATGGAGGCCGCCGTAGCGGCTGCCATTTGCATCCAGCCAGGGAGCCATGATAGGCTACGTAAGTCTTTACGTAGCCTATCACGGCTGGGTAAAAAAAACAACAACACGGCGTACGCAAATGGTGGTGGCTACGGCGGCCGCCATTTGCGTTCCTTATTTTTCACCGTTTTAGTCTACGTAAATGCTTACGTAGACTATTATGGCAAAAAAAAGGGTTGAATACAGGGACGCAAACGGCATAGCCGCCGCCATTTGCATATGCAGTTTTTTTTTTTTACCCAGCCGTGATAGGCCACATTTATTTATTTATTTATTCATTCATTCATTCATTCATTCATTTCATTTCATTTCATTTCTATACCGCCCAATAGCTGAAGCTCTCTGGGCGGTTCACAAAAATTAAAATCAAACAACACACAATAAAACAATTTAAAATATATAGAACATTAAAGCCACAATATAACAATACAACCACAATAAAACCTAGCAGCAGTGCAGGAGTTTAAAATACAGATTTAAAACAGCAAAGCTAAAAGTTTAGAAAGCTAAAATGCTAAAATGCCTGGGAAAATAAAAAGGTCTTCACCTGGCGCCGAAAGGAATACAATGTAGGTGCCAGGCGAACCTCACTAGGAAGCTCATTCCAGAGCAGGGGTGCCACAGCAGAAAAAGCCCTCCTCCTAGTAGCCACCCGCCTCACTTCCTTTGGCAGGGGCTCACTGAGAAGGGCTGCTGCTGATGATCTTAAGGTCCGGGCAGGCACATATGGGAGGAGGCGATCCTTCAGGTAACCTGGCCCCAAGCCGTTAAGGGCTTTGAATGTTAACACCAGCACTTTGAATCGGGCCCGGCAGCCAGTGCAGCTGGAAAAGTACTGGCGTAATATGAGCTCGCAGGCCAGTCCCTGTTAACAACCTTGCTGCCCTATTTTGGACCAGCTGAAGTTTCTGGACCATTTTCAAAGGCAGCCCCACGTATAACGCATTGCAGTAATCCAGACGAGAAGTGATCAGAGCATGGATAACTGTAGCTAGGCTATCTCTGTCCAGATAAGGGCGTCGTTGGTATACCAGCCGAAGCTGATAAAAAGTGCTCTGTGCCACTGAGTTCACCTGTGCCTCAAGTGACAGTTCTGGATCCAAGAGCACCCCCAAACTACGAACCTGATCCTTTAGGGGGAGTGCAACCCCCTCCAGAACAGGTTGAATATCACCTAGCCGGGCAGACGAACCACCCACTAACAGTACCTCCGTCTTGTCTGGATTGAGTTTCAGTTTATTGGCCCTCATCCAGTCCATTACCGTGCCCAGGCACTGATTCAGAACAGCCACTGCTGTACCTCACCTGGGTTGATGAAAAGGAGAAGTAGAGCTGGGTGTCATCCGCATATTGATGGCACCTCAGCCCACACCTCCGGATAACCTCCCCCAGCGGTTTCATGTAGATGTTAAACAGCATGGGGGATAAAATAGAGCCCTGTGGAACCCCATGGCATAATTGCCATGGCACAGAGCAATAATCCCGCAGTACCACCTTCTGGAATCGGCCATCCAAGTAGGAGTGGAACCACTGTAGTGCAGTGCCTCCAACTCCTAACCCAGACAACCTATCCAGAAGGATACCATGGTCGATGGTATCAAAAGCCGCTGAGAGGTCCAGGAGAATCAACAGGGTCGCACTCCCCCTGTCCCTCTCCCGGCAGAGGTCATCCCACAGGGCGACCAAGGCAGTTTCCGTTCCAAAACCAGGCCTGAAGCCCGATTGAAATGGATCTAGATAATCCGTTTCATTCAAGAGTGCCTGGAGCTGTCCTACAACCACGCGCTCAAGCACCTTGCCCAGGAAGGGGATGTTGGCTACTGGCCTGTAATTGTTAACATCCTCTGTTAAAGACTTATGTAGCCTATCACGGCAAAGACCAAAATGAAAATGGCGGCCGTGGCAGCCGGTCGAAAGACTAGCCGCTGCCGCTGCCGAAGCTGCCGCTTTATTTTCGCTGTAACAGTCTACGTAAATATTTACATAGACTAAGACGGCGAAAATAAAGAATGCAAATGGCGGCCGCTGTAGCCATCACCATTTGCATGCGCGGTTTTTTTTTTTTTAGACCCAGATGTGATAGACTACGTAAATATTTACGTAGCCTATCACGGTTGAATACAGTAAATGCATAAATATTTACGTAGGCTAAAACAGCGAATAAAAAAGGAACGCAAATAGCGCCCACTATGCTATTTGCGCCGCCGTCTGGAACATCCACCCCAGGTAGGGGTGAACGAAAGTCACTTACCTTTTCTCGCAGCTTTTTCGCGGTGGGGGGGAGCGCTTCGCTGCTCCCCCCGCGAAGTTCAGGCCGGGGGGGGAGGCTTCCCGCCTCGCCCGGCCGAAATTCAGGCCGGGGGGGAGGCTTCCCGCCTCGCCCGGCCGAAATTCAGGCTGGGGAGGAGGCTTCCCGCCTCGCCCGGCCGCGAACACAAAAGTAAAAAAAAAGAAAAAAAAAAAGTCCCCTGATAGGCTACGTGACGATTCACGTAGCCTATCACGGCTAGATCTGGAAAGTCAGCCCTGATAGGCTACGTGAATCGTCACGTAGCCTATCACGGGTGACTTTAAAAAAAAAAAAAAAGCGCGTACGCGAATGGCGGCCCCCATAGGGAGCCGCCATTCGCGTTCCTTATTTAGTTGCTGTAGTCTACGTCAATCTTTACGTAGACTACGGCGAAAATAAGGGCAACGCAAATAGCGTTGCCCTTATTTTCGCCGTAGTCTACGTAAACATTGACGTAGACTACAGAGACCAAATAAGGAATGGGAATGGCGGCTCCCTATGGGGGCCGCCATTCGCGTACGCGGTTTTTTTTTTTTTTTTAAAGTCACCCGTGATAGGCTACGTGACGATTCATGTAGCCTATCACGGCTGACTTTGCAAATCTAGCCGTGATAGGCTACGTGAATCGTCACATAGCCTATCAGGGGACGGTTTTTTTTTTTTTTCTTTGATTGCAATGGCGGGGGCGGCAGCCGGTCGAAAGACTGGCTGCCGCTCCCACCCCGCTCGAACACCGGACGAACCGCCAGCCGGACCCGCCGCCGGGAGGGACATTCAGGGAAGGTAAGTCCCGTCCCGGGGGGTGCGGGGGGTGGGGGGGGTGCGGAGGATTTCTCCCCGAAACTTGTTCGGGGGGCCGAACACGTTGGCGCTCGGCCCCTCGAAGTTTCGGGGAGAAATTCTCCGCCATCCCTAACCCCAGGTAAGTCTCGTCCCAGGGGGAATTCGCGGAGGGGGTGGGGGGGTGGCAGGCCGTTCCGCCACGGATTTTGGGGGGCCAAATGCCAGTGCATTTGGCCTCAAGAAAATCCATGGTGGAATTCTCCACCATCCCTACACCAGAGCCACTGCCGCTGCTGGAGCCACAGCCAGATAGGCTCCATTTCGCGGGGCTTCCGCGCGGGGCTATGAATACAGGGATGCAAACAGCGGCGGCTACGGCAGCCGCCATTTGTGTCCCTGCTACCCAGTGGCCGGATGTCCGGCTGTTGGTGGAGCCGGCCGGCAGCTCCGCAGAATCCCCGTGGAGCGGAGCCAGCCGGGCAGGACTCCGGGGGGAGGGACGGAGCACCTCCCTGCCCACCGCGAAGCAGATCCGCGAAACGGTAAGTAACTTTCGCACATCCCTACTTACATTATCATTCCCTGAACAAGTGATTTGGGCATTTTGTCCCAGAGACTGACACTGATGGGGGCTGCCTCACCAGCACAGAGGAACCTGCAAAAAGAAGGAAACGCCTCATAAGAAAGGAAGCCCCTACTTGTTAGATTACTCAGGGGAACAGAAGTTCCTTTGTATTACCTGAGGGGAAAAAAGGAGCAGTGAGAAGAGGAAGGAGGCCCAGAGCATGATGGGAGTCCAGGTGGGCCCTGCTTCCTAAGTCACAAGGGGGCTTCTGGGTCAGGCCCTGCTCTCCTCTCTTAAAGCTTGTAGAAAAGGAGACCCAGCCCCACATTCAAATCATTTTCCTTCAAAAAGCTGTATCCCCCCTTCCTTACTCTCCCCATACTTGCAGGAGTAAGAAACCCCTTTCAGCCTGGGGGCTGAATTCAATTTTCAAGAAGCTCACTCTCAGGGGACACATTCCAGTGGTGGGTGGGGCTGAAGGCAGAAGGGGGCGGAACCAAAAATCCAGCAGATTTGAGTTTAAAGCGCTTACTGCCAGTAGCAAAGCCTTAGGAGAGGCATTTGAACCTTTCAGAATGGGAGGGAAAACTGCACAAAAGCCAGGAAGCCACCAAATGGCTGCTGGTTGTGGAAACAAGAGCAGGTGGGCCAGGAGTAGGTGGCATGGGCAACTGGGGAACCCCCGGGTGATGGATTGGGATCCCAGGAGGGCTGCATTTGGCCCCAAGCTTGAGATACCCCACCCTTGTTATAAAGCATACAGAATAAGGGCTGGGAGGAGTGCGTTGATTATTTACAGTGCATCTACTGCTTTACTGTTAATGAGAGGTGGAGGGGTGGGAATAGTAGTTCAGTCTTTGTCAGGTGACAAGTCAATTAAAAAAAATGTCCCGGGTTTTCCCCACTATTTTATTCGAATTATCAAAGAATCACAGCAGGAGACTATTAAGATCTACTAGTATAACCTTCCCCAGCCTGACTCTCTCCACTTGTCTTGGACTACAATTCCTAGCGTCCCCTGAGCCAGCAGCAGTGGACAGTCTTGGAAGGAGACTCTAGGCATGCATCAAATGGGAAGGGCTCAAAACCTCAAACAGGGCTGACGCAGTGGTAAGCAACTTCCAACCTATGGGCCAAATCCATTAAGAGGACAAACACTTTAGACTAGGGATGGATGAACAAGCAACGTTCGTGATCACCCTGATTCTCCAAACACCAAGTCGAAGCTCCTCTCACCTCATTTCTCATGTGTGTTTGCACTCCTTTGTCATTTTGTTCAAATGGGGAAAGTGCGCATTTCGAATGGGGAAATGCACATTAAATAAAAGTGCCCCAAATGCTCCCTTCCCTTCCCACCCCATAGAGTATGAAAATGTGCAGTTAAAAAATGCATTCCCCCCCCCCCCCGCAAGAACAAACACAAGTTTGGGAATTTGTGAACATTTTCAAAGAACATGTTCTGCTTGCATTCCCATGCGGGGACAGGGGATGCAAACAAAACATGTCTGCATGATTTGCAAAAATAAAAGGAATTCTTGTGCAACTCTTTTTTAGACCATTGAGGCTAGGACTAGAAGTCCTTAATCCCATTCCCAGAGCCACTCTAGTCCTCCCTGAACAGAGCTTTCAGCTTCAGAACTAGGGATGTCATAGTAATCTGTTTGGGGAGGAGGTGAAGTTTCCTGAGCTTTCAGCAGCTCAGGCCCCCCAGACTCCAGCTTGCTTACCTGTGAGCTGGCCCAACTCAATTTCTGTCCCCCACCCCCTCTTAAATGGCCATTTATGCAAATTGTGCAAAATTAAGCATGCTATTGTATGTATGTATGTATTTACAATATTTATATACTGCTCCACATCAGAAGATTTCAGAGCGATGACCAACAAGGTAAAATAATCAAACACCAGGTTAAAAGAGTTAAAACATTTTTAACTCTTATGTTATGGCTGCAATTTGCAGAAATTAAGCAAATTACAGCTGTGATTTAATGGTGGAGGGGGGGTGAGAAAGTTCCCAGATTTCAGGAAAAAGCCCACGGCTCCAGGAAAATATCCAGCAAGCCCAATAAGAGCTGTATTTCCCTGCCAGCCATGTTCAGAACCTGGAAGAGTCCTGCAAGATCAGACCAAAAATCCATGTAATCCAGCATCCTGTTTCCCACATTGGTAAAAAGATGCCTCCTGGAAGCCCACAAAGGAGGGTGTGATGGCATTAGCACCTTCCCTTGATGCTGTTTCAAACATCCAGAAATATGCTGGGAAGAGTAGAGAGGGCATTGTTACATTCTCTTTTGCTTTCACTTAGTTTAGGTTTCTAGGCTACTTAGATGCCAAGCTCAGACTGGCCAAACCCTGATCCTGACCATTTCATTGTGTGTCATACTACAGTAAAGGACTAGAGCATAGCACCCAAAGTCTGAGTGCATTGGGGGGGGGGCGGGGATGTAATGCACTGACACATTGAGAAATGTAGGCAGTTTACAGAGACTTTGCTAAAGGAAGCCAGGCTGTTTTAGGACAAGTTCCTCTTCAAAATGTATCACTGTGTACACCCGAGTTACAATAATAATCAGCCTCATCCTTTGCCTGCACATTGGTGATGGATAAGTAAGCAACTTCTTTGGGGGTGTTGGTGGAAGCAGAGAAATGACCAGAGGCCTCAGATCCAAAATGTGTCTCACCCGAGGTTGAGAGGAATCTTGGGATCTTTCCGTCTCTTTTCTGATACCAGCTGAAAGTTCGAAAGTAGTAGCCGCTGCTCATATCACAGGAGATTTTAACTGAACCTTCCAGGGATGTTGACAACAACGGTGGCTGAGTCAGCGTGAACTGAGAAAGGACCCCTGAAAGGGAGGAAAACAGTAATGTTAATGACATTTAATGTAGCAAAAACGAAGAAGAGGAAGAGGAAGGAGAAGGGAGAGGGAGAAGAAGAAAGGATAGTATAAAGTGGTAATGAGAAAAGAAAGGAAGGGAGGGAAGGAAGGAGGGAGGGAGGAAGGATAATGTCTATTCACCAGAGCAGCAGAAACTGAAGAGATTAAGAAGGAGCAGCTTCCAGTCCATGGTAGAGAATCCAAATCAATTTGCTTTTTCCTATGGAAAAGGGTTGGGTTTTTTGTTTTTGGATGCTCAGTGGTACTCCCCTGGTCTGCCTTAAAAGCCCCAGATCTTTTATGCAAATATCCTATTTTCCTATTGGTTAGAAGAAGCTAATGTGATAGGATTTAGTAGGAAACCACAGTGACTGACATTTCTTAAACCAACCAGCTAATATAAAGGAAGTTCTTGATTTCCCTTTTCTAATTCTCTACCTTGCAAGGTTTGAAACCTGAATGGAACCAGAGAAAAAGGATATCCTCTAAGCTTATAATTATCCTCATTTTGAAGCATTCTAGTGCAGCACTAGAATCAGAATGTCCCATGCATGTTTGCTCAGAAGAAAGTTCCTCTGTGCTCAGTGGGACTTATTCCTACAGAAGTGTGCATAGGATTGCAGCCTAGAACTAGAAGTGGCAGGCTTTAGTTTAAAAAGAAAAGAAAAGAAATGATTGGATTCAAAAGGGCTGGGTATTGCCCACAATATTCTCCCCTACTACATGGATAACTGTCTGAGCAGCCTTCTGATCCCAAGATTAGTCCACAGTCCTTGAATTATACTACATCTACATCTGTGCATTTTTTATATTCTCATTCTATGTCTGGGGATATGGCTCAAACTGTATTTATCACAGCATCAAGAAGCAATGGCTTGTTTGGGTAAATAAGCCATCAGAAATCGAACTCTTCTGATAGAAGTTCAATATGAACTCTTATCACCGCAAACACAATGCACTCCAGAGGAGAGACTTTACGTCACACTAGAGATGTATGAGGAATTCGGTTCAGTTCATTTTTCATCATGATTGACTCAGTTCTCACCTCCCAGACCAAACATATTAAGAACAAACAAACAAACAAACAACAATTTGCAGTTGAATACATTGCTTCAAATGTATGCATTTGCAAGCTGCAAATGAAATGGTGCAGACTTTTGAAAAATGTTTGCAAACATGCTTTAAGTAATGGGAGGAAAATGCATACATTTTAAATGTGCACAACACAGTAATGTTGGAGGATAACCGGGGGGGGGGGGATGGTGGCAATGTGCACATTTTTTCCCACTGCACGTTCCGCCATTTGAGCAAATCATAACTTGTGCAAATCGTAATTCGCACAAATTCTAATTTTAGCATTGTTTGTTTTTGTTTTTGGTGACAGGCCAGGAAAAGGGGACTAGATTGTGATCTGGTCCTATTTTCCTGACCTCCTCCCCATGTGTCTGGCTAGCCACCTCCTGCTAAGAGAAGCCCTCCCAGCTCAGACCTCCAAAGAATTTGAATGTGCCTTTTGGGGAGGCCTCAAAGTGTGTCTTTCTCCCTATCCTTAGGTTGCACAGCCCAAAGGGCAAGCCTAGGGAAGAACCATTTACCATAAGTTGGGGTGTTCATCAGGGATTGACTGTGTCACATTTCCCTTTGCCTCTGCTTTAAACTTCAAAAGGCAAATCAAAACACAGACCAGACTTCCATTCCAAGGCTTTTTAATCCACTTGATTCAATGGGTCATTCAGATGCTAATTGTCAGTGACCCACAGTCTACAAAGGAAGAGCCTTCAGGGAGTTCAGAGGAAAGCTACGGAAGTTGCCCACCATTTGAGGAACAGGTGAGCTTGCTATCCTAACTTAAGGGGTGGGGTAGGGATCTCCCTCTATCTCATGAGGACTCTAAGTGCAGCTGTTCCCACCAGGCAAATCAGGCAGATCGCCTAAGCTCCACACCTGCCATCTCTGTCTTGGCTCTGAGTCTGTGCCTGGCGTCTAAGAATTCAGGCTCTCCAAGCCCCACCTCTCCCTGTTTGCTATCTCTCACAGGGGTGTGTGAAGAGGGCCCCTCTCCATCCAGCTGTGCCTTTGAAGCCTGAGGATTTTGCCTATCCATCTCTGTCCAGGCCTGGAAAACTTCCTCCCTCACATTGTGTGGTTCCTCTTCAGACTCTGAGCTACTCTGCCAATTGCTGTGCTCAGTGGCAACCCTGACAGCCTGCTCCTCTCTGTCGCACACTACCCTGCCATTGTGATTGGCCTATTTTTTTTTAATCCACCCAGCCAATATCCTGCACTATGACAGTACAGATCTCTGCAGTGTCAGTGGAAAACCCTGCCCCCAACAGCCAAAGTTGGGCAGGTACAGAATTCCTACCCAGCCATTTGAAACCCACATTGATCCAATAGGGTGTTGGGGTGGACACTGAGCAAAGAGTAAAGAGTTGTGGCAGAGTGGGGCTTTTATGTCCTGTGGGACCAACCCCTATGTTGCCTGTGCCGTGATGCAAGTTTGTGTCATGTTCCTGGGATGGGCTTGAGCCAGAGAGGAGGCCCAATTTCCAGAGGCCTCTGTCTGCCTGCTCCTCTTGCGAAGACTCTAGCAAGACTCTTCTTTCAATTTGCTTCTCTGTAGTTGTGGCATCCCTAAAATGGAGGGATGCCACAAGAGTCCGGGAGAGGGGTGGAATCTGGTGGACTCCCCCAACTCGTGGCCCCCAAGACCCACTTGCTGAGGCTCACCTGGACCCACTTGCTGAGCAGCCCCACACCCAGAGAGCAGGTCCGGTAGCCACCCAGTCCATTAGCGAGCCAACACCATGTTCTCCCTCTTGCAAGGAGGGCAGAATGTGCAGTTGCCAGGTGATTCCTGCCCTCACAGCCTGTCAAGCCTGAATAGTCTCCTTTCATGCAATGAAGGAAGCTGTACAGGCTTGACAGGTGAGCTGGTGCCTCCCACCAATTGCATGTTCTTCTCTCCTTACAGGGAGGGTAGAACATTGGGTTGGCGGGCAGCGATGGGGACTCCAGTGGCCACCATTGCATACAGTGGCAGCTGGCTATGAAGGTGGGCAGCCACACAGCTTTGTGTGGTGATCACTAGGCTGTGTAGAAGCTCATGCAGTGCCGCAAGCAGGAACAGGCAGCAGCTTGGCAAGCACCTGAGGAAGTCAGGCATGGATGAGTCTGTCCATCCCTACTAAAATGAGCTCAGATTTCTAAGAATCTGACCTACAGAATCTGCTGTGGAGTGACCCCCTCAGGCCGTGTGGAGTCCCTGGACTTCCAGATCTTCTATTTCTTCCTCCTCCTCCTCCTCCTCCTCTTCTTCTTCTTCTACTTTCCCCAAATTTACTCAAATTTATTTGTAGGAAAATACACAATACTTTTGAAAAATGGCTCTTCAATCAATTGGAGAAGAATGTGTACCTTTCAAAGATGTGTACAATTGATGGGGGAAAATACCTACGAAAATACACACAAAATTACACATGGAAATATGCATGGGTTTTCATGCACCTCCCCCCCCCCCAGCTCTCAATTTGATATGGACTCAAGTTGGGACAAGCTTCAGGATGGAATTCAGAGAATTTCAGCCAGCTCAGCTTTTTCTGATTCACACATCCCTACTTCACGTCAGTACATGGCAAAGCAGAGCACGTGGAGGGTGGTTCCCTCACTTGACCAAATCACAACTGCAGCACATATTTTTCCTTAGCACAAGGGTATCAATACTGCAGAAGAGTAGAACTGTGTTTTCCAGCAATGCTGATGCTATAGCTGGCTGAGTCAGGGTGAATGGCTCAGAAAAGGACCCTGAAGATATAGGGATGGGGAAGAACTTTTTTCAGTCCATATTTTAATGCAAATTTACCTAATTTTGCACCCTGGAAATGCTGCACTAATTAAAACTCACATTTCTGTGTCCATATGTATGTATGTATTGTATGTATGTATGTATGTATATGGAAAAATGCCTGCCAAAGTGTGTATATTAGACAAAAAGTTATGCAAAGATGCATGCATTAGGAGAAATGTGCACAAAAATGCCTATGCATTCTCCTGTGAACTTAAAACAAAAAAATTCAAAGATTGGAATGAACCAAAACTAAAACTGGAGAAATTCTCAATGTCTGCGATGAACTGAACCTCAGTTTGGAAAAGAAAAAAAGAGAGAGAGAAACTTTGAGGAGCCAACATTAACAGATTCTTCAATTCCTACCTGAGAAAGAAACTTTTCCAATTATTATTTTTTTCTACATTTAACAAAACATTAAAGTTTAAACAAACAGGCATTAAAAAGAGGGCAACGAAGCACTATCCACCACAAAGTGAGTGACCATAGCTAGAGAGAAAAACAATAATGCATGTCCATCACCTGTGCAGCAAGTGAAGAATGTAAGGAGAAACAAAGCCATGGTGCAGGATCCAGGTTCTTGAGATGGAAATGCCTTCATTGCTCCTCTTACATTATCTCCTTTCATAAATGTCCAGGGCTTTTATGCAAATGTGTCACACCGGAGCTGCCGCCCGAGTCCTTGAGTTGTTTGTATGGGGTTCCCCCGCTTCCGCATCCCAGCTGAGGTGGAAGGCGCCGAAAGACACTCCAGCCTTTCTTTCCCCTCTCCTGCAGCATGCTGCAGTCTGGACAGGGGGAAAACAACGGCAGGCAATTCAGTGGCTGTTTCTGGGTGACAAGAGGCTCCCTGCTGCTGCGCGCCCTGCAGTGGCACCTCGAACATGGGCATCTCTCGCTCCCCACCTCACAACTGGAAGAGCATTGGAATCTCCATGCTGGTGGTGCGCATGCTGGCGTCTGTGATCATCGTGGCCATCCTGATGCTCACTCCAGACCCCCCACTGGGTTCCTGCTCCCCACTGACTCTTGCTGACCTGGAGAGTGATGACTTCCAGTCCCACCAACCCCAGCTACACTGGGTGACAGATGATGAGCTGGTGGTGCGAAGCGACACAGAGACTGTGATGAGGTGGCACCTTCGCCAGAAGAATGGCACCCTGTTGGTGGGTGACAGAGATCTGCATTTCTTGAAAGCTTCCCGGTGGCAGGTGTCTCCAGATCTGCAGTTCCAGTTCCTGCTTTTGGCCTGTGATGTACAACAGGTTTTCCGTTACTCTGTCACAGCTCTCTACCTGATCTATAACATGGGCACCAGGTAGGAGCTACACTGCTCGAACCACGTCCTAGGATGTATTTCATCAAAAAAAAGCAAAGAGGCTGAGAGATTTCAAATGCAATGTTATTGTTTTAATCAATTTAATTGTGTAAGCTGCCTTGAGTGTAATTTTTTTGGTAGAAAGGCAGGGTACAAATCCAATCAATCAAAAATGTGCTTCTTCCACATTGGCTACAGGGCTGGTGCTTTAGAACCCCTCAGCACATCACAGTGTCTATATAACTGTTGACAAAGATGGAAACAGTTATTGACCATTCTTTAGGGCATGATCCTGAAATCTTTGGCCTGATTTCATGAAGCAGTTGGCTAATGTGAAGTTCAACTGCAGATCAGATCTTATAGGCAGTGGACAATGGCGCAGCGTTGGCATAATAAAGCACGAGGAGTGTGGGGAAGGCTGGTTTTTGTTTCAGTTCCTTAGCTAGCTGTGTCATAGTGTATGCTGTGAGCTACTCCATATAGCACAATAATAGTCAGCCTCATCCTTTGCCTGCACATTGGTGATGGATAAGTAAGCGACTTTTGGGGGGGTGTTAGTGGAAGCAGAGAAATGACCAGAGGCCTCAGCTCCAAAATTCGTCTTGCCAGATGTTGTGTTAAACCACAAGAGGAATCTTGGTGTCTTTCCTTCTCTTTGCTGATACCAGCTGAACCACAGAAACTGACGTCCACTGCTGATTTCACAGGAGAGTTTAGCTGTGCCTTCCAGGGATGTTGACAGTAAAGACGGCTGAGTCAGTGTGGACTGAGAAACGATGCCTGAAAGGGGGTGGGGGTGGGGAGAAGTAACCCTTTCATCTGTTACTATCAAGAAATGTACCGAGAGAAGAAGAAGAAGAAGAAGAAGAAGAAGAAGAAGAAGAGACAAGACAAGATAGTATGAAGTGAGAAAGAAAGAAAGAAAGAAAGAGAGAGAGAGAGAGAGAATAATAATAATGTCTATTTACCTGAGCAGCAGAAAATGAAGAGATTAAGAAGGAGCAGCTTCCAGTCCATGGTTGAGAATTCAAAACAATTTGCTTTTCCTATGGAAAAGGGTTGGGGTTTTGTTTTTGGATGCTCAGTGGTACTCCCCAGGTCTGCCTTAAAAGCCCCAGATCTTTCATGCAAATATCCTATTTTCCTATTGGTTAGAAGGTGCTAATGGGATAGGATTTAGTTGGAAGCCACAGTGACTGACTTTTCTTAAGCCAACCAGCTAATATAAAGGAAGTTCTTGATTTCCCTTTTCTAATTCTCTATCTTGCGAAGGTTCTGTGAAATCTGGATGGAACCGGAGAAAAAGCAAATCCTCTAAGCGTATAATCCTTGTGTTGAAGTATTCTAGTTGCAGCACAATCCTATGCATGTTTCTTCAGAAGAAAGTTCTTCTGTGCTCAGTGGGGCTTATAAGTGTACATAGGATTGCTGCCTAGAATTAGAAATGGCGGGTGTTAGTTTAAAAAGGGGGGGGGGATGATTTGATTCAAAAGGGTTGGGTATTGGCCACAATATTCTCCCCTGCTATATGGATAACTGTCTGAGAATCCTGCCAATCCCAACATTAGTCCACAGTGCTCAAGGTACACAACTGACATCTGTACAATACCTATATCCTCAATATATGTCTGGGGATATAGCTCAAACCTCTGTGTTCATCACAGCAGCACCAGGCAATGACTTGTGTGGGCAAATGAGCCATCAGAGATCAAACACTTCAGAACTTCAGTTTGAGTTCTTATCACCTCAAACACAATGCACTCCAGAGGACAGTCTTTATGTCACACTAGAGATGTAGGAGATATTCAGTTCAGTTTATTTTTCATCATGATTGACCCAGTTCTAACCTCCCAGACCAAACATATATTAAAAACAAACAAACAAAAAACTATTGGCAGTTGAAATCTGTACATTTCTGAGCTTGTGGTGCAATTCACAGTCTAAAGAAATGCCTTCGACAGCACTTCTGTCCCCCCCCATGCCCCACAGCCAATGGTGGACAGGTAGAGAACTCCTACCCAGCCCCAAATGACCAACCAAAACCTGCACTGACCCAACAGGGAGGTTGGATGGGTACTGGGCAAAAATATAGAGACCAGAGTTGGGGCAGAGTGGGGCTTTTATATCCTCCCCCCTCCATGTTGCCTGCATCATGATAGAAATGTGTGTCACATTGCTATGCAGTTTCCCAGCTTGAACCAGAGGGGTGGGGGTTAAGGATGGACGAAAGTCCCTTACCTGGTCCCGCAGCTGTTTTAGGGGGGGGAGGCGCTTCGGTTCTCCCCCTGAAATTCTTGGCGGGGGGGAGGCGCCCCGCCCTCCCTGCCAAAATTCAGGCCAGCAGGGAGGCGCCCCATCCCTCCCCGCCGAAATTCTGGTTGGGGGGGAGCGCCTCGCCTCTCCGGTCGTGAAAGAAAAAAAAATGTTTTTTTTTTTTTTTAAATGTGATAGGCTACGTAACGATTTACGTAGCCTATCACGGTTAGATTTTCAAAGTCAGCCATGATAGGCTACGTAAATCGTAACGTAGCCTATCACGGCTGACTTTGGAAGAAAAAAAGAAGAAGCGCGTACGCAAATGACGGCGCCTATGGGCGCTGCCATTTGCGTTCCTTATTTAAGCACGGGTAGTCTACGTAAAGATTTACGTAGACTGCGGCGAAAATAAGGGCAACATCTTACCCATGCCCAAATAAGGAACGCAAATTGCAGCGCCCATGGGTGCCGCCATTTGCGTTTGCGCTTCTTCTTTTTTTTCCAAAGTCAGCCGTGATAGGCTATGTAAAGATTTACGTAGCCTATCTTGGCTGACTTTGAAAATCTAGCCGTGATAGGCTACGTAAATCTTTACGTAGCCTATCACGTGTTTTTTTTTTTTAACTTTATGGGAAAAATGGCAGCGGCAGCAGCCGGTCGGAAGACTGGCCGCCGCCCCCGCCCCCACCGAAACGCCGCCGGGACCCGACACCGAGAGGGACATTCAACAGAGATAAGTCACATCCCAGGAGGGGGCGGGGGGGCGGAGAATTTCACCACCAATTTCGGGGGGCCGAATGCATTGGCATTCGGCCTCCTGGAGATTCGTGGAGAAATTCTCTGCCATCCCTAGTGGGGTGTCCAAATTCTAGAAGCCTCTATCTGTCTGCTGCTGTTACAAAGACTCTAGCAAGATTCTTTTTTCAAATTGCTTCTCTATGGTTGGATCTTATGATCCCCAGAAACCCTTGATCAACTAGGGGTGGACGAAAGTCCCTTACCTTTTGCCGAAGCTTGTTCGCGGTGGGGGGGAGTTGCTTCGCTGCTCCCCCCGCGAAGTTCAGGCCAGGAGGGGAGGCTTCCAGCCTCGCCCCGGCCGAAATTCAGGCCGGGGAGGAGGCTTCCCGCCTCGCCCGGCCGCGAACTCGAAAGTTTAAAAAAAAAAAAATACCCCCGTGATAGGCTATGTGGTGATTAACGTAGCCTATCACGGCTAGATCTGCAAAGTCAGCCGTGATAGGCTACGTCAATCGTCACGTAGCCTATCACGGGTGACTTAAAAAAAAAAGAAAAAAAAAGCGCGTACGGATAATGGCGGCCCCCATAGGGAGCCGCCATTCCCGTTCCTTATTTGGTTGCTGTAGTCTACGTAAATCTTTACGTAGACTACAGCGACCAAATAAGGAACGGGAATGGCGGCTCCCTATGGGGGCCGCCATTATCCGTACGCGCTTTTTTTTTTTTTTTAAAGTCACCCGTGATAGGCTGGCTACGTGACGATTGACATAGCCTATCACGGCTGACTTTGCAAATCTAGCCGTGATAGGCTACGTTAATCGTCACGTAGACTATCACGGGGGCGTTTTTTTTTTCTTTTGTTGCAATGGCAGCGGCGGCAGCCGGTCGAAAGACCGGCTGCCGCTCCCACCCCGCATGAACAGCTGCCGAACCGCCGGCCGGACCCGCCGCCGGGAGGGACATTCGCCAAAGGTAAGTCCCGTCCCGGGGGGGGGGGCGGGGGGGTGCAGAGAATTTCTCCCCGAAACTTGTTCGGGGGGCCGAATACGTTGGCGCTCGGCCCCCAGAAGTTTCGGTGAGAAATTGTCCGCCATCCCTATGATCAACCTTTTTTGCCTGAGAGATTTGAAAAGATGCAGCTGTTAAAAAAATGCAGCTTGTCACTAGGGGTGCACGAAAGCCACTTACCTGGTCTCGCAGCTTTTCGCGGTGGAGGGGAGGCGCTTCGCTGCTCTCCCCACGAAGTTCAGGCCGGGGTGGGAGGCTTCTCTCCTTGCCCGGCCGAAATTCAGGCCGGGGAGGAGGCGCCTTGCCTCGCCCGGCCGCGAAATAAAAAGTTAAAAAAAAAATGCCCCCGTGATAGTCTACGTGACGATTAACGTAGCCTATCACGGCTAGAATTGCAAAGTCAGCAGTGATAGGCTACATCAGTCATCACATAGGCTATCACGGGTGACTTAAAAAAAAAAAAAAGCGCGTACGGATAATGGCGGCCCCCATAGGGAGCCGCCATTCGCGGACCTTATTTGGTCGCTGTAGTCTACGTAAAGATTTATGTAGACTACGGTGAAAATAAGGGCAACGCTATTTGCGTTGCCCTTATTTTCGCTGTAGTCTACATAAATCTTTACGTAGACTATAGCGACCAAATAAGGAACGTGAATGGCGGCTCCCTATGGGGGCCGCCATTAGCCATAGGCGCTTTTTTTTTTTAGTCACCCGTGATAGGGTACGTGACGATTTACGTAGCCTATCATGGCTGACTTTGCAAATCTAGCAGTAATAGGCTACGTTAATCGTCACGTAGTGTATCACGGGGGCGTTTTTTTTTTAACTTTTATTGGAATGGCGGCGGCGGCAGCTGGTCGAAAGACCGGCTGCCGCCCCCGCCCCTGACGAAGACCCGACAAACCGCCGCCGGGACCTGCCGCCGGGAGGGACATTCGGGAAAGGTGAGTCCTGTCCCGGGGGGGTGCGGGGTGTGGGGGGGGGCGCGGGGAATTTCTCCCCGAAACTTGTTCGGGGGGCCGAACACGTTGGCACTCAGCCCCCCGAAGTTTCAGGGAGAAATTCTCCGCCATCCCTACTTGTCACACATGCACAGTTGAAAGTGATTATGCATTTAAGGCAAAATATTGCTTTACTTCAATATATATGATGAAGCTCAGGACTTGTGACATGCCTCCTTCTAGTGCCCAAAGTCATAACTGCAGCATGTACTTTTCTTTATCAAGAGGTTTAGGGGTAAAGGCCCTGTACAAATTCTAAGTACAGAAGTAAAATAAAGTATCTGGAAATAAAATGACTATTCCAGTAAGAACCACCACTCTTTTCTACATGTATTTTCTGCAGTACCCTTTAATCAAGGGGTTCAGAATCTTGGGTGGCGGGGGGGGGTAATATTCCAGACCTCTTGGGGGTCAGTCTGGCCCCCCAGGGGTCCCAAGAAGGTCATGCCCCCCATCAACCATTTGGTGGTTTCCCAACCTATGTGCAGATGCATGTGTGTTTTCCATATACTAAAAAGTCGAAATGCCTCTCCTTACAGGCAGTAAGGGCTCTAAACTAATAAGGTGTGTGTGTGTGTGTGTGTGTGTGTGTGTGTGGTTTTTTAGACCTGCTGCTTTTGCCTTCAGCCCTGCTCACTACTGAAATGTGACCCCAAGAACTTCTCCAAAATAATACTCGGCCCTCAGGTGGAATGTGCTTCTGCAGTGCACCCTGTCTTAAATCCAAGAAATGATGTTTTGCTTTGTTGTTGTTTTTCCTCAATTGTTCAATGAATGATTCTTTAGATATTTGCATCACTTTAATTTTATTGTTTTATTACTACTGTAAGCTGCTTGGAAGTGGTAACACTAGGGATGTACAACCCTACCTCTGCCCAGTATTGGCCGGTGGCCACTGAAGCATTGCCCCCCGCTCGAGCACCCCCTGGCCCCCGCTCGACCCCCGCTTGAGGCCCCGCACAATCGGTGGGCTACCCAGACTCACCATGGATCCTGTCCATGAGCGCCCACCATTTTGCTAAGCTTGCTTTTTATGGGAAAAAAGGCAGTCATTAAAAATGCACATAAATATGTGCATATTCGGGCTGGGAAAGCTTGATCTACTCTTTCTTCCCTGCCAGGAGCCAAAGAAGGCTTGGGTCAGGTGGTGGCAGCTCTCAATGAGGGCGGGCTGCTCCTGGATGCCCGCTGAGCCCCAGGGCACTCAGAAACCAGGTTTGTCAGTGCCCCACGGTTTAGCAAGTGGGGCCCGAAGCAGTGTACAGAGGGGAGCCTGCCGGGCTTCGGGACCAGCCTGGGCGCTCGCGACATCCCTAAAATATGTGCTTCTGTTTGGACTGCTAAAGCTATGGCACTCACGCCTGAACATCGGAAATAGAGGGAACAATGGAAAACATAAACATTTTTCCCAGGCAAAAGGATTCAGCATCCAAGCATGGCACGTTCACTTCCAGTGAAATGTCTACCAACATCAAGACATCATGTGTTAGCATTTTTCTTTCACAGCAGGACATTTTTGTCTCACGTCCTTCCCCCTCTGACTGTGTCATTGTGGCCAGTGTTGCATACTATCCCACCACAGCAGGCAGTGATAATCACCCTCATCCTGTGCTTGAGCCCTGGTGATGGTCAGAAGGGCTGCTTGGCCAGAGACGGAGCCAGAATACCTGCCGGAGATCCGCGTGGACTTGGTATTTCCATGATATATAATGAGGACAGGGTCTTTGCCAGGTTCCTGCTGGTACCACTGTTGACGGACACTTACAATATCATTCCCTGAACAAGTGATTTGGGCATTTTGTCCCAGAGACACAGACACTGATGGGGGCTGCCTCACCAGCACAGGAAAGGAAAGGTTCCTCCTGTGCAAGCACCGGGTCATTGCTGACCCCTAGAGAGACGCCGCTTGCGCTGGCGTTTTCATGGCAGACTGTAGCGGGGTGGTTTGCCATTGCCTTCCCCAGTCATGACTACCTTTCCCCCAGCAAGCTGGGTACTCATTTTACCAACCTCGGAAGGATGGAGGGCTGAGTCGACCTGAGCCGGCTACCCGAGACCCGGCTTCTGCTGGGATCGAACTCCGGTCATGGGGAGAGTTTCGGTTGCAGTACTGCCGCCTACCACTCTGTGCCACATGAGGCTCACCAGCACAGAGGAACTTGAAAAAAGAAGGAAATGCCTCATAAGAAAGGAAGCCCCTACTTGTTAGATTACTCAGGGAAAGAGAAGTTCCTTTGTATTACCTGAGGGGGAAAAAGGAGCAGTGTGAAGAGGAAGGAGGCCCAGAGCATGATGGGAGTCCAGGTGGGCCCTGCTTCCTAAGTCACAGGGGGGTTTCTGGGTCAGGCCCTGCTCTCCTCTCTTAAAGCTTGCAGAAAAGGAGACCCAGCCCCACATTCAAATCATTTCCCTTCAAAAAGCTGTATCCCCTCTTCCTTACTCTCCCCATATTTGCAGGAGTAAGAAACCCCTTTCATCCTTAGGGCTAAATTCAGTTTTCAAGAAGCCCTCAGGGGACACATTCCAGTGGTCATTGGGGCCAGAGGCAGAAGGGGGTGGAATCAAAAATCCAGCAGATTTCAGTTTGAAGCCCTGACAGTAAGTAAGCCTTAGGGGAGGCATTTCAACCTTTTAGAATGTGGGGGGGGGGGATGGCTGGGAGACCACCAAATCATCAGACGTTGGTGAAAGGGGTGGGGCAAGGGGAATATGGTGTGGATCTGTGGAATCCTAGGGGATGGATTAATACCCCAGGATGGCCTGATGATTCCCCCCCCCCGCCCCAGCCTGGTTGTAAAACATGCATAATGAGAGCTGGCAGAGGGGGGTTAATTCTTTGCAGAACCTCTGCTACATCAATATTGACTGGTGGTATGGGAAAAATAGTAGCTCAGTCTGTGCCAAGACTTATTTACTCAATGGCAAGTCATTTTTTAATGTCCTTGCTGTCAAGAAAACCAGCTAATGAACTATTCACACCATTGTATTCGAAATACCCTAGAATCAACTTTCTGTCTCAGATATGACCCTTTCATAGATTGCTTAGTCCTCGCTTATTTTCCTGATTGTTGTTGTTCAGTCGTTCAGTCATGTCCAACTCTTTGTGACCCCATGGACCATAGCACGCCAGGCCTTCCTGTCCTGTGCTCTCTCCTGGAGTGCGCTCAAGTTCATATTCATTGCATTGGTGATGCTATCTAGCCATCTCATCCTCTGCCGTCCCCTTCTCCTTTGGCCTTCAGTCTTTCCCAGCATCAGGGTCTTTTCCAGAGAGTTTTCTCTTCGCATTAGGTGGCCAAAATATTTCAGCTTCAGCTTCAGCATCTGTCCTTCCAATGAGCACTCAGGGTTGATTTCCTTTAGGATGGACTGATTTGACCTCCTTGCAGTCCAGGGGACTCGTAAGAGTCTTCTCCAGCACCACAGTTCGAAAGCATCGATTCTTCGGCGCTCAGCCTTCTTTATAGTCCAGCTCTCACACAGCCATACACAGCCCCTGCTCAGTGCAGGAAGCCTGATTCTAGGGATGACAGAGAATTCTGCCACAGACTCCAATGAGGCTGGATTCTAAGAATCCCCCCCCCCCCGAGTCCATAGCAGAATGAAAGACTCACCTCCGCCACCCAGGGGAATCCGCGCTGGCCAGATCCTACCTGCTGCCAGCTGTCAGTTGCGTTTTGGGGGCGTTTTGTTTTTTGTTTTACTTTTCTGTTGGAGTTCGCGGCCGGGGAGACGGGGCGCTTCTCCCCGGCCTGAATTTTGGCCGGGCGAGGAGGGAAGCCTCTCCCCCGGCCTGAATTTCAGCTGAGCGAGGCGGGAAGCCTCCCCCCCCCGGCCTGAACTTCAGGGGGAGAAGCGAAGTGCCTCCCCCCCACCGCGAAGCAAGCTGCGAGACCAGGTAAGTGGCTTTCGTACATCTCTAGTCCACTGGCACAAACACAATACCGGACTAGATGGAATGGTGGTTCGTCCAGCAAGACTATACTTATCCATGTTAGGCATAATTTAATTCGCTTTTGAGCATAATTATGAAAGGAACTGAAAATAAAAGTGCCAAAATCATATTCCACTTATACAAATCTATGGAGTCACCGCACTTAGAATACCGTGTACAATCCTGAGCACCACACCTAAAAAAAGTGATATTGTGGAGCAGGGAATAGTGCAGAAAAGCGCAACTAAAATGATCAAAGGGCTGGAGCAACTCCCCTATGAGGGAAGGTTAGTAGCTGGGACTGTTGAGCTAAGAAAAAAAGCTGAAGGGGAGTGGGGCATGATAGAGGTGTACAACATGATGTCTGGTGTGGAGAAAGTGGATAGGGAGACATTTTTCTTCCTCTGTCATGTCATAATAGTACAACCAATTTGGTCATCCTATGAAGCTGATTGGTGGGAGATTTAGGACAGATAAAAGGAAGGACTTATTCACACAGCTCAGAGTTAAACTACAGAATTCACTTCCACAAGATACAGAGATGGCCACAAAGTTGGATGGCTTTCAAAGGGAGTTAGACAAATTCCTGAAGGATATGTCCTGATGTCTATATGCTATCTCTAGGATCAGAAGCACTATGCCTACATGCATCAGGTACTCTGGACCTTGGGCAGGAGGGCGCTATTGCACTCATGTCCTCCTTGTGGGTTTCCCATGGGCAGCTGGTTGGCCACTGTGTGAACAGAACACTGGACTAGACGGACCCTTGGTCTGATCCACATGGCTCTTCTTATGTCCATATCATTTTAAAGTGCTTTACTGTGGTTAGAACTTTTGAACCCCCAAAACACTTGACCCCCCCACACAAGGGATTTGAAAGGATGCAGCTGTTAAAAATACACTCTGTCACACATGGACAGTTGAAAATAATTGTCTGTTTAAAAAAAAAGAAGCCTTTATTTCAAAATATTCTGAAGCTCATATTGTTTCCCTCTGAGTGCCCGAAGTCAGCACTGCAACACATCCTATTATCTACCATATTTCCAGGGGTAACATCTCTGTACAAATGCTTAGTAATCACGGCACAAGAAATATCTTGTTAAAATGAGAACCATCATTATTTTGTATTTATAGTTCCCTCTAAGCCAGAAAAGGGTGTGTTTGATTTTCTTCTTCTTTGTTCAAGGGAAAGTTCTTCAGATAGCAACACTACATTCATTCCAGCTGAGTCTGTTAGCAGTTGGATAGGTTCCTATACAAGCAGGGTTTGAGTAAAGCAGGGCTGCAGAACCTCAGAATCTCAGCCCAAAGGCTCAATTCCACTTCAGAAAAGCTCTCGGGGGGCTGCATTCCAGTGGTGGGTGTGGCCAAAATATCAACAATATCAGCATATTTTTTGCATAAAGCCCTTACTTGAGAAGCCTTAGGAAAAGCATTTCAACCTTTTACAACTGGGAAAAAAACCCTGCACAAATGCTGGGAAAACTACATATGGTTGGTGGTTGTAGGGATGTACGAAAGTCACTTACCTTTCGCGGATTATGGTGATGGTGGTGGGGGAGGCGCTCCATCCCTCCCCCCGGAATCCTATCACATTTTTTTTTAAAACGTAGCCGTGATAGGCTACATAAATCTTTACGTAGCCTATCACGTCTTTTTTTTTTTTTTTTAACTGGAAATGGCCGTGGTGGCAGCCGGTTGGAAGACCGGCCGCCGCCGCTGAACCGCCGCCGCAGCCGCCACTGGAGCCGCTGCCGCCAGGAAGATCCACCCCAGGTAAGTCTCGTCCCAGGGGGGCGGGGGGGGGAGACCGTTCCGCCACTGATTACGGGGGGCCAAATGCGCTGGCATTCGGCCTCCCCGAGATCTGTGGCAGAATTCTCTGACATCCCTAGAATGCAGTAGGACCAAGGAAGGGGCCATGGCCTTCAGGGAGGCCATTTTGGGGTCAGGGTAAGACCTATTTCTTCACCCAGACATTTATGAATAGTTACGGTTCAATATTTTTATGTTCTTGCACACCTTTGCATTTTTGTATTTTTTGTAAAAGGTGGTCTAGACAGGGTGCCGAAGGTATTTTTATTTAAATAAGCCTTCCCTGATTGACCACTAGAGATGCTGTGGGAGTCTCAGAGGGGGTGGGGTCTAGTGGATTCCCCCCCCCCACTCAGCCTCCCGGACCCTGTTCACCAAGCCTCACTTGCCGGGCCCTGCTCACCGAGCTGCTGAGTGGTCTGTTAGCACCTGGCGGCCACTGGCCCCTCAGCAAGCTGCCATTTTGCAAAAAAATGTGGCCTGGGTTTTTCCATATATGTAATGCTACATAAATGGTGGCCATAAAGGGATCACCATTTACAATGAAAATGTAAAGCTCCTTTAGAGCCACCATTTGTGCAATATTCCATGTATGGAAAAACCCAAACCACCATTTATTTGCAAAATGGTGGCTTGTTGAGTGGTTGGGTAGCCTGTGGGCATTTGCCAGGGGCCCGCAGACCACATGGTGGCTCATCCAAGGAGCCGAACAGGGGCACACCCACAGTGGAAGCTCAATGAGCACCTGGCAGCATGGATGGAGGTGAGTAGGGATGGTGGAGAATTCTGCCATGGACTCCAGTGAGGCCAGATTCTTTAGAATCCAGCCCCCCAGAGTCCATGGCAGAATGGAACACTTACCTCCACCTCCCCGCGGAATCCTCTTTGGCTGGATCCTCCAGCTCCGGATTGCCAGCGATACTGCCGCCATGCCGTATCGCTGGCTGAAGGGGACTGACTGCGGATGCAAACGGCATCCAGGATGCCATTTGCGGCTGTAAAGGCCTTAGTTTAAGGTAAATGCAGGTGTAAATGGCTGCATTTAGCTTAAACTAAGACCTTAATGGCTGTAAATGGCATCCTGGATGCCATTTGCATCTGTGCTTTTCATTCATGCGATAGGCTACGCAAATATTCACACGATAGGCTACGCCATTTGCATCTGCAGTCAGTCAAGTCCCCTTCAGCCAGCGATATGGCATGGCAGCCATATCGCTGACGCTTTGGAGCCAGACAGTGGCTCCGCGGAATCTCCACGGAGCAGAGCTGGCCGGCGAGGATTCCGGGGGGAGGAACACCACCTCTCCCTGCGGGCGGATTCCCCACAGACTGACAGGTAGGGAATCCGCCCATCCCTAGAGGTGAGTCCATCCATCCCTATCGACCACCAATGGTTTTATTTTTATAAACTGGTTTTAAATCATTAAATTATTTCAAATAATTTAAATCATTTAATGATAATTTAAATGATTGTAAATCATTTAATTTGGTTGTTCATCCTGTTGTATGTAGAGCAGTACATATTTCTTCTAAAAAAGTATACAAATTGAAATGATAAACATATAAATATTCACAGTGAGATTGTGACACAGTGGTACAGTGGAAAGTGAAAGTCTCAGGCAGTGTACAGAGTGAGCAGCAAAGGAAGGAGGTTGTTTTAGGGCAGCTTCCCCTTCTGGTTTTATCACTGTGTCTCTGGCCCTGATAAGCTGCCTGACAGTAATAGGCACCCTCATCCTTTGCCTGCACATTGGTGATGTTTAGGTAAGCCACTTTTCTAGAGGCATCTGTGGAAGCAGAGAAATGACCGGAGGCTTCAGAACCAAAATTGGTCTTGCCAGAGGTCACATCGTAGTTCAGCAGGAAACTTGGGCTCTTCCACTCCTTTTTCTGATACCAGTTGAAACCTCCAAATGTGAGGGGATCAATGCTGCAGGAGAGTCGAACGGTGTCTCCCAGCGCTGCTGCTGCTGAAGCTGGCTGAGTCAAGGTGAACGACTGGGCAAAGGACCCTGAAGGTAGGGATGGAGAAGAAATGCATTCAGTTCATACTTTAATGCCTAATTAATTTAATGTATTATTTAATTTGCCCTTCTCTGAATTTTACAGCCAATTTTTACAGTGTACAAAAATGTGTGTGTGTGTGTGTGGAAAAACACTCGCCTAAATGTGTGTATTAGGCAAAAATGCATGCAAAAATGCATGTATTACGCAAATGTGCAAAAAAAATGCTCATAATTTTTCAAGCACACTTCAAAAAAAATCTCAAAGGTAGGGATAAAGTGAAATTAAGACTGGATAAATTCTCAAACTCTGAGATGAACCGAACTTAAGTTTGGGGGAGAAAAAGAAAAGAGAAACTGGAAGGAGCCGAAATCGACAGATTCTTCAATCCATACTTGAAGATGGGGGAAAGTTGTTCCTTTTTAAAATTTAGCAATACAGTAAATAAACAGAGACTAAGGAGGTAGCAACAAAGCACGATTCGCCATAAGGTGAATGACAATAGTTGGAGAGAAACGATAAGACATGTCCATCACCTGCACAGCAAGTGAAGAATGTAACAAGAAACAAAGGCCAGCCCATGGTGCAGGATCCGTTGAGATGACAGTGTCTTCATTGCTTCTCCTGCATTCTTTTGCTTAATAAATGTCCAGAGCACAAGAATACACCTTTCATGCAAATATGCTTCTTCCTCATTGGCTGCAAGGGTAGTATTGTAGAACTCCCCAACACATCATAATGTGGATATAACTGTTGACAAAGACGCAAACCATTTTTGACCATCCTTTAGGGCATGATCCTGCAGCCATTGGCCTGATTTCATGAAGTCTTAGGCTTATTGTAGAACTCCCCAACACATCATAATGTGGATATAACTGTTGACAAAGACGCAAACCATTTTTGACCATCCTTTAGGGCATGATCCTGCAGCCATTGGCCTGATTTCATGAAGTCTTAGGCTTATTGTAGAACTCCCCAACACATCATAATGTGGATATAACTGTTGACAAAGACGCAAACCATTTTTGACCATCCTTTAGGGCATGATCCTGCAGCCATTGGCCTGATTTCATGAAGTCTTAGGCTTATTGTAGAACTCCCCAACACATCATAATGTGGATATAACTGTTGACAAAGACGCAAACCATTTTTGACCATCCTTTAGGGCATGATCCTGCAGCCATTGGCCTGATTTCATGAAGTCTTAGGCTTATTGTAGAACTCCCCAACACATCATAATGTGGATATAACTGTTGACAAAGACGCAAACCATTTTTGACCATCCTTTAGGGCATGATCCTGCAGCCATTGGCCTGATTTCATGAAGTCTTAGGCTTATTGTAGAACTCCCCAACACATCATAATGTGGATATAACTGTTGACAAAGACGCAAACCATTTTTGACCATCCTTTAGGGCATGATCCTGCAGCCATTTCATGAAGTCTTAGGCTAATTTCAAAAGCTCTTTGCAAGGAATCAGACTGCTGTCGAGATCTGTCTGTCTTTCTTTCGGCAGCCTGATAGGTGGGGAGGGACAGAGAAAGAAAGAAGTGGGTGTCAAAGAGAGAGATAAAAGGAGAGAGGGAGCAGAAGGTGGCAGAAAGTGAGAGCTCAAGAAAAGAGGGCAACAGAAAAAGTGGAGGGGTGGCAGAAAGTGAGAGAGAAAGCGAAGAGGTTGGCAGAGAGAGAAAGATATAGAGAGGGAAGGGGATGGACTCACTTTTTGCTCTGTCCACACCCACTTCTGGCTTTGGCCCTGCTCACCACTGTGCCACCTGACAGATGACCCCCAAGGAACTGTGGCCCTTGACCGGAAAAAAGCCTATCGCGGCAAAAGACAGTGACGCAAATGGCTTAGCAGCCGCCATTTGCATTCTTGCCTATTGCCATGATAGGCTACGTATATATTTACGTAGCCTATCACAGCCTCCGGAGGGATGCAAATGGCGTCCCTGCATTAGCTGCGATAGGCTATGTAAATACTTACGTAGCCTATCACGGCCATTCGTGGGAAGGCGAATGGAGGCCGCAGATGCAGCAGCCATTCGCAGAGCACCGGACAGTCGCAAACAGGTAGGCTCCATTCCAGGTCCATTTCGGGGTGGGGTGGGGTGGGGTGGGTGGCTTCATTCCACCACAGATTCCAGGGGGCTACTGGACTTCAGCCTCCCTGGAATCCGTGGCGGGATTCTCCAACATCCCTAATACATAGGGATGCTGGAGAAATACACTGCGGACTCAAATAAGGCCAGATTTCAAAGAATCTGACCTCTGGAGTCTGCGGCGGACCAGACACACTTAGCTCTGGCTCCAGAGGAGTTCCTGCGGGGAAGGTCTCCAGGTTCCTAAAAAATGCAATACGCTAATGGCGGCTGCTGTTAGCTTATTGCAGGAAAGTTACCACTGTAAATGGCATCTTCTATGCCATGTGCAGCTGTAAAGCAGTTACGCTGACCTAATTACAGCTGTAAACAGCTGCAATTTAGGTACAAGTAAGTGCTTTATGGCTGCACATGGCATAGAAGACGCCATTCATGACTATATTTTTCCTGCGATAGGCTATTGGCAGCTGCCATTCGTGTATTATGTTTTTTTAGAAAGCTGGAGAGTTGCTCCTCCAACTCCAGCAGACGGAGCAGGGCTCTGGGGGACTCTGCAGGGCCCCAGGCGGCCTGAATGGCCCCACAGCTGCCCTCCCCCAGACCGGGCAATAGGGGGTTCATACATCCCTACCTATACACTCAAGCTAATGGGATTTGCCGCCCCATCACCCAACCAAAAAATATTCCTCTGGAGCTGTTCTGAGAAGTAGCTTAAAATTTTCTATTCAAAGTCTCAGGTTTACAGACTTTACGTCCCAGTGTCTTTTTCTTGTACCCATAGGATACCTGAAAGGAGGCAGCTGTTCAAAATCCACTCTCTTGCCTATGCACAGTTGACCCCCCCCCCCAATGCACTTAAAGCCGGAGTATGCAGGTTGTGGCCCTTTGGCCTGCAACACCCATCCTCCTTCGCCATTGGCTATGCTGGTGAGGGCTGATGGGAGCTGTAGATGAAAACATCTGGAGGGCCACATGTTGCAACCCCCTGAACCTTTAAAGCAAAACAGCACTCTGTTTCAGATCAATACATGGTGAATTGCAACACTACAAAGATGGGTCTACCTGCTGACCACTCATAAATGAAACACATTCCCCCCCCCCCCGTTCCATAGCTGTGGAAGAACATCAGGGAATGAATACTAAGCAACCAACCACTAGACAATGAATGCAGTAGAGAACCTCCAATATCTCTTATATGTGAGGCCATCTGTACAGCCAACGTGTTTTGGTCATCTGAAAGGCATCAGGAAGTTTGGCCAACTGCATCGTTCTACCAGCTGGTAAGGAGCATCCTACCATGACACTTCAGGTGCAGATGTGCAGTACCATACGCATATGTATGGCCACATGAGGCTAGCAGCAGTTTCAAGTGTCACCTCAGCCTAGCAGCGGTTTCAAAGGAGTGAATGCCCCTTCAGAGTGTGCATTTCCCTGGATTTTGCTATGAAATTCTCGGCTCAAAATTGTATACAACACGGTTACATTAGGGAAACTTGTGCACACTCATGGGAAGTTGCATATATAAAAAAAATGTGCATTTTCATGTTGATTAAAAAAAAAATGCAGACTGATGCGGAAATCGCATGGAGCCTATGACTGAATACATGCAAAACTGAAATGGGCTAGAAAATGACAGATTCATCCATCTCTAATATGAACTATTCAGAAAAGAAATTTTTACTCTTCTATTTCATATCCCAGGCTCACAATGGTTTTTTTTTTTAGGGTTGTGCACCGCTTCGGCCCAAGGCCCGAACCCTGAGTCGAAGCGGGCTGCTTCGGGCCACTTTGTGCCCCTTCTGAGGCAAAGTGGAGGGGGACACGAAGCGGCCCAGAGCGGGTCAGGGGCTCGGTGTGTTTGGCCCCCGGCCCAGCCCCCCCGGTACCTCCAGGTCCTTACCTGAGCCTCCTTCTCCTCATTGCTGCCGCCGCGCCACACCACACCACACCACGCCGCCATGCTGCCGACACCTCCTCCTTAGGTCTGGACATGTGGCGACTCTTCTTCCAGGGAGTCGCCATTTTTAAAATGGCAACTTCCTGGAACTTCTAGGAGGTTGCTATTTTAAAAATGGCAACTCCCTGGAATAAGACCAGTTGCTGCTCTCATGGCAGCAGTGGCAAAAACAGCCGCAGCGGGGGGCGCGACGGAGAAGGTGACGGTGGCAGCGGAAGAGGAGGAGGCGGCCCAGGTAAGGAGCTGGGGGGTTGCGTGGGGGCATTGGAGGGAACCTGTTTCAGGTTCCTGGCTAAGGCATGTTGCCCCCCCCGAATCTGCCCGAGCCAGATCGCCCCCCCTGAATCTGCCCGAGCCAGATTGGGCCCTCCTCAGAAGCCTCGAAGCGGCTCCCGAGTCGGATCGGGGGGTCCCTGCACAGCTCTAGTTTTCTTCCTTGGACCCTTTTCTGCTCCGTTTGCATGTTACTTGAAAGGATGCAGCTGTTAACACTGCTGTCTTGTGCAAACATTGGATAAGAACTGTAAATTTTAAGCAGAAGATAATTTTATTTCAATATACATGGCTCTGCACATCATTAGGACAATGGCCCCCTCTGCTGTCCATTGTCACAATTGCAGCATGTATTGTATTAGGGCTCTAGAGGAACAGCTGAACAGAGATGCTAAGCAAGCATCAAAGCACTAAATAGAACACAGTCGCAGCCATCAAACTGTTTTTGAATGCTTGTTGTTGTTGTTGTTGTTGTTCTTGCTGTTGGTGAACTACATTGCAAGCTCAGAACTGTACAGACTTCAGCCCACAGTTTATGATTTGGTTGAGTTCCGAGAGGTGGAAATTGGACAAATTCCGGCCAAAACGAAACTTATGTTTCTTTCACCTGTCCATATGGCAGCCTTACACCTCTTTCTAATTTGCACCGACTACCCATTTTCTTAAAGCCTGGCGTGCTATGGTCCATGGAGTCATGAAGAGTCGGACACGACTGAACGACTGAACAACAACAACAACAACCCATTTTCTTATCTGTGCAGGGGCTGGCCAGGCCACACATCAATGGTCATCATCTAATATCATGCAAAGGCCAGGGTGGATTTGAAGTAAGGATCAAACACTGTTTACGGATGGTGTCACACTTTAAGAAGTGGGAGAGGGTTCAGAGGAGGGCAACAAAGATGATCAGGGGCCTGGAAACAAGGCCCTATGAGGAGAGACTGAAAGAACTGGGCATGTTTAGCCTTGAGAAGACTGAGAGGAGAGAGGATCACGCTCTTCAAGTACAGGATTATCATGCTGTTTGCATGAGACACTTGAAAAGGATGCAGGTGTTAAAACTACAAACTGTCACACCTGCACATTGGACAAGATATATTGTAGGGATGTACGAAAGGGACTTACCTTGTCCCGCAGCTTGCTTCGTGGTAGGGGGGGGGCGCTTCGCTTCTCCCCCCGAAGTTCATGTGAGGGGGGGAGGTGCCCCGCCCGGCCGAAATTCAGGCCGGGGGGGAGGCGCCCCATCCCTCGCTGGTGAAATTCAGGCCGGGTAGAAGCGCCCCGTCTACCCGGCCGCAAAAAAAAAAGTAAAAAAAAACCAAAAACGCCCCCGTGATAGGCTACATGACGATTTACGTAGCCTATCATGGCTAGATCTGCAAAGTCAGCTGTGATAGGCTACGTTAATCGTAGCCTATCACGGGTGACTTTAAAAAAAAAGCGCGTACGCAAATGGCGGCCCCCATAGGGCGCCGCCATTCGCGTTCCTTATTTGGTCCCTGTGGTCTACGTAAATCTTTACGTAGACTATGGCGAAAATAAGGGCAACGCTATTTGTGTATGCACTTTTTTTTTTCCCCCCAAAGTCACCAAAGTAACGATTTACGTAGCCTATCACGGCTGACTTTGGAGATCTAGCCGTGATAGGCTACGATAATCGTTACGTAGCCTATCACAGGGGCATTTTTTTTTTTTTACTTTCCTTGTAATGGCGGCGGCAGCAGCCAGCCGAAAGACTGGCTGCTGCCCCCGCCCCTGACGAAGACCCGCCGAACCGCCGCCGGGACCCTTTTTTTCACAAAAAAAGTGACTTTTTTTTTTAAAGTCACTCGTGATAGGCTATGTGACGATTAATGTAGCCTATCGCGGCTGACTTTGTGGATCTAGCCGTGATAGGCTACGTAAATCGTTACGTAGCCTATCACAGGGCTTTTTTTTTTTTTTTACTTTTCTGTTGAAGTTCGTGGCCGGGGAGACGGGGCGCTTCTCCCCGGCCTGAATTTCGGCCGGGCGAGGCGGGAAGCCTCCCCCCCCGGCCTGAACTTCGGGGGGAGAAGCGAAGCGCCTCCCCCCCACCGCGAAGCAAGCTGCGAGACCAGGTAAGTGACTTTCGTACATCCCTACGTGAAAGCCAGTGTGGTGTAGTGTACCTTGCAGGGTTGTTGTTGTGAGGATAAAATGGAGAGAAGGAGGAGTATGTACACCACCTTAGGTACCTGAAGGAAGAAAAAGGGTGGGATATAATTGTAATAAAGAAACAAACAAACAAATTAATGTGGCTTAAACAGCTGCAATTTACATAGAAGGAAGTGCTTTATGGCCACAGATGATAAACTACATAACATATGGCTGTAATTTCACACCAATAAACTAATGGCAGCCACCATTTACCTAGTGCACCTTTTAGAATGGAGGAGAGCCGTCCCATGAAATCCAATGGATGAGACAAAGCTCCAGGGAAAATTATGGGGCACCAAGCGGCCTGGGTTTCTCTGCAGCAGACCCCCCAGACATGGGGTGTGTGTGTGTCATACATCCTTAAGTGTGAGGTCTCTGGTTCTAGCTGCCATGTTCATTCTCCCAAATACCCCCAATCCTAGCAATCTAGCTTAGAAATTTGTTTCAGTTAAAATTTGACAAGAATTTTCCAAAATTTGCAAATTCTCCAGTTTGGGATGATGATTCCCTTTAAGAATGTTGTGGTGTGTGTGTGTGTGTGTGTGTGTGTGGGAGAGGTCTTTAAGAAATCCAGATGTGGGAGAAATCAAAACTGACAGGTTCACCCATCCGAGCGCAGGTCTTTGACTGCTTTGTTCTTTAAAGTTTGGTTTAAATCCCCGTTTATCCATCCATATTTGTGCTGCTGATGGGTTACCAGTAGGGATGGCGGAGAATTCCGCCACGGATTTCAGTGAGGCCAAATGCACTGGCATTCAGCCCCCGAAACCCATGGCGGAACGGCCTCCCACCCCCCCCACCCCACAGAATCCCCTCGGGATGAAGCTTACCTGGGCAGTGGTGGTCATTTGTGGCCCCAGCAGCCCAGCCGCGAACAGAACTCCGGCTGCAGCTGGCCCCGGCCGGCGGCCCCATAGAGTGGAGCCAGCCAGGGAGGATTCCGGGGGGAGGGACGGAGCGCCTCCCCCCCACCGTGGATGCTGCAGCGCGGAACCAGGTAAGTGTTTCATACATCCCTAGTTACCAGCACCTCTGCTCTCTGCCAAGCTGCACATTGTTCACAGTACATGACAAGCAAGTAGAACATCTGCCTTTCCACACTAGGAATAGCTGTCTGCATTGAATTTGCCCAGTGTTGATGGAGGAGAATTTCATTTCAGTTTATTGTTCATATGAATTTACCAATAATCACAAAGTTGATTATAGCTGGGAGAGAATAAGATTGAGATTATTATTATTATTACTACTGTTGTTGTTGAATGTGGGAGAAAGTTTAACTGGCAGATTCACTCATCCCTGTGTGAACTTGGCATCTGGTTTCCTGCAGTATGGATTGATCCATGCACGGGGGTACCAAAAAACTAATAATGCATGGACTCCTTCTCCATCTCTACTCTTTCGCTCAAACATCATCAGGCACACACAGATCAGCTTAAATGCTTTATTGATTCTTGAGTCCCAGCTGTGGGGATGAAGACTGAAGGTTTTTGTCTCAGTTCCTCATCAGAATGCATCACCGTGAAACGCGTTACCACTGCTATACCACATCGCACAGTAATAATCGGCCTCGTCTTCAGCCTGAATACCGGTGATGGTTAAATAGGCCATGTTCCCCGAGCGGGAAGCGGTGAATCGATCCGGGATCCCTTCTCCCCTGTTGCGACCATCCATCTGCACATAGCGAGGGCCCTGTCCGGGTTTCTGTTGATACCAGCCTGTGTTATATGGGTTACTGCTGATGGTGCAGGGGAGTTTAGTCGTTTGTCCCGGGGATGCAGACTGGGAGGCCGGCTGAGTCAGTGCTGGCTGTGAACTGACACCTTAAATGAAATGAAAAGAGTCAACAATAAATGGGTGCATTTTCTGTGCTCCCAAATATCACAAAAGAATTATCTTTATACAACAGCAGCACAAGACTGAGCATTATTATTGTTTGGCTGTTTGAAGAAAGTCCTTCATATTATATGCTTACCTGAGCAGTAACTAAGAAGTATAAAGAAAAACAGCGCCCTGTCCATAATGAGCTCTTGGGAGGAGTTTGACTCTCTAAAGCAAAAGAATATCTGGCCAGGATTTTCTTCCTTCCTTCTTAAATTCATCTGGTTGGAACTGAAGAGAGATCAGTCATGCAAATGTGTCCGCACCTATTGGCTTTGCTGGAAATGGCACTCCTCCCCTGATGAGATGCGAGTGACACTGTAGGCAGGCCAATGGCCAGAAAAGACATTTGCATGCAGATGAAAAAGAACACAGAGGGAAGTATGCTTTTCGGTCCATGGTGGGGAACATTACAGCAGGCACGCCACTCACAGTGTTAAAGGTTTACAGGGAACTGAGTACACTTTTCTTTCTTTCTTTATTATTTTTTCTTAGAAATAATGTGCTTGTTAGGCAAGAGTAATCTGGCTGCAAAGTGAAAATATTTGGAGAAACACTGGAGAAAATGTTTGGGTAGGTGAGGGAGGCATACCTACCACCACTTCTTTCCCAAGACCTCACACCATGGACTTTTCCTCACAGCTCCTGCTGTTCCAGAGGAGGGTGTAGATTATATATAAGGATGTCGCAAGCACTTGGGTTGGTTTGGGAGGCCAACAGACTCCCCCACACCTGACTCCCCAGCCCCTGCTCGCTGAGCCATGGGACACTGATGGACTTGGCTGCCAAGCTCCCTGGCACTCGGTGAGCACCTGGGACTGGTGCCAAAGACTCCTCCTGCCTCTCCCACATGTCAAGGAAGTCTTTGGGGGGTGGACAAGCAGCAGTGAGGTGGTGGTGGAAGAGGAGGAGGGTGAGCTGTCACAAATCCATGTGGGACCCAACTATTTACTTCCCTCCATTGAGAGAATTTACCATTTATTCCTGCTCTATGCTTTATGTTAGTTAAGCAGTTACTGATCCAGAAGAGGACCAGTCCTCTTATTCCATGATTGCTAAGTTTTCTCAGGAGTCTTTGGTGAGGGACTTTGTCAAAAGCCAATAAACAATGCCTACTGGATCACCCCTGTTTACATGTGTATTGATACTCTCAGAGAACTCTGAAAGGTTAGTGAGACAGGACTTACCTTTGTGGAAGCCATGTTGATTCTTTTTCAGCAGGGCTTGTCCTTCTATATGCTTACTAATTTTATCTTTAATAATGCCTTCAACCAATTTACCCGGAACAGACATTAAGCTAACCACCTTGTAATTTCCCAAATTCCCCCTGGATCCCTTTTTGAAAATTGGTGTTACATTGGCCATCTTCCAGTCCTCTGGTACAGAGGCTGATCTTAGGGACGTGTTGCATATTTTGGTTAGAAGATCAGCAATTTCATATTTGAGTTCTTTGAGAACTCTAGGATGGATACCATCTGGGCCCAATGATTTATTTGCTTTCAATGTATGATGAAGGTTGAGAACGTCATCTTTTGTCACTGCTATTTGCCTCAGTTCCTCAGACTCCCTTCCTGAAAACATCAGTTCAGGCACAGGTATCCGTCCTATTTCTTCTGCAGTGTTAGGGATGTACGAAAGTCACTTACCTTGAACAAAATTGGATTTGCGGTGGGGGGGAGGCGCTCCCTCCCTCCCCCCAAAATTCTGGCCGGGGGGGAGGTGCTCCATCCCTCCACCCCCAAATCCTGGCCAGCCGGGCCACGAATGGCGGCGGCTGTAGCCGCCGCCGTTTGCGTCCCTGCAGTCCGCTGTGATAGGCTACGTAAATGTTTACGTAGCCTATCACGGCTGAGTAAAAAAACAACAACAACAAAACGCGCGTACGCAAATGGCGGTGCCAATGGGCGCCGCCATTTGCGTTCCTTATTTTGGCACGTCTAGTCTATGTAAACATTTATGTAGACTACGGCAAAAATAAGGGGAACGCAAATAGCGTAGCATAGGTCACATTTTACGCAGGATAGTTTCTGTTCATTGGGGGTGGGGTTGGGGAGCTATTTGAGTTCAAACCAGTGAGTGCACCTACAGGACAAAGAGTTTTCCTCCTTCCCTTAGCAGATAGATGTTTTCATTTTGGTGTCCCTCATGAGTTGTAACTATGATGCTGTGGGAACTTGTAGCTAGGGATGTACGGGCTGTTTAAAATCTGCTCCGTCTGTGTTTCGCAGATTGCCAGGTGCCTTTTTTTCTATTGTCCGCCCACAGAAGGATGCGAACATTGTTTTTTCATCGTGTGGAAAAATACACACATAATTACATAAGTATTTATGTAAGTATTTCCCTAATTTACCTTAGGACATATTGTCTCCCATTCCATTCAACATTTCCTCAGCAGAAACATATGTATTTTCCTATGAATTTATATGTGCAAATTTTGGGAAAGTTTTTTTTAAAAAATCATCCAGAAGTCCACGGACTCCGCATGGGCTGAGGGGGTCGCTCTGCAGTGGATTCCACATGTCGGAATTTTAGAAATCCGAGCTCATTTTAGTCCATCTCAAATTTCTCCAACATCTCTACTCGTAGCTACTGCCATTTCCTACAATGCACCACAGTAGTATGTTGGCTCGTCCTTTGCCGTACATTGCTGACAGTTAAGTAAGCCATTTCTTTTGAGACATCTACAGAAGCTGAGACATGACCAGATGCGTCAGGACCAAAATCAGTCTTTTTGGAGTCTGTCTTTTGGGTTCTTTCCGTCTTTCTAGTGAAACCACTGAGAACCATCAAACTTGTAGCCACTGTCAATACTGCAGGAGTGTCGAATTTGGTCTCCTTGAGATGCTGCCACTGAAACTGGCTGAGTCAGAGTGAGCTTGGCAAAGGACCCTGAAAAGGTGGGAGAGATAATAAAGTTTTAGGGCATGTCCTTCACCTGAACAGTAAGGTAAGAGTGTAATGAGAAACAAAGGCATAAGATGGTGTAAGATCTGGGTTTCTGTGGCAAAGAGATTTCTTGGTTGGTCACCCATTCTCTCTCTTAAATACCCAGAAATGCAAAATAGACTGTTCATGCAAATCTGCTTCTTGCTCATTGGCTAGATGGCTAATGCTTTAGAATCTCACAGAACACAACAAAACCTATAGATCTTCTTATGAAATTAAAGCCAACTTTGGACATGGGGGGGGGGCACTTAATATAGTCATACCAAGATTACTGGGGTTTGAAATAAAATACAAACTATGTAGAATTGCCAAAACACAACAGTCGTGTGCCTGTTTTAGCTAATTTACCCCCAAATTTATTCAACTAAGATCATGATAGGCTCCATTCTTTGGCATTTCTGTTGCTATTACATAGCTTTCAAAGCTCTGTCTTCTGTTAATTTAAATAAAGGTTTCATAGCCACTGGCTTGACTAGGGATGTTGGAGTAATCTGTTTTGGGGGGTAGAGCCCAGTGAGGTTTCATCAGCTTAACCCCCCAGACTCCATTTTGCTCATCCACAAGCTGCCCCAACTTGACCAGGCCAGCTCAGTTTTTTGGGTTTTTAAAAATTAAATTGCAATTTGTGCAAACTCACTGCAGTAAAAATATATAGAAATCACTATGGATGCAAAATTGCAGCAGTAAATAGCACAATTTGTGAAAAATGCAGGCTAATGCAATTTTGCACAAATGGTGCTATTACAGCTACAATTTTGTGCAAATTGCAATTTACGTATATATTTACAGCCACAATTTTGCACAAATAAAGGTAGATACTTTTAAAGCTGGCAAAGTTTCCAAGTTTCAGGAACTGACCTGCCACTTCACTTGCAAATGCAAGCCAAGTTGGGGGCACCACGGAGATCCGTCGGATCCAAAAAGGGCTGGATTTCCCAATGACCCACACCCCTAGACTCAACAGCTGAAGTGTTATAGAATGTTTATGAGCATTCTCACTCCTCAGGTTTAATATACTGTTGTCCACTAGAGTTAGGGGCAGGGCAGTTGTATGCTGTTTGTGGGAAGGGTCAGCAGAGAAGGGAGGAGGAAGTACTATTGATGTATGTGTGTGGTATGGGTGAGTGGCATGTGTGAATAGTGTGTGCGTAAGTTTTACTTTGCATGGATGTGAGTGGGTGAGGGTGAAGTGGGAATGGATTCAGAAAATATTACATGCCCAAGTTGTACATTCTGAGAAAAATGTGCATTTTGAGAAAGTTGCACATTTTGCAAACCTGAACACAATTTGGGGAATTTGCAAACGTATTCAGAGAACATGAGTTCCTATTCAGATTTGGGGGCATGAACTGGTCATTTTTGAGTGATTTGCCAACTGAAATGACATTCCCATGCAACCCTATCTGGAGGTAAAAGACCTGGATGGAACAGAAGCACAGCTCAGGTGTTACATAAAGGGTAGACATAGCAGTGGGACTAGCCACATGTAGGACAGATCTGCAGTTTCCTGACCCTACCCCCCCAAGATGGTGGGGCATCTTGTATATGGCCTGGTTGTTTCCCACCTTTTTTGCTCTGTCCTCTTATTCTGGTGCAGAACAGTGCTGTTCATGTTGTATTAGATTTGCCCCATTATTCTCATGTTTCCCACTACCATTGGTTTCCTGTCAAGGCAAGGGCACATTGAAAACTTCTTGTCTTGACCTTTAAGGCCCTGTGTCTTTCCCTTCCCAGTTATTTGGTGGAGTTGGTTGTGTGGCATGTTCCTCTTATGAAAACCTGGTCCACAGATTCCAAACTGTTGTTGGTTCCTTGGACTGAGGTGGCAAACTCCAGGCTCCAGGCATTTTCTCATCTTGGTCTTGCCCCATGATTGTGGAATTCTCTCCCTTTACACCTCCATTTGGAACCAGAGCTGGACAAAGTTAAATGAGGCTTGAAAACCTATTTGTTTCAGTCAGAGCTGTAGGCTCTGAGTGAAGAACAATAAGTTTGTAATTGGGTTTCCATTTAGTTGGCTGTTTTAACTGATTGGTTGTAAGTAGTTAAACTTTTGATTAGTAGTTTATTTAATGTGTAATTATTGACTTTGTTTATATTATTGTGTTGCATGTTAGGGGGTTGATTGGAATGTGCTCTGGTATAGAGTGCAATATAAATTATTATTATTATTATTGTTGTTGTTGTTGTTGTTGCTGTTGTTGTTGTTGTTATTATTGAGAGATAGAAGAGGGACAGGGGAGAGGAAGAGGGGGGAGAGAGAGAGAGACTTTGGAATAAGGATGGACGAAAGTCCCTTACCTGGTCCCGCAGCTTGCTTCGCGGTGGGGGGGAGGCGCTTTGGTTCTCCCCCCGAAATTCTTGGTGGGGGAGAGGTGCCCCGCCCCTCCCGGCTGAAATTCAGGCCGGGGGGGAGGTGCCCCATCCCTCGCCGCTGAAATTCTGGCCGGGGGGGAGTGCCCCATCTCCCTGGCTGCGAAAAAAACACGTGATAGGCTATGTAACAATTTACGTAGCCTATCACGGCTAGATTTTCAAAGTCAGCCATGATAGGCTACGTAAATCGTTACGTAGCCTATCATGGGTGACTTTGAAAAAAAAAAAAGTGTGTACGCAAATGGCGGCGCCCATGGGCACCGCCATTTGTGTTCCTTATTTGGGCACGGGTAGTCTATGTAAATCATTATGTAGCCTATCTTATTTATTTATTTATTTATTTATTTATTTATTTATGTAGCCTATCTTATTTGGGCACAGGTAGGCTATGTAAATCATTATGTAGCCTATCACGTGTTTTGTTTTGTTTTTAACTTTACGGGGAAATGGCGGCGGCGGCAGCCGGTCGGAAGACCGGCCGCCAGCCCCGCCCCCACCGAAACACCGCCGAAACACCACCAGGACCCACTGCCGATAGGGACATTCGACAGAGGTAAGTCCCATACTGGGGGGGTGGCGGGGGGTGGCGGAGAATTTCACCACCAATTTCGGGGGCCCGAATGCGTTGGTATTTGGCCTCCCGGAGATTCGTGGAGAAATTCTCCACCATCCCTACTTTGGAAGGGATAATAAGACTGGAAAGCACAGCTGCTTGTGAGAGTCTTTTAGATATTGTTCCCTTTGGGATGTTACACAGGAAAAGACCGATGTTGGACCTGGAAGCATGTATAGGCCCATATGGTCTGAGAAAACCATGGCCGTTCTGCATATAAACTAGGGATGTATGAATCCTTACCTGGCTCTGCGCAGGGGCATCCGTGGTGGGGGGGAGGCGCTCTGTCCCTCCCCCTGGAATCCTCCCTGGCCAGCTCCGTTCCACGGCAGCTCTGTGGAGCTGCCGGCCAGGGCCGTCCACAGCCAGAGTTCCGGCTGTGTCTGGGCTGCTGCGGCCACAAATGGCAGCCATTGTAGCAGCCGCCATTTGCGTCCTACCAGGCTGCCATGAAAGGCTATGTAAGTATTTACGTAGCCTATCACAGCAAAGAGCAGGGACGCAAACAGCGGCTGCTATGCCTTTTGCGCCCCTGCTCTTTCCGTGATAGGCTACGTAAGTATTTACATAGCCTATCACGGTAAAGGCTGCCACGCAATTACATGGCTGTTTGCATGGCCACCGTTTGCATGGCTGCCTTTTCTGTGATAGGCTACGTAAATACTTACATAGCCTATCACGGAAAGAGCAGGGGCACAAACGGCGTAGCGGCCGCCGTTTTCATCCCTGCTCTTCGCCGTGATAGGCTATGTAAATAATTACATAGCCTATCACGGCAGCCTGGCAGGATGCAAATGGCAGCCATTTGCGGCCACAGCAGCTGGCTGAGAGACCAGCTGCCGGAGCCGCCGCTGGAGCCACCACTGCCTCTGCCCCAGGTAAGCTTCGTCCCGGGGGGATTCTATGGGGTGGCAGGGGGTGGGAGACCGTTCTGCCATGGGTTTCGGGGGAGGCGAATGCCAGTGCATTCGGCCTCACTGAAATCCGTGGTGGAATTCTCTGCCATCCCTAATATAAACTAGTGCTGTGCTGAAAATTTCTCCCACATTTTTTTCAAGCAGTCTCATTCGATTTCATAGAAGTGAAATTGCTTTCGAAAATAAATTAAATGGTGAAGAAATTTTGGAGACATTCTCATGGGTTGAGAATGTCTAGAATGAATAGACCCATTTCAGTCTGGGTTTCGTTCTGGTTATGGGACTGAATCAGCCTTGGTCGCCCTGATGGATGACCTTCATCAAGAGAAGGACAGGGGGAGTGCAACCCTGTTAATCCTGCTCGATCTCTCATCGGCTTTTGATATCATTGACCATGATATCCTCCTGGATTGACTGCGTGGGATGGGTATTGGAGGCACTGTGCTACAATGGTTCTGGTCCTACCTATGGGGCCGATTTCAGAGAGTAACATTGGGTGACTATTCCTCGGCCCCTTGGCAATTGAGCTACGGGGTGCTGCAGGGTACCATCCTGTCCCCAATGTTGTTTAACATCTATATGAAGCCACTGGGAGCGGTCATTAGGGGATTTGGAGCTAAATGCCATCAGTATGCTGATCACACGCAACTCTATCTCCCTGTGACATCTGAATCAGGAGAGGCTGTGCAAGTCCTGAATCAGTGCCTATACTCAGTGATGGGCTGGATGAGGGCCAATAAACTGAAGCTGAATCCTGGCAAGATGGAATCCCTGTGGGTAAGTGGTTCCCGGGTCCGGGAGATAGGCTCATTACCTGTTCTGGATGGGGTTGCACTCCCTCTGAAAGATCAGGTCCGTAGTCTGGGGGATACTCCTAGATCCATCATTGTTGCTGGAGGCCCAAGTGGCTGCGGCAGCTCAGAGTGCCTTTTGCCAGCTTCGGCTGGTTTGCCAGCTATGGCCTCTCCTGGACAGGGATAGCTTGACCATGGTGGTACAGGCATTAGTAACCTCAAGACTGGATTACTGCAATAATGCATTCTATGTGGGGCTGCCCTTAAGGCTGGTCCGGAAGCTTTAGCTAGTGCAGAATGCAGCAGCTCAACTGTTGTCGGGAGCTGCCCCTTTTCAGCATGTAACTCCTCTGCTGAGGGAACTGCACTGGCTGCCTATTCGCTACCGGGCCAGGTTTAAGGTATTAGTACTAGTGTACAAAGCCCTAAACAACTTGGGACCAGGATACCTGAGAGAGCGCCTCCTTCCCTACCAACCTGCCCGGTCACTGAGGTCATCAGAAGGCATGTTCCTGGTGGTTCCGCATGGACCTATGGCCCGGTTGGAGTCCACCAGGAGAAGAGCCTTCAGTGTGGTGGCCCCCTTCCTGTGGAATTCCCTGCCTTTAGAGGTCAGGCAGGTGCCAACATTGTGTTCTTTCCGGAGCCTCCTGAAGACGTTGTTCTTTCAAGAGGCCTTCCTTGCATGACCAGCCGTGGGTTGTTGAATTCCACTTCATTGGGATTTGTCTTTTTAAAAACGTTTTAACTTTTTAAACTCCTTTAACCATTGTTTTATTCTTATGTTGTTCACCACTCTGAAATCTTCTGATGAGGAGCGGTATATAAATATTGTAAATAAATAAATAAATAAATAAATAAAGGGTTGGTGTTGGGTTTCTTGGGCTGACCTTACTTAGGAGGTGGCTGAGGAGTGAGCACAAGAGCCCCCTGTTTCATTGTACAATCATCTCTCTGGCCTTCTGTGGTCTCCTCAGCTTCCTACACTTCAATTAAAGCCCAGTTTAAGGCACCCTTAGGGATGTCAGAGAATATCGCCCAAATTTTAAATGGGACCGAATTCTGACAAATCTGGTCTGCGGAATCCTCCTCAGAATGGGGTGGCCCAGTCGATCCAGACTGGAGCTCACGCGGACCCTTTTTTTTTTTTGTCCGCCGAATGGCAGATTTTACCAAAATAATCACGAAAAGAAATCCATAAATAGGAAATGGAGGAAGAAGAGCGCGGACGGCTTTACCCTTTTTACGAGGCATTTTCCCAAGGTTTTCGTTTGCTGCGGCTGAGTCACAAAGTCCACGGAAATCCTCCATGTTTTCTGTTTATTTTCTGTGGAAGTTAGGGATGGCGGAGAATTTCTCCCCGAAACTTCGGGAGGCTGAGTGCCGACGCATTCGGCCCCCTGACATTGGTTGGGAAATTCTCTGCCGGCCCCCCGCCCCCCCCCCCAGGACAGGACTTACCTTCGGCGAATGTCCCTCTGGGCGGTGGGTCCCGGCGGCGGTTCGGCGGCGGTTAGTCGTGGGTGGGGGCGGCGGCCGGTCTCCTGACCGGCTGCCGCCACCACCATTGCAAAAAAAAAAAAACTAAAGTAAAAAAAAACAAAAACACCCGTGATAGGCTATGTAACGATTTACGTAGCCTATCACAGCTAGATTTCCAAAGTCAGCCGTGATAGGCTACGTAAATCATCACGTAGCCTATCACGGGTGACTTTAGGAAAAAAAATGTGTACACAAATGGTGGCGGCCCATGGGCACCGCCATTTGCATTCCTTATTTTGGCATGTCTAGTCTACATAAAGATTTACGTAGACTACGGCGAAAATAAGGGCACGCTATTTGCGTTGCCCTTATTTTCGCTGTAGTCTACGTAAATCTTTACGTAGACTAGACATGCCAAAATAAGGAATGCAAATGGCGGCACCCATGGGCCGCCACCATTTGTGTACACGTTTTTTTTTTCCTAAAGTCACCCGTGATAGGCTACGTGACGATTTACGTAGCCTATCACGGCTGACTTTGGAAATCTAGCTGTGATAGGCTACGTAAATCGTCACGTAGCCTATCATGGGTTCTTTTCTTTTTTTTACTTTTTGTTTCGCGGCCGGGGAGATGGGTCGCTTCTCCCCGGCCTGAATTTTGGCCGGGCGAGGTGGGAAGCCTCCCCCCCCCAGCCTGAATTTCGGCTGGGCGAGGCGGGAAGCCTCCCCCCCTCGCCTGAACTTCGGGGGGAAAAGCGAAGCGCCTCCCCCCCACCGTGAAGCCAAGCTGCGAAAAGGTAAGTGACTTTCGTACATCCCTAGTGGAAGTGAGGTGAGGTGAGGTGAGGTCAGGACAGCTCCGGTGAGGTCAGGTGAGGTGAGGTCAGGTGAGGTGAGGTCCGCTGAGGTCAGGTCTAGTGTGGTCAGGTGAGGTGAGGTCAGGTCTGGTGAGGTCAGGTGACTGGAAGTTATGTGGGGAATCCCTGCGAAGGGCTGTACCCTTACGGAGACCAATGGCAGGCGTGCGAAAAGGATTTTTTGGCAGTACTTATGGAATTATTTATGTAAGTTCAGGGAGCCAAAAAAAATGGGGGAATCTGGGGCATGAGGATGGCGGAACGGGGTGGCCCTTGGCTTTGCTTCACGAGGATTTCAAGGGGGAGGAACGGATCGCCTCCCCCCTCCCGCGGATGTCCCACCACAACAGATGGTGGGGAATCCGTATATCCCTAGGCACCCTGAAGTAATTCCTCCCATAGTTTCTTTTTTTTTTTTCAGATCAGGACGTGCAGGCAGCCTGGGAGGCTGTGATTAGGTAAGTTCAAAAACACCACAAAAATAAATGATAAAACATCTTGAATGAGGCAGAACAATGGAAGCCCCTTTCATGGGGGGGGCGGGCTTTCAGGAAATTGGAGGACAGGTTTTGGCAGAGCGCTAACTCCACCTCATCCCTGGAGCTGGACACAACACTGCCCCCTCCTGCATTGCAGTGGATGCAAATTGGGGGCTGACCTGCCAATACAGTTGTTGCTGTTGCAGCAACCCCTCCCCCAAAAAAACCCCTGACCAAAAAAGAAAGAAGCTGTGCTGCAAGCCCTGCCAATGGGGAGCCCTACCCAGGAGAAACTGTTGAGAATGTCTCCCCCTGCCCCGGAGAAGTTTGGTGAAATTGTCTCCCCAATTTCTCTGCCCACAAGTAAGGTGGAGAATTTCAAAACACCATTTGCACACAGCTCTACCATAGACTATGTGCTGTATCACTGAGCTGCAGCACTTTTCCAAATTAAAATCTACAGTGGCTCTCAATTCCCTGCGCTGGACAGAAAGAGTGAAGGTTTTTGTCTCAGTTCCTCATCAGATGAGGCCACCGTGCTACACTTTGCTGCTGACATACCACATCAAACAGTAATAATCTGCCTCATCTTCAGCTTGAATGTTAGTGATGGTTAAATAGCCAATGTTCCCTGAAGCTGAAGCACTGAACCGATCTGGAATCCCTTCTCCCCTATTGCCGCCATTACGGTGCACATAGCGCAGGCCCTCTCCGGGTCTCTGTTGATGCCATGAGATGGTGTACAGCGTACCACTGACGGTGCAGGAGATGTTAACCGTTTGTCCCCGGGACACAGACTGTGAGGCAGACTGAGTCCATGTTGGCTGTGAATGAATCCCTTAACAAACAAACAAAGGGGGGGGGAGAAAGAAAAGAAACATGAGTTCGATACATTTTCTGTGCTCTTGAATGTACCACAGGAACTGTGTCCCTACAAAAAATATGCAGTAGAAACAACTTTGTTCTTGATCCAGGAAACGTTATTGTTTTTACATTCTTACCTGAGCAGTAATTGAGCAGCATGAAGAGAAAGAGGGACCAGTCCATGATGGAGCTAAGAACGAGTTTGAATTTCTGAGGCAAGAGGATATCTATCTAGATGAAACATTCACCCTTCTTTTATAAGCCACCCAGAAACTGAAGAGCTCTCTGCCATGGCCATTGGCTTTATGGCACTTGTCTTAAGAAAAGAGGCATGATAGCCAATCCAAAGACACAGGATAAATTTGCATGAGGGGGTGGGGGTTGCAGGTGCCTTTAAAAGCCAGTGTGCTGTAGTGGTTACAGTATTGGTTTAGGACTTGGTAGTTTTGGGTTCTAGCACTTACTCGGCCATGAAGCTCACTGGGTGAATTTGGGCCATTCGGACATAAGAACAGAAGAAGATCCCTGCTGGATGAGACCAAGGCTCCATCTAGACCAGCATTCTGTTCACACAGTGGCCAACCAGCTGGCGACCAGGAACCCACAAGCAAGACACCAGTGCAACACCACCCTCCCACCCATATTCCCCAGCAACTGGTGTACATAGGCATACTGCCCCTGACACTGGAGATGGCATAGAACAATCAGGTCTAGTAGGCATTGATAGCCTTCTCCTCCAGGAATTTGTCTAACCCTCCTTTAAAGCCATCCAAATTGGTGGCCATCACTATGCCTTGTAGTAGCAAATTCCAAAGTTTGACTATGTGCTGTGTGAAGAAGTACATTATTGTATCTGTTCTGAACCTCCCACCAATCAGTTTCATGGGATGACCCATGTTCTAGTACAGGGAGAAAAATGTTCTAGACCCATGTTGTAGAGGGAGAAAAATGTCTCCCTATCCACATTCTCCACACCATGCATAATTTTGTACACCTCTGTCATGTCTCCCCTTACTCGCCTTTTTTTCCAAGCTGAACGATCCCAACTGTTGTAATCTTCCCTCATAGGGGAGTTGCTCCCCCCCCCCGATCACTGTAGTCTCCCATTTCTGCTCTTTTTCCAGCTCTACAATATCTTTTTTTTAGGTTTGGTGACCAGAACTGTACACAGTATTCCAGGTGTGGTCACACCATAGATTTATATAGGGACAGTATGATATTGACAGTTTTATTCTCAACTGCTTTCCTAATGATTAGGGCTGTGCATGGACTCCCCCCCCCAACTCCAACTTGGAAGCTGCTTCTGGGCTTCTGGGACAGGCCCGATTTGTCTCTGGCTAATTCGGGGGGCCCCCAACCCACCTTGGCCTACAGAGCCAAAGTGGGATTCAGACCTTGGAATCCCACTTCTCCCCTCCCCAAACAGGCCACCAAGCCCCCAGTTCCTTACCGGGCCTTTGTTCTGGGGAGGGCAGCTGCTGCTTCCACTGCTGCTGGAGCCACCGGGGGAGCTCCTGCCGGCACCGCCAGGAAAACCACTGCCCATTGCAGCCTGTCAATCACCAACAGGCACAACGGAAGATTCTCCCTGCAACTGCACTCTCTCCCTTCCTTGGAAGGAGGGGAGGGCACCCAGGTGGAGGCCGACTCCTGCCAGGGAGGGTGGGCTGCTGCTGCTGCCACCACCACCAGCTCCTAAGGCCTCCAGATGTGCACCGGCAGCCATCTTGTTCCGGGGAACAGGGGAGCCATTTCCCCCTGGTTTTGTGCCATGGCTGTGCCCACGAGTGGTGGATTCATGGTATTTCTGGTTCAGTCCATGGAGGCAGAAGTGCTCTGTGCTATGAAGGTGTTTTTTTGTGCGGGTTGCTCCTCAAAAAATCATATGAAATCAAAAGGATCCCTGCCAAAGATCCATGTTTTTGCACCATGGCTGCACCCACAAATGGCAAATCCACTATTTTTCTGGTTCAGTCCACAGAGGCAGATGTGCTCTCTGATTGCATGGTGGTTTTGTAGGTCTCCCTTTAAAAATTATATGAAATCACGAGGATCCCTTTTTGATTTTATGGATCCTCATTTTACCCAGTACCTATAGCACGAGCTTCCTTCTTGGCTTGTTCTGCCAAAGGAGAGTGGGAAGGGTTAAGGCTTCCTCTGCCATGCCTGGCAGAGGCTGGAGCAGTTGCTCCCAGTGGCTGCGGCAGAGGCAGGACTCCAGTGTGAGAATACTTTGGATTAACTGGGGTTAGAATTTCAACTCAACCTTAAAGTGAGCACTGTTCCTTAGGCTGAATTATCAGCAAGGGTTCTGCATACTTTTCAGCTGTGCCAAATAACAGTGGCGCATTATGTCATTTTTTTAAAAAATGTTGTGTTAAAGGATTTCCATACTCCTTCAGGCTCCAAAATGCCAGGAAATTGCAGCCATTACAGGGCATGGCATTAGCAAACATGTTATTTACGCAATGTGCATATGGTTTGGCATCCAATGCTGTGGGTAATTCCTGCTTTACCATGGCCTTCAAGCTGTATGGTTGTCAGTCACAGAGAGGCAGACCCAAAGCCCAGAATTGGGCTCATCTAGGGATGTCAGAGAATTCCGCCACAGATCTCGGTGAGGCCGAATGCCAGTGCATTCAGCCCCTCAAAATCCATTGCAGAACGAAGCCCCCTGCCCCCCCACCCCGTGAAAGGCACGCAAAACAGGACACTTACCCGGTGCCATTCACGCTGCTTTGTGAATGGCGGCTGCATCTGCAGCCGCCATTCGCTTCTTCATTATGGCCATGATAGGCTACGTAGATACTTAAGTAGCCTATCATGGCTAACACAGGGATGCCATTTGCATCCCTGTGGAGGCCGTGATAGGCTACGTAAATATTTACATAGCTTATCACAGAAAAAAAAGGGAACACAAATGGCGGCCACCATAGCCGCCGCCATTTGCGTTCCCTTTTTTTTTTTTTGCCGTGATAGGCTATGTAAATATTTACGTAGCCTATCACGGCAAAATACAGGGACGCAAATGGCGGCGGCTATGGTGGCCGCCATTTGCGTCCCTGTGCAGTACAGCAGCTGGATGTCCGGCTGCAGGCAGCCCTGGCCTGCGGCTCCGCAAAGTTGCTGTGGAGCGGAGCCGGCCGGGGAGAAGTTTGGGGGGAGGGACAGAGCGCCTCCCCCCCCCCACGAATGTCACACTTCAAAAAGGTAAGTGACTTTCATACATCCCTAGGCTCATCAGATTCAGCAGTGTTTTTGTTTGTTTATTCACATTGTTTTGCATGTCAACACAGAGGAAAGGACCCTTGAGTTCAATGAGATTCACTTCCAGGTCAGCGTGCACAGGATTGCAGGTTTAATCAATTTCCTCCAAAAATGCTTTTTTGGCTCACATTACAATCTGAGTTGGGTGAAACCCTCCATAGATTATGACCCCTGGGAAACATTGTTTGAACCATTTTTATTATTTATTTTATTTTGATTGTTCTTGTCGTACTGAAAGAGGCCTGGAAGTGATAACTCAGAAGCATGGAAATAGACACCTATAGAAGTGGAAAAGTAGTAGTGTTGAGATAGTGTCTCCAGATGAATGACTGGTTGAAGAGTTGCAGGGTTAGGGTGAGGCAATGAGACTCCATTGTACTCCCAAAGACATGAAGTGTTAAGAGCTCTACTTAGAGAAAGAAAGCCAAATGTGTACTAAAGTTGTGGGGGGCAGGGGTAAAAAAGGTGTCCCCAACCAGTCGTGTCCGACTCTAGGGTGCGGTGCTCATCCCTGTTTCTAAGCCGAAGAGCCAGCACTGTCCGAAGACACTTCCGTGGTCATGTGGCCGGCATGACTGAACACCGAGGTGCACGGAACGCTGTTACCTTTCCCGCCAAGGCAGTACCCCTTTACTAATGGCAAGGTGCAAAATTAAAAGCCATTCTAGGTCTCCAAATTCTCTTGCTCATAAAAATGGCACCTGTTGGCATCCTCGTCTGTGTTGACCCATAACTGTTATTTGCTCAAAGTCAAAAGGCATGGGTCAACACAGAGGAGGATTCCTCCAGCAATATACTACATCTCAGATGCTTCATAATGTGGGACCCAGACCAAGTCAACTTTGCTGGTCCCAGACATGCCATCCTCCCCATCTGGATTTTGGCCTGAAATACCAAGGAAAAGTGTGGGTGGGTGGAGGGTAGGTTATAAGGAACCCTAATTTGTGAGATTGTACAACATTATTTCTGATCATTGTAAATTAACTCTGCTCGTATTCAGGCAGGATGTTGTTGTTGTTGTTTTAATCACTGAAGCAAGTTATAGTTTAGTGAATGCAGGAATTTTGCCCAGAGAAGAAAAGAAGGAAATCCAAACAAAACTTAAGTGCCAAAACATAGAGAGAAAAGCCAAAAATGTTAATAATCCAATTTCAGAACTTCGGAACTTTCAGAATTTTGCAGCTTAATTTGTTCTCGGCCTGAATCATGTTGATAAGTGCTGCCACTTGAAAAATAAAAATATGATGCTGATCTGAGTCATGCTCCTTCTCATCAATTTATAAAAGTCTACTCATGGAGACTGACAATGACATACGACAACAAGAACACTGGCCCAAAATATATTCACTTTGCTTCCACTGCACAACATATGTAAAAAGGATCCTTTGACTCTGCATCACTGCCAGCACAGCGTTATCATCTTGTATACATGGTAGAGACATAATGAGGGAAGATGGCATAACTGTACTGTTTATAGGGAAAATCCTATGCGCAGTCCTGAAAATGTCTCATGTGGTCCTCCAACAAGCAGACCATTGGGATTCATGTATATAAGTATCTACATCAGCCTCTGAAGATAGACACAACCACTTGCTAATGCCACAGTGTTCAACAAGAAGAAGTTCAACATATATGGAGGGACTCAGATGTTTCCTAATAAAGTCCTAGGTAGCATACACAAACCATTAAGCATAGATCAGTGTTAGCGCTTGAATCATTCTCAAGTCCCTGCTCTGGGGAGGAGGAGTGGAGGTTTTTGTCTCACTTCCCCATCAAAATGCATCACTGTGGAATGTGCTGCTGTAATACATTGCACAGTAATAATCAGCCTCATCTTCAGGCTGAATGCCAGTGATGGTTAAATAGGCCATGTTCCCAGAGCGGGAAGCGGTGAATCGATCCGGGATCCCTTCTCCCCTGTTGCGACCATCCATCTGCACATAGCGAGGGCCCTGTCCGGGTTTCTGTTGATACCAGCCCGTGTTATATGGGTTACTGCTGATGGTGCAGGGGAGTTTAATCATTTGTCCCGGGGACACAGACTGGGAGGCCGGCTGCTGGCTGTGAACTGACACCTTAAATGAAATGAAAAGAGTCAACAATAAATGGGTGCATTTTCTGTGCTCCCAAATATCACAAAAGAATTATCTTTATACAACAGCAGCACGAGACTGAGCATTATTATTGTTTGGCTGTTTGAAGAAAGTCCTTCATATCATACGCTTACCTGAGCAGTAACTAAGAAGTATAAAGAAAAACAGCGCCCTGTCCATGGTGAGCTCTTGGGAGGAGTTTGACTCTCTCAAGCAAAATAACATCTGGCCAGGATGTCCTTCCTTCCTTCTTATATTCATCTGGAACTGAAGAGAGATCAGTCATGCAAATGTGTCCATGCCTATTGGCTTTGCTGGAAATTGCACTCCTCCCCTGATGAGAAGTGACATTCTAGGCAAGCCAATGGCCAGAAAAGACATTTGCATGAAGAAGGTTAAAAAGCACCCAGAGGGAAGTATCTTTTTTGGTCCATGTTGGGGAAAATTGGAGCACAGACACAACTTGTAGTGTTTAACATTGACAGGGAACCCTGGATTATGATTTTTTGTTTTGTTTTGTTTTTAAGAAACAATGTGCTTGTTGGACAACAGTAATCCGGGTCCAATGTGAACATGGAGGAGAAAACATTTAGGTAGTTGAGGGATACATACCTATCATCAGTTGTTGCCTGAGACCTCAAGGACCTTTCTTCACAGCTTGGGCTGTTGTAGGAGAGAGTGTAGAGTGTATTTTTTTAGCCACCTCACATTATAGGGATGTACGAAAGTCACTTACCTTTAACGAAATTTGATTCGTGGTGGGGGGGAGGTGCTCTGTCCCTCCCCCCAAAATTCTGGCCGGGGGGGGAGGCGCTCCGTCCCTCCCCCAAAAAATTCTGTCCGGGGGGGAGGCACTCCGTCCCTCCACCCCCGAATCCTGGCCGGCCGGGCCCGCAAATGGCGGCGGCCATAGCCGCCGCCGTTTGCGTCCCTGCAGTCAGCTGTGATAGGCTATGTAAATGTTTACATAGCCTATCACAGCTGAGTAAAAAAAAAGCGCGTATGCAAATGGCGGCGCCATGGACGCCATCTGCGTATGCGCAGTTGTTGTTTTTTTTACCCAGCCGTGATAGGCTACGTAAACATTTACGTAGTCTATCACGGTATTTTTTAAAAATCTAGCCATCATAGGCTATGTAAATCTTTATGTAGCCTATCATGTTTTTGTTGTTGTTGTTGTTTTTACTGGAAATGGTGGCGGTGGCAGCCGGTCAGAAGACCGGCCGCCGCAGCTGCCGCCACCGCCAAACTGCCACCAAACCGCTGCTGGAGCCACTGCCGCCAGGAAGATTCGCCCAAGGTAAGTCCTGTCCCTGGGGGGGCAGGGGGGCAGACTGTTTCGCCACCAATTTCGGGGGCCCGAATGCGTTGGCATTCGGCCTCCCCAAGATTCATGCTGAAATTCTCTGACTTCCCTACACATTCACTGATTGTCCCCCGCAAACAGTTCTTGCCACTACATTAGTTTGAAAGGGAAATACACATTTGGGAAACACATCTTGGCCTCATCATCTGCATTTCTATGTAACAAGAGGTGGTTTCTAGTGATGACCAAAGTCCCCTTGGCTTTATTGAGAATGTTGGGGGTTGTGTTTTTTATTATTTATTTTTCCAAACTTTTTAGGGTGCAGTCTTCTCATGCACCAATCCTTCCTGCAAAGTAAAGACACATTTAGGAAACACATCTTGGCCCCAAATTCTGTATCTTTGTTGTACATTGAAGGGTTTTTTGTTGTTGTTGCTGTTTTGTTGTGATGGGCAAAGTCCCCCTCGACTCATTCAGAATAAGGCTCATAAAATTCAGTTGTTTTGATTGTTTGTTCATACAAAATGTGTTGCATGTCTACTCAGGAATAAAAGCCATTGAGTTCAATGCCACTTACTCCCAGGTCAGTGTGTAGGCCTAATCAATTTTTTCCAGAAACTCTTATTAGTCTTATATTATGATCGGAAACTATTTTTATGATTTATTTGATTTTGAATGTTCTAAACTTCTAATCGTACTGAAGGAGAATTGGAAGTGCTAACACAGAAGGACAGGATATGCATCCATAAATGTGGAAGAAACATGGGGCAATGGCTAAAAGTCTATAGATCAATGAATAGTTGGAGGATTGCAGGGTTAGGGTGAGGCAGTTAGACTCCAACAAACTCCCAAAATGTAATGTGAAGAACTCTACTCAAAGAAAGAAAACCAATGCTATAATAAAGGGAGATAGGAGAACTTCTTAAGTTTGCCTGAGTTGGGGGGGGGAGGGTTCCTCCATTACAGGGTTCAAAGTTCTCTTGCTTATTAAATGGACACCTGTTGAGCTAATAACAGGCATGGTCATCTCAGGGGACAATTGTGGGTGAAAGGAGGGGGAAAATAAGGAGATAAGACACAAATGTTTGGTATCAAATTTGGGCCACATGTATTGAAAATCTGCAAAGGGGAGATACCGAGACAGGCCGCTAAGCTATGCTAGCAACTAGCTAGGCAATATAATGGGGAAAACACTCTCGTCCTAATGAGTGCTGTCTATGAGATCACCACCCCAAGATCTACCTCCTTTTGGCGAAGGGAGGCCTTCCCCTGTCACCCCCTCGTGGGCTACAAAACACCAGGTGGGTGAGGTGAGTTGGCCTCACAGGTAACCCTTATCTCCCTGCTGGAGCTGCAAAACGGAGAGTGGGAGGCCTCAGGCATCGCCTGTCACTAAAACAGTGCCTCAGAATGCTCACCATCCCTGTTCTCCACAGCAGTGCCCATCCCAAGCAGCCAGCCTGGAACGAAATGTGACAAAATTAACCTAATCATAAGAGCATGAATACAAATTTGCCTAATGGATGCCCCTGCCCAAACTTACAGTGAGAAGTAGGCAAAAAGACATACAGCCTCAGCCGTCAGACTATGTGCCAAAAATTCCTACTTGGACCCCAAAACGGCGACCGGCACAACCCACACTGTATATAGGGAGGGGAGGGAGGGAGCTGCACTTAGAAGAGGTGGGAAGGAGGGGCCCAGAGACCTAAAACGCTCCTCAGGCACCTCCCCCATCTGGTGGCACCACGCAAGAACCACCAATGGTGATAGCCCATGTGTCTTCTCCCCGCACGGCGCAATGGCCCCCTATCGGCCAGGCAAGCCGGACTCAGGGTAGGGCATTTCTTCTAGCAATACAGTAAGCCTTGGATGCTTCATACAGCAATACAGGACTAACCTGATAGACTAGGTGGGGTGGAGGGAGGGGGAGGAAGGGGAGGGGGAGGAAGGGGGGAGGAGGAAGGGGGGAGGATGAGGACGAGGAGGAGAGGCAACAGCTACCAATGCCACCCCCATCATTATTATTGTCAGGGAGGGAGCTAGTTATATATGGAGGGACTCAGACCTTCCCTAATAAAGTGCTGTGTAACATACACAAGCCATTAAGCATAAAACAACTTTAGCTCTTTAATCATTCTCAGGTCTTTGCTCTGTGAACAAGGAGGGAAGGTTTTTATTTCACTTCCCCATCAGAATGTATCAGCGTGAAACCTGCTGCTATAATACATCACACAGTAATAATAAGCCTCGTCTTCTTCAGGCTGAATGCCGGTGATGGTTAAATAAGCCATGTTCCCAGAGCGGGAAGCGGTGAATCGATCCGGGATCCCTTCTCCCCTGCCATAGCCATCAGCTTGCACATAGCGAGGGCCCTGTCCAGGTTTCTGCTGATACCAACCAGTGGTGGTTGGGTTACTGCTGATGGTGCAGGAGAGTTTAGCCATTTGTCCTGGGGACACAGACATGGTGGCAGGCTGAGTCAGTGTTGGCTGTGAACTGACACTTTTAAGAAAATGAAAAAGCACCAACAATAAATCCATGCATTTTCTGTCCCCCCAAATATGAGAAAAGAAGTATGTTTATACAACAGTGACATGAGATTCAGCATTGCTGGTGCTGGGCTGTTTGAAGACAGTCTGCCATATGCTTACCTGAGCAGTAACTGAGAAGTGTAAGGAAAAACAGCACGCTAGCCATGGTGAGCTCTTGAAAGGAGTTTGACTATCTAAAGCAAAAGAATGTCTGGCCAGCATTTTCTTCCTTCCTTCTTAAATGCATCCAGAACTGAAAAAGATATCAGTCATGCAAATGTGTCCACGCCTATTGGCTTTGCTGGAAACCGCACCCTTCCTCTGAGGAGATGCGACATTCTAGGCAGGCCAATGGCCAGAGAAGACACTTGCATGAAGAGGATTTAAAGGGCACAGAGGGAAGTATCCGGGTTTGTCCAGGATGAGGAAAAATAGAGCAGGGAAACCACTCACAGGGTGAAAGGTAGTGCTGTGCTGAAAATGTCTCCCACATCCCCCCCCAATTCTCATTCAATTTGAGATAAAAGAAAATGCTTTTGAAAAGAAATGCAAAGGAGAAGAAACTTTGGGGAAATTCCCACGGGTTGGGTTTGGGGTTCTTGTCCTTCCCTTATTTATGAGGTGGCTGAGGAGTCTGTGTGAGCGTCCTGTCTTTCATTGTACAGTAATCCCTGTGGCAGCCTGTGGCCTCCAATTCAAAGACATGGCATCACAGATGCCCCTGGTTAACATCTACTTTCGATGTACACTTTGACATCTGATCATTTCAACCTTGGCTTTGGTCACCTAACACACAGGATCTGGACCTTACAGCCTACTGAGAAACATGAGGGTTGCCTTAAGCCAAGGCAAGATTTCTAAGCGTGAGCGAATGGGAGATCCCAGCGGAAACAACCATTTTTCTGTTCCTCCTGCTTCATTTCACAGCACAGGTGGAGGTCTTTCAGGTGGTTTCTGGGCTCCTCTAACTCTTCTAAATGCAGAGGGGGGGAAATGAGACAACATCTCCCCCAAGAGGTTATGTGAAGTACGATTTTACCTAAGGCTCATCATCTTAAAACCATTCAAATCCTTTATTTGAAACACCAACACATATCCATGGCATTGCATATTCCCACTGTAAATTTCTACTTTGGATGCGCAGTTTGACCTCTGATCATTTCAAGCTTGAATGTTGCAATCCGTAAATATCTGATTTGGTATAAAATGTCTACGCGTCCATCCAGTCCATCACAGATTTTTCTAAGGTAGAAACTGAAAAGGCATCCATTCCAACATAAAATCTTATACCTATTTGTTTCTATTAGAAAGTGGAAAGGGGGTGATCTTCTCCACCACAGCATGGCTCTCTTTTAAATAAACATGGGAAAACACATAAACAGCACGGACCGCTGATTAAGGAGGCATGATTTTGTTAAATTCCTTCCTTCTGTGTGTCACTTTGTCAGGCGTGGTTCACTCCATTGTCTGGTCATTGACAGAATTGGCTACTTCAAAGCAGAATTTCATTCTACTTGCAGTTATTTGCATGATTGCTACTGCAAATTAGCACAAACACCCTCTCCCCTACCAAGATCAAAGGAAAAACCGGTCCACACTTCCACGGAATCCACGTGACTTGGAAAAAGCCAGTCTGCAGCGGAATCTGCAGTTCGGATTCATAAGAAGTTGAATCCATTGCGGATTTCTCCAACACCCCTGCCGAGATGCCAGGGGTTGAACCCAGATTTTGCTGTATGCAAAGCAGGGGCTCTTTCACTGCCTTCTGCCAACTCAGACCACTGGTCCAGCTAAACCAATATTTACATAATTATGTAGGTATAGACATTAATCTCAACAAGAAACTTCAAAATTGGATAATCTTATTTAGACATATGAAGATTTTGAGTAGAAAGGTTATCTCTGGAATCTTTCAATAAGAAATACAAGCTGCAGTAAAATATAGTTTGGACATATTTTACAGTGCCCAAAAGTATTTAAAAAAAACTCAGAGCATGCGACAGAGGAAGCTATCCTTTAGCAGTAGCTTTCCTTAATGTATTGCCAGTAGAATCAGCCTGGTACGGTTGAAATTAATCATCATTGGGAAATATCAAATGTACTTGTCTCTGCTTAGATGCCTTGTTTAAGAATGGCGTTAGATGTTTCGTGTGTTTGAATGTATGCCTGCAAAAGCTCTTGTGTTTAGTACTGTTATGCTAATGCTTTGTAGTAAAAGACAAAAATGGCAAATCTGGTCCAAGAGAGTGTTTCTTAAGAACTAAAGTTCTGTATTACCCATATCAGAGTGAAGTCTTGAACCGGTTCCAGATGGTATCTGGATGTAATAGAAATCTGACTATATACACAGTAGACAGGTGATCAGTGGTCGCCAACATACTGACAATATAGTTTGAGACAATCTGTGAACCAAGGCATATGCCACACGGTCCATGCGGGTTACGTGTTTTTCAGTGTTTATTAAAAAGAACAGAAAAATGCAGCCCTATTGTGGAGGAGCTGGTAACCTCCCCCTTTCACTTTCTATACAAGAGTCAAATAGGGACCTGTTTGGAGAAGCATTTGATGTTGGAAAAGGTGTCTTTTCTTCTTATATCTCAATAAAAATATGCTTCAAACAGGATAATTGCTTTGTCTTTCTATACAAAGTTAAAAAATGGATTACAAAATCCAAGCTGGAAATTATCAGATGACTAACATTCAAGCTAGAAATTAAGGGCATATGCAATTCATTGAATTTGAATTGTGCATCAGATAAAGAACTGAGTTGTTTAAACTGCGGAAGATAAATATCTGCAATTTCACTTTAGTTAAAATCATGTTGGACATTGTCTTGTTGACAGAGACAACATACTAAAACCAACTAGTAACAAAACCAATGGTGACATGGTTAAAATAATTGAGTTAAAAACCTTACATCTCCAATGATGGGGGAATGTTATAACCTACCTTGAGAGGGAATTCTACAATTAGGTGCTGCCATGGGGTGGGGGGAGAAAAAGAAATGTTTGCAGTCGTGAAGATCAAAAAGTAATTATAATCTTGTGGAACATCACGTATGGAATGCTTGTCATTCTGTCTTTATCCTTTAAGGGGTGATGTTGGATAATTTTTCACTGCACTTTGTAGAATTACTTGATCTGAGAGATAAACTGAACTCCTGATGTTGTTTGAAGAAGAAGTTGGAGGGGACAGAAAGTCAAGGAAATCTTTTCCTTGCTTTGGAAGCAGGGAAGTGGAGGATAAAATAAAAAAGTAAGGAATGTGGTTCTGCTGGGATCAAGGAAATAGTGAGAAGGAAATTTACAATTAGGGATGCTAGAGAAATTCGAGATGGACTAAAATGAGCTTGGATTTCTAAGACTCCAAACTGCAGAATCCGCTGCAGCATGAACCCTCAGGCTGTGCAGAGTCCGTGGGCTTTTGGATGATTTTTTTTTTAACTTTCCCAAAATTTATGCATATACATTCTTAGGAAAATGCATGAGGGGTTTCTGCTGAGGAAACATTGAATGGAATGGGGAAGAATACACTAAATGTTACATACTAAGGTATATTATGTAAATACTTATGTAAATAATTATGTAATTATTTATGTATTATCTGCATGACGAAAAAGAAAATATTTGCATCTGTCTCTGAGCGGATGATGGAACAAAAGACGCCTGACAATCTGTGAAACAGACGGAGCGGAGTTTATACAGTCCATACATAGAATAGAATCATAGAATAGTAGGGTTGGAAGGGGCCTACAAGGCCATCGTGTCCAACCCCCAAACACCCCTATTTAAAATTGGAATACATAGGAGACAGGCAGACTTGAGAAACACCTCCAATATCACACACACACACACACACACTCCTGACCCCTTTCTGCAAATTTAAATACCCAAGGGTGGGGTGACCATCCTATTTGTGCAGATCATGGGACCCAGGGGAAAAAAATGTGTCTATTTAATCTACACAAATGAATAAGAACATTTCCATATCAGGGGACAAAATCTGGTACAGTCCGCAGTTACTTATCAGAACGGAAACCCTGCAAAATCCCATCAGGCTTAAATGGAATGGAATTCCCAGCAACACACATTCCTAGATGTGATGGAGTGGAGATTTGGTGGGTGAATTTGATGAAAACCAACTCCCATCTTCTGATTCTCTCCTATAAATAGCCCATTGTAGTGCCTCTGCAATAACACTACAAGGCAAAGAAAATATGAGGACTGTCATTAAAGAACGTCATAGTATTTCAGCACGAATTGGCATTCCCAGAGAAAGTATGCAATGATGCTGAACGTTTTCCTATTTTACACAGTTTGTTCTTCACCAGTGTAAAGAATTTTTCATAGCAGCTCCCTGAGGGAAATTATAGCCTCATCCCTGATGGCCTGTAGAATAGCGACAAAAACATTTTTATTCCACCTGTTTTTTTTATTGATTTATAAGGCTGAAGGTTTTTAATTGTGGCCTTTCTGGCTTTCATACTATATTTCAACTCTGATATTGATTCAATTCATTTACCTTTGTTGTATTTGTAAACTAGGCATTTCAATGCAATAGAATTTAACTCAGTCTAAAGTGCAGACTTTTCTCACCAATTTAAAGAATTTGCATTCTTCAGCTGAAGCACATATTCAAATTCAAGGCATCATCCACATCCTTTGTCAATTTGAAGTTTGGAAAACCTCCTTCCTGAAGCCCGGGGAGTTGTTACCAGTCTGTGCTGACAATATTGGACAATGGGCAGGGATTATGGGAGCTGTTGTACAACACATGTGGAGGGCAGCAGGAAAACAAGTCCTGCAAGTATATTCGCTGTTCTTCCTTGATCTTGCACTTGGCTTTTGCTTTGCTGCATTGTGGATGGTTCTCTAGGAGGAGGTTGGAACTCGGGATGCATGAGAATTTTGTTTCAGGTTGCTAATCGCTTGATAATGCCTCAGCCATAACCCCAAATGCAAACTGAAAATGTTTGCAAATTCCTGAAATTTCATAAACATTTGCAAAATGTGAATTTGAAAATGCCCAACTTTCTCAAAGTGCACTACTTTCCCCTTTTGAACAAACCAAGAAACAGATGAGAAATGGGAATGGGAGCAAGCCAAATGGAGCTTTGAAGCAAAATGTGGAGGATTTCAGCACTGATTATTCCAGGTGCTGGCTTTCCTAACTGAAACTGGGTGGGCTTTATGTCCCTTACAACACATTCATACAGCACCAACAGGCACAGATCAGCTGAAGCAGTTTAATGATTCTCGGATCCCTTCCATATTATCTGGAATCAACAACTCCCACAATCCAGAGTGCTGAGGGTGGAACATACTTACAACAGACACAAAGGAACCAAAGTGGAATTCACTGAGCTTGCAATTAGGGATGGGTGTTAATTAGGGATGTCAGAGAATTCCACCACGGATCTCAGTGAGGGTGAATGCCAGTGCATTAGGCCCCCCGAAATCTGTAGTGGAACGAAGGCCCACCCCGCAAAAGGCGTGTGAAACGGAGCACTTACCTGCTGCTGTTCATGCTGCTTTGCTTCATAATATCCATGATTATTTGTGTCCCTGCAGAGGCCGTGATAGGCTACATAAATATTTACGTAGCCTATCATGGCAAAAAAAGGGAACGCAAATGGTGGATGCCGTAGCCACCAACATTTGCGTTCCTTTTTTTTTTTGCCATAATAGTCTACGTAAATATTTACGTAGCCTATCATGGAAAACATCAGGGGCGCGAACGGCAGCTGCTACGCCATTTGCGTGGCTGCCTTTACCGTGAAAGGCTACGTAAGTATCACGGAAAGAGCAGTGGCGCAAATGGCGTAGCGGCCACCGTTTGCACCCCTGCTCTTTGCCGTAATAGGCTATGTAAATACTTACATAGCCTATCACGGCAGCCTGGCAGGACGCAAATGATGGCCACTACAGCAGCCATCATATGCGGCTGCAGCAGCTGGCCGAGAGAGCAGCTGCCACTGCCGCTGCTGGAGCCGCCGCCGGAGCCGCCGCTGCTGGAACATCCGCCCCAGGTAAGCTTCATCTCGGGGGGGGATTCCGTGGGGTGGGGGGGTGGGAGACCGTTCCGCCACGGGTTTTGGGGGTGCATTCCGAAAACCCAGTGCATTCTACCTCAATGAAATCCGTGGCGGAATTCTCCGCAATGGCTAGATGCGACATTCTAGGCAGGCCAATGGCCAGAGAAGACACTTGCATGAAGAGGATTTAAAGGGCACAGAGGGAAGTATCCGGGTTTGTCCAGGATGAGGAAAAATAGAGCAGGGAAACCACTCACAGGGTGAAAGGTAGTGCTGTGCTGAAAATGTCTCCCACATCCCCCCCCAATTCTCATTCAATTTGAGATAAAAGAAAATGCTTTTGAAAAGAAATGCAAAGGAGAAGAAATTTTGGGGAAATTCCCACGGGTTGGGTTTGGGGTTCTTGTCCTTCCCTTATTTATGAGGTGGCTGAGGAGTCTGTGTGAGCGTCCTGTCTTTCATTGTACAGTAATCCCTGTGGCAGCCTGTGGCCTCCAATTCAAAGACATGGCATCACAGATGCCCCTGGTTAACATCTACTTTCGATGTACACTTTGACATCTGATCATTTCAACCTTGGCTTTGGTCACCTAACACACAGGATCTGGACCTTACAGCCTACTGAGAAACATGAGGGTTGCCTTAAGCCAAGGCAAGATTTCTAAGCGTGAGCGAATGGGAGATCCCAGCGGAAACAACCATTTTTCTGTTCCTCCTGCTTCATTTCACAGCACAGGTGGAGGTCTTTCAGGTGGTTTCTGGGCTCCTCTAACTCTTCTAAATGCAGAGGGGGGGAAATGAGACAACATCTCCCCCAAGAGGTTATGTGAAGTACGATTTTACCTAAGGCTCATCATCTTAAAACAATTCAAATCCCCTATTTGAAACACCAGTTCATATTCATGGCATTGCATATTCCCACTGTAAATTTCTACTTTGGATGCACAGTTTGACCTCTGATCATTTCAGGCTTGAATGAGCCAATCTGTAAATATCTGATTTGGTTCTATAAAATGTCTACGCGTCCATCCAGTCCATCACAGATTTTCCTAAGGTATAAACTGACGAGGCATCAATTCCAACATCAAATCCTTCTCCCATTTGGTTCTATAAGAAAGTGGAAAGGAGGTGATCTTCTCCACCACAGCATGGCTCTCTTTTAAATAAACATGGGAAAACACATAAACAGCATGGACTGCTGATTAAGGAGGTATGATTTTGTTAAATTCCTTCCTTCTGTGTGTCAGTTTGTCAGGCGTGGTTCATTCCATTGTCTGGTCATTGACAGAATTGGCTACTTCAAAGCAGAATTTCACTCTACTTGCAGTTATTTGCATGATTGCTACTACAAATTAGCACAAACACCCTCTCCCCTACCAAGATCAAGGGAAAAACCGGTCCACACTTCCACGGAATCCACATGACTTGGAAAAAACCAGTCTGCAGCAGAATCCGCAGTTCGGATTCATAAGAAGTTGAATCCATTGCGGATTTCTCCAACACCCCTGCCAAGATGCCAGGGGTTGAACCTAGATTTTGCTGTATACAAAGCAGGGGCTCTTTCACTGCCTTCTGCCAACTCAGACCACTGGCCCAGCTAGTCCAGTATTGTCAGCACAGACTGGTAGCAACTCTCCAGTGTTTCAGGAAGGAGGTTTTCTAGCCCTATCTGGAGGATTGAACCCACGATCTTCTGCATGCAAAGCAGGGGCTGTATCACTGAGCTATGGTGGTGTAGTCATTTCTCCAACTCTGAGCAGTTTGGCTGAGTTTCAGGATTTCACAATTCCATAATGCATACCTTCCCATGGGGATAGAAATATAATACTGCCCTTCATGCTCTTGTGGCCATTAAGAAGGTTGCATTTTCTAAATTACAGCTTTCCACATTATGATTTTGAAATTAGCATATGATCAAATGCCAGATAGTTTGTATATATTTTATGCTTACAAGGTAATTGCATGGTATCAACATTTGTGGCAGATCAAGCAAATCTTTCATATTTTCATGATCTTACTCCTGCTGGTCGGTGAGGAAATTCAATAATCAAATGCCTCCAAGACAACAATTCTGGAGTTAAAAATGGGATTCCAATATCTAATATCACCCCGTATGGTCTTCTCACCCAAATGTCTTCTCTCTGAGGTTTGCTTTATCATAGACAATTGTACCAGGCAATTAGAAATAGATCATTAGATCCTTTTACTGTTTAGAAAGGAATCCAGATCACACACACACACACACACACACACACACTCCTGACCCTTTTTTCTGCAAATTTAAAGACCCAATGGTGGGGTGACCATCCCATTTGTGCAAATCATGGGATCCAGGAAAAAGAGTAGTGTCTATTCATTTAATGTGCACAAATAAGAACTTTTCCAGTATCAGGGGAAAAAATCTGCTACAGTCCACAGTATCAGAATGGAAACACTATGAAAACCCATCAGGCATAAATGGAATGGAATTCCCAGCAACACACATTCCTAGATGTGCCCCATGATATCCTGATTAGCAAACTAGCTCAAAGTGGGCTAGATGAAATAACGATCAGGTGGATTCACAGCTGGTTACTGGATCGGACTCAAAGAGTGCTTATCAATGGGATCTTCTCAAACTGGGGAGAGGTAATGACTGGGGTACTGCAGGGCTCAGTCCTGGGCCCACTGATCTTCAACATTTGTATCAATGACTGACTTGGACATAGGGATGTATGAAAGTCACTTACCTTTTCGAGGATTATGTTCGTGGGGGGGAAGGTGCTCCATCCCTCCCCGCAGAATCCTTGACAAGGGGGGAGGTGATCCGGTCCTCCCCCCTGGAATCCTGCCCGGCCGGCTCCACTCCACAGCCGGGCAGGCCCGTCTGCAGCCAGAGTTCCGGCCGCGGACGGGCTGTTGCGGACACAAATGGCGGATGCCGTAGTGGCCGCCATTTGCATCCAGCCAGGCAGCCGTGATAGGCTACGTAAGGATTTACGTAGCCTATCACAGCTGGGCAAAAGAAACCAAAACGGTGTACATACACGGTGGCGGCTACAGCGGCCACCATTTGTGTTCCCTATTTTTCACCGTTCTAGCCTACGTAAATATTTACGTAGGCTATTACGGCGAAAAAAAGGGGAATGCAAATAGCGTAGAGGGCACTATTTGCATTCCTTTCTTTTCACCGTAATAGCCTACGTAAATATTTATGTAGGCTAGAATGGGGGAAAAAAGGGACACAAGTAGCACCCACTATGCTATTTGCATTCCCCTTTTTTTCGCCGTAATAGCCTACATAAATATTTACATAGACGAAAACGGCAAAAAATAGGGAACACAAATGGCGGCCGCCGTAGCCACTGCCATTTAGGTACGCTGTTGTTGGTTTTTTTTGCTTGGCTTGCTGTGATAGGCTACGTAAATACTTATGTAGCCTATCATGGCAAAGTCCCAGATGCAAATGGCGGCTGCGGCAGCCGGTTGAAAGACCAGCCACCGCCGCCACCGGAGCTGCCGCCGGAGCTGCTGCCGGCCGGAACATCTGCCCCAGGTAAGCCTCATCCTGGGGGGAATCCATGGGGGCAGGGGCTGGGGGGGCAGGCCATTCCGCCACGGATTTCGGGGGGCTGAATGCCAGTGCATTCGGCCTCACTGAAATCTGTGGTGGAATTCTCCGCCATCCCTACTTGGATGAGGAGGTGCAGGGAATGCTGATCAAATTTGCAGATGACACAAAATTGGGAGGGATAGATAGCTAATACCTTGGAAGACAAAAACAAAATTCAAAGTTATCTTGATAGGTTGGAGCACTGGGCAGAACACAATAGAATGACATTTAATAGGGATAAATGCCAAGTTCTGCACCTAGGGGAAAAAAAGAAACTCAAATGCACAGTTACAGGATGGGGGATACGTGGCTCAACAATACAACAAGCGAGAACAATCTTGGAATTGTTGTTGATCACAAGCTGAATATGCGCCAACAATGTGATGTGGCTGCCAAAAAGACAAATGCTATTTTGGGCTGTATTAATAGAAGTATAGCTTCCAAATCCTATGAAGTACTAGTTCCCCTCTACTCAGCACTGGTTAGGTCTCATCTTGAGTACTGGATCCAGTTCTGGGCACCACACTTTAAGAAGGATGCAGACAAGCTGGATGCAGACAAGGGTTCAGAGGAGGGCAACACAGATGATCAGGGGACTGGAAACAAAGCCCTATGAAGAGAGACTGAAAGAACTGGGGATGTGTCACCTGGATAAGAGAAGACTGGGGGGAGATAGGATAGCACTCTTCAAGTACTTGAAAGGCTGTCACAGAGAGGATGGCCAGGATCTCTTCTTGATCACCGCAGAGTGCATGACACAGGATCATGGGCTCAAGTGACAGGAAGCCAGATTCTGGCTGAACATCAGGAAAACTTCCTGAGTGTTAGAGCAATATGACAATGGAACCAATTCCCTAGGGCGGTGGTGGGCTCCCCCACACTGGAGGCATTTAAGATGAAGCTGAGCAGCCATCTGTCAGGAATGCTTTGACTTAGTTTCCTGCATTGACCAGGGGGTTGGACTCGATCTTCTTATAGGTCCCTTCCAACGCTACTATTCTATGATTCTATGGAGAGGAGATTTGGTGGGTGAATTTGATGAAAACCAACTCCCATCCTCTCATTCTCTCCTATAAATAGGGCTTATGAAACACTCACCTGGCTCTGCGCCGGGGCATCCGTGGTGTGTGGGGGGGGAGGCACTCCATCCCTCCCCCCAGAATCTTCCCCGGCTGGCACCAGCTGCAGCTGGACTTCTGGCCGCAGCCAGGCTGCTGCACCCGCAAATGGCAGCCATCGTAGAGGCCACCATTTGCGTCCTTGCAGGCAACCGTGATAGGCTATGTAAGTATTTACGTAGCCTATCATGGCAAAGAGCAGGGACGCAAATGGCGGCTGCTACGCCATTTGCGCCCCTGCTCTTTGCCCTGATAGGCTACGTAGATATTTACGTAGCCTATTACAGTAAAGGTAGCCAGGCAAATGGTGCTGCCGCCACTGCCACATCCACCCCAGGTAAGCTCCGTCCCGGGGGGATTCCGTGGGAGGGTGGGAGGCCATTCCGCCACGGATTCGGGGGGGGGGAGATTCTAAAGAATCTGGCCTCACTGGAGTCTGTGGTGGAATTCTCTGACATCCCTATCTATAAATAGCCCCTGCCCCTGCAATAGCACTACAAGGCAAAGACCCATTTGGATAACCTCATATTCTGTATTTCAGTTGTGCAACAACTACCCTTGTTCAGAACTGGGTTCATCAGATTCAGCTGTGTTTTTGTTAGGGGTGCACGAAACCCACTTACCTGGTCTCGCAGCTTTTTGCAGTGGGGGGGAGGTGCTTCGCTGCTCTCCCCCCAAAATTCAGGCTGGTGGGGAGGCTTCCCGCCTCGCCCAGCCGAAATTCAGGCCGGGGAGGAGGCGCCTCGCCTCGCCCGGCCGCAAACTCAAAAGTTTTTTTTTAAAAAAAAACGTCCCTGTGATAGGCTACGTGACGATTAACATAGCCTATCACGGCTAGATCTGCAAAGTCAGCTGTGATAGGCTACGTAAATCTTCACGTAGCCTATCACGGGTGACTTAAAAAAAAAAAAACCGCATACGCAAATGGCGGCCCCCATAGGGAGCCGCCATTCGCGTTCCTTATTTGGTCGCTGTAGTCTACGTAAATCTTTACGTAGACTACAGCGACCAAATAAGGAACGGGAATGGCAGCTCCCTATGGGGGCCGCCATTATCCGTACGCGCTTTTTTAAAAAAAAAGTCACCTGTGATAGGCTACGTGACGATTGACGTAGCCTATCACGGCTGACTTTGCAATTCTAGCCGTGATAGGCTACGTTAATCGTCACGTAGCCTATCACGGGGGCATTTTTTTGTTTGTTTGTTTTATTGGAATGGCGGTGGCGGCAGCCGGTCGAAAGATCGGCTGCCGCCCCTGCCCCTGACAAAGACTCGACGAACCGCCGCCGGGACCCGCCGCCGGGAGGGACATTTGGGAAAGGTAAGTCCCATCCTGGCGGGGGTGTGGGGGGCGGGGGTGTGTGGAGAATTTCTCCCCAAAACTTGTTCGGGGGGCCGAACACGTTGGCGCTCGGCCCCCCGAAGTTTCGGGGAGAAATTCTCCACCAACCCTAGTTTTGGTTTGTTTATTTCCCCAAAATGTTTTGCATTCTTTCTTTGAATTTGAATGTTCTCATAGTCATAATACAGAGAGACGCCTGGAAGTCCTAACTCAGAAGGGAACGATATAAGTATGGAAAAGCATTTGGTGACACGATTCTGTTTATAGATCAATGAATGGTTGGAGGATTGCAGGGTTAGCGTGAAGCAATTAGACTCAATTGTACCCTGAAATTATGTAAATGTTAAGAGCTCTACTTAAATGAAGGATGGAAGGAAGGAAGGCAGGAAGGCAGGCAGGCAGGCAGGCAGGCAGGCAGGCAGGCAGGCAGGCAATTGTACATTAAAGAGGGGCATGACTACCCCTTCAGTTATGAAAGCTGCAAAACAAAAAAGGACATTACAAGCCTCAAAATTCTCTTCTCATAAAAATTGCATGTGTTTGAGCTAATAACAGGCATAGGTCAACACAGAGGAGGATTCCTCTATCAGTACAGTAAGGCTCTGATAAGGTGGGACCAGGACCAGGACCAAGTGGGGGCATCTTTGCTGGTCCCAGACACTTCATCCTCCCCATCTGGATGTTGGCCTGAAATACCGAGGGGAAGTGTGGGTGACTGGAGGGTAGTTTGTAAGGAAACATAATATGTATCATTGTAGAACATCTTTCTGAGCATGGTGACTTAACTCTGGTCTTAAACAGGCAAGGCGGCTGTGTTGTAAGCCAACTTGGGAGGGCTTCTGCCCTGAAAGGCAGCCAAGATATATTTTAAATAAATGAAATAATAATAAACCATTTTTATTCCACCTGGTTTTCATTGATTTATAAGACTGAAGGCTTTTAATGGTGGTCTTTCTGGCTTTAATACCATAGTTTAATTCAGATATTGGTTCAATTGGTTTTTCTTTGTTGCATTTGTAAACTAGGCATTTCATTGCAATAGAATTTACCTCAGTCTAAGGTGCAGAGTTTTATCTTCACCAGCGTAAAGAATTCACATTCTTTACCTGAAGCACATATTCAAAGTCAAGGCATCATCCACATCCTTTGCCAATTTGTAGTTTGGATTTGTTGTTTAACCTCAGAAAATGTCAAGCTCAGATTTCATAATCTGAAAAACAAAATGATATACAAAGGTCCTAGGCAGCAATCCTATCCATGCTTAGACATACAAGAGTCCTACAAATCCCAGCATGCCCCAGCCACCAGTCTTAAAATGTTTAGACCTTTTTCTGTCTACACATGCATAGGACTGTGTATCCTCTGTGACTATGCAGTCCATAGCAGATTTTTATTAAGATATAAACAGAAAAGAAACCACTTCCAACATTTGAATGCTTCTCCTCATAGGTCCCTATTTTGCTTTTTTTTAGGCAATGCAAGGGACAGGTGACCTCCTCCATTAAAGCTTGGCTGCACCCTTCCTAGAAAATAAACATGGTAAATCACACAGCCATGCAAGCTTGATACCACACAGTGACCACATAAGTATAGTATATATGTGTGTAATCTGGTATTTGATTAGATTCAGGTTTCAATATTATACTATGAAAAGCTGTAATGTATAACATCTCCATTTCTAATGGACCCAAGCGCATTAAGCCCAGTACTATATTTCTATTTCCATGAGAATGTTTGGATTCTATCAGTACTCAAAGTCAGGCAAAGGCTAACAAATCTCTCCAAAGAGTGTCAGCATCCATGTGGACGTGAATCCATGAAGCTGGCTAGGGAAATATGATCCAAGGATGAGGAAAAAATAGAATGGATGTCAGTGCAAATTGATATGTGTCCCTTCATGGAGGGGTAGGGAACCTGGTGCCATTCAGATGTTTTGGACTACAACTCCTGTATACACAAGCCAGCATGGACAATGGACAGGGATTATGGGAGTTGTTGTACAACACATGTGGAGGGCACCAGGAAAACAAGTCCTGCAAGTACAGTTGCTCTTCTTCTTTGATCAAGCACTTGGCTTTTGTTTTGCTGCATTGTGGATTGCTCTCCGCAAGGAGGAGGTTGGAACTAGGGATGTATGAGAATTTTGTTTCAGGTTGCTAATCACATGAAAATGCCTCACTCATAACCCCAAATGCCAACAGGAGGGAATGTTCGCTGAAAATGTTTGCAAATTCCTGAAATTTCATTCACATTTGCAAAATGTAAATTTGAAAATGTGCAACTTTCTCAAAGTGCACTACTTTTCCCATTTGAACAAACCAAGAAACAGATGAGAAATGGGAATGGGAGCAAGCCAAATGGAGCTTTGAAGCAAAATGTGGAGAATTTCAGCATTGATTATTCCAGGTTCATCTGACTTTCCTAACTGAAACTGGGTGGACTTTATGTCCCTTCCAACACTTTCATACAGCACCAACAGGCACAGATCAGCTGAAGCAGTTTAATGATTCTCGGATCCCTTCCATATTATCTGGAATCAACAACTCCCACGATCCAGAGCGTAGAAGGATTTATATTTACAACAGACACAAAGAAACCAAGGTAGAATTCACTGAGCTTGCAATTAGGGATGGGCGTTAATTTTGCTTCTGGTCAGCTGTGCCAAGAATTTTCCAGAATTTGCAAGGTTTGGGACATAAGGAATTGAGGGTTGTTTTGGTTTTGGTTTATTTTACGACTGAATGTGGGAGAAATCAGAAGTGACAGATTCATCATCAAGGTCCAGGGCTTGGAGTATTTTGATCTTTAAAGTCTGGCTTTGAAACTCTCATAGAGTTCTTCTATGCCTGTCTTTATTCTGACAGCCTCCACATCATTAACAACTACAGGGCAATCAGGTACAACATTGTCCTTTCGATGCTGTAAATAGCTATCCATACTGAATTTGGCTGGTGCAATTGAGTGGGCATTTATTTCCAATTAGTTTTGATAACATTCTCAAACTTCTTGATTGCCAGGAGAGAAAGAACTTAAGATTAAAAAACAAACAAAACAAACAAAACCAAAGACAAAAGACAAAATATAAATGTTGCAGAAAGTGTAATGGATAGGTTGAGCCACCACTACTTGCATGTAGCTCGTGGTTGCCTTCATTATGCAGTGCATGGCTTTCTGTCTGTTCCAACTCTATAATTCCAACTCTTTCAAACACCACCAGGCACAGATCAGCTTTAGTTCTTTGTTGATTTTGGAGTCTCTGCTCTGGGGAGGAAGACTGAAGTTTTTTGTCTCAGTTCCCCATCAGTATTTACTACTGTGAAACATGCTAACACCACCGCTGCTATACCCCATTCCACAGTAATAATCAGCCTCGTCTTCAGGCTGAATGTTGGTGATGGTTAAATAAGCCATGTTCCCAGAGCGGGAAGCGGTGAATCGATCCGGGATCCCTTCTCCCCTGTTGTAACCATCAGCATGCACATAGCGAGGGCCCTGTCCAGGTTTCTGCTGATACCAGCCTGTGTAATATGGGTTACTGCTGATGGTGCAGGGGAGTTTAGCCGTTTGCCCTGGGGACACAGACTGAGAGGCTGGCTGAGTCAGTGTTGGCTGTGAACTGACACCTTTAAGAAAATGAAAAAACACCAGCAATAAATGGATGCATTTCCTGTGCTCCCAAATATCACAAAAGAATTCTCTTTATACAACAACAGCATGAGATTGAGCATTGTTGCTGCTGGACTGTGTAAAGACAGGCCTTCAAAATTTGAAATGCTTACCTGAGCTGTAAGTTAGAAATATAAGGAAAAACAGCACCCTGGCCATGGTGAGCTCTTGAAAGGAGTTTGACTGTCTAAAGCAAAAGAATGTCTGGCCAGCACTTTCTTCCTTCCTTCTTAAATGCATCCAGAACTGAAAAGACATCAGCCATGCAAATATGTCCATGCCTATTGGCTTGGCTGGAAATTGCACCCTTCCTCTGAGGAGATGTGACATTCTAGGCAGGCCAATGGCCAGAAAAGACATTTGCATGAAGACGATTTAAGGGACACAGAATTCCACCACAGATCTCGGTGAGGCCGAATGCCAGTGCATTCGGCCCCCCGAAATCCGTGGTGGTACGAAGGCCCACCCTGCGAAAGGCGCGTGAAACGGAGCACTTACCTGCTGCCGTTCGTGCTGCTTTCATAATATCCGTGACTATTTGCATCCCTGCAGAAGCCGTGATAGGCTACATAAATATTTACCTAGCCTATCACGGTAAAAAAAGGGAACGCAAATGGTGGCCGCCGTAGCTGCCACCATTTGCGTTCCTTTTTTTTTTTTGCCATAATAGTCTATGTAAATATTTACGTAGCCTATCACGGAAAAGAGCAGGGGTGCAAACAGCAGCTGCTACGCCATTTGCGTGGCTGAGTTTACCATGATAGGCTACGTAAATACTTACGTAGCCTATCACGGAAAGAGCAGCAGTACAAACAGTGTAGCGGCCTCTGTTTGCGCCCCTGCTCTTTGCCATGATAGGCTATGTAAATACTTACGTAGCCTATCATGGCAGTCTGGCAGGACGCAAATGGCGGCTGCTACAGCAGCCGCCATTTGCGGCCGCAGCAGCTGGCCGAGAGAGCAGCTGCCACCGCCGCTGCCGGAGCCACCGCCAGAGCCGCCACTGCTGGAACATCCGCCCCAGGTAAGCTTCGTCCCGGAGGGGGGGATTCCGCGTGGTGGTGGGGGTGGGAGGCCGTTCCGCCATGGGTTTCGGGGGGCCGAATGCCAGTGCATTCGACCTCAATGAAATCTGTGGCGGAATTCTCTGCCATGCCTAGATGCGACATTCTAGGCAGGCCAATGGCCAGAAAAGACATTTGCATGAACAGGATTTAAAGGACACAGAGGGAAGTATCTGAGTTTGTCCAAGATGAGGAAGAATAGAGCAGGGAAACCACTCACAGTGTGAAAGATAGTGCCATGCTGAAAATGTCTCCCACATTTCCCCCTCAACACCACCATTCTCGTTCAATTTGAGATAAAAGAAAATGCTTTTGAAAAGAAATGCAAAGGAGAAGAAACTTTGGAGAAATTCTCACGGGTTGGGTTTGGGGTTCTTGTCCTTCCCTTATTTATGAGGTGGCTGAGGAGTCTGTGTGAGCGTCCTGTCTTTCATTGTACAGTAATCCCTGTGGCAGCCTGTGGCCTCCAATTCAAAGACATGGCATCACAGATGCCCCTGGTTAACATCTACTTTCGATGTGCACTTTGACATCTGATCATTTCAGCCTTGGCTTTGGTTACCTAACACACAGGATCTGGACCTTACAGCCTACTGAGAAACATGAGGGTTGCCTTAAGCCAAGCCAAGATTTCTAAGCGTGAGCGAATGGGAGATCCCAGTGGAAACAACCATTTGTGTTTCTCCTGCTTCATTTCACAGCACAGGTGCAGGTCTTTCAGGTGGTTTCTGGGCTCCTCTAATTCTACTAAATGCTAAAATGCAGAGGAAAAAAAATGAGACAACATCTCCCCCAAGAGGTTATGTGAAGTACGATTTTTAACTAAGGCTCATCATCTTAAAACCATTCAAATCCTCCATTTCAAACACCAGTTCATATTCGTGGCATTGCATATTCCCACTGTAAATTTCTACTTTGGATGTGCAGTTTGACCTCTGATCATTTCATGCTTGAATGAGCCAATCTGTAAATATCTGATTTGGTTTTATAAAATGTCTACGCGTCCATCCAGTCCATCACAGATTTTCCTAAGGTATAAACTGAAAAGGCATCCATTCCAACATCAAATCCTTCACCTATTTGTTTCTATTAGAAAGTGGAAAGGGGGTGATCTTCTCCACCACAGCATGGCTCTCTTTTAAATAAACATGGGAAAACACATAAACAGCACAGACCGCTGATTAAGGAGGCATGATTTTGTTAAATTCCTTCCTTCTGTGTGTCAGTTTGTCAAACGTGGTTTATTCCATTGTCTGGTCATTGACAGGATTGGCTACTTCAAAGCAGAATTTCACTCTACTTGCAGGAGGAATGTACGAAAGGGACTTACCTTGTCCCGCAGCTTGCTTCGTGGTGGGGGGGAGGCGCTTCTCTTCTCCCCCCGAAATTCAGGCCGGGGTGGGAGGCGCCCTGCCTCGCCCGGCCAAAATTCAGGCCGGGGAGAAGGGCCCCGTCTCCCCGGCCGCGAAATACAAAACTGAAAAAAAAAACCCAACAACCCCGTGATAGGCTACGTAATGATTTACGCAGCCTATCATGGCTAGATTTCCAAAGTCAGCCTTGATAGGCTACGTAAATCGTTATGTAGCCTATCATGGGTGACTTTGAAAAAAAACAAACGCTATTTGCGTTGCCCTTATTTTCGCCGTAGTCTACGTAAATCTTTACATAGACTACCAGGACCAAATAAGGAACACAAATGTTCATTTGCGTATGCGCTTTTTTTTTTTTTTTCAAAGTCACCCATGGTAGGCTATGTAACAATTAACGTAGCCTATCACGGCTGACTTTGGAAATCTAGCCGTGATAGGCTACGTTAATCGTTACGTAGCCTATCACAGGGTTTTGTTTTGTTTTTTTACTTTATTTTGTAATGGCGGCGGCGGCAGCTGGTCGCAAGACCGGCTGCCGCCCCCGCCCCCTCCGAACCGCTGCCAGGACCCGCCGCCGGGAGGGACATTCGCCAAAGGTAAGTCCCATCCCGGGGGGGGTGGGGGGTGGAGAATTTCACCGCCAATTTCGTTGGCATTCGGCCTCCTGAAGATTCGGGGAGAAATTCTCCGCCATCCCTAACTTGCAGTTATTTGCATGATTCCTACTGCAAATTAGCACAAACACCCTCTCCCCTACCAAGATCAAAGGGAAAACCAGTCCACAGTTCCATGGAATCCACGTGACTTGGAAAAAGCCAGTCTGCAGCAGAATCTGCAGTTTGGATTCATAAGAAGTTGAATCCATTGCGGATTTCTCCAACATCCCTGCCGAGATGCCAGGGGTTGAACCCAGATTTTGCTGTATGCGAAGCAGGAGCTCTTTCACTGCCTTCTGCCAACTCAGACCGCTGGTCCAGCTAGATGAATATTTACATAATTATGTAGGTATAGACATTAATCTCAACAAGAAACTTCAAAATTTGATAATCGTATTTAGACATTTGAAGATTTTGAGTAGAAAGGTTATCTTTGGAATCCTTCAATAAGAAATACAAGCTGCAGTAAAAAATAGTTTGGACATATTTTACAGTGTCCAAAAAGTATTTAAAAAAACTCAAAGCATGCGACAGAGGAAGCTATCCTTTAGCAGTAGCTTTCCTTAATGTATTGCCAGTAGAATCAGCCTGGTATGGTTGAAATTAATCATCACTGAGAAATATCAAATGTACTTGTCTCTGCTTAGATGCCTTGTTTAAGAATGACGTTAGATGTTTCGTGTGTTTGAATGTATGCCTGCAAAAGCTCTTGTGTTTAGTACTGTTATGCTAATACTTTGTAGTAAAAGACAAAAATGGCAAATCTGGTCCGAGAGAGTGTTTCTTAAGAACTAGAGTTCTGTATTACCCATATCAGAGTGAAGTCTTGAACTGGCTGTAGATGGTATCTGGATGTAATAGAAATCTGACTATATACACAGTAGACAGGTGATCAGTGGTCGCCAACATACTGACAATATAGTTTGAGATAATCTCTTAACCAGGGCATATGCCACACGGTCCATGCGGGTTATGTGTTTTTCAGTGTTTATTAAAAAGAACAGAAAAATGCAGCCCTACTGTGAAGGAGCTGGTAACCTCCGCCTTTCACTTTCTGTAAAAGAGTAAAATAGGGACCTGTTTGGAGAAGCATTTAATGTTGGAATGGGTGTCTTTTCTTCTTATATCTCAGTAAAAATATGCTTCAAACAGGATAATTGCTTTGACTTTCTATACAAAGTAAAAAAAATGTATTACAAAATTCAAGCTGGAAATGATCAGATGACTAACATTGAAATGAGAACTTTGCCTTCATTATGCATAGGGGTGCATGAAACCCACTTACCTGGTCTCACAGCTTTTCGCGGTGGGGGGAAGGTGCTTCGCTGCTCTCCCCCCGAAGTTCAGGCCGGGGGGGAGGCTTCCCGCCTCGCCCGGCCGAAATTCAGGCCGGGGGGGAGGCTTCCCGCCTCACCCAGCCGAAATTCAGGCCGGGGAGGAGGCGCCTCGCCTGCCCGGCCGTGAAATAAAAAGTTAAAAAAAAAACGCCCCCGTGATAGGCTACGTGACGATTAACGTAGCCTATCACGGCTAGATTTGCAAAGTCAGCCATGATAGGCTACGTAAATCGTCACGTAGCCTATCACGGGTGACTTAAAAAAAAAAAAGCGCGTACGGATAATGGTGGCCCCCATAGGGAGCCACCATTTGCGTTCCTAATTTGGTCGCTGTAGTCTACGTAAATCTTTACGTAGACTACGGAGAAAATAAGGGCAACGTAAATAGCTGCAAATAGCTATTTAAAATAAGGGCAATGCAAATAGCTGCAAATAGCCGAGATCCGTGGCGGAATTCTCTGACATCCCTAATTTAAAGTACAAATGTTCTTTATTTAAAGCACCAGTTCAAATTCACGGCTTGCATATTCTCTTTGTACATTTCTAGTTTGGATGTGCAGTTTGGCCTTTGATCAGTTAAAGCTTGAATGTTTCAGAATTTTGTAATCTGAAAATCTTTGATTTGGTATATAATGTCTCAGTGTCCATCCAGTCGATAGCAGGTTTTCATTAGATATAAACTGAAATGGTATCCATATCCATTTCTACATCAAACCCTTCTCCCATTACTAGAAAGTGGAAGGAGTATGTTTAGGGATGTACGAAAATCACTTACCTGTTCGCGGTTTATGCTGATGGTGGGGGGGGAGGTGCTCCGTCCCTCCCCCCAGAATCCTGGACGGGGGGGAAGCGCTCTGTTCCTCCCCCCCCTGGAATCCTCCTTGGCTGGCTGTGTTCCGCGATGGCTCCGCGGAGCAGCCAGCCAGGCCCAGCCAGGCCAGAGCCATCCGCAGCCGGATTTCTGGCCGCAGAGGGCTCTGGGGAAAAAAAAACCCCACCGCATACGCAAATGGCGGTGGCTACTGTCGCCGCCATTTGCGTTCCATAATTTTGATGTCTTAATCTGTGTAAATATTTACATAGATTAAGACGGCGAAAATAAGGGGAACGCAAATAGCATAGTGGACGCTATTTGCATTCCTCTTATTTTCGCCCTCTTAGTCTAAGTAATTATTTACGTAGACTAAGACGGCCCAAAATAAGGAACGCAAATGGCAGTGGCCGTAGCTGCCGCCATTTGCGTACGCTTTTTTTTTTTTTACCCAGTCGTTTTAGGCTATGTACGTTTTTACGTAGCCTAAAACATCTGGGTTAAAAAAAAAGGCGTATGCAAATGGCGGCAGCTACAGCCACTGCCATTTGCGTTCTCTTATTTTCGCCCTCTTAGTCTAAGTAATTATTTACGTAGACTAAGATGGCCCAAAATAAGGAACGCAAATGGCGGTGGTCGTAGCTGCCGCCATTTGCGTACGCTTTTTTTTTTTTTTTTACCCAGTCGTTTTAGGCTATGTAAAAACTTACGTAACCTATCACGTCGGTGCAACCCCCCCCAACAACCTGCAAATGGCGGCGGCAGTAGCCAGTCAGAAGACCAGCTTCCGCTGCTGCCAGAGCCGCCGCCGGAGCCGCCGCTGCCCGGAAGATCCGCCCCACGTACGTCTCGTCCCGGGGGGATCCATGGGGGGGGCAGGGGGGGCAGGCCATTCCGCAACAGATTTCGGGGGGCCAAATGCACTGGCATTTGGCCTCCCCGAGATCCGTGGCAGAATTCTCTGCCATCCCTAAGTATGTTACGTGCTCCACCACAGCATGTCTGTCTTATAAGTAAAGATGGAAAGTAACATTTGCACCATGAAGTGTGGATTAGGGATTCATTGATTTTATGAAATGTGACCCATTTGTATTTTTGGATTGTTGTCTTTCATTCCATTGTTTGGTCACTGATGGAATGGTATTATTAACCAGGATTCTGTTCTGCCTGCATGGATTCACCTGTGTGTTAATGCAAATGAACACAAATCCCCACACCTCACCCCAAATCCATGGAATCCATGTGACTCAGAAATGCATGGCATCACACATATGCCCTTGGTGAATTTCTTCTTTGGATGTGTACTTTGGCATCTGATCATTTCAAGCATCTGAATTTGGTTATATACTACATAGCTGTTCAGAAAAGAATAAGGAGGATGGACCTTAAGGCTGATAATAAACATGTAAACAATGGGATGATCTCTAAGCCTGAGAGAACTGGAAGTCCCTGGGCAAATAAGCATGTATGCTAAACGTTCTCCTTGGTTTCACAGCAGAGGAGCAGCTTTTTCAGGTTTCCTCTGGGTTTCTCTGACTGAATGCAGAGAGCAAAATGAGGAAACATCTCCCCCAAGAGGCTATATAAATTCAGATTTTAACAAAAGCAGAATCACTTTCATATTCATCCATTTAAAGTATGCATATTCTTTATTTGAAACCCCAGTTCAGATTCATGGCATTGCATATTCCCCTTGCAATCTTCTGGTTTAGATCGACAGCTTAACCTCTGCTCTTTCCAAGCTTGAATGTTGTAATCTGGATATGTTTAATTTGCTATAAAATGTCTAAGTGTCTATCCAGTCCATAGCAGATTTTTCTAAGATGGAAACTGTCCCCATTCCAACATCAAAGGCTTTGCCTGTTTGTCTCTTTTCAAAAGTGGAGTAGGGATGTCACCTGTTCCACCATAGCATGGCTCTCTTTTGAATAAACATGGAAAAATGCATAAGCAGAGTAGACTGCTAATTAGGGATGTGCGGCTTTTGATACATTCCGTCCCATCTGTGTTGCACAGATTTTCAGGCATCTTCCATTGCATTGTCTAGTCATTGGCAGAGTTGGAATTTAAAGCAGAATTTCATTCTACTTGTGTTAATTTGCACTGATGCAAAGGCAAATTATCACAAATCCCCCCCACCCCCCAAAGGGTGGGGGGAAACAGAACTCTCCAACAAGTCCATGGAATCCACCTGACTTTGAAAAAGCCAATCTTCAGCAGAACCATCCAGTTTCTCTGGGTGCTCCCCCCCCAGCCCCTGCCCCAGTCACACACCAACCCCTGGGCCAGATGTTGGGGAATTTGTACTTCAGTACCAGCACCCTTTTTGTTTGTTTGTTTGTTTGTTTTGTTTCCTAATGGGCTCCACATTGTTGACAGTTGCATGGCAATCAGGTAGACAGGGTCCTCTCAATGCTACAAATAGCTCTCCATATTGAATTTTGCTGGTGCAGATAGGTGGGAATATGTTTTCAGTTAATTTTGGGTAACATTCACAAAGTCCTTGATAGCCAGGAGAGAAAGTATTTCAGATTTTTTTTAAATAAAAGTAGCGAATAATGTAACTGATAGCTTCACCCATCACTGCTGTCACTTAGCTCATGGCTGCCTAAATCATGCATCATGCATCAATCCCTAGATGGAAAAGATTGCATGGCCATTCTGTCCATTCCAACTTTTTAATTCCAACTCTTTCAAACATCACCAGGCACAGATCAGCTTAAGCTCTTAAAAGATTATTGTGTCCCTACTCTAAGGAGAAAGATGGAAGGTTTTTGTCTCACTTCCCCATCAGAATGTATCACTGTGAAACGTGCTGCTGTAATACATCCCACAGTAATACTCAGCCTCATCTGCAATCTGAACATTGGTGATGGTTAAATACGCCATGTTCCCCGAGCGGGAAGCAGTGAATCGATCCGGGATCCCTTCTCCCCTGCTGTAACCATCCATCTGCACATAACGGGGGCCCTGTCCAGGTTTCTGTTGATACCAGCCAGTGTTGGTTGGGTTACTGCTGATGGTGCAGGAGAGTTTAGCCGTTTGTCCCGGGGACACAGACATGGTGGCAGGCTGAGTCAGTGTTGGCTGTGAACTGACACCTTTAAGAAAATGAAAAAGCACCAACAATAAATCCATGCATTTTCTGTCCTCCCAAATATGAGAGAAAAAGTATGTTTATACAACAGCAGCATGAGATTCAGCATTGCTGGTGTAGGGCTGTTTGAAGACAGTCCTTCATATGCTTACCTGAGCAGTAACTGAGAAGTGTAAGGAAAAACAGCACCCTGGCCATGGTGAACTCTTGCAAGGGATTTGACTCTAAAGCAAAATAATATCTGGCCACGATGTCCTGCCATCTTTAACAGATCTGGAATTGAAGAGTGATCATTCATGCAAATGTGTCCATGGCCATTGGCTTTACTCTAAATTGCACTCCTCCCCTGATGAGATGTGACATTCTCGGCTGGCCAATGGCCAGAGGAGACGTTTGCATGAAGAGGATTAAAAAGAACACCAAGGGAAGTCTCCTTTTTGTATTGTTCTTTTGTCTGGGATGGGGAAAATTGCAGCCAGCCCAGCCACTCTCACTGTTAAAGGTCGACAGGGACAAGTTCATGTTTTAAATGTTCTTTTGGATAACAGTAATCTGGGTGTAAGTGAACATGCAGGAGAAAATAGGTGGGTCGATGAGGGAGCTTTATCTTCCACTGGTTCTTGCCCAAGGACCTTTCCTTACAGCTCAGGCTGGTGTAGGGAAGGGTGTAGAGTGTAGATTTTATTTTATTTTTATCAACCTCCCATGTGATGATTCTGCCCTGCAAACAGCTCCTGCCACTACATTAGTGTCAAAGGCAAAGACACATTTGGGAAACACATCTTGGCCTCATCATCTGCATTTCTGTGTTGTACATACGACTGGAACTCCATCGAGCCAAAAGAGAAGCAGATTTCCCAGTGACGGACTTCCCTAAATAAAATAATACATGAATGAATGAATGGATGAATGAATGAATGAATGAAGTTTCTCATGAGCCATAATCTGCAGAGGAATGTCCCCAACTCAGATGGTAACGTGAGCTGACCCACCCCTTTTTTTAGGAAGTTGATTAAGCATGCAATCCTAAACACGCTGACCTGCAAGTAAATCTCATTGACTTCTGGTATTTACTACTGTGTCAACATGCAACACATTTTCGAAAAACAAACAAAAATGCATCTGAATTCACAGAGCCCCTTTCTGAACAAGGCCAAGGAGACTTCCTTTGCAACATGTTTGTCAGTTCGTTCAACTGGGAACAGTGGGCATTTCTCCGAAGTTGTGCATTTTGCAAGTTGTGTTGTGCATTTTGCAAGCTGTCCTGTTGCCTTTTAAAATTAGTGAATTCTTTAAACTGCACATGTTGTGAATGAGAACACAATTTTGGGGAAAACATGCTCTCCCAGTGTATTCATAGGGGATATGATTTAGGTCATACCTGAATGGTTTAGTGGTTTTCCCTACGTTCTTCAATTTAAGCTGAAATTTTGCAAGAAGCAGCTCATGATCTGAGCCACAGTCAGCTCCAGGTCTTGTTTTGACTGACTGTATGGAGCTTCTCCATCTTTGGCTGCAAAGGACATAATCAATCTGATTTCGATATTGACCATCTGGTGATGTCCATGTGTAGAGTCGCCGCTTGTGCTGTTGGAAAAGAGTGTTGGCTATGATCAGCGTGTTCTCTTGGCAAAACTCTATTAGCCTTTGTCCTGCTTCATTTTGTACACCAAGGCCATGCTTGCCTGTTACCCCGATTATTTCTTGACTTCTTACTTTAGCATTCCAATCCCCTATGATGAAAAGGACATCTTTTTTTAGTGTTAGTTCTAGAAGGTGTTGTAGGTCTTCATAGAACCAGTCAGCCTCAGCTTCTTCGGCCTCAGTGGTTGGGGCATAGACTTGAATTACTGTGATGTTGAATGGTTTGCCTTGGATTCGTACTGAGATCATTCTATCGTTTTTGAGATTGTACCCCAGTACTGCTTTCCCCACCCTTTTGTTGACTATGAGTGCTACTCCATTTCTTCTAAGGGATTCTTGCCCACAGTAGTAGATATAATGGTCACCTGAATTAAATTCGCCCATGCCTGTCCATTTTAGTTCGCTGATTCCCAAGATGTCGATGTTCAATCTTGCCATCTCATGTTTGACCACCTCCAGCTTACCTTGATTCATTGATCTGACATTCCAGGTTCCTAAACAATATTGTTCTTTACAGCATCGGATTTTCTTTTCACCACCAGACACATCCACAGCTGAGTGTCCTTTAGGGGTGCACGAAAGTCACTTACCTGGTCTCGCAGCTTTCTTCGCGGTGGGGGGGGAAGCGCTTCGCTGCTCCCCCTGAAGTTCAGGCCGGGGGGGGGAGGCTTCCCTCCTCGCCCGGCCGAAATTCAGGCCGGGGGGGAGGCTTCCCGCCTTGCCCGGCCAAAATTCAGGCTGGGGAGAAGCTCCCCGTCTCCCCGGCCGCGAACTTCAAAAGAAAAAAAAGAAAACGCCCCTGTGATAGGCTACGTAACGATTAACATAGCCTATCACGGCTAGATCTGCAAAATCAGCCATGATAGGCTACGTTAATTGTCACGTAGCCTATCACGGGTGACTGAAAAAAAAAGAAGTGTGTACGCAAATGGCGGCCCCCATAGGGAGCCGCCATTCGCGTTCCTTATTTGGCCCCTGTAGTCTACGTAAAGATTTACGTAGACTACGGCGAAAATAAGGGCAACGCTATGAAAATTTCAAGTTCTTTCTCTCTTGAAGATGAAGTGCTTTGCAAAATTTGCCATATTTTTTAAAATTAAAAACAAACGGAATTCTCACCCATCTACACCAGTAAAATTCAATAGTTGTGGAGAGGACCATCTAGCTCTTAATAATTAGGAGCCTGTCAAAGAAAGAAAGAAAGAAAGAAAGAAAGAAAGAAAGAAAGAAAGAAAGAAAGAAAGAAAGAAAGAGATGGCAGCCCTAATTCAGCACTGACAAAGTTGGCTACACAAATGCCCTACCCGGCGCCAGCTTGTCTGGCTGAAAGGGGGGGGGCATTGCAGGTTGGTGGGGTGATAAGACGTAGGGGCCTCTGATTGGTGCACCCCAGTCGCACCACCAGTCAGGGAGGAGCAGGCCGAGTTGTCTTAAACTCGACCCCCCTCCCTATCTCAGCTCTTTGGCGCGACACAGCTATTGAGAGCTAAAGACTCGCCTGGATTCGATGAGGGATTCTTACCTGAAGACCAGCTTCGTTGTCGTCTTTCCAGCCACCTGGACTCAGCGTGTTTCTGCGCGGCAAAGCTTCTATTCACGTGCGGCTACCGAGTTGCCGACACTCGCGGCGGGTCTCGTGCGCTCTGGCGCCGCTCCCTCTGGGACGGCGCCTGCTGGCCACCAGGAGAGCCAACGTTACTGGTGATATCGTGTCCCCCCCTTTTTCCTCCCTCCTGCCAGCTCTTTTCCTCATGCGCCCACTGCAGCCCCGGTTTGGCCGGCGGCTCGGCGGCGGCGCTCCAGCACATGATCTCTTTTCTCCGCTGCTGGCCATTAGTCCTAAACGCCGGCCGCGGCTCCTAGTTTGCGTGCCCGGGCAAGGTGCCTTACTCCTTCCTGGGGGTCCGGGTGGGGCGGCATGCGCCCGCCCGCCTGCTCCCCCCGCCTTTGTTCACCCCCCAATCACCTTGCTCGCTCGCCCACCCGCCCGCTCGATCACCCGCTCCCTCGTTCCTTTGCCTGCCCGCCCGCCCGCTCGCTTGCTCACTCACCCGCCCACCTGGCCTCTCAGTCGCTCGCCTGTTTTTGTCTGCCGGCTCGCCGGCTGGCTGGCTGGCTCCCGGCCTGTCTGCCGACGGCGTATTTGTCTGCCGGGCTCGCCTTCCGCCAGCCTCCTCCGGCCGTGGCCTTTTGCTTGCCTCGCTGGACCTCGGAGGCGTTGGTGGCGGCGAGGTGCAGCGGCGGCGCGCGTTGATCGCAGCACCCATGTTTGCCGGCTCTGGCTGTCCCGGCAGCTGTGTGCCTGCCTCCCCCCCCCAGCTTGACAGTTTAGACGGCCTGGTGTGGGGGGGAGTCTGGCGGCACAGCCAGGGTCTGGGTGTTCTCCCCCCAGTCCCTGGACTATTCTCCTGTCGGCATCTCCCCACCCCCCCAAAAATAATTAATTAATTAAACTATTGAAGCAGCAGCAGCTGCCTGTTCGGCGCCTCCTGAGCCAGGGCGCCCTCAGCTGAAGCGCATTTCCTTCAAGCGCGTTTCCTTCTCCCCCCAAAAAACAAACCTTTGCTGCACCTCTTAAGCCTTAATCTCTCGGTCTGGAACTCGTATACGCTGATCGTGAAAATTGTGTGATAGCTGCCTGTTGCCCGGGTGCCCAATTGCTTACTTAAGTCTCTGATAGCAGCTAAGCTTATCTCACCTTTGGCATCATGCCTCCCAAGAAGGGCCAAGGTGGTAAGAAAGGTAAGGGGAGGGCCCCGCCCCCCGCCCCCCCGCCCCAAAAGACCGCTGCCAAGGCCTAATTCCGAGTCTGATGAGGACTGAGACCCGGTAGTGTCATCAATTCTTTCTCGTTTGGAAGCTGCTGAGCGTTCCTCGGGGATACCTCTCCCTCCCCCAGCCAGGCCCAAAAAACCCTCAGCGGTCCAACCTAAGCAAACGCGGCAGCAGACCCAACGCTCGTTGCTCCTTTCTATTTCAGCTTGTCTGGACGCTATTGAGGCATCCACCTCCTCTTCCTCGGCTCTTCCAGAAGGCGCACCGCCTTCAGTGGAGCTCCTCCCTTCTGTGGCCTCATCTTCCCCGGGCACACAAGCAGCAACGTCAGTTTTTCCAGCTATGGATCAGAGCACACCTACGATTGATACAGGTGAGACTGCTTTGGCACCTCAATTCGCATGGCCGGGCATGGGGCAAATCACCCCATGGGGTTGGTTGCCGTGGTTTACCCTTCAGGGTGGCCCAGTGCCCCCTCTCTCACTTCCTTCAGTTACTTCAGCCTCCCCAGTTAGTACTCCCCAGCCCGTTGCCTCGGCTTCACCTCTCAGTTCAACTGCTCCGGTGGCTAGCCCACCTAATTCAGTGGGGCCTGGCGCTTCATTCCCCTTAGCAGGAGATGCCACCACGTCGGCTCCGCCACTGCTCCAGCCTCATCCAATTAACGTCGCCTCCGCCAGTGTTTGGCAGGGGCCCGCCGGTTCTTTTCAGGACCCCCTGGCTTCCCTATCTCCTCCTCTCCTAGCCCCACAGTTGTCCTCGGTTGACCCATGCGCCAACCTGAGCAGAGGATCTATGCCCACTGGTGCTACTTCCTCCCCTATTGGTTTTCACTTAACCATTGCCACCAGAGAAAAGATTCTGCGGGGTGAATTTACCAATGTCTTTGCCCTGCTCTTTTGTGAGCCTGAACCCAGTGATAAAGATAGGACCCGTGACCGAGATCCTGAGCGGAGCAAAGCCCGCAAAGTGCCTCGCACCTGGGCAAACTGGTTGCCAGGTTTGTTTGTTTTTTTAATTTACGCTGGCATCCTCCAACAGAGATTCCCTGAGAGGGCTTGGGTTCTCACCAAATACCTTGACATAATATACAGGGCTTACACCAAATATGAAGGGAGTGCATGGCTGGCCTACGATGAAGCCTTTCGAAGGAGGGCTGCCATTGATCCCTCCATGCGCTGGGATCTGAAGGACCAGGACCTTTGGCTCCAATTCATGACCCCTTCTAGGCCAGGCTTTGGCGACAGGTCTGACAGCGGCCACATCCTGGCCAAGCTGTCGCCCGCAATAGCTGTTAGGCCTATTGCGGGTCCAGGGGTTCAACACCGCTGGCTTGCTGGGAGTTCAGCTCCAAAGGTTCCTGCTTCCGAAACCCATGCCGCTTCCGGCACGAGTGCTCTCTTTGTAGTGGTCAACACTCCTGCTCCTCCTGCCCGAGAGCCAGAGGTTGGAGAAGTTCCCCAAGGGATGGCCATTGTGGCAGAAAACAAGGCAGTGGGCACCCTCCCCCTCCCAAAGGGCCCCAGCCCAGTTAAGATTCTTCCACTCCTTCAAATTCTAAGGTGTTACCCAAATCATCGGGCAGCGATCTACTTGGAACTAGGGGTGCACGAAAGTCACTTACCTGGTCTCGCAGCTTGCTTCGCGGTGGGGGGGAGGCGCTTCGCTGCTCCCCCCGAAGTTCAGGCCGGGGGGGGAGGCTTCCCGCCTCGCCCGGCCAAAATTCAGGCCTGGGAGAAGCGCCCCGTCTCCCCAGCCGCGAACTTCAAAAGAAAACAAAACAAAACACCTCTGTGATAGGCTACGTAACGATTAACGTAGCCTATCACGGCTAGATCTGCAAAGTCAGCCGTGATAGGCTACGTTAATCGTCACGTAGCCTATCACGGGTGACTTTGGAAAAAAAAAAAAGCGCATACGCAAATGGCGGCCCCCATAGGGAGCCACCATTCGCGTTCCTTATTTGGTCCCTGTAGTCTACATAAAGATTTACGTAGACTACGGCGAAAATAAGGGCAACGCTATTTGCCTGCTGAACCGCCGCCGGGACCCGCCGCCGGGAGGGACATTCGTGAAAGGTAAGTCCCATCCCGGGGGGGGCGGGGGGCGGGGGGGTGGAGAAGCTCTCCCCGAACAACCTTCGGAGGACCGAATGCATTGGCGCTCGGCCCCCCGAAGTTTCGGGGAGAAATTCTCCCCCATCCCTACTTGGAACTCAGCTTTACACTGGGTTTCAAGATCCCCTTTATGGGTCTGCGAAAGCCGTATTTGACCGGTAACCACCGGTCTGTTCTTAGCATGCGGCGCTTGGTGCAAGACAAAATTAACAAAGAATTTAAGTCAGGTCGGGTCATCGGCCCCTTTTCCTCGCTCCCGCTACCCAACCTGTGGATTTCCCCTTTGGGAATTATCCCCAAGAAATCGCCCGGTGAGTTCAGGTTAATTCATGACCTCTCTTTCCCCAAAGGTCAGTCTGTTAACGATGAAATCCCAGATTCCCCATGTTCCATGCGTTACACATCCTTTGACACTGCGGTAGCAATGATAAGAGTCCTGGGCCACGGGGCATTGATGGGCAAATGTGATATCAAATCCGCTTTTCGCATTTTGCCTATCAATCCTCTGGATTTTGATTTGCTGGGATTTTCCTTCCAGGACAAATTTTACATCGACCGCGCCCTCCCTATGGGATGCTCCATTTCTTGCACCATGTTTGAAACATTTAGTACCTTTCTGGAATGGGCCATACGGGATAAGACGGGCTGCGGCGATGTGGTCCACTATTTAGATGACTTCCTGTTTGCTGGACCCGGGGATGGCAGTCAATGCTCTGACCTGATTAAGGCATTCATATCCCTGTCCTCAGATTTAGGTGTCCCTTTGGCACACGAGAAGACAGAGGGCCCAGCTGTTACTTTGACGCTCTTAGGGATCGAGCTCGATACCCTCGCACAGTGTTCTCGTCTCCCTCATGATAAATTGCTGGTACTTAGGAATAAGATCCAATCCATCTTGCACCTTCGTAAAGTCTCCCTTAGAGCCCTCCAAGAGGTCGTTGGCCATTTGAACTTCACTTGTAGGGTAGTGGCCCCTGGCCGCGCATTCCGGCGACGGCTCAGCTGGGCAATGCAGGGTCTTCGACTCCCGCATCATCGCACCAGAGTCACCTCCGCTATGCACATGGACCTGCGGGTATGGCTTAAATTTCTGAGAGACTTTAACGGCATCTCCTTTTGGAGGCGTGAGTTACTTCTACGAGCCGACATGCAGATCTATTCGGATGCGGCTGGCACCTTTGGTTTTGGGCTAGTTTGGCGAGACCAGTGGTGCCAGGGCCAGTGGCCAGAGAGCTGGACTGCCGGCAGTATCTGTCGTGACCTCACCTTCCTGGAATTCTTCCCCATTTACGTGGCTGTACACATTTGGGCAGAATTGATGGCCAACTCTGTCGCTCTTTTTTGGTGTGACAATTTGGCGGTAGTGCACGTCATTAATACTTTATCCTCCAGAAACCAAAGAGTTAGTTAGAGCATTTACCCTCCAATGCATACGCCACAACATAGAGTTCTGCGCCCGCCATGTGCCGGGTCTGGGGAACCCTGTAGCCGATGCTTTGTCATGAAACCAGATCGACCGGTTCCGTGCGTTGGCTCCGTGGGCACGTCCGCTGCCAGACCCCATGCCAGACGAACTGTGGGAGATTGGCTCTATCAAGTCGAACACGCTATCCCGAATTCTATAGCCCACAGCACTAGAGCTGCCTACAAGAGAGCAGGTAGGGAGTTTAGCGCCTTCAGGTGTGGACTGCAGTTGCAGGATGTGTGGCCCTTACCTGTGGACCACTTGTTACAATTCTGCATACATCTGCATAATAAGGGACTGTCTGCTAGGACCATTTCGGGGAAGCTCGCCTCTTTGGCCTTCTGGGCCAAAGTGCGAGGGGTGGAGGACTCCACCTCAGATTTCCGAATCAGGAAGGCTGTGCAAGGCTGGGCACAGATGTCTCCCACCCCGCCAGACTCCAGACATCCTTTGTCGCCAGTTATTCTTATAGGGCTTAGGGCATTGTGGCCCTCCATTCGCTCTTCTCCATACGAAGCCTCCCTCTTTCACGCTGCGGCCTTAACAGCCTTTTTCAGGGCCCTTAGGATTTCAGAACTGGTCTGGGCATCCAAATCCGACACCATCGGGAGGGCCTTGAGGTATTCCGATATCCTGATCCATTCTAACCTGATTCACCTCCATATTCGGCATTCAAAAACCGATCAGTCAGGCAAGGGAACATTGGTGACCCTTAACCAGGCCCAGGCTGACGAGTTATGCCCTGTCAGGGCCTTGCAGGCTTTCATTGAGCATCGCGGGGCAAAGGAGGGTCCCCTATTTTGCCATGCTGACGGTTCACCACTGACAAAGTTCCAATTTTGGGCAGTCACTAAGTTAGCCTTGACCACACTGGGTCTGGGGCATTATCGTTTTGGGACTCACTCATTCCGTATTGGAGCGGCCTCTATGGCAGCTGCCATAGGCTTTTCTTCCAAGCAAGTGAAAGCGGTAGGGAAATGGCGCTCGAGGGCCTTCCGCTCTTACATTCGCAAGTTGCCTGATGCTTCATGATGATTCTCTTTCGCCTTCCCCAATGTTTTATTTAGATGGGATTCGACCGACGCAGGTACGGGTACTCATTTGTGGGCACAGTATGTTTTTTTGGGCTGCCCGCAGAGCTTCTACGTTGGCCTTCGGATCCTGGCTACAGTTTCCCCAACAGGTGGAGATACAATGGATCGGCCGACGGGGTATGCGATGGGACGGTCTTCTTCCCACACTCTTTCTACGAGGTTTGGTCAGTTTCCCTCCACAGGTCCTGGTGCCGCACCTAGGAGGGAATGACCTGGGCTACAAGCCTGGAAAGGGCTTGATTGAGCAGGCATTGGCTGATCTGCGGACGATCCGTCATCGTTGGCCGGGGGTGACCATATTATGGTCCTCAATGCTCCCGAGAATCATGTGGGAGGGTGCAGAGCAATGCGGCCATGGAACGGGCCCGGCGCAAGGTGAACAGGGAACTGGCATGTGGGTTGTCAGAGCATGGTGATGGTTATATCAACCACCAAGGAATCCATTGGACTTGTTGTTGTTCAGTCGTTCAGTCGTGTCTCTTCGTGACCCCATGGACCATAGCACGCCAGGCCTTCCTGTCCTGCGCTCTCTCCCGGAGCGTGCTCAAGTTCATATTCATTGCATCCGTGATGCTATCTAGCCATCTCATCCTCTGCCGTCCCCTTCTCCTTTTGCCTTCAGTCTTTCCCAGCATCAGGGTCTTTTCCAGGGAGTTTTCTCTTCGCATTAGGTGGCCAAAATATTGGAGCTTCAGCTTCATTATCTGTCCTTCCAATGAGCACTCAGGGTTGATTTCCTTTAGGATGGACTGATTTGACCTCCTTGCAGTCCAGGGCACTCGTAAGAGTCTTCTCCAGCACCACAGTTCGAAAGCATCAGTTCTTCGGCGCTCAGCCTTCCTTATAGTCCAGCTCTCACAGCCATACATTACTACTGGGAAAACCATAGCTTTGATTAGACAGACCTTTGTCGGCAAGGTGATGTCTCTGCTTCTTACTATGCTGTCTAGGTTGGCCATAGCTTTCCTCCCAAGGAGCAAGCGTCTTTTAATTTCATGGCTACAGTCACCGTCTGTGGTGATCTTGGAGCCCAAGAAAGTAAAATCTGTCACTGCTTCCATTTCTTCCCCTTCTATATGCCAGGAAGTGATGGGGCCAGATGCCATGATCTTAGTTTTTGTAATGTTGAGTTTCAAACCAGCTTTTGCACTCTCCTCTTTCACCCTCAACAAGAGGCTCTTGAGATCCTCTTCGCTTTCTGCGATTAGGGTGGTATCGTCTGCATATCGGAGGTTGTTGATAATTCTCCCAGCAATCTTAATTCCGACCTCTGATTCATCCAACCCGGCATTTCTCATGATGTACTCTGCATATAAGTTAAATAAGCAGGGTGACAATATGCAGCCTTGTCGTACTCCTTTCCCAATTTTGAACCAATCGGTTGTTCCATGTCTGGTTCTTACTGTTGCTTCTTGACCCTCGTACAGGTTTCTCAGGAGACAGGTAAGGTGGTCTGGTACTCCCATCACTTTAAGAATTTGCCACAGTTTGTTGTGATCCACACAAGCAAAGGCTTTAGCGTAGTCAATGAAGCAGAAATAGACGTTTTTCTGGAATTCTCTTGCTTTCTCCATGATGCAGCGAATGTTGGCGATTTGATCTCTAGTTCCTCTGCCTCTTCAAAACCCAGCTTGTACTTCCGGTAGTTCTCGGTTCGCATACTGCTGAAGCCTAGCTTGTAGGATTTTGAGCATCACCTTGCTGGCATGTGAAATGAGCGCAATGGTGCGGTAGTTTGAACACTCTTTGGCATTGCCCTTCTTTGGAACTGGAATGTAAACTGACCTTTTCCAGTCTTGTGGCCACTGTTGAGTGTTCCAGATTTGTTGGCATATTGAATGCAGCACTTTAACAGCATCATCTTTTATGATTTTAAATAGCTCAGCTGGAATACTGTCATCTCCGCTAGCTTTGTTGTTACTAATGCTTCCTAAGGCCCACTTGACTTCACTCTCTAGGACTAGGAGGGAGCTTTACAGGCAGGATGGTGTCCACCTGTCAGACATAGGCAACGACTTATTTTTGGCCGATCTGCAAAGGGGCCTGCGGGAAGTTCTTCTGCGCAGGTGGGGGGAGTTTCACAAGCAATAAGCTTGTGACTCCTGTGGCAGCTAGGATGGGCAAAACTGGAAAGGGAGTAGGGATGGTGTGCACGCAGAGGCACCTTATGGTGGCAGGTGATGTCTGAGCCCCCCCCCCCAACGGGTTGTGCGGCTCAGCGGGGGGATAAGGGTTGCCTGGGAGACCAACCCTACTCACTCACCCAGGTGTTGTGCGGCACCGGGTTGGGGGTGACACCGGAAGGTCTACCTTAGGGGTGGACAGAAGTCACTTACCTTTCTCTCAGCTTGTTCGCGGTGGGGGGAGCGCTTCGCTGCTCCCCCCGTGAAGTTCAGGCCGGGGGGGAGGCTTCCCGCCTCGCCCGGCCGAAATTCAGGCCGGGGGGGAGGCTTCCTGCCTTGCCCGGCCGCGAACACGAAAGTAAAAAACAAAAAGTCCCCTGATAGGCTACGTGACGATTCACGTAGCCTATCATGGCTAGATCTGGAAAGTCAGCCGTGATAGGCTACGTGAATCGTCACGTAGCCTATCACGGGTGACTTTAAAAAAAAAAAGCGCATACGCGAATGGCGACCCCCATAGGGAGCCGCCATTCGCGTTCCTTATTTAGTTGCTGTAGTCTACGTAAATGTTTACGTAGACTATGGCGAAAATAAGGGCAACGCAAATAGCGTTGCCCTTATTTTCGCCATAGTCTACGTAAAGATTTACGTAGACTACAGCGACCAAATAAGGAACGGGAATGGCGGCTCCCTATGGGGGCCGCCATTATCCGTACACACTTTTTTTTTTTTTTTAAAGTCACCCGTGATAGGCTACGTGACGATTCACTTAGCCTATCACGGCTGACTTTGCAAATCTAGCCGTGATAGGCTACGTGAATCGTCATGTAGCCTATCAGGGGACTTTTTTTTTTTTCTTTGATTGCAATGGCGGGGGCGGCAGCCGGTCGAAAGACCGGCTGCCGCTCCCGCCCCGCTCGAACACCGGACGAACCGCCAGCCGGACCCACCGCCGGGAGGGACATTCAGGGAAGGTAAGTCCCGTCCCGGGGGGGGGTGCGGGGTGCGGGGGGGTGCGGAGGATTTCTCCCCGAAACTTGTTCGGGGGGCCGAACACGTTGGCGCTCGGCCCCCCGAAGTTTCGGGGAGAAATTCTCCGCCATCCCTAGTCTACCTCCCCCAGAAGGGGCAGTCCGGAGGGATGGCGAGATCACCGCCACCCCTCAGGCTGGGTGTGTTTTCGCCCTAGAAGTGTCAGCTAGCCGCTGACACAGTTAGATGCCCGTCCTAGTTACCCCTTTGCAAATATTTCAATAAATGTGGCCCAATTTTCAATCCAAGCTTGTTGTCTGCATCTTCTTTGACCCATCTCCACTCGCAAGGGTTCTGACACAGATTTTGAAGTGCAAAACACTGAAAGTCCTCAGCCTGGATGGACAACTCTTGTTAGTTTTGGTTTCTCCCACATTTTTTTTTAAAATCTCATATTATGTTTGTAATAAATGTGGAGAACATGTGAAGTTTGGAAACTTCTTATAAAAAAAATTGCATGAATATTCCCACATTCAGGACAAAAATACTTTGTGATGGGGGGGTCAAATGGGGGAGAAATCAAAACTAGCAGATTCATACATCCAGGGCCAGGGCTTTGAAGGCTCTGCTCTTAAAAGCCTGGGTTTGGATATGCACATTTTTTTTAGCTCCATTTTTTTCATAAAAAAACAACTCAGAAAAATGGCGGGTGCTCACTGGACAGGTCTGGGTGGGAGTGTCTGGGACGGCATGAGCAGTGGCAAGTGAAGCCAAGGTCTCAGTGGGTGTAGTCTAGGGATGCAGTGGGGGGAGCCCGATGCACTCCCAGACCTAGTTGGGCTTCTGTGAAATCCCTATGGATGGATGATGGAACAAAATATGCCTGACAATGGAAGATGCCTGACAATCTGCAAAATGAAGATAGAATGGATTTAACAAAATCCATATATCCCATATGCCATCTCTTTCATTCAAACACCAACAGCCACAGATCAGTTGAAGTTCTTTAATGATTCTGGAGTCCCTGCTCTGGGAAGGAAGACTGACGGTTTTTGTCTCAGTTCCCCATCAGAATTTACCACTGTGAAACACGCTACCACTGCTGTACCACATTCCACAGTAATAATCAGCCTCATCTTCAGCCTGAATACTTGAGATGGTTAAATAGCCCATGTTCCCAGAGCGGGTACCAGTGAATCGGTCTGGGATCCCTGGTCCCCTGTTGCAACCATCACAGTGGACAAAGCGAGGGGCTTGTTCAGATCTATGTTGATACCAGTAAATGTAGTTTGGGTTGCTGCTGATGGTGCAGGGGAGTTTAGCTGTTTGTCCTGCGGATGCAGACTGGGAGCCAGGTTGAGTCAAAGTTGGCTGCTGCAAATGGACACCTTTAAGAAAATGAAAAAGCATCATCAATAAATTGATACACCTTCTGTGCTCCCAAATATAGATAGGTAGATAGATCGATCCCTAGAGAAGATGCTGATGCTAGGGAAAGTGGAAGGCAAAAGGAAGAGGGGCTGTCCGAGGCCAAGATGGATGGATGATATTTTGGAGGTGACGGACTCAAGCTTGGGGGAGCTGGGGGTGGCGATGGCCAACAGAAAGCTCTGGTGTGGGCTGGTCCATGAAGTCACAAAGAGTTGGAAGCAACTGACTGAATAAACAACAACAACAGATAGAGAGATAGAGATAGAGATAGAGATAGAGATAGAGATAGAGATAGAGATAGAGTGCATTTTGCCATAGGGCCATGTAAAGAGTGTCTTCAACATGCTTACCTGAGAAGTAACTGAGAAATGTCAGGAAACACAGAAGCCGGGCCATGGTGAGCTTGTGAAAAGTGTATGCCTTTCTAAAGCAAAAAGAATACCTACCTGGGTCATTCTGCCTTCTTTCTTAAAACTGTATGTAATCAGATATGCAAATTCTTTCTCACCCATTGGCTTTGCTAGAAATTGCATCCCTCCCGCTGAGGAGATGTGTTATTCTAACCAGGCCGATGGCCAGAAAAGACATTTGCATGAAGAGGATAAAAATGACATAGAGGGAAACATTCTTCCTCTGTCCAGCATGACAAGAAAAGGTGCTCTTCAATCACATGCAAAGACACATTTTGGAAACACATCTTGGCTTCATAATCTGTGTTCCAGTCTGACAACACATGATATTGTTGAGTCATTGATGAAGGCCCCTTGGCTTTACTCAGCATTGGGATCAGAAAATCCATCTGTTTCTCCACTAGGGGTGGACGAAAGGCACTTACCTTTCGTTGAAGCTTGTTCGTGGTGGGGGGGAGGCGCTTTGCTGCTCCCCCCGCGCAGTTCAGGCCGGGGGGGAGGCTTCCCGCCTCGCCCGGCCGAAATTCAGGCCGGGGAGGAGGCTTCCTGCCTCGCCCGGCCGCGAACTCCATTTTTAAAAAAAAAAAAAAAAACGCCCCCGTGATAGGCTACGTGACGATTAACGTAGCCTATCACGGCTAGATCTGCAAAGTCAGCTGTGATAGGCTACGTTAATCGTCACGTAGCCTATCACGGGTGACTTAAAAAAAAAATGGGTACGCTAATGGCGGCCCCCATAGGGAGCTGCCATTCGCGTTCCTTATTTAGTCGCTGTAGTCTACGTAAATGTTTACGTAGACTACAGCGAAAATAAGGGCAACGCTATTTGCGTTGCCCTTATTTTCGCCGTAGTCTACGTAAATCTTTACGTAGACTACAGCGACCAAATAAGGAATGGGAATGGCGGCTCCCTATGGGGGCCGCCATTATCTGTACATGCTTTTTTTTTTTTTTAAGTCACCCGTGATAGGCTACGTGACGATTAACGTAGCCTATCACGGCTGACTTTGCAAATCTAGCAGAGATAGGCTATGTTAATCGTCACGTAGCCTATCACGGGGGCATTTTTTTTTCTTTGATTGGAATGGCGGTGGCGGCAGCCGGTCGAAAGACTGGCTGCCACTCCCGCCCCGCTCAAACACCCGCCGAACCGCTGGCCGGACCCGCCGCCGGGAGGGACATTCGGCGAAGGTAAGTCCCGTCCTGAGGGGGTGCGGGGGGTGGGGGGGTGCGGAGGATTTCTCCCCGAAACTTGTTCGGGGGGCCGAACACGTTGGCACTCGGCCCCCCGAAGTTTCGGGGAGAAAGTCTCCGCCATCCCTATTCTCCACACAAACGCACAACCTGCTCCAGAAGTTTTACAATATGATCCTATGCATGTCTATTCAGAAAGAAGTACTGTTGAGTTCAATGATATTTCCTACCTCTAGATTGGTCGTAAAGTCAAAGACACATTTGGGAAACATTTCTACATTTCTGTCTAACAAAGCATGGTTCCTAGTGATCTCCAAAGGCTTTATTAGGAAGTATTTTCAGCCCTTTATGTTGTGTTTCTGTTTCTTTGTTTTTCGAAACCCTTTAACAGTACAATCCTGCAATTAACTGATTCTCCCCTGAGAGCAGCCCTTGCCCCTTCCCACAGAGGGAAGTATCCTTTCCTAACCAAGATGGGTAAAATCGCAGCAGGCACACCACTCCCACTGTGAAAGGCTGAAAGGGGACTGAGTGCATTTTTTTAAATAAGCCATGTGCTTTTTGGACAACTGTAATTTGGGTGCAAAGTGAACATGGAGGAGAAAATAGGTGGGTAGATGAGGGATCCTTACCCAACTAAAGTTAGTCATAGTCATAGAACCATAGGGTTGAAAGGGTCCAACAAGACCATCGAGTCCAACCCCCTGCTCAGTGCAGGAAGCCTGTTTCCCAGGCAGTCTCCCATCCAAATACTAACCAGGGTGGACCCTGCTTAGCTTTCTCTTCCATGACCTCACCCCAAGGACCTTTCCTCACAGCTAAGCCTGTTGCAGGGGCAGGTGTAAGTTTAGATTTGTTAGCCACCTCCTATTCCCTTGCCCCCCCCCCCCACAAATAGCTCCTGCTACTAGGGATGGCGGAGAATTCTGCCATGGACTCAGAGTCTGCAGCAGAATAAAAGACTAACCTCCACCACCCGGGGGAATCCACGTGGGGCCGGATCCTACCTGCTGCCTGCCATCCACAGCCGCCTGTCCCATGTGCTCCTGCCTGTCTTCAGATGCAAATGGCGTCCGGCATAGTGGACGCCATTTGCGTCCCTGCTCTTTGCCGTGATAGGCTATGTAAAGATTTACATAGCCTATCATGGCAAATGTCAGGGACGCAAATGGCATCCGCTATGCCGGATGCCATTTATGTCCAAAGACAGGCAGGGTGGCAGCAGACAGACCCAGCTGGTAGCTCCATGGACTCCCGGCCAGGGAGGATTCTGGGGGGAGGAACGGATTGCCTCCTCCCCCCGCGGACCCCTCGGCAGACTCGGAGGTGAGTTCCGTACACCCCTACCGGCTACTACATTAGTGTTAAAGGCAAAGAGTTGGGAAACATGCCTTGACTTTCTCATTTCTGTATGACAACAATGGGTGGCTTCTAGTGGTGGCCACCAGTTGGTCCTGAAATTCAGCTGTGTGTTTGTTTCTTTTTCCAGACTCTTACTGAAGCAATCCTCCCATCCACCAGTTCTCCCCTTCAGATAGCCCCTGCCAGGCAAAGACACATTTGGGAAACACATCTTGGCCCCAAAACCTGTATTTCCGTTGTCTATGAAAGGCTGTTTTGTAGTGAAGGGCAAAGTCCCTTTCACTTTATTCACAATTAGGCTCATCAAATTCAGCTCTTTTGTTTCTTTGTTGTTCCAAAACGTTTTGCATGTCTGCTCAGAATTAAGAGTCATTGAGTTCATTGTGACTTACTCTCAGATAGGTGTCTATAGGATTGTAGGCATAATCAATGTCCTGCAAGATTATTCTTTGTCTCACATTACTATCTAAGCTGGGTTCATACTATTTGTATGGCTTATTTTGGCTTTGAATGTCCCAGTAGTTCAGAAGGAGGAGTGGGAGTGTTAACACAGAAGGGCAGGAGGACATTCATCCATAAATGTGGAAGAAACATTGGCGATGGCTACGTGTCTATGGATTAATGAATGGTTGGAGGATTGCAGGGTTAGGGTGAGGCAGTTAAACTCCAGCATGCTCCCAAAGACATGGAATGTTAAGCTCTCAAAGCCTCAAAGAAAGAAAGCCAACTCCATAATAAAGAAGGATAGGAGTACCCCTTTAGTCATGGATGGTGAGTTGTACAAAAAGGCTTCTTCATAAGGCTCAAAATTATCTTGCTTATAAAAATGACAGCTGTTGAGATAATAACAGGCATGTGTCAACTCAGAGGACAACTCTTCTAGCAATACAGTCAAGCTCATACCTGTATAAGGCAATGCAGGTCTACTCTAGGAGAACATAGTGGATCTTTGCAGGTTCCAAATACTCCATCCTCCCCATCAGAATTTGTGCCTGAAATAAATATCATGTAGGTTGTGAGTGAGAGTGGCAGTGAGGGGGAGGAAGAGGAGTGGGAGGGCAGGCAGCCTCCATCACTGTCATTGTCATCGGGGGGAAGGGAGGAAGAAGTGGATGAGGACGAGTGGCCAAACCACCCATGCCCAAGGTCTCCATGCACCCACTGAAGCACCACCCCCACTCACCTCCCCACCCCCCGGACCTTCCCTCAAAGACTCAGGAACTTAGCAAGATGCCCTCACCAACCCCTGGCCCATCCGTCAAGCACCTGCCATTTTGCCACCTTTTATTTTCCTTTCAAAAAAGGGAGCTTAAAACATGTGCACATTTAAATATGCACAGTTTCTTTTTGCTCCCTTATTTTCAGGAGGAGGAGGAGGAGGAGGAGAAGGAGAAGGAGAAGGAGAAGGAGGAGGAGAAGAAGAAGAAGAAGAAGAAGAAGAAGAAGAAGAAGAAGAAGAAGAAGAAGAGGAGGAGGAGGAGGAGGAGGAGGAGGCAAAATGGCAGGCGCTAGCTGGAAGGGGCCGAGGTGAGTGTGGGGAGCATCCAGGAGGGTGCCTGCAACTGGGCACCTCCTCCTCTCGCTCCTGCCTCATTGGCTGTCAAAGGCAGGCGCTCGGGCAGCAGCAGCAGCAGCAGGAGGCACAGGGCACACAAGCTGATACCCGTCTCTTCCTCTCGAGCAGGAGACGGCCAGGGGAAGGGGTGCCCACATCTCCTCTTGCTACTGCCTGGGCAGCTGTCAAGGACAGCCATCCAGGCAGCCAAGTCCAAGCTGTTCCTGGCCACTTGCTGAGCTCCCGGGCACTCACTGGCCGGGCCCATCAGTGCCCTGGAGTTTGGTGAGCGGAGACCAGAGGGTCGGGCGTGAGGGATTTTGCCGGCCTCTCGGACTAAGTCGGGCTCTCGCAACTTCCCTAGCTGCCACGGTCATTGTTATCATGCGAGGGTTGGGTGGGCATGGCTGGGGGTGGGGATAGAAGAAAGGGCAGCAGCACAAGGTGTTGTGCCCACCCTGTTTTCTTTATTGGTTTTACATTGGAGAATGGAAGTTGAATCAGCTTCTATGTGTTGTCTTTGTAAACCAGACGGTATGCAACAAGGCTGTAACTGAAGCTAAACTGTGGAGTTTTATCTTCCCCGGTGAAAAGAATTCAGAGTCTCTGGATTTGAAACACCAATTCAAATACTCCGATGCCTTAGGGTCATTTCTCCTTTGGATGTGTACTTTGACACCTGATGATTTCATGCTTGAATTTTGCTACAGACCACACAGCTGTTCAAACAAACATTTACACCTTAAGGCCTATAGGACACATGAGGATTGCCTGTAAACAAAGGCATATTCTCTAAGCATGAGTGAATTGGGAGTCCCAGAGCAAACACCCATGTATGCGAAGCATTTTCCTGCTTCATTTCACAGCACAGGTGCGGGTTTGTCACGTGGTCTCTCGGGTCCCTTAATTCTAGTGAATGCATAGAAAAAAAAATGAAGCAACATCTCCCCTAGAGGCAATATAAATTAAGATGGTAATGACAGCTGGATGAGTTTCGTATTCATCAATTTAAAGTATTAACAGTCTTTATTTGAAACACCAATTCAAATTCATCATTGCATATTATTTTTTTTTCTGAATTTCTAGTTTGGATGTGCAGTTTGATCTCTGGTCATTTCAGGCTTGGTATAATCTGAGAATATTACATTAGGTATAAAAAGTCTAAGCATCTGACTGGTCCATAGCAGATTTTCATAAGATATAAACTCAAAAGGCATCCATTCCAACATCAAATGCTTCTCCTATGTGGCTCTTTTAGAAAGTGGAAGGTGATGCTTCCCAGCTCCACCATAACATGACTCTCTTTTAAATAAACACCAGGCGGAGAGATAGCAGCATGGACTGTGTTGATGAGGGTTTAGGAGTGCACGAAAGCCACTTACCTGGTCTCGAAGCTTTTCGCGGTGGGGGGGAGGCGCTTCGCTGCTCTCCCCCTGAAGTTCAGGCCGGAGGGGGAGGCTTTCCGCCTCGCCCGGCTGAAATTCAGGCTGGGGGGGAGGCGCCTCGCTTCGCCCAGCCACAAAATAGAAAGTTAAAAAAAAAAAAACGCCCCCGTGATAGGCTACGTGACGATTAATGTAGCCTATCACGGCTAGATCTGCAAAGTCAGCCATGATAGGCTACGTAAATCGTCACGTAGCCTATCACGGGTGACTTTAAAAAAAAAAAAACGCGTACGCAAATGGCGGCCCCCATAGGGAGCCACCATTCGCGTTCCTTATTTGGTTGCTGTAGTCTACGTAAATCTTTACGTAGACTACGGCGAAAATAAGGGCAACGCAAATAGCGTTTCCAAATAAGGAACACAAATGGTGGCACCCCATGGGGTGCCGCCATTTGCGTACACGCTTTTTTTTTTTTCGAAGTCAGCTGTGATAGGCTACGTAACGATTAACATAGCCTATCACGGCTGACTTTGGAGATCGTTACATAGCCTATCACGGGTTGTTTTTTTTTTACTTCAGCTGTAATGGCGGCGGCGGCAGCTGGTCGAAAGACCGGCTGCCGCCCCTGCCCCCGCCGAAAGCCTTCCGAACCGCCGCCGGAACCCGCCGCTGGGAGGGACATTCGGCCACGGTAAGTCCCATCCCGGGGGGTGGCGGGGGGGTGTCAGGGGGGTGGCGGAGAATTTCACCGCCGATTTTGGGGGGCTGAATGCATTGGCGCTTGGCCCCCCGAAGATTCGGGGAGAAATTCTCCGCCATCCCTACATTGGAGTCCGTGGCGGAATTCTCCGCCATCCCTAATCTTTCGGAGGGGCGGGAGTGAAAATATAATACTCAAGCAAACCTTGATACGTCTTCTGTTTTTCTAAATATGAAAAAAGTGTTCTGTTCATAGGATAAATATGCAACAAAGTATTTTTGGTTTTAGTGATGTAATGTAAGTCCTCAGCCCCCTCATTCTTACCTGAGCAGTAAGTGAGAGGTGAGAGAGAAAACATCTCCCAGGTCATGATGTGGTTTCTAAAGGAGTTGGACTTTCTGAGGCAAAAGTGAATCTAACTGGGTGGGTTTCTCTTCTACTTTCTTAATCATCCCATCTGTTCACAGGGAAACTCATGAGTGGAGTTATGTGGGAACAGAGATGCTCCTATAATTGTTTCAGCCTTCTTTCTGCAGCCTCAACATAAGGGCAGCAGATGCAGATCACAACGTCCCCAATTTCTAGTCCTGCTCACTTCCATCAAATGTGTGTGAAGAGAGATGTTACATACCAAGAGTGATTGACGCAGTCAAAAGGAACAGAAATTCTGGAATATGTGTACATTTTCCAGAATGTGTTTTTCATGTCCCTTCAACCCCTTCACTGAAACACCACCAAGCACAGTCTTTCATGATTCTAGAGTTGCTGTTTTAGGGAGGTGAAGAAGTGAAGGGTTTTGTCCCAGTTTCCCATCAGAATTTCCCACTGTGGAAAGTGTTGCTATACCACATAAGACAATAATAATCAGCCTCATCTTCAACCTGGATGTTGGCGATGGTTAAATAGCCCATGTTCCCAGAGCGGGACGCAGTGAATCTGTCTGGGATCCCTGGTCCCCTTGAGCTGCAATGAACAGAGAACTAATTTGCATGAAGCGTATATCTGTGCCTGTGTGCATGTGTGTTTCTTTTTTTCCTTTTTAAAATAAAGGGAAGCTTCTTTAATTTCTCCAGGATGAAAAGAATTTTCCCAATTTACACACCAACTGTGCTCATTTTTTTACAACTTTGTATTTGTCTCCCATTGATTAAAGCATATTTGTGCGCATTTTTCAAAAATACACTTCTTTCATGCACGTTTTTCACATGCTGACATGGTGAACCACAAATCATGTTGCAAGCTTGGAAATGGACAGAACTTTGATTTCAGATTGTGTCTGACGCTGTATTTGGACTGGAAGCTGCGAACTGGGTAAATCCTGATCAAAACTGAACTGAAATTAGTTTCTCATACATCCCTAGCAAATATGAGTCCTGGACGCACAAAACATACTTCCATCGTACAAGAAGGCTTTGTACTGATGGGTGAACATCCCTTGACTACAGTCAGAATTCGACTCAGCAAATGGAGGGTATTTTTTCTCCAAAATGCTTTACATTCTTAAATTGAATCAATCAAGAGCTCTGGAAATAATCAGCTTCACGTCAGCTCATAATCTGGGTACCTCCGTCCCTGACACCAGATACTGTGTTCACACATTCTGTCCGCAATCGTATTTGTATTGATTATTTTGATTGTTCTTTATACATCCATAGCAGCTCCATTTTGTTTTCAGTTCCACACTGTAGTGCAGGTGCAGGACACCTGGTTCATATTAGGGCCCAAACGTGGCACGTTGGCAGGCTTTTAAGATCTGTCTTGGAGCCCCTGTGGCTACTCGTTAATAAACATGGAAAAAGAAAAAAGAAAAATGTAGCTGCTAGACACACATTTGAAGTAATGCCTGTTTTTGGCCCTGAGCCTGAGAGAATAGGAGAAACTGCTGAACTCTGCTGACCGTGATCCCACTTCACTTCACCCCACAGGCGCATGTGGTCTCTGAGGCCATCAAGTCGTGACAAGCGCGGAGGGGAACGGGCCAACATCACCCCCTTGAGGGCAAAGCCATCACAGCAAGCATCACATCAGTTACGTGCAAGTAAAGCTAAATTGAGAGTGTCGTCTGCATTCGGCCCAGATGTCCATTCCCTCTTTGAAGTGAGAATGAAGGTGCGGTGAGCAGCTCCAGCCGCTGTGGGCCCTGGTCTTCCCGTGCTTGTTGAGGTGTTCATACCACCACTTTCTGTGTGCTTAGTTGGGCCACCCTTGGGCTCGCGGCCTGTGGACTTTGGCCCCGAAGGTCAGGCCTGGCTGCAGCCCTGCACACACATCCTGTGTACATTTGGAAAAATAGGCATGGAAATATGGACGGATTTCCATGCGAAAGGAAAAACAAGCAAAGCTCGCCATCTGATAAGGACTCGAGTCAGTGTGAGTTTCAAGATAGAATTCAGAGACATTCAGCCAGCTCAGAGTTTGCTGATTCGCACATCCCTACATGGGATACATTACCTGCTGACCTATAATCATGCTAAATTCAAACATCTCATACCATAATATGCCTAGACAGGGGCTAACCTGTCACAGTTGTAAAAAGAAATAAACTGAAAAAACACCCGCAATCTGATATGGACATGAGGTGTAATGAGCGTTGAGGAGGAATTCAAACTGTGTCGAGTTCGGGTTTGGCTGCTTCACACAGCCCTAATGCAGACTGATTTTTGGATGGCTCATGGGCGCGTGGCTAGGGATGTACGAATCCCTTACCTGGCTCCACGCAGGGGCATCCACGGTGGGGGGGAGGCGCTCTGTCCCTCCCCCTGGAATCCTCCCTGGCCTGCTCCGCTCCATGGCAGCTCTGTGGAGCCACCGGCCAGGGCCGTCCACAGCCAGAGTTCCAGCTGCGGCCGGGCTGCTGGGGCCGCAAATGGCAGCCATCATAATGGCTGCCATTTGCGTCCCTGCTCTTTGCCATGATAGGCTACGTAAGTATTTACGTAGCCTATCATGGTAAAGGCAGCCAGGCAAATGGTGTAGCGGCTGCCATTTGCATCCCTGCTCTTTGCTGTGATAAGCTTTGTAAGTATTTATCTAGCCTATCACTGCTGCTTGGACACAAATGGTGGCTGGAGCAGGCCAGCCGCAGCAAGGCTGGGATACCAGTCGCCGCTGCTGGAGCCGCCACCGCTGGAGCTGCCCCAGGTAAGTTCCATTGCAGGGGGATTTCGCGGGGTGGCGGTGGGCAGGAGGCCATTCTGCTATGGATTCTGGGGGGCTGGATTCTAATGAATCCGGCCTCACTGGAATCCGTGACAGAATTCTCTGACATCCCTACCTTGTCTACGAATGGCCTTGTCTACGAATACGAATCCCTTACCTGACTCCACACAGGGGCATCCATGGTGGAGGGGAGGTGCTCTGTCCCTCCCCCTGAAATCCTCCCTGGCTGGCTGTGCTCCACGGCAGCTCTGTGGAGCCGCCGGCCAGGGCCGTCCACAGCCGGAGTTCCAGCTGCGGCCAGGCTGCTGCGGCCGCAAATGGCGGCCATCGTAGCGGCTGCCATTTGTGTCCCTGCTCTTTGCCGTGATAGACTCCGTAAGTATTTATGTAGCCTATCATGGTAAAGGCAGCCACACAAATGGTGTAGCGGCCGCCATTTGCGTCCCTGCTCTTTGCCGTGATAGGCTATGTAAGTATTTATGTAGCCTATCACGGTAAAGGCAGCCACGCAAATGGTGTAGCGGCTGCCATTTGCGTCCCTGCTCTTTGTCATGATAGACTACATAAGTATTTACGTAGCCTATCACGGTAAAGGCAGACACACAAATGGTGTAGCGGCCGCCATTTGCGTCCCTGCTCTTTGCCGTGATAGGCTACGTAAGTATTTACATAGCCTATCACGGTAAAGGCAGCCACACAAATGGTGTAGCGGTGGCCATTTGCATCCCTGCTCTTTACCATGATAGGTTACGTAAGTATGCTGCTGATGGTGCAGGACAGTTTTGCCGTTTGTCCCGGGGACACAGACTGGGAGGCCGGCTGAGTCAGTGTTGGCTGTGAAGTAATACCTTTGCGCAGAGGGGAGAAACCGGGGAAGAAGAAAAAATGCTTAACCCTGATGGATGTTATGTGATCCCAAATATGAGAAAAAGCACCATGTCTCTATTTTCACTACACAATGCAAATGTCTTCACCCTCCACATACTGACCTGAGCAGTAAGTTAGTAGTGCAATTGAGAAAAGTGTCCAGGCCATGTTGGGCTCTCTACAGGAGTTCCACTTTCTGAAGTGAAAGGGCAACTGGCTGGAAAGATGATCACTCTTCTTGCTTAAATTCCCCAGGAATGGAAGAAGGACTCACCATGTAAATTCGTCCTTGTCCCTTGCCACTCCTTGAACTGGCACTTTGCAGAAATGTGACTGTAGCGAACCCAATGAACAGAGAACTAATTTGCATGAAGCGTATATCTGTGCCTGTGTGCATGTGTTTTTCTTGTTCCTTTTTCAAGTAAAGGGGAGCTTCTTTAATTTCTTCAGTATAAAAATAATTGCAGCTGAAGCATCACTCACAGTGGCAAAGACAAGCAAGGAAAGGGAGGTAGAAGTGCATGCTTTATTAGCCAGATGATATGAATATGGGTGCTAAGAAAATTTGGAGGAGAGAATTGGTGAGCAGGCAGGGAATTCTAATTATCCCCACCACATCAACTCATCCAAAAATATTTTCTAACCAGCTGGATTGTTTTGTAGGGGCAAGTTACTAGGGCTGTCAGAGAATTCCACCACGGAATGAAATGGGATCGAATTCCCTTCAGTCTGTGCCACGGAATCTTCTGCGGAACGGCACCACAAAGTCCTGCGGAGCCAGCAGTCATGCGACGCTTTTTTGGTCATCCGCACAGAGTCGCGAAATTTACGTAAATAAAAAGGCAAGGTAGTATATTCTGATAATAAATACGAAAGTTTTTTTAAAAAAAAACATGGATTGTGCTCACCGCCTTGTTTGTGGGTGTTCTTTTTCAATTGAAATCCTCCCTCTCCTCTCCGTTTACTTTCAGCTTCCCAAAACAAGGCTGCCCTAGGTGCGCCTGAGCAATGCACTCTTTGTTTAAAGCAACGCTGTTTGAAAGAAAGAAAGAAAGAAAGAAAGAAAGAAAGAAAGAAAGAAAGAATCTTTTAAAATGACCATGCTGGTCTGGAGCCCTGCACGAGTATTATTCCCCCTGCTAGGCTTTCTATTTCCATATCCAGCCTTGTTGGTGACATGGTGAGGCTAAAATGGAGAGGAGAACCAACTCTGTGCATGTCTACTCAGAAATAAGTCTTATTGCGTTCAATGCGACTTAGTCCTACACATGTCAGCACCCCACTTGCCCCCAGCTCAGCTTTGTATTTCCACATCCAGCTCATTAGCAAACCTGTTAGTTATCTCACTGGGTGACTTTGGGCTGGACTCTCAACACTACACCACACTTCTGTTATGAAACTCTTGAAGAAAAAGAGACAGTATAATGGAAAGTTCTTTCTGAAGCAGTCACACTTGTACAAATGCAGCTAGGGATGTCAGAGAATTTCGCCACGAATCTTGGGGAGGCTGAATGCCAGTGCATTCGGCCCCCCGAAATCGGTGGTGAAACAGTCTGCCCCCCCGCGCCCCACCGGGACGGGACGAGGTGAGGGGAAGGTGCTCTGCCCCTCCCCCTGAAATTTTGGCTGGGGAGGGAGGCACTCCGTCCCTCCCCCCCCCGAATCCTGGCCGGCCGGGTACACAAATGGAGGCAGCTGTAGCCGCCGCCGTTTGCGTCCCTGCAGTCAGCCGTGATAGGCTACATAAATGTTGACGTAGCCTATCATGGCTGAGTAAAAACAAAAACAAAACCGCGCGTACGGAAATGGCGGCGCCCATGGGCGCCACCATTGGCATTCCTTAGTTTGGCACGTCTAGTCTACGTAAACATTTACGTAGACTACGGCGAAAATAAGGGGAACGCAAATAGCATAGCATCTACGTATTTGTGTATGCACGGGTTTTTTTTTTTTACTCAGCCGTGATAGGCTATGTAACAATTTACGTAGCCTATCACGGTATTTTTTAAAAATCTAGCCGTGATAGGCTACGTAAATCTTTACGTAGCCTATCACTTTTTTTTTTTTTTTTTTAGTGGAAATGGTGGCGGCGGCAGCCAGTCGGAAGACTGGCCGCCGCCGCCTTTGCACCACCGCCGCACCACCGCCGCCAGGAGGATTCGCCCAAGGTAAGTCCCGTCCTGGGGGTGGGCGCAGGGGGGGGCAGACTGTTTCACCACCGATTTCGGGGGGCCGAATGCATTGGCATTCGACCTCCCGGAGATTTGTGGAGAAATTCTCCGCCATCCCTACAATTCACACATCCCTAGTGCTGTGCCAAAAATTTCCCCCACATTTTTCTGACCATTCTCATTCAATAGAAAATAAATGGCTTTCAAAAAGAAATTCACATGAGGAGAAATTTCGGAGAAATTCAGTTGTGTTGATTTTGGAGATCCTGTGCTCACCGTAATTGTGAGGTGGCTGAGGAGTGTGCATGAGTGTCCCGTCTGTCACTGTACAGTCATCTCTATGGCAGCCTACCCTGCTCGGTGTCCCGCACTTCCACTAAAGCCATCATGAGGAGGACCTCAGGAGGCAATTCCTCCCACAGGGCTTGTTCAGTTCAGGAAATTCAGGTGGCCTCGGAGGCAGCAGAGTGATGGAAAGATGTGCAGGAGGGAGAGAAAACACGCCCTGCCCCCTCAGGCACCTCGCAGAGATTAGGAGAGCTCAAAAATACCACTAAAAGACATTCAAAATTCTGCCTCAGAAGAGCAGAAGCCTCAACAGAGTGCATGCTGCTGCCACTTACAGGAGCAGTGCAGTAAACCAAAAACCCTGAGGAAAAAAACCAAAGAAGCTGAGCTACATCCCCCAGCAATAGTGAGCCCTATCTGTGAGAAACTGTTGGCAAATTCCTCCTCCCCTGTGAGAAATTTGGTGAAATTTTCCCCCGATTGCTCTGCCCACATATAGGCTGGAGAATTTTGAGAGGCTATTTGTGCGCAGCTCTAATCTCTCTGCTGACCGTGATCCTGCTTCTCTTCACACCACAGGTGCCTGTGGTCTCTGAGGTCATCAAGTTGTGACAAGTAGGGATGGCAGAGAATTCCGTCATGGATCTCGGTGAGGCCGAATGCCAGTGCATTTGGCCCCCCGAACTCCGTGGCGGAACAGCCTGCCACCCCCCCGCTTCCCCGCGGATCCCCCCCCGGGATGAGATTTACCTGGAGCGGATCTTCCACCACCGCCATTTCCAGTAAAAAAAAAAAAAAGCCCCCCAAAACGTGATAGGCTACGTAAAGATTTACGTAGCCTATCACAGCTAGATTTTTAAAAAATACCGTGATAGGCTATGTAAATGTTTACATAGCCTATCATGGCTGAGTAAAAAAAAGAACTTGCACGTACGCAAGTGGGCGCCGCCATTTGTGTACGCACCGTTTTGTTTGTTGTTTTTTTTACTCAGCCATGATAGGCTACATATACATTTACATAGCCTATCACAGCTGATTGCAGGGACGCAGAGGGCGGCGGCAACGTTCTGTTCCCGGCCAGCCAGGATTCGTGGCAAGAGGGACGGGGCGTCTCCTCCCCGGCCAGAATTTGGGGGGGAGGGACGGGGCACCTCCCCCCCACCGCGAATCAAATTTCGGGCAAGGTAAGTGACTTTCGTACATCCCTACTTTTGAAAAATGTACACAAATACACTTCAGCCAAAGGGAGAAGAATGTGTATGCTACAAAGATGCAAACAACTGATGTGTACATTTGGAAAAGTGGACATGGAAATATGGATGGATTTTCATGCAAAAGGAAAAACAAGCAAAGCTCGCCATTTGATAAGGATTCGAGTCAGTCTGAGGTCCAAGGTGGAATTCAGAGACATTCACCGAGCCCAGGTTTTGCTGATTTGCACATCCCTACATGGGATACATTACCTGCTGACTTATAATCATGCTACATTCAAAAATCTCATACCACAATATGCCTAGACAAGGGCTAACCCGTCAATACTGTAAAAACCAACCAACTGAAAAAACACCTGCAATCTGATATGGACATGAGTTTTAACGAGCACTGAGGAAGAATTCAAGGAACTGTGACAATCAGGTTTGGCTGATTCACACAGCCCTAATGCAGATTGCTTTTGGGATGGCTCATGGGCACGTGGACTTGTCTTAGAGAGGAGACCAGAACAAGATGGCTGTTCCAGTCCTTCCAGCTCTACGATTCCACCAGCTTCAGACTCAGACCAAAGGAAGCTCTGCAGTGACTCTTTCATAGATCCTCTAGGGAGGAAGAGTGGAGGTTTTGGTCTCAGTTCTCCATTAGAATTTAGCACCGTGCAACACATTGCCACTGCTGTACCACATAGCACAGTAATAATTAGCCTCATCTTCAGCCTGGATGTTGGTGATGGTTAAATAGCCCATGTTCCCAGAGCGGGATGCAGTGAATCGATCCGGGATCCCTTCTCCCCTGTTGGCACCATCACGGTGCACATAGCGAGGGGCTTGTGCAGATCTCTGTTGATACCAGGCAATGTAGTTTGGGTTGCTGCTGATGGTGCAGGAGAGTTTCACCGTTTGTCCCGGGGATACAGACTGGGAGGCCGGCTGAGTCAGTGTTGGCTGTGAAGAGATACCTTTGCAAAGAGGGGAGAAATGCGGGAAGAAGAAAAGAAGCTTAACCCTGATGGATGTGCTGTGATCCCAAATATGAGAAAAAGCACCACGTTTCTATTTTCACTACACAATGCAAATGTCTTCACCCTCCACATACTGACCTGAGCAGTAAGTTAGAAGTGCAATTAAGAAAAGTGTCCAGGCCATGGTGGGCTCTCTACAGGAGTTCCACTTTCTGAAGTGAAAGGGCAACTGGCTGGAAAGACCTTTACCATTCTTGCTTAAATTTCCCAAGAACAGAAGAAGGAAATGTATTCATGCAAATTTATTCATGTCCCATGCCACCGCTTGAAATGGCACTTTGCTGAAATGTGACTTTCTAGCGAAGCCAATGAACAGAGTACTAATTTGCATGAAGAGTATATCTGTGCCTGTGTGCATGTGTCTTTCTTTCCTTCTTTTTCTTTTTTTAAAGTAAAGGGGAGCTTCTTTAATTTCTCCAGGATGAAAACAATTGCAGAAGAATCATCATTCACAGTGGTGAAGTCAGGGACGTGAGGGTAGAAGTGCGTGTTTAATCAGCAAAAAATGTGTTTGCCAGATAACATGAATATGTGTGCAAAGAGGATATGGAGGGGAGAATTGGTGTGTGGGAAAGGAATTCTTATTACCCACTGGGTCTTCCTCATAGAACCCCCACAAAATACCCCCACAGAGAGCTTCGGCTATTGGGCGGTATAGAAATGAAATAAATAAATAAGTAAATAAATAAATGTGTTGTTCAGTTGTTAAGTCGTGTCCAACTCATCATGACCCCATGGACCATAGCACACCAGGCCTTCCTGTCCTGTTCCAGGGGGGTTTTCTTGGCAAGAATACTGGAGTGGGTTGTCATTTCCTTCTCCAGTGGGCCACATTTTGTCAGAACTCTCCACCACTTGGGTGGCCCTGCACAGCATAGCTTATGGCTTCATTGAGTTACGCAAGCCTAGGGGTGTCAGAGAATTTCTCACCGAAACTTCGGGGGGCCGAGTGCCAACGTATTTGGCCCCCCGAAGTAGTTTCGGGGAGAAATTCTCCTCCCCCCCGCCCCCCCCCCCGGGATGGGACTTACCGTAGCCAAATGTCCCTCCCGGTGGCGGGCCCCGGCGGTGGTTCGGTGGGCTTTCGGCGGGGGCGGGGGTGGCAGCCGGTCTTTCGACCGGCTGCCGCCGCCGCCATTACAACTGAAGTAACAAACAAACAAACCCCGTGATAGGCTACGTAACAATTAACGTAGCCTATCACGGCTAGATCTCCAAAGTCAGCCGTGATAGGCTATGTAACGATTAACGTAGCCTATCACGGCTGACTTTGGAGATCTAGCCATGATAGGCTACGTAAATCATCACGTAGCCTATCACGGGGTCTTTTTTGTTTGTTTGTTTGTTTCACGGCTGGGGAGACGGGGAGCTTCTCCCCGGCCTGAATTTCGGCCGGGCGAGGCGGGGCGCCTCCCCCCCCTCGCCTGAACTTCGGGGGGAGAAGCAAAGCGCCTCCCCCCCACCGCGAAGCCAAGCTGCGAAAAGGTAAGTGACTTTCGTACATCCCTACTCACCACCTTGTTTGTGGGTGTTCTTTTTCAATTGAAATCCTCCCTCTCCTCTCCGTTTACTTTCAGCCAAAGCACTTCCTCCTCCTTGAGGCTTCCCAAAACAAGTCTGCCCTAGGTGCGCCTGAGCAATGCACTCTTTGTTTAAAGCAACACAGTTAGAAAGAAAGAAAGAAAGAAAGAAAGAAAGAAAGAAAGGAAGAAAGAAAGAAGGAATCTTTTAAAATGACCATGCTGGTCTGGAGCCCTGCACGAGTATTATTCCCCCTGCTAGGCTTTCTATTTCCATATCCAGCCTTGTTGGTGACATGGTGAGGCTAAAATGGAGAGGAGAACCAACTCTGTGCATGTCTACTCAGAAATAAGTCTTATTGCGTTCAATGCGACTTACTCCTACACATGTCAGCACCCCACTTGCCCCCAGCTCAGCTTTGTATTTCCACATCCAGCTCATTAGCAAACCTGTTAGTTATCTCACTGGGTGACTTTGGGCTGGACTCTCACCACTACACCACACTTCTGTTATGAAACACTTGAAGAAAAAGGGACAGTATAATGGAAAGTTCTTTCTGAAGCAGTCACACTTCACTTATACAACTGCAGCATGAAGGGAAAGATCAGCAACCTTCTCTTTGTTTGAATAAAAAGCACACTCTGCACATGCTCAGGGAGTGGACAAAATGAGGAATAAACATACCAGGGAATATGAAGAACTATATTCTTCCATTATGTGTGTGTGTGTGTGTGTGTGTGTGGGGCATCTCCCTCAACCCAGCTGTTCCCTGGAAAAATAAAACCCATTCACCCAAGGTTCTTCTGAGATAACCAACTGGAGGTCTGATAATGAACTGGATGTGGAAACACAAAGCTGAGCAGAGAGGAGAACCAGCTCTGTGCATGTCTACTCAGAAGTAAGTCTTACTGAGTTCAATGCAACTTACTCCTACACATGTCAGCACCCCACTTGCCCCCAGCTCAGCTTTGTATTTCCACATCCAGCTCATTAGCAAAACTCCTGTTAGTCATCTCAGAAGACCCTTGGGTGAATGGTTTCCCCCCCCCCCAGGGAACAGCTGGATTGAGGGAGATTCCCCCCCCACACACACACACATAATGGAAGAATATAGTTCTTCATATTCCCTGGTATCTTTATTCCTCATTTTGTCCACTCCTTGAGCATGTGCAGAGTGTGCTTTTTATTCAAACAAAGAGAAGGTTGCTGATATTTCCCTTCATGCTGCATTTAGGGATGTACGAAAGTCACTCACCTTTTGACGAAATGTGATTCGAGGTGGGGGGGCTCTGTCCCTCCCCCTGAAATTCTCACCAGGGGGGGAGGTGCTCCATCGCTCCCCCCTGAAATTCTGGCCAGGGAGGAGGCGCTCCGTCCCTCCCCCCCCGAATCCTGGCCGGCTTGGTGCACAAATGACCGCGGCCGTAGCTACATATGATAGGCTACATAAATGTTTATGTATCCTATCATGGCTGAGTTAAAAAAAAACCACAAAAAAACGCGTGTACGCAAATAGCGGCGCCCATGGGCGCCGCCATTTGCGTTCCTTATTTTGGCACATCTAGTCTACATAAACATTTACGTAGACTACAGCGAAAATAAGGGGAACGCAAATAGTGTAGCGTCTACTACAAATAGCGTAGCTGCCATTTGCATACGTGCGTTTTTTTGTTTTTTGTTTTACTCAGCCGTGATAGGCTACATAAACATTTACGTAGCCCATCACGGTATTTTTAAAAAATCTAGCCATGATAGGCTACGTAAATCTTTACGTAGCCTATCACTTTTTTTGTTTTTTGTTTTTTTTATTGGAAATGGCGGCGGCAGCTGGTCAGAAGACCGGCCGCTGCAGCTGCCACCGCCGCACTGCCGCTGCACCACCGCCGGAGGCGCCACCGCCAGGAGGATTCGCCCAAGGTAAGTCCCGTCCCGGGGGTGGGCGGGGGGGGCAGACCGTTTCGCCACTGATTTCGGGGGGCCGAATGCACTGGCATTCGGCCTCCCCGGGATTCGTGGCGAAATTCTCTGACATCCCTAGCTGCATTTGTACAGGTGTGACTGCTTCAGAAAGAACTTTCCATTATACTGTCTCTTTTTCTTCAAGAGTTTGATAACAGAAGTGTGGTGTAGTGTTGAGAGTCCATCCCAAAGTCACCCAGTGAGATAACTAACAGGTTTGCTAATGAGCTGGATGTGGAAATACAAAGCTGAGCTGGGGGCAAGTGGGGTGCTGACATGTGTAGGACTAAGTCGCATTGAACTCAGTAAGACTTACTTCTGAGTAGACATGCACAAAGTTGGTTCTCCTCTCCATTTCAGCCTCACAACCAACAATGCTGGATGTGGAAATAGAAAGTCTAGCGGGGGAATAATACGCGTGCAGGTTTCCAGACCGGAATGGTCATTTTAAACGTTTTTTTCTTTCTTTCTTTTAAACAGCATTGCTGTAAACCAAGAGTGCATCGCTCAGGCACACCTAGGGCAGCCTTGTTTTGGAAGCCCCAAGGAGTAGGAAGTGTTTTGGCTGAAAGTAATTACTGCACATCTCAGGGCAGGGGAAAAAATACATAAATATCTATGAAAAATAGCCTTTCTTACGGAAGTTATGCAGACTCATGGAGATGGCTGGGCACCGGAATTGCTGCTGTCGGTATGGATTTATCTTCGTAATTCTTGGAGCAGAAAAAAAAGAGGAGAATTCCGGGGGCTTGCAAACAACTAGGGATGGGGGAGAATTTCTCCTTGAAACTTCGGGGGGCTGAGCGCCAACGCATTCGGTCCTCTGAAGGTTGTTCAGGGAGAAATTCTCCCCCCCGCCCCCTCCCCGGATGGGACTTACCTTTTATGAATGTCGCTCCCGGCGGCGGGTCCCGGCGGTGGTTCGGCAGATCTTCGTCAAGGGCGGGGGCGGCAGCCGGTCTTTTGACCGGCTACCGCTGCCGCCATTACAAGAAAAGTAAAAAAAAACCAAACGCCCCTGTGATAGGCTATGTAACGATTAACGTAGCCTATCATGGCTAGATTTGCAAAGTCAGCCATGATAGGCTACGTAAATCGTCATGTAGCCTATCACAGGTGACTTTGAAAAAAAAAAAAAGTGCGTACTCAAATGGCGGCGGCCCATGGGCGCTGCCATTTGCGTTCCTTATTTTGGCACATCTAGTCTACATAAAGATTTACGTAGACTACGGTGAAAATAAGGGAATGCTATTTGCGTTGCCCTTATTTTCGCCGTAGTCTACGTAAATCTTTTCGTAGAGTGCAGGGACCAAATAAGGAACGCGAATGGCGGACCCCTATGGGGTCCGCCATTAGCGTATGCACTTCTTTTTCTTTTTTTTTAAAGTCACCCGTGATAGGCTACGTGACGATTAACGTAGCCTATCACGGCTGACTTTGCAGATCTAGCCGTGATAGGCTACGTAAATCGTTATGTAGCCTATCACGGGGCGTTTTTTGTTTTTTTTTACTTTTATGTTGAAGTTCGTGGCCGGGGAGACGGGGCGCTTCTCCCCGGCCTGAATTTCGGCCAGGCGAGGCAGGAAGACACCCCCCCTCACATGAACTTCGGGGGGAGAAGCGAAGCGCCTCCCCCCCACCACGAAAAAAGCTGCGGGACAAGGTAAGTCCCTTTCGTACATCCCTACAAACAACAGTATGGAGCATTGGCTGCAAACTGCGGAAGTCAAGCGGCACCAAAGGTACACAATTTGCACACCCCTAGTGCTGTTCTGAAAATTTCTCCCGCATTTTTCTGACCATTCTCATTCAATAGAAAATAAATGGCTTTCAAAAAGAAATTCACATGAGGAGAAATTTCGGAGAAATTCAGTTGTGTTGATTTTGGAGATCCTGTGCTCACCGTACTTGTGAGGTGGCTGAGGAGTGTGCATGAGTGTCCCGTCTGTCACTGTACAGTCATCTCTGTGGCAGCCTACCCTGCTCGGCGTCCCGCACTTCCACTAAAGCCATCATGAGGAGGACCTCAGGAGGCAATTCCTCCCACAGGGCTTGTTCAGTTCAGGAAATTCAGGTGGCCTCGGAGGCAGCAGAGTGATGGAAAGATGTGCAGGAGGGAGAGAAAACATGCCCTGCCCCCTCAGGCACCTCGCAGAGATTAGGAGAGCTCAAAAATACCACTAAAAGACATTCAAAATTCTGCCTCAGAAGAGCAGAAGCCTCAACAGAGTGCATGCTGCTGCCACTTACAGGAGCAGTGCAGTAAACCAAAAACCCTGAGGAAAAAAACCAAAGAAGCTGAGCTACATCCCCCAGCAATAGTGAGCCCTATCTGTGAGAAACTGTTGGCAAATTCCTCCTCCCCTGTGAGAAATTTGGTGAAATTTTCCCCCGATTGCTCTGCCCACATATAGGCTGGAGAATTTTGAGAGGCTATTTGTGCGCAGCTCTAATCTCTCTGCTGACCGTGATCCTGCTTCTCTTCACACCACAGGTGCCTGTGGTCTCTGAGATCATCAAGTTGTGACAAGTAGGGATGGCAGAGAATTCCGCCACGGATCTTGGTGAGGCCGAATGCCAGTGAATTTGGCCCCTCGAACTCCGTGGCGGAACTGCCTGCCCCCCCGCCCCCCCACGGATCCCCCCAGGATTAGACTTACCTGGGGCGGATCTTCCGGGTGGCGGCGGCTCCAGCAGCTGCTTCAGAGGCAGCGCGGTGGTGGCTGGTTTTCCGACCGGCTGCCGCCGCCGCCATTTGTAATCTTGTCTTGTAAAAAAACAAACAAAAAAACCCCCGACGTGATAAGCTACATAAAGGTTTACGTAGTCTATCATGGCTGGGTTTTTAAAAAAAGAAAGAAAACCGCGTACGCAAATGGCGGCGGCTACGGCCGCCGCCATTTGCGTTCCTTATTTTTGGCTGTCTTAGTCTACGTAAATATTTATGTAGACTATGACGGCGAAAATAAAGGGGAACGCAAATGGCGTAGAGGGCACTATTTTCATCCCTCTTTGATTTGCCATTTTAGCCTACGTAAAGATTTACATAGGCTAAAACGGAGACTCAAAAAGGGACGCAAATAGCGCCCGCTATGCTATTTGCGTTCCCCTTTATTTTCGCCGTCATAGTCTATGTAAATATTTACGTAGATTAAGAGGGCCAAAAATAAGGAATGCAAATTTGTGTACACAATTTTTGTTTTTTTCCCAGAGCCCTCCATGGCCAGAAATCCAGCTGCAGATGGCTCTGGCCTGGGCTGGGCCTGGCCGGCTGCTCCATGGAGCTGCCGTGGAGCACAGCTGGCCATGGAGGACTCCGAGGGGGAGGAACGGAGTGCCTCCCCCCCCGTCGAGGATTCCGGGGGGAGGGACAGAATGCCTCTCCCCACACCATCAACATAATCCGCGGAAAGGTAAGTGACTTTCGTATATCCCTAGTGAGAAGTGCAGAGGGGAACGGCCAACATCACCCCCTTGAGGGCAAAGCCATCATAGCAAGCATCACATTAGTTACGTGCAAGTAAAGCTAAATTGAGAGTGTCACCTGTATGAGGCCCAGATGTCCATTCCTGCCTGACCCAAGAATGCATGCAGTCTGCACAATGCCTAAATGTGTTCCATAGCCTGCAGTCTATGCTGTGCAATATGTGTGTGCAGTGCGTAGCACTTGAGCTGTGTATCATGCTCGACTCATTTGAATTAATGTGCTTCCTCTCCAGCAGGCAGGACTCCACTGTTCAGGAATGCACAGAATGCAATATACTCTTGCCCACACCAGCACCGGGATCCAGTACAAGGACAGAAATGTATAAGGGCACTTCTTCTCTGAGCGTGGGAATTGGAGGTACCAGCAAACATCCCCACACATGACGAACATTCCTGTGCTTCTCTTCACACCACAGGGGCAGGGTGTGCAGGTGGTCTCTGAGCTCATCTGTTTCTGCAAAGTGTGGAGAGATGGACCAGCATCTCCTCCTAAAGGATGGAGGCAGGACAGCAAGCATCTCATCAGCACTGTACAAGATTTTAGCTCATGGTTTAGCTTGGAGTCTCCTATTAAACAGCAAGAAACAAAGAAAGAAACAAAACCTGTGTGTTACGACCAGGAATATTGTAGCTTCACAGAATCCTTGGAGACACTTTGCCTGGAACATGGCACATGTCTGTTCAGGATCTATGAGAAGTTTGTTTCACTTTGTTTTTGATCAGGATTTACCAATTTCTCCCCTTTTGGATGAAACACGGTATCGACGTCAATGTCCCTGCATCTTGGAGCTTGCGATGTGATTCGTGGACCTAACAGTACGCATTTGGCAGCACGCGTTCTCTTGAAAAAAGTGCATTAAAAAATCTGTACTTTTGAAAAATGCACACAAATACACTTCAACCAAAGGGAGAAGAATGTGTACAAAGATGCAAACAACTGATGTGTACATTTGGAAAAGTGGACATGGAAATTAGGGATGGCGGAGAATTTCTCCCCGAAACTTCGGGGGGCCGAGCGCCAACGTGTTCGGCCCCCCGAACAAGTTTCGGGGAGAAATCCTCCGAACCCCCCCACCCCCCGCACCCCCCCCAGAACGGGACTTACCTTCGCCGAATGTCCCTCCCGGCGGCGGTTCTGGCTGGCGGTTCGGCGGGTGTTTGAGCGGGGCGGGAGCGGCAGCTGGTCTTTGGACTGGCTGCCGCCACCACCATTGCAATAAAAGAAAGAAAAAACGCCCCCTGATAGGCTACGTGACGATTAACATAGCCTATCACAGCTAGATTTGCAAAGTCAGCCGTGATAGGCTACGTCAATTGTCATGTAGCCTATCACGGGTGACTTTAAAAAAAAAAAAAAAAGCACGTACGGATAATGGCGGCCCCCATAGGGAGCCGCCATTCCCGTTCCTTATTTGGTCCCTGTAGTCTACGTAAATCTTTACGTAGACTACGGCGAAAATAAGGGCAACGCTATTTGCATTACATTAAAGCATCCTCCCCTTACCTGAGCAGCAAGTGAGAAGGATCAGGAAAAGAATGGTGTGGGGCATGATGGGAAATCGGAGCGCTTGGCCTCCTGAGGCGATGTAGCTCTGCTTAGCTTCACATCCTCTGTTTCAGTCTTGAGCTGCGCTAACACCTGGCCCATCTTTGTATGCACATTAGGGATGGCGGAGAATTTCTCCACAAATCTCCAGGAGGCTGAATGCCAACGCATTCGGCCCCCCGAAATTGGTGGGGAAATTCTCCACCGGCCCCCCGCACCCCCCGGATGGGACTTACCTCGTGTGAATGTCCCTCTTGGCAGCGGGTCCCGGCGGCGGTTCGGCGGCGGTTCGGCGGGGGCGCGGGCGGCGGCCAGTCTTCTGACTGGCTGCTGCTGCCGCCATTGCAAAAAAAAAAGTAAAGTAAAAAAAACAAAACAAAACCTGTGATAGGCTACATAATGATTTACTTAGCCTATCACGGCTAGATTTCCAAAGTCAGCCGTGATAGGCTACGTAAATCGTCACGTAGCCTATCAGGGGGCGTTTTTTTTTTTTTACTTTTTAGTTTGCGGCCGGGCGAGGCGAGGCGCCTCCTCCCCGCTCTGAATTTCGGCCAGGCGAGGCGGGAAGCCTTCCCCCCCTGGCCTGAACTTTGCCGGGGGAGCAGCGAAGCGCCTCCCCCCCACTGCGAAAAGCTTCGAGGACAGGTAAGGGACTTTCGTGCACCCCTACACAGATATACTCTTCATGCAAATTAGTACTCTGTTCATTGGCTTCGCTAGAAAGTCACATTTCAGCAAAGTGCCATTTCAAGCGGTGGCATGGGATATGAATAAATTTGCATATAAATTTTGCAAATTCGCAAATAGCGTTGCCCTTATTTTCGCCGTAGTCTACATAAACATTTACGTAGACTACAGCGACCAAATAAGGAATGCGAATGGTGGCTCCCTATGGGGGCCGCCATTATCCGTACACACTTTTTTTTTTTTTAAAGTCACCCGTGATGGGCTACGTGACGATTGACGTAGCCTATCACGGCTAACTTTGCAAATCTAGCCGTGATAGGCTACGTGAATCGTCACGTAGCCTATCAGGGGGCGTTTTTTCTTTTTTTTTCTTTTATTGCAATGGCGGCGGCGGCAGCCGGTCGAAAGACTGGCTGCCGCTCCCGCCCCGCTCGAACACCCGCCGAACCGCCGGCCGGACCCGCCGCCGGGAGGGACATTCAGCGAAGGTAAGTCCCGTCCCGGGGGGGGGGTGCGGGGGGCGGGGAGGGTTCGGAGGATTTCTTGGCAAGGGCTAACCCGTCAATACTGTAAAAACCAACCAACTGAAAAAACACCTGCAATCTGATATGGACATGCGTTTTAACGAGCATTGAGGAAGAATTCAAGGAACTGTGACAATCAGGTTTGGCTGATTCACACAGCCCTAATGCAGATTGCTTTTGGGATGGCTCATGGGCACGTGGACTTGTCTTAGAGAGGAGACCAGAACAAGATGGCTGTTCCAGTCCTTCCAGCTCTACGATTCCACCAGCTTCAGACTCAGACCAAAGGAAGCTCTGCAGTGACTCTTTCATAGATCCTCTAGGGAGGAAGAGTGGAGGTTTTGGTCTCAGTTCTCCATTAGAATTTAGCACCGTGCAACACATTGCCACTGCTGTACCACATAGCACAGTAATAATCAGCCTCATCTCCAGCCTGGATGTTGGTGATGGTTAAATAGCCCATGTTCCCAGAGCGGGATGCAGTGAATCGATCCGGGATCCCTTCTCCCCTGCTGTAACCATCAGCTTGCACATAGCGAGGGGCTTGTTCAGGTCTCTGCTGCAGCCAGCCAATGTAGTTTGGGTTGCTGCTGATGGTGCAGGAGAGTTTCAGCGTTTGACCCAGGGACACAGACTGGAAGGCCGGCTGAGTCAGTGTTGGCTGTGAAGAGATACCTTTGCAAAGAGGGGAGAAACGGGGGAAGAAGAAAAAATGGTTAACCCTGATAGATGTTCTGTGATCCCAAATATGAGAAAAAACACCATGTTTCTATTTTCACTACACAATGCAAATGTCTTCACCCTCCACATAATTACCTGAGCAGTAAGTTAGAAGTGCAATTAAGAAAAGTGTCCAGGCCATGGTGGGCTCTCTACAGGAGTTCCACTTTCTGAAGTGAAAGGGCAACTGGCTGGAAAGACCTTTACCATTCTTGCTTAAATTTCCCAAAAACGGAAGAAGGAAATGTATTCATGCAAATTTATTCATATCCCATGCCACCGCTTGAAATGGCACTTTGCTGAAATGTGACTTCTAGCGAAGCCAATGAACAGAGTACTAATTTGCATGAAGAGTATATCTGTGTAGGGGTGCACGAAAGTCCCTTACCTGTCCTCGAAGCTTTTTGCGGTGGGGGGGAGGCACTTCGCTGCTCCCCCGGCGAAGTTCAGGCCGGGGGGGGAGGCTTCCCACCTCGCCCGGCCGAAATTCAGGGCGGGGAGGAGGCGCCTCGCCTCGCCCGGCCGCAAACTAAAAAGTTAAAAAAAAAAATGCCCCCGTGATAGGCTACGTGACGATTAACGTAGCCTATCACGGCTAGATCTGCGAAGTCAGCCGTGATAGGCTACGTTAATTGTCACGTAGCCTATCACAGGGGCGTTTTTTTTTCTTTTATTGGAATGGCGGCGGCGGCAGCCGGTCGAAAGACTGGCTGCCGCTCCCGCCCCGGACGAAGACCCGCCGAACCGCCGGCCGGACCCGCTGCCGGGAGGGACATTCGCCAAAGGTAAGTCCCGTCCTGGGGAGGGTGCGGGGGGCGGGGTGTGTGGAGAATTTCTCCCCAAAACGTGTTCGGGGGGCCGAACACGTTGGCGCTCAGCCCCCCGAAGTTTCGGGGAGAAATTCTCCGCCAACCCTATATCTGTGCCTGTGTGCGTGTGTCTTTCTTTCCTTCTTTTTCTTTTTTTAAAGTAAAGGGGAGCTTCTTTAATTTCTCCAGGATGAAAACAGTTGCAGAAGAATCATCATTCACAGTGGTGAAGTCAGGGACGTGAGTGTAGGAGTGCATGATCAATCAGCAAAAAATGTGTTTGCCAGATAACATGAATATGTGTGCAAAGAGGATTTGGAGGGGAGAATTGGTATGTGGGAAAGGAATTCTTATTACCCACTGGGTCTTCCCCATAGAACCCCCACAAAATACCCCCACAGAGAGCTTCGGCTATTGGGTGGTATAGAAATAAATAAATAAATAAATAAATTTGTTGTTCAGTCGTTAAGTCGTGTCCAACTCTTTGTGACCCCATGAACCATAGCATGCCAGGCCTTCCTGTCCTGTTCCATGGGGTTTTCTTGGCAAGAATACTTGAGTGGGTTGCCATTTCCTTCTCCAGTGGACCACATTTTGTCAGAACTCTCTGCCATGACCTGTCCATCTTGGGTGGCCCTGCACGGCATAGCTTATGGCTTCACTGAGTTATGCTAGCCCCATCGCCACAACAAGGCAGTGATCCATGAAGGGGAAATATACATACATACATACTTTTCTAACACTTTTGTGGGGAGATGTTACAAGGGAGATTTAGTGTGCAACGGATGTGTGAAGGAGGTGCAGAAAATACCCCTGACCCTGCATTAGGATTAGCATGCAAATATTAGGGATGTGTGATTCAGCGGAACGTGAGCTCAGATTGGGGGCTTCTCCCCCCCCAACCTTTTCGCATAGAAATGTCTGTGTTTTTCAAGCATATTTTCCCCAATGCACACACCAAGTGTGCTTAGTTTTGAAATGTTTGCTTTTGTCTCCCATTGATTAAAGTGTATTTCTGTGCATTTTTCAAAAGCGCACCTTTTTTTATGCATTTTTTTTTCTCCAGATGTTCACATGTTGGACCAGGAATCACATGGCAAGCTTGGAAATGTATGGAGTCCATGTTTGGTCTGGAAGCTGCAAATTGGGAAATCCTGATAAAAAAAAATGACTGAAATTAGTTTTCATACCTCCCTAGCTAATACGAGTCCATGTTTCACAACATATACTTCAATCATACAACAACGTTTTCTATTGATGAGTGAACACCCTTGACTCAAGTCATAATTGGACTCAGCAAATGGAGGGCATTTTTTCTCCAAAACATTTTACATTTTTAAAATAAAAAAAGTAATAGATACATAATAAATCTTTTAAAAATTCAGCTTCATCTCAGCTTAAACTCTGGGTACCTCCTTCCCTGCACCAGATATTGTGTTCATGCATTTCATTTGAAATCTTATTTGTTTTGTACTGATTATTTAGATCATTCTTACAGTTCTGTAGCATCCACATTTTGTTATCGTTTTGACTGTAGGAACCCTGATCCATTTCAAGACCCAAGCTTGCAGGTAGGGAGGGTTTAAGATCTGTCTCGGAGCCTCTGCGCCTACCCTAGAATAAAAATGAGAAAAAAAGTCATAGCTGCCAGACACTCCTTTAAAGTAATGTCTGTTCTTGGCCCTAAACCTGTGAGAATGGGAGAAACCGGCCATCTTTGCTGAACATTATCCTGCTTCACTTCACACCACAGGTGCTTGTGGTCTATGCAGTCATCACATTCTGACAACTGTGGAGGGAAATGGGCCATCATCTCCCCCTGAAGGACAAAGCCAAAAATAGCAGGCATCACATCAGCTTTGTCCAAGTCCAACTAAAGCTAAATTGCAGAGTTTCATCTGCCGCAGTTTAAATCTCCTGCAAGGTGGATGATATTCAAATACAAATGTAGGGATGGCACAGAATTCTGCCACGGATTCCAGTGAGGCCGGATTCTTTAGAATCTGGCCCCCCGGAATCCGTGGCGGAACGACCTCCTGCCCCCTGCCCCCCCCTGCAGAATCCCCCTACTTGCCTGAGGTGGATTCAGTGGCAGCAGCTCCAGCGGCGGCGGCTCCAGCGGCTGGTCTCCTGGCCGGCCGCGGCAGGGCTGCTGCCGCCGCCATTGCTGTCCTTGCAGCCGTGATAGGCTACGTAAGAATTTACGTAGCCTATCACGGCTGGGTAAAACAAAACAAACCCAGCGTACGCAAATGGCGGCGGCTATGGCGGCTGCCACTTGCGTTCCCTATTTTTCACCGGTTTATCTTATGTAAATATTTACGTAAGATAAATCGGCGAAAAATAGGGAACGTAAATGGCGGCCGCTGTAGCCACCGCCATTTGCGTATGCTGGGTTTGTTTGTTTGTTTGTTTGTTTTACCCAGCCATGATAGGGCTTGTTTGTTTGTTTTACCCAGCCTTAATGTATCATGTGGGTTGCATGCTGCTAGTGCTCCAGTGAGCTATACTACAGTAAATTCTTACGTACCCCATCACAGCTGCAAGGATGGCAATGGCGGCGGCAGCAGCCTGGCCGCGGCCGGCCAGGAGACCAGCCGCCGGAGCCGCCGCCGCCGCCGCCGGAGCCACCGCATCTGCAGGCCATCGATGATTCCAGGGGGGGAGGACCAGATCGGCTCCCCCCCCATTGAGAATTCCGGGGGAAGGGACGGAGCGCCTCCCCCCCCACTGCGAAAGATTCTGCGAAAAGGTGAGTTTCGTACATCCCTATTAAAATGCCAGTGCCTATGCCTTTTGTTAATTTCTTGTTTGGATTCGTAGCTTGCCATCGGAGCATTTCAAGCTCGATTTTCACACCCCTCTCAATCCACATGGAAAGAGATTTTCTGAAGACGCTTATTGGAATGAGTGAGTGGGCCTCCCTTCCCTAAGCCGGTGTCTCAGTCTCCCATCTTAGTTCTGCATCTAAGAGAGCAAGCCTATGTCTCCTAGACGGCGTCTGGGGGAGATAGGATTTTTTGATTTCCCAGCTCCAAGATCGTAGACGGCACTACGACCTCATAGCCAGGAAACCATGCTCCCTGTCCTGCCCCTGCCCCCTCGTAGCTTGTGTGGAGAGAACCATGCCACTGTGCGTGTAACATAGAGCATGGTGGGGTGAAAATGGGCCCTTCCTGGGGGTGGGATGGGAAGAGACCATGGAAGTTATTTTAGACAGCTCCTTATGTGGTCCCCAGCCCCGTTCATGCCCACTCCCTGAAGCTGCACTTAGACACACAAAAATGTGCATCTAAGGCAACATGCAGGGTGGCTGCAGTCCATAGGGAATCCTCTCCTCTGTGCTGCTTCTGCCCTGCATTGGATAGGTGGTTGTTTCTGAGTTCAGGGGAGGTTGGAGGCATTCGGCCCCACGAAATCGGTGGCAAAATGGTCTGCCCCCCCGCCCCCCCAGGGGGCGACTTAGCCCCGACTTAGCTTCGGTGAATCTTCCTGGCTCCGGCTTAGCTTCGGTGAATCTTCCTGGCTCCGGCGGCTCCAGCGGCTCCGGCGGCTCCGGCGGCGGTTCGGCGGTGATTTGGCGGCGGCGGCTGGGGAGGCCGGTCTTCCGACCAGCTGCCACCACCGCCATTTCCAAGTTTAAAAAAAAAACACCTAAATTTTTAAAAACACCATGATAGGCTGCGTAAATATTCACATAGCCTATCACAGCTGAGTAAAAAAAAAAAAGCGCGTACGCAAATGGCGGCGCCCATGGGCGCCGCCATTTGCGTTCCTTATTTTGGCACGTCTTAGTCTATGTAAACATTTACGTAGACTACGGCGAAAATAAGGGAACGCAAATAGCATAGACGCTGCAAATAGTATAGACACCCATGGGTGCCGCCATTTGCGTACGCGCTTTTTTTTTTTTTTACTCAGCCGTGATAGGCTATGTAAACATTTACGTAGCCTATCATGGCTGACTGTAGGGATGCAAACAGCAGCGGCTACGGCCGCCACCATTTGCAGGCCCGGCCGGCCAGTATTCGGGACTGGAGGGACGGAGCGCCTCCCCCCCGGCCAGAATTTCGGGGGGAGGGACAGAGCGCCTCCCCCCAATCGCAAATCAAATTTCGTAAAAGGTAAGTGACTTTCATACATCCCTAGTGAGCGGGCATGAGTGGGGGGTGAGCAAGGACAGCGTCTCAGCAGGCACAGTCCGGGGTCGTGGGTGAAGGGAGCCCGACGGATTCCCGGACCCAGTCGGGTGCCTGCGACATCCCTATGCTTAACTACCCTTCCTTAACACTCTGAGGCACTTAAGTAATTTTAGACACTAGAATTAATTATTCCCTTGGAAGGCCAGGTGCATTATTTATACACAACTAATATTTCTATTCTCTCTCCTCCTGTCACATATACACACACACACACACACACACACACCATCACCCCATGTTGTACAACTGTTTCTACATTACTGACACACTGGAGCACTCCTCCCACCGCCCACCCCCAAACTCCAAACAAACAACAACAAAACCAACTCTGTATGCCAAAGCTGATTAAAACTAGGGGTGTACGAAACCTACTTACCCGTCTGCTGAAGGGGTCCGTGGGGGGGGGGAGGCGATCCGTCCCTCCCCTTGGAATCCTCCCTGGCTGGCTCCTCTCTGTGGCGAGTCCGCGGAGCTGCCAGCCGGGCCCATCCGCAGCCGGACTTCCGGCCGCTGCCTTGCAAATGGCGTCCAGCGTAGTGGACACCATTTGCGTCCCTGCCCTTGGCCGTGATAGGCTACGTAAATATTTCTCCGCCATCCCTAATTAAAACATTGTTATCTTATTGGTGCCACGTCAAGACTGTTCTCTTTTCCCAGACATTTGGCAGCATGTAAGGAGTTTGAATTGATCCTGGATTTGCTTTATGGTTTGGCTGATTGCTCAAAGACATTTTTACATAAATGTTGTCTTTGTGTATATTGTCCATTTGTGTTTCTTGTTTTTTTTTAAATACATATTGTATTTTTAATGTTTTAACCTTTATAAACTGCCCAGAGAGCTTCGACTGTGGAGTGGTATTGAAATGTAATAAATAGTGATGGTGATGAAGATGCAAAAGAAATATACTCTGACCGTGTGCAGTTTCACATTTTAAACTCATTTAAACCATAGCTCCACCATGACTACAGGGGGAAATATTGAATTTTCTTCTGCTGCCCTGATGTCAAACATATTTACTAGGAATGTATGGAACCCCTACCTTTTGTTCCAGGGGGCGTTCCATGGAGGGGGCAATCCATTCCTCCCCCTGGAATCCCCCGGAGTGGCTCCACATCCACTGGATTCTGTGGAGCCGCACTCCAGCTCTGCACCGCAGCCGATACAGCAATGGTGGCCACCTGGAGAAATCCTTTAGCCTATCGCGGGAAAAAACACAGACGCAAATGGCATATTGGATGCCACTTGCAGATGTAAAGCCCTGCGTTTTACCTAATCACAGCCGTTTACTGCTCTATTTATGGAAAACTCAGGGCTTTATGGCCGCAAGTGGTGTCCACTATGCCATTTGCAGCTGTCTTTCTCCAAGCGAAACGGTAATGGCGGCTGCCATTGCTGTATCGCTGAGGATCCGGAGCAGGAGTGCCCGTCCACAGAGGATCCTCAGGAGGCAGAGGTGAGTGGTGCCGTTCTGCCACGGATTCTGGAGGCCGGATTCCAAAGAATCTGGCCTCATTTGAGTCTGCGGGGAAATTCTCTGCCATCCTTAATATTTACTTGGTAATAAGCACCATTTGGTTGTAGAAAAGGATCATATATTTTCAAAGTAAAAATAGTGAAATGAGCATATGCATCCATGTATTAGGCCCAGATGTCCATCCCCTGTTTAAAATGAGAATAAAAAAATGTTCCAGTGAGCAGGTCCAGCCCTCGTGGGTCCTGGTCTTCCTGTGCTGGTTCAGGTACTCATGCTTCCACTTTCTGTGTGCTCAGTTGGGCCACCCATGGGCTCAGGGCCTGTGGACTTTGGACCCGAAGTCCAGGCCTGGCCACAGCACTGCACACATGCCCTCTGTACTTCAATCAATTGCTGCACATTAAAGCATCCTCCCCTCACCTGAGCAGCAAGTGAGAAGGATCAGGAAAAGAATGGTGCAGGGCATGATGGGAAATCGGAGCTCTTGGCCTCCTGAGGCGATCTAGCTCTGCTTAGCTTCGCATCCTCTGTTTCAGTCTTGAGCTGCTCTAACACCTGACTCCCTTTTGTATGCACACGCACTGCTTGCCCATTGGCTGTGATATTGGCTGCTAGCCCCTCCCCCTTTCTATCCCAGAGGAAGAAAGATCATCAAAAGAGACGGCATTGATTTTTCTTCATTCTAAACAGAAAAGGAACACCACAGAACAAAATGAGGAAACACATTCCTTGCCTAACCCAAGAATGCATGCTGCCCACACAATGTTTAAATGTGTCCAGCAGCCTGCAATATATGCTGTGCAATTTGTGCACATTTGTGTACTGTGTAGTGCTTGAACTTTGTGTCATGCTTGACTTATTTGAATTAATATGTTTCTTCTCCAACATATGTTGTGACTGGGTGCTGTACCCAAATTACAGGTGGACATTGAGAAAGCCCAGATCCATTAGCTATTTATATTTAAAAGATTTTGGAGGTGATGACATGCTTTCAGTATAATTGAAGCTGGGGATTAGCCTTATGGGGTTAATTTCTCATTTCTCCCATAATTTGTACACTGCTTATAAATACCATATTTTATTTCCTTGTTTGAAATCTTAATAATATATATTACAATATATCCAAAACACTTTCTTTCATGCAAAGCTGAACATCATTTATGAAGAACAGGTGCTATAAGCTATCTCGCTATTGCAATGAATGCACTGTGCTTGTATCCCAACCGTATGTGCATAAAGGATTTAATTTCATACATCTGCTAGTAGGGATGTCAGAGAATTCCGCCATGGATCTCAGTGAGGCTGAATGCCAGTGCATTCGGCCCCCTGAAATCCGTGGCGGAACGAAGCCCATGAAAGGCACGCGAAATGGAGCACTTACCTGCTGCCGTCCACACTGACTTGTGAATGGCGACTGCCCTGCAGCCGCCATTCACTTCTCCATCATAGCCGTGATAGGCTATGTAAGTGTTGGCATTCAGTTAGTGTCAGGGTTGTTTCTGAGCACAGGGAGTGGGATCGCAGTTCAGATCCTGAAGGAGAACTGCCAGACATGGGGGAGGTGTTTTCCAAAGCTAGTCCAGACATGACTGGGCCGGCTTCGCAGGTTCCAAATCCCCAGCCGGCTGAGGATGAGGGTTCCTCTTCACACACCCCTGTGAGAGACAGCAAACAGAAGGAGTCGGGTGGAGAGTCTGATTTAATAGACTCCAGGCATGGGCGCAGAGCAAAGAGAGAGAAGGCAGGGGTGGAACTTAGACGGTCTACCCAATTTGCCTTGTATGAGAAGCTGTGCTCAGAAGCTCACACGAGAGAGGTTCCTCCCCCCCCCCTTATGTTAGGCTAGTGAGACCTCCTTCCTCTCAAATGGCAGGCAACTCTCTTAACTACATTTGAATTCCCCTGAAGGCATTCCTTTGTAGACTGAGGGTCACTGCGAACTTGCATCTGGATGATCCTGTGAAGTAATGGATTAAAAGCTGTAGACTGAAGCCTCTAGTCTGTGATTGCCTTTGGCACTGAAATAAAGTGGAGGCTAAAGGAAACCTGACATTTAGGCATTCAGTTTGGTTATGCTGAATGCCTAACTGCTAGTGGCCACATTTTCAGTTGACAAGGTTTCAGCACCATGGACAGCTCTTTGAGAGAGACGTTCCCCTTAAAGAATTAAATTAAATTAAATTCTTTAAGGGGGAGGGAGAGGGAGGGGGGATGGGGAAAGAATCTTCCTTTTTCTTCACCTCCTTTCCTCCTCCCTTTGCCTTTTTTCCTTTTTCTTTTTTTTTCCTTCTCTTGTTTTTATTATGGTGTCCTCATCAGAATATTGTATTGTTGGGAAATTCTAGTATTGACCAGGTTGTTGGTATGTTTGGTATTGTATATTGTATTTATAAAGATAAATTATATATATATATATATATATATATATATATATTAAAAAAAGAAAGGGAAGACGTTCAACTACGGATGTCTGCCATTTGCAAATCCAGCTCTATTTAGGCCCAACAGATTCCCACTGCCAGCCTGGCTCAGCTTGCATTTGCAAGGTGAGCTGAGCTGCAGGCTTTTCCCAAAAACAGGAAACTGTTTTTTTTTCTCCCCCATAAATAGAAAGTAGAACAAATTGCAGCCACAATGTGCATAATGTGTGCAAATTCTGACCAGAATTTGTGCAAATTATCCAAATTGTGGGTGTGATTTGTGCAACTTTCTATTTACGAAAAAAAGGGAAATCTCCAAGCTGGCCCAATGTGATGCAATGGGAAGTGAGCTGAAGGCCAGAGGTCTAGCTGATAAAAACTTGGTGAATTCCACCCCCTGGATGGATTCCTCTGGCGACCCTCTATTCAACCAATGTTGGGGCTGTACAATAAAGTGTTGTAGGATTTATTAGGGATGGAAAAGCCAGGGATGCTTGAACTTACTGAAATTTTGGAAGAGTGCATTTTGAAAGTTGTGTATTTCATGTGTTCCTTTTTAAATGTGCACCCCCCCCAGTAAAGCATGAAAATGCATAACATTAGAAGGCACACCTTAAAGTTCTGCATTTTTAAAAGTGCACATTGTTTAAACTGCACATTTTGAGGGCAGAAAGGGGAAAATAAAGAGACAAACACAGGTGATTAGTATTGAATTGGGCCACATTTATTGATCCGTCAGCAAAGGGGAAAGACCTGGGCCGGCAACTAATCTGTGTGCCAGCCACTAGCTAGGCACTGGAATGGGCGAAAACACTTAAAGCCTGTAGAGTGGTGTCACAGCAAACCACCATCCTGGGCTGCCCCTGGGCTGACAGGGGGAGGTAGACCTTGCCCTGTCACCCCTTCCTGGGCCACAAAACACTGGGTGGGTGAGGTGAGTTGGCCTCACAGGTAACCTTTATCCTGCCAATGGCTCACAAAACCTCAGTCATCACCTCTCCCCAACACAGTGCCTCAGAATGCTCACCATCCCTATCTCATCAGCATTGCCCATCCCTAGCAGCTTACCTGGAGAAATGTGACCAAGGAGACCTAACTGTCAGAAAAAGTCAAATTCACCTAAAGAACATACCCACCTACAGACTGAGAAGTAGGCAAAAAGACACACAGTCCCAGCCAAACAGACTGTGAGCCAAAATTTCCTATTCGGCCCCCAAAAGGGTGACCTGTGGAACCCACACTGCATACAGGGAGGGCAGGAGAGAGCCGCGCTTCAAAGAGGCATTTAGGAAGGGCCTGGAGAGCTAAAGGCCCATGTCACCATCAAAACTGCCAGTGGCGCTCACTGAAGTCTCTCCTCAAACCCGCAGCCTGCACCATGCCCCCCACGCCCCCCACGCCCCCCGTGGCCAGGGAAGCCAGACATGGGGTAGGGCATTTGTGGACACAAAGTTCAGGAATTTACAGACTTTCTTTGGATAACATGTTCTCCCATTCATGTCCACAGATGCATTTTCTAGTGTTTTGTGTACTGAAATTCTGGTACAACCCTAGGATTGATAGTCTGAGCTACCTATCATGACATCTTAGGGATGACAAGAAGCTAAAGGACATGAATCAGTTCTAAAATTTGACAAAGAAGGGGGTAAGTGATGTCAGATACGTGTATAGGTCTCAGATAGGTGATGCTTAGGTGGAACTAGTTTGTTCTGGAATGTGTTTAGAAGGCAGCGAATCTTCATTCAGATCACTTCCACTACACTTAGATAATTTCATCTGTTTTATCCTAAATGGGGAATTGGCCCTCATTACCTGTTTGAGTCACAGTAGTACATTCCACTGCACAAATATTGTAGAAATGACCAGCGGAATGTGGTTCTGTTCAACAACGACATTGCACTGTGATTGGTTTTGCTATGGAAAACCCAAATTAAAATCCCTCCTCAGCTACAGAGCTTGAGCCTCCTAGTCTTGCCTAGAGCAAGAGAGTGTAGTCACATTCTCTCTGTAGAAGTTACATCACAGGGTTGTTGTGAGGGCAGCTAAAAGGCAGGTCTGGAGTGGCTTTGAGTGAAAGAGCTGAGTGAGTAAAATTATGCCTGTGTGGGGAGTTAAGATCTGGGAATGGCAATGTTAGCGGAAGGAAAGAATACAAACATCGCCATGTGTGAAGGCATGGACTTCACCCAAAGAACAAAAGCAGGAAATTCAGAAGCCGATTAGTGAAAACAGTCAGTTTCCATCCTGTGGATAGTGAGTATAAAGCTTAAGTTGTGAGAATTATGAGATCTGTATGAAGCACTTTCCTATGTTCCTTTGCAAGGCAGGACACTAGTTATCAGCTCTACGCAGGATGCAATGCATACTTCAATTGCCCAGACCAGAGTCCATGCCTAGCACAAAGAGAAATGTTGATGGGCACTTGATCTCAAAGCATGACTGAAAAGGAAGTCCCAAAGCACCCTTGTGCGTTGAACATTCTCCTGCGTCGCTTCACGCCACAGGTGCAGGTGGCCTTTGAAGTCATCAAATGCTGCTAAATGTGGAGAAAATGGGCTAACATTTCCCTCTACAGGATGAACCCAAGACAGGGAGGGTCAGATCAGCAATATACAGCAATATCTTAGCAAAAGCTAAATACCAGGGTTGAGTATTCAGGAGTTCAAAAGATTTGCACTGTAGATATCCACTTCACTTCCCAGTTCATTTCCATGACTTCAGTTTCAACTCCCAGCATGCAGTCCACCTACCACAACACAATTCCCCAAAACAGAGAGCTAAAGGGCCTGGGCTTTATATGCCCTTGTATTTCTCAGATAGTTCACCAATTTAAAGGATTTGCAAGGTTGATACTCAAGTTCTTACGTTTGGGAAATGCATTTAGTTGTTGTTGTTGTTGTTGTTGTTTCATTTCTATTGTGAATCTATAAATTGCCACTGAGCATTTCCAGTTTGAATTTCATGATTTAAATATATGTAATTTGGTATAAAATGTTCAATATAGCATCCAGTTGATGGTAAGTTTTCATTAAGATGTAAATTGAAAAATACGTACATTCCAGCATTGAGTGATTCTGTTCCTAAGTGCTCACATCGGTCCTTAAAAAGCCATGAGGTAATGCTGGGCTTAACCACATGGTTGGAGCCTAAAGACAGCTGTCCACCTGTATAAAACAATTAAACCCATCTCCACCCAACCGAGCAATGAGTGGGCAGCATTAGGAGAAGATCAAGCTAAACATTCTAGTAGTTTGGGATTCTGAAGAATGGAACTGGATTTTATTTATTTTATTTCATTTGTATACCATCCAATAGTTGAAGCTCTCTGGGAAGTTCAGAAAAACTGAAGCATGCCATACAAATGTGTTCATACTCATATTGACTTTGCTAAAAATGACACCCTTCTTTGGATGAGAGGCATGCCACTTTAACCAGACCAGAACACAAATGTGCATATATTTTAACACACACACACAGTCCCTTCGTTTGCAGGGGACAACTGATGGACAGATGAGGGATGTTCCCACAAGTACCCCTCCCCTGAACACCCCACCCCCACACACACACACATCAGGTATATTATTTTTTTCCCAGATCACAGAGCTGGATAAGCAATAAAAAGAATTAAAAGCAATTAAAGCTCAGCCAGGTTGGAAAGGGAGGCATATGGTGGAGAGTTGTGATGTTCAGACATTCACCCTTCCATGTGGTTAGAACTGCATAAAGGTGAGAACAGGAGTGTATTCATTGGCACTACTCCATCCGCCATGTTCCTTTTACTCTTCTCCAACATCTTCCAGATATTGGGGGGTAATTCCTGTGTGGGGAGTCTGCTGTACTTTTGGAGGATCCCTGCATGATTCAGAACCCTGGACAAATTTTACAGTGTAGTTCTTGGTTCAATAAAAGATTGAAAAATGTGTGTGAAATGCCTCTTCCTTCCTTCCTTCCTTCCTTCCTTCCTTCCTTCCTTCCTTCCTTCCTTCCTCTCCTCCCTTCCCTCCCTCCTCCTCCTCCTCCTCCTCCTCCTCCTCCTCCTCCTTCTTCTTCATGCAGATTAATGGAGAAACAAGACATAATTGACCTATAAAGGAACACATGCAAAATGTAGCTGGCATGGACCAGAAACAGACCTATCTATTCATCCTTTCCCTCATCCATCCCCAAAACTGCCTCCAGATTATATCTGCCTCCCTGGGACAAGGAGGTGGAAAAAGAGAGATAGAACTGCATGCGATCCACATGCTGTGATGCTGATGACATTTCAACCCAACGTTTCTAATTTTCCTGGCAGTTTTATATGGATAGTTAAGCATTCTAGAAGTCCCATCCTAGAAAGACAGTCCAGAAGAATACATAGGTTTATTATATTGAAATCAGCTGAGAGGGCCAGGAAAGCCGAGAGAGTTGCAGTCCTCCTGTCCATTCATAAGAACACAAGAAAAGCCATGCTAGATCAGACCAAGGGCCCATCTAGTCCAGCATGCTGTTCACACAGCAGCCAACCAGCTGCTTGTAGGAAACCACAAGTAGGACATAAGTGCAAAAGCACCCTCCCACACCTGTGCCCCAGCAACTAGTTTACCTAGGCAAACTGCCTCTGATACTGGAGGTAGCATATAGCTATCAAGACTAGTAGGCATTGATAGCCTTACCCTCCACAAATTTGTCCAATCTGCCTTTAAAGCCATCCAAATAGGTGGCCATCACTGCATCTGGTGGAAGTGAATTGCACAGTTTAGATATGTGCTGTGTGAATAAGTTCCTTGGCAGATATCATCTGCCAGAATGACTAAGGCAGTTTCTATCCCAAAACCAGGCCAGAAGCCAGACTGGAGCAGCAGATCCAAATAATTAGTGTCATCCAAGACTTCTTGGAGTTGAGAAGTCTCTCCAATATCTTGCTCAAGAATGGTAAATTGGGCACTGGATTAAAGTTATTCCAATGAAATCTAAACTAGATTTCTTTAATAAAGTTCAAATGACCACCTCCTTTGGGGTAGTAAGGACCACACCTGCCTTCAGAGAGGCAGTGGCACTAACAAACTCTGAGGTCCAAATTGAAAGCCCAGCCCTTGTTGATTCCAAGGCCCTTGCATGGGCGGTACTTGGGGAAACTTGACTAGGGATGTACAAGACATTCTGTTTCAGTTCGCAAGTCACTCAGAAATGCCCTGTTCACCACCCTGAATGCAAACAGGACTGCATGTTGGTGAAAATATCCACAAATTCCTGAACTTGTGATTGCATTTGAAATAGGAAATATAGTTGCATTTATTGCAAATACACAAACACACACGTGTCCACACTGAAATGCACATTTTCCCCCAAATACACATGTCCCCGCTTTAGTCAATGGGGGGAAAGTGCACACCTTTTAAAAACATGCACAGAAATGTGCACTTTTCCCATTCAGAATGTGCACTTTTCCCATTTGAGCAAGCCAAAGAACAGGTCAAAAATGACAATGGGAAGAGAGACGGAGCAAGTTTCAATGTGATTTTCAGAGAATGTAGTCATGCTCAAAAATCACTGCTTTTCTCATCCCTGATCATAACCTGAAAAATGGGAAATAGAAACGACATGCCTTTTTTTGTTCCATCCAAATTAGAAGTCCCTCAAACACAGATCAAATTAAACTCTGTAGCACTTCTCTACTCTTCTGCTCTGAAGGAGGAAGAATGAAAGTTTTTGTCTCAGTTCCCCATTGGATCTTACCTCTGTGCAACTAAGTAGCACTGCTAAACCAGGAGTTACAGTAATAATCAGCCTCATCTTCAGGCTGAATGTTGGTGATGGTTAAATAGCCTGTGTTCCCAGCGTGGGTAGCAGTGAATCGATCCGGAATCCCTTCTCCCCTGTTGCAACCATTGCAGTGCACATAGTGAGGACCCTGTCCAGGTCTCTGCTGATACCAGTAAATGCCCACGTTGCTACTAGCAGTGCAGGACAGCTTAACTGTTTGTCCCAGGGACAAAGTTGGCTGGGAAATGACACCTTAAAAAAAAAAAAGGCAGAGAGGGCTTGGATTTATTCATTGTAATCACAAAATATTAGACAGGCAATATTTTTTGCTGTTGTTGGCCCAGAGGCATAAGAAGGTTAGATCTTCACACACTTACCTGAGAAGTAACTGAGAACTGCAAGGAAATAAAGATCCCGGACCATGGTGAGGTCTTTGAAGGAGCTTTGGACATCCCAAATGAAACAGAGAGCTTCCTGTAATCTTCCTGCTTCTCTCTTAAACCTGCTATGAGCTGAAGAAGGGCCCCTCATCCATGTAAATTTATTAATGCCCACTGGCTTTGCTAGAATTGGCTCTCCTCCTCAGAGGAGACGTGTTGTTCTAGCCAGGCCAATCACCAGAGAAGACATTTGCATGAAGGGGATTATTTACAGAAAGAAACCTGGGAAGGATCTTGGCCTTGTCCCAGATGAAAGAATGACCCCCACTGAAGCATTGCTCATAGTCATAACAGGTGGGAATTACAGGTTAAACATCGGCTGTCAAAAGTCAAATACATTTTGGGAGGTCTGCAGATCACAGTGTAAGCTTCGAAATGCATAGCAGTAGTAGTAACTTTATTGCTTGGAGCCATAGGCCACCACAAAATATATATATTGTGGTGGCCTATGGCTCCAAGCAATAAAGTTACTACTACTGCTATGCATTTCGAAGCTTACACTGTGATCTGCAGACCTCCCAAAATGTATTTGACTATATAATTTTATATATAATTAAACAAGAACAACAACAAAAACAGAGTACAGCCACATACATACCTACAGATGTCTAACAGGGGCATCTCCCCCCCCCCAGCTGTTTGGGATATGACACACATTTTCTTTGCTGTCAAGGCAATTTTTGCTACCTGGACATTGGTAAAAACATCTGCCAGAAGAAGAGCACGTATCTTGTCTAAGAGGGTTTTGCTTGACAGGGACCGGAGAATATAGCAAGAAATTTATGTTTAGAATGGTCGGGGGGGGGGGATCTTAGTAAACAGTGGGACAGAATCTCAACTGTTCCAAATCCACAGATACAAAATCTGTGAGGGATCTTCCTTCCAGAAAGGCAGAAGGCACACATTGAAAGCATAATGATGTGCATTATTTCCTGCTCAGATTCCAATCTTAGGTCATCTTTGGAGGCCTTCCACCAGGTCCCCCTGTAGGTAGGTGGGTAGCTACACAAAAGAGGGACTTCTGAGTTGTGGCATCTCACTTATGGAATCCCCTCCCCAAAGAGGTTTGCCTAGTGCTTACATTATCTTTTTTGGTTCCAGGCAAAGACTTTTCTTTTCTCTTGGGCATTTTAGAGATCTAGCTCTAGTGTTTAATGGCTGTTTTATCTATCCCCGTGCTGTCCATTTGGTATTTTCTTATATCTATCTATCTATCTATCTATCTATCTATCTATCTATCTATCTATCTATCTATCATCTGTCTGTCTGTCTGTCTGTCTGTCTCTGTGTGTGTGTGTGTGTTTTCACATGTGTGTGTGTGTGTGTGTGTGTAAAAAACTGTATTTTAGTCTTTTCTTTTAATAGACTCAGAGAACATTGGTTATTGGGCAGATTAAAATATATAAAAATAAATACAAGAAGACAACCATATGCACATTTATTCAGAAATAAGTCCTCCTTTCTGTGACAATGACTCCCATGTGTGTGTGTCCAGGCTGGAACTGCCAGTCCTATTAAATGCAACCCCATTTGATAAAACTCTCTCAGTATTGTCAATGGCAGCTGTAATGTGGGCTCCAATGCTAAGCACAATTGCCTGGGAGTAAAATCCTATTGAATGTAGTAGAATTGACTTCTGGGCATAGGACCATGCTATATGTTCCATTGATTTCAAGAGGATATGTGTTCAGTTCCATGCATGTTAAGTCCCACGCTGATCAATGGGACTTCCTTCCAAGTAAGTGTGCTTGGGATTGTAGCCTAAGCTGTAGGTAAATTCTATCAATTGGGTGGTGGTGGTGGTCCCAATTCAGGCTGGAATGCTAAGTACAGGCAACCAAGGAGACTGGCCCCCAAACCAAGGAAGAAAGACAAGAAAACAAAGTATATATCTAAATAATCACAGCTTTATTAAAAGTTATTAAACCAGATGACGAGGTGTATCCTTCAAGCTCCAGATGCATGCATGTTGGGCTAGACGCTTCTAGTGGGTAAACCATCACCCCCATTTTAGCTTGAGTTGCAAGCCAAGGTGCAGTAACCCAAGAGGAAGACAGTGCAAAGAAGGCAAAAAACCTGTTTTCCCCCAGGGCCAATTTGAGTTCAACAGGGAAAATTCCTTCTTGGCTCCTATTCAGGTAATCAGCTAAGCCAGCACTGGCCAGGTTAAACGGGGGTGACCTGTTCCTTCAATCTGTGCCCGGGCTGTACTACTTAGTATACCACTTGAGTGCGCCATCCAATCATCTGATCCCCCGTCTACAATCCGAAGTGGTACAGCCCAAACATAGGTTGAACTGGTTACTACTCACCAATGGCCCTATTGCTGAGTCATCATGGTTATGGATGAAGTTGAACTGCAAGGGAAGCTGAACTGCAAAGGAAAGAAAGACTTGAAAGTTCCACATGGATCTTAATGGATGAGGGAGGGGAACATAGCAGAACCAATAAAACTGCAAAAAGAAGGCTGGACATTTCCAGCATGAAGAAACCTGTAAGATAGGGGAAAGATTTCAGAGTATAGAAGAAAAATGAAGCTCTTGAGAGCTACTTACCTATAGATCTTTTTGTGATGCAAGTAAGGATTGTGCAAAGATGAGATCTCAAGCTGACAATACCTGTGTCAAAGCACCGACGCAAAGGGAATACTAGGAAAACAAACTTTACCTCATCAATTAGCTCATCAAACAAACCTTACCGCATCAGTTAGTAGTGTATGACTGTTCTGCACTTTGTGACATATCTTTGAATTCCAAAGACATGTCATAAAGTGCAGAACATGGCCAGAGAATCAACAGGAGCGCAACCCAAGAGCCACGGTCCTCTTCCTTGCTTGGACATGGCCACATCTACATGGCATGGAGCATGGACCTGAAAACAACAGGCATTCCCTATGTCACATGGGTAGGCAAGAAGAGCTGTAGATCTATCACATCTCCAACAGACAATGTCTAAGTCATGGGACAGTACAAAGGGAATGATAGAGAAGATGACTAGTCCACGAAGTGATACTCACCAAGTGGCTCCTTATTTTGTGTGAAGGCTGCTTGGGTCCTCTCCAGCCAGAGTCTTCTCTATGTCCTCTCCTTGGCATGGAACAAGGGCCTGAAAAGATCAATCTCCAAGAGACACTGTTTAAGTCATGGGACTGTACTAGGGATGGCGGAGAATTTCTCCCCGAAACTTCGGGGGGCCGAGCGCCAACGTGTTCGGCCCCCCGAACAAGTTTCGGGGAGAAATCCTCCGCCCCCCCGCCCCCCGCCCCCCCCGGGACGGGACTTACCTTCCCTGAATGTCCCTCCCGGCGGCGGGTCCGGCTGGCGGTTCGTCCGGTGTTCGAGTGGGGCGGGAGCGGCAGCCAGTCTTTCGACCGGCTGCCGCCCCCGCCATTGCAATGAAAGAAAAAAAAAACACGTCCCCTGATAGGCTACGTGATGATTCACGTAGCCTATCACGGCAAGATTTGCAAAGTCAGCCATGATAGGCTACGTGAATCGTCACGTAGCCTATCACGGGTGACTTTAAAAAAAAAAAGTGTGTACGGATAATGGCGGCCCCCATAGGGAGCCGCCATTCGCGTTCCTTATTTGGTCACTGTAGTCTACGTCAATGTTTACGTAGACTACGGCGAAAATAAGGGCAACGCTATTTGCGTTGCCCTTATTTTCACCGTAGTCTACGTAAACATTGACGTAGACTACAGCAACTAAATAAGGAACGTGAATGGCGGCTCCCTATGGGGGCCGCCATTCGCGTACGCGCTTTTTTTTTTTTTTAAGTCACCCGTGATAGGCTACGTGACGATTCACGTAGCCTATCACGGCTGACTTTCCAGATCTAGCCATGATAGGCTACGTGAATCGTCACGTAGCCTATCAGGGGACTTTTTTTTTTTTTTTTACTTTCGTGTTCGCGGCCGGGCGAGGCGGGAAGCCTCCTCCCCGGCCTGAATTTCGGCTGGGCGAGGCGGGAAGCCTCCCCCCCGGCCTGAATTTCGGCCAGGCGAGGCGGGAAGCCTCCCCCCCTGGCCTGAACTTCGCGGGGGGAGCAGCGAAGCGCTCCCCCCCACCGCGAAAAAGCTGCGAGAAAAGGTAAGTGACTTTCATTCACCCCTAATTGTGACAAAACGAACAGGCTGTAAGACCCATGGGTCACCATGCCATATGTAGGGCCGAAGTGCTTCTGGGCCCATATGTGGTCAAACAAATGGAAGTAGGGAAATCTGGGTGGGATGGGAAGGCATTTAATTATAACATTTCATTCAGTTTGAATATTAAAGACATGATCTTCCCATCCTGTGGAACACCGCCTGCATTTTTGAGAGAGAGGTGGCCATTTCCCAAGCGCTATACTGTCATGGTGTAAAGGTAACCACTTGGCAAGCTGGTCAGTTGTGTTTCCCAAATGGCAAGGGGAACTTTATTACTGCACTTCTGACTGCACCTGACGATCAGACATCGGCGGCAAGCAAGGGAGTGGGTTAAAGTCTGTTCATCTGCCTCATCTCTATCCAGTATTTTATTATGAATACAGTTGTGGCCTGCCACCTGCTAGTCTTCCATATTATGTAGCCAACTGTCAATTATTATAAGCTGTTGAACAATTCTGAATATACTTGTTTAAATCCACTGCATCAACCATTGCTACAGGGTTCAGCAACGACAGCATTCATTGCTTCCTTATGTGTGCGTTTGCTTTCATGGGATGGTACAGGTCAATTTTGTTCTGTTCCTTAAAATATTGGCCATCATGAATTGGGACCAGTGGAGACAAGTGGAGTAGGATCAGTGCACCCCCAAAAAGCTTTGAGCCTTTCTGAATCATACACTATTGTAATGGGAGACTCCCCCCCCCCAAGACTGCCCAGCATTCAACCTGATGCATGCCATCTTGCTGTGTAATAAAATCCTGAGAAATAGAAATGCCTTGAACCATGTCATCAAATGCCTTTTGAGAATGCAGCAGCAGCAACAACAAAACAGGATATTGTTTCTGGCTATCAGTCTTTGCACTATGTGAAAGACACATCTTCTGAGATACACTGAGGGATCAGCAAAGTCATGGCAGCAAGCTACTGTCATTGTGAGGAAAAGAAATAGGGCTATCCCTTGTCTGGAGGCTCAGACCACTTGCAAAAGTGATGCTGAGAACATCCCATTTGTTGTGCTTATCTTTCCTCTTAAACATACACATTATGGTCAGGGTTGCAGATATTGTGCCTCAGTTTCATAGGCACATGCAGAAAAGCCCCGGAATATAGTACTCGCTACAACATTATAACATTATATCCCAGGAAAGCCCAGGTGTTAATTTCAGCAGTGGAGGAAACAAGTCTCCAGTCCATATGGTTACACTTTTATTTATGAGAAGAGCTTATTCTGATTCTCAGATTCTCAAGGAGTGTGATGCTGTGTTTCCCTCTGGCCCAGACAATGGTGCTGGTGAGAAGAAGGAGCAGAAGATGTCGCTGCTGACTTGCTTGCTGGCTCTCTGCGGTAGCAAATATGAGAAAGGGGATGAAGAATAAGAGTGATAATGGTGCTGAGAAGTGAGGGGGGTGTCTTTCCAGGTGCCTTGCCTAGGGATGCCGTGAGAGTCCAGGAAGGGGGTGGATTCTGGCAGAGCCCCCCTCGTTCACACGCCCCGGACTGGCTCGCCGGACCTTCATGCACACCCAGACCCACTCGCCGAGAACCCCCGTGCCCAGCGAGCAGGTCTGGCAGGTCCCCCCTCCTTGCGAGGAGCAGAGCACAAGGGGCGAATGCTGCCTGGCAAGCTATGAGAGGTGGCGGAGGCAGGAGTCTCCGTGAGCCCCTTGTTCTCCCCTCCTTGCAAGGAGAAGAGAGCGAGCAGTAGGCATGACTCCTGCCCCTGCCGCCTGGCAAGCCTGGAGAGGAGGCGGAGGCAGGAGTCACTGTCAACCCCTTGTTCTCCCTGATGGGAACTCTGGCAGCCGCCATTGTGCACAGCATTGGCAGCTCCAGAACGTCCGTATTTTTAAGGTTGGGTACATGGTGCTTTAATGGCCACTGATTACATAACATTAAACAGACAGGAATTCCGGAGCCTCCATTGTTGCGCACAATTACGGCTTACTACAAGGGAAAGTGGGCTCGCAGCTCCCTCTGGCGCTCGCCAGGCCATTTAGAAGCTCGCACAGCTCCGCGAGCAGGGGCGGGCGGTGCAGGCAACTCGGCGAGCACCCAAAGAAGACAGGCACTGGTGAGTCCGTCCATCCCTTACCTTTCCTAGGGCCCTCAAAAACCCAGAATGGTTCCTGGGGTGGGGTGGGTTGACTTTTCCATAATGGGGAGGGGGCACTGAACGAGTCCTCTCTCATAGGGCCACCCTGCAATCTTCAGACTGAGGGAGCACAGAGAGGAGGGTCAAAACAAATGATGTTAAAGCACAGGTAGGTAGGGTCGTTCGTCTAAGGAGCACTCGCAGCACAGAATTTGGTGTTGCAGCACCTTTTTGTAGGGATGTACGAAACACTTCCCTGGTTTCGTCCAGGGACATCCGTGATGGGGAGGAGGCGCTCCATCCCTTCCCCCGAAATTCTCCCCGGCCGGCTCTGTTCCACGGTGACTCCACAGACCCGCCAGCTGGGGCCGCCCGCAGCCGGACATCTGGCCACTGGGCTGCACAGGGACGCAAATGGCGGCCGCCGTAGCTGCCGCCATTTGCATCCCTGTTTTTTTGCCGTGATAGGCTATGTAAATATTTACGTAGCCTATCACAGCCTCTGCAGGGATGCAAGTGGCATCCCTGCATTAGCCATGATAGGCTACGTAAGTATTTACGTAGCCTATCACGGCAATAATGAAGTAGCGCGAACGGCACCAGGTAAGTGCTCCGTTTCGTGCGCCTTTTGCGGGGTGGTGGGGCGGGGAGCTTCTTTCGGCCATGGATTTCAGGGGGCTGAATGCACTGGCATTCAGCCTCACTGAGATCCGTGGTGGAATTCTTCAACATCCCTGCCTTTTGGTGCTGCCATTCGAGAGGCTCCCATGGTTCTGTTGTTGAGACACCTTCTGAAGATCTGTCTATTCACACAGGCTTCCCTGAAGTGTGACCCGGCCAGCCACAGTGTGCAGAGTGTGCAGTTTCACCGCTGACTAACATTTTGTTGCCGTTACGTCATTTTACTGTAACGTTGTATGGCTGCTTTGATGGTATTAACCTTTATGTACACCACTTGGATACTTCTGTGGAAAGCGGTATATAAACGTGAGTAATACACAAATACAATCAATACATACATACGTCTGGGAGAAGCATTTCATCAAGTACTGTGGCCCATTTAATGAACTCGCATTCTGCTTTTGGCAAACTGCAGTGCATATTGATTTGTGCAAAGGTGTAGGGTGTGTGTGTGAGGGTTGAATTTTAATTTATACCCAGGACTCCTCAGTTGATCAGACTGAGGAGTTTGGGATCTTTTGAGGTGGAGACAGGACACACACAAACAATGTAGGTGAAAGAAAAAGGAGATTTATTGACAATAAAGAAACAATCAACAGCTGAGCCTCCCCAGAGAGTTGCAAACTATCTGAGGCTTAAGAACCAGCACACCTCTTAGTTACAAACTTAGTTACAAGTACCTCAAGGAACTACATGCTCCTCAGTCATGACCAAGCAAGTACCTCAAGGAACTACACGCTCCTTAATCACAACTTAGGGCACAAGCCTAACTAGATAGGAGGCCTCCTCTAAACTTGGAGGCAACTGCCTATCCAAAGCAAAGCAGGAGAAGCACGGGGTGGATTGTTCCTTCATTGCCTCTCCTGCCCTGCTTTTTCTGCTAGACAGCCATTTTCAGCTGTCCAGCTGCCGGGGGTGGGGGGGGGAACGGGAGAAGAGGTTGCTGTACGACACATTGGATGTGTCATACATGCAGCTCTACGCCCCGTTTCATTCACTCCGTGCTCCTCTTCCGAGCACGGAGGATAGGGCTTCTCTGCTCTGCCTCGGAGGCAGTGTGGACGATGGGGGAGGTCAGTTCACTGAAAACAGCATATCCTATGGCCCTCTAGACAGTGTCAAGTGACCATGGGATTGCTCCCTTAGTTACCCAAACTTAGTAACATTTCAACATGAGATCAAGAGTTAAGACACTATGAAAAAAATAAGGAAAATAAAATCACACTGTGTCAGGTGATCTGGACCTGGAGAAGGGACTGGAACCAGTTAGGGGTGTACGAAACCTCACTTACCTGTGTCTGTGGGGGGTCCGCCCATGGGGAGGCGATCCATTCCTCCTCCCGGAATCCTCGATGGGGGGGAGGCGATCTGTTCCTATCCCCCTGAATCCTTCCCAGCTGGCTCCGCTCCACGGTGAGTCTGTGGAGCCACCGGCTGGGGCCGCCCACCACAGCCTGACTTCTGGCCACAGCCAGGCTGCGGCCGCAAATGGTGTCCCACACAGGGGATGCCATTTGCGTCCCTGCTTTGCTGTGATAGGCTATGTAAGGATTTATGTAGCCTATCACGGCAAAAAGGGAGGCACGCAAATGGCGTGGCAGACGCCATTTGTGTCCTTCCGTTTGGCTGTGATAGGCTACATAAATCTTTATGTAGCCTATCATGGCCAAAGGGAGGCACGCCAATGGCGTCTGCTACGCAGGATGCCATTCGCATAGGGATGGGGGAGAATTTCTCCCCGAAACTTCGGGGGGCCAAGCGCCAACGCATTCGGTCCTCCGAAGGTTGTTTGGGGAGAAATCCCCCCCGCCCCCGCCCCCCCAGGGATGGGACTTACCTTTCACGAATGTCCCTCCCGGTGGCGGGTCCCGGCGGCGGTTCGGCAGGTCTTTGTCAGGGGCGGGGGCGGCAGCCGGTCTTTTGACCGGCTGCCGCCGCCGCCATTACAACAAAAGTAAAAAAAAAACAACGCCCCTGTGATAGGCTACGTAACAATTAACGTAGCCTATCACGGCTAGATTTGCAAAGTCAGCCGTGATAGGCTACGTTAATCGTCACGTAGCCTATCACGGGTGACTTTAAAAAAAAAAAAGTGCATACGGCTAATGGCAGCCCCCATAGGGAGCCGCCATTCGCGTTCCTTATTTGGTCCCTGTAGTCTATGTAAAGATTTACGTAGACTACGGCGAAAATAAGGGCAACGCAAATAGCAAATAGCGTTGCCCTTATTTTCGCCGTAGTCTACGTAAATCTTTACGTAGACTACAGGGACCAAATAAGGAACGCGAATGGCGGCTCCCTATGGGGGCCGCCATTTGCGTACGCACTTTTTTTTTTTCCAAAGTCACCCGTGATAGGCTACATGATGATTAACGTAGCCTATCACGGCTGACTTTGCAGATCTAGCCGTGATAGGCTACGTAAATCGTTACGTAGCCTATCACGGGGCTTTTTTTTTTTTTTTTACTTTTCTTTTGAAGGTCGCAGCCGGGGAGACGGGGCGCTTCTCCCCGGCCTGAATTTCGGCCGGGCGAGGCAGGAAGCCTCCCCCCCCTGCCTGAAATTCACCGCGAAAAAAGCTGCGAGACCAGGTAAGTGACTTTCGCACATCCCTACATTCGCGGCTGCAGCCCGGATGGCAGCCAGCAGCAGCCGGATCCGGACCTGCCAGAGGCAGGTAGGATCTGTTCCGCACAGACTTCTCAGGGTGGTGGTGGGGATTGCTCCATTCTGCCACGGACTCCGGGGGCCCGGATTCTAAAGTATCTGGCCTCACTGGAGTCAGTGGCGGAATTCTCTGCCATCCCTAGAACCAGTTGCCTTTTCAGTCCTTCTAGCTGTCTGATACAAACAACTTCAAGCAGACATCAAATTAAACCCTGTAACACTCCTCCACCCTCTGCTCTGAGGAAGGAAGAATGACGGTTTCTGTCTCACTTCCCCATCAGACTTTCCCACCGTGGATCGATTTCACACTGCCAAACCAAGTGTGGCAGTAATAATCAGCCTCATCTTCAGCCTGAACATTGCTGATGGTTAAATAACCTGTGTTTCCAGACAGGGAAGCAGTGAACCGCTCTGGAATCCCTTCTCCCCTGCGGCAGGCATTACAGTGCACGAAGCCAGGGCCCTGTCCAGGTTTCTGCTGCAGCCAGTAAATATAGTTCAGGCCGCTGCTGGAAACGCAGGACAGTCTGACCGTTTGTCCCAGGGCCACAGACTGCCGGGCAGGTTGAGTCACAGTCTGCTGTGAAATGACACCTTTACAAAAAGAAGAAAATGGTTTGATTCATTGATTGTGCTCACAAGCGTCAGGCCATCATTCTGATAAATACACAATACAATTGATGTTGTTTTTGGCCCATAGGCCTACATAAAGTGAGTCCTCTCCATAGCCTTACCTGAGAAGGAACTGAGAAATGCAATGAAATACAGAGCCCAGGCCATGGTTGGACATCTGTAAAGCAACGCGGTAGCTGGCAGAAGCCTCCCTGCTTCTCTCTTAAACCTCCCAGGAACTGAAGGAGGACCCCTCATGCAAATGCATTCATTCTCATTGGCTTTGGTAGAAATGCCACTCCTATTCTCAAGAGATGTGGCGCTGAGCCATTCCAAGAAGCAGAGAAGACATTTGCATGATGGGGATTATTTAAAAATAAGGCAGAAGGGCCCAAACTTTGTCTTGGATGAATAAAGGTGCCCAACCCACACTAGTGTTCTTTTGTTTTGATTAGTTTTGTATTGGACTGGGAGCTGGGAGATCCGGGTTCTAGTCCCCACTCAGCCATGGAAGCTCACTGGGTGACTTTGTCACAGACTCTTAGCCAGTCACAGACTCTCAGCCCAACCCAGCTCACAGGGCTGTTGTTGTGAGGATAAAATGGAGAGGAGGAGGATAATGTAAGCCGCCTTGGGTTCCTTGCAAGAGTAAAAAAGGTGGGATATAAAAGCAATACATACATACATACATACATACATTCATACATACATAATTTTTTGAAGATTTGTGTTGGATGGAAGGAAAATGCAGATGAAACATAGCCCCCATTACTAAAAAGGAACTAATCAGGGAACTTCATGGCACATTTGCAAACCTTTTCCGTCTTCCTGTTGACAAGTTCTGTGTTGGAAAATCAGATGGCAGGGGAGACAGTGCCTACTGCATCCCTCCCAGACTCTGAACTGCCACTCACCCCTTTGCCACACTCATTTCAAGCCTCAAAACCAGCTGGTGGGAAAGCATTAAAGCCCCAGCCAGGTTTGGGTTTACAAGATAGAACAGGTGGGTGGCTTATAGGGTAGGCTTAGGGATGCAAGGATCTTGTATAATCTGTTCCATTTGGGTTTTGTGGATTGTGACTGTCTGCTCCATCTTCTGCTCACTGACTGATGTGGATCCCCCCCACCCCCGCCTCCGCATGGGTAGGCCATAAAATCTGTCAGACTTTACAGATCTGTCACTGGTGGTACGTAACATTTCACCTCATTTTCTTAGGCAGCATAAAATCAATGAACTGAGCTCAGAAATGAGGATTGCTACGCTACAGAGGTTGAAGGGAGATCATAGATGTGGAACATGTTTTGTTACTTCGTTTTGCTCTTAAGTGGTGTATACATTCCCGTGTTTTCATGTGACTTCTTCTGTAGCTTTGTACAAGCAAAGTTTTGTCTACGGATGTCATAGGCACCCAACTGGGTCTGGGAGTCCATTGCCCCCCCAGCAACCCCCAAATTGCCCCCACTGAGCCACCTTCCTCGCTCACCCCTCACTCACCCCCTGCTCGCGCCTGCTCGAGCCCTCCTGGACTCACCGCAATCCCATCTGGTGAGTGCCCGCCATTTTCCCGCCTTTGTTTTCTGTGCAAAAAAGGCAGTTTTGAAAATGTGCATATTTAAATATGCGCAGGTTGGGGGCCGGGAACGCTTAGTAGGTGCAATATTAGAGGCATAATGCTAAGCTTTCCCGGGCCCCAAACTGTGCATATTTAAATATGCACATTTTCAAAACTGCCCTTTTTGCGCAGAAAACAAAGGCGGGAAAATGGCAGGCGCTCATCGGTAGGATCATGGTGAGTCCAGAAAGGCATGAGCGGGCGCAGGCAGGGGGCGAGCAAGGACAGTGGCTTGGTGGGGGCCTGGAGAACCCGAGCTGGGGTATGCTCGCACTTCCCTAGTTTTGTCCCATTTCAGAAGGTTTAAAAAATGGCCTGCAAGACTGCAGGATCTGCTCAATTCTGAAAAGCTGATCATCTGTGGATTCTGTGAGGCAGATTCATAGAAATCTGATATTGCTTTCATCCATTTTGGATTCATCCAACATCTCTAGTTAGGAGTCTCCTCCCACCCCCAGATTATTTGCTGCATAGCTTAAGTGTATGAGGGGAAGTGTAAGATTGGGGAATGCATGCTTGTCTCAAATATTTTGTCATGTAAAAAAGCTGTTTATTAGGGATAGGGGACTCTTCTTGGCTCTATTCAGATCTGAGCTCAGCAAAGTGAGCTTCCCTTTTCTCCTAATGCAGAGATTGCTCGATGTAGATCATGATATTGAGAATATGTTATGGTCCAATTGTCTCCCACCACCAATTTCATTCCTTGCAATCCACCAACCCACATGGGCCCTCTAAGTTCTGCTGGACAGGCCCTTTCTTTCCTCCAAAGTTACCAGGAATAGGAGATGGAGTCACAGGGTGGCCTCATTAGAAGCCACTCCACAAGACCACCAACTCCTGGGCAATGAACATTGCATCAGCGTCTATCATCTGGGTGTCAGACACATTTGAAACCACATCCCCCAGGGCCAAGCAACCATCCCAAGCAGACGAATGGAGCTTTTTCAATTGTAATTTCCAGACCACTGGAGTCCAGACAAGGCGCTTAGGCTTAACACCACAATTCCCAGAGACTAGAAGATGTCATATTTTCCACAATGCAAGGGAAATATAATCTAGTGTCTGTTTGTTTGTGTATGTGTTTGTTTTTATGGAGCCCACAGAAGACTTTCTGTATCTCTCACTGCAATCAATGGAGAAACAAAGGGACACATATATTTCCAATGAATGGAAAACAAATAGAATAAAATGTTTACAATGCAACCGAAGGGGAAAATGAAACACTTTTTCCCCGTCTTTGTGTGTCTTCAGAAAGTATATGTATCTTCACTTTGGAACTTCACCACATTTCTAAGTATCAACCTAACTCTAAGCATGAGTGAACAGGAAGTACCAGAAATTTATCCATGCTCCATGAAGATTCTCCTGCTTCACTTCATACTAGGGATGGCGGAGAATCTCTCAACGAATCTCCGGGAGGCTGAATGCCAACGCATTCGGCCCCCCGAAATTGGTGGGGAAATTCTCCACCGGCCCCCCGCCCCCCCCGGGATGGGACTTACCTCGTGCGAATGTCCCTCTTGGCGGCGGGTCCTGGCGGCTGTTTGGCAGCGTTTCGGGGGGGGCGGGGGCAGCAGCCGGTCTTCTGAACGGCTGCCGCCGCCGCCATTGCAAAATAAAACAGGAAAGTAAAAAAACCACACACCCGTGATAGGCTACGTAATGATTTACGTAGCCTATTACGGCTAGATTTCCAAAGTCAGCCGTGATAGGCTACATAAATCATCACGTAGCCTATCACGGGTGACTTTGGGGAAAAAAAAAAGCGCGTACGCAAATGGTGGCGCCCCATTCCTTAGTTTGGCACGTCTAGTCTACGTAAAGATTAACGCTATAGCGTTGCCCTTATTTTCGCCGTAGTCTACGTAAATCTTTACGTAGACTAGATGTGCCAAAATAAGGAACGCAAATGGCGGCGCCCCATGGGGCGCCGCCATTTGCATACGCGCTTTTTTTTTTTCAAAGTCACCTGTGATAGGCTACGTGACGATTTACGTAGCCTATCACGGCTGACTTTGGAAATCTAGCCGTGATAGGCTACGTAAATCGTTACGTAGCCTATCACGGGTGTGTGTTGTTGTTTTTTTACTTTCCTTTTTTTTTCGCGGCCGGGTAGATGGGGCACTCCTCCCTGGCCTGAATTTTGGCGGCGAGGGATGGGGCGCCTCCCCCCCCTTGCCTGAACTTTGGGGGGAGAAGCGAAGTGCCTCCCCCCCACCACGAAGCAAGCTGCGGGATGAGGTAAGTCCCTTTCGTCCATCCCTACTTCATACCACATGTGCAAGACATTCAGGTGGTCCCTCAGGTCATCAAAGTCTGCAAAACACCAGAAAAATGGACCAACATCTCCCCCTCATGGATAATCCTGGTCTATCAGGCATCTTATAGGCTTTGTATGCTAGAAAAATGGACCAACATCTCTCCCTAAAGGACAATTCTGGTATATCAGTCATCTTAGCCTCATATGCTAGAAGAATGGACTGACATCTCCTCCTAAAGGACAATCCTGGTATATCAGACATCTTATGGGCTATGCATAACACCATTCCCTCCATTTCTGATTCAATTCTCCCTGAAGTATTGGCATGACTTGGAAAAAGATGGTTTACTGCAGAATCTGCAGGATGGATTCATAATAATCTGAACTCGTTTGAACCCAGTGCAGATTTCTCTGACATCCCTACTGCAATATCGGAGGGCAGGGGGAGAATACTGAATTATTCCAGGCACCCAGGACTTTCCCCCTAGCCAGACCAAATTAAAGCCAAAATCAGAAAAGAGAGTAAACTCCTAACTATATTGGGGTGTTGCAGGGGAGAAAGGAACGGAAAGGTTCCTCCTGTGCAAGCTCCGGGTCATTACTGACCCTAGAGGGACGCCACTTACACTGGCGTTTTCATGGCAGACTATAGCGGGGTGGTTTGCCATTGCCTTCCCCAGTCGAGACTACCTTTCCCCCAGCAAGCTGGGTACTCATTTTACCGACCTCGGAAGGATGGAGGGCTGACTTGACCTAAGCTGTCTACCCGGAACCCGGCTACAGGTGGGATTGAACTCAGGTCGTGGGGAGAGTTTCAGTTGCAATACTGCCGCCTACTACTCTGCGCCACATGAGGCTCTTGCAGAGGAGAGAGCCAGTGGGAAAAAAAAGATGTTCTAAGGGCCTGCTCCCACCCACAGATGCCTCCTTTTGTATACTTTTTTCACCTGCTGCATTAGAATTTCAGGGCGTGTATGACCGTGGGTACCACATCTTTGCCTCATCATGCATTGGTAATACCTTGAACCAACATGGTGGCCCTAAAACCTGCTGAACAGTCCCTTCACCAAAGTTACCAGGAAGTGGGGTGGGAGCAACAGGGAGGCCTCAGTAGAAGTCTCTGTCCAAGGACTTCTGCTCTTGTGCATTGAATGTTACCATATCAACTGAGTTTATCCTCTGGATGTCAGAAATCCTTGACCATACATCTCCCAGGGTTTCTTGTGTTTGGGATGGAGCCAAGCAAATGAATGGAGCTTTTGGATCTGTAATTTTCAGTAAATTTCAGCCCAGACCATGGGCTGAGGCAATCTAGCAGCACTAAATTCCCTAGAGACTAGAAAGAATCATAGAATCATAGAATAGTAGGGTTGGAAGGGGCCTACAGAGTCCCATCTTCTACAAAGATAAGCAAATTCATCTAATGTAGCCAGCAGAAAACAGCTTATGTCATTCACCGCAATCAACTGGAAAAACAAACAAACAAAAAACAAATGGACAAATGTCTGTCCAATGATATCTCCAACGAATGGAAAATGAAGCAAACAAAAAGATATGATAGTGCTCTTGAAGCACTTGATGAAAGTGAATGGGCAAATGAAGCCTTTTCCTGCTCTAGGGGTGGAAGATGAGTTTTTGTCGTAGTTGCCCATCAGAATTTACCTCTGCACAACGAGCTGTTACAGCTGTGATACATGTAACAAAAATAGTCTGCCTCATCTTCAGCCTGGACATCAGTGATGGTTAAATAACCTATCTCTAAGCGTGTAGGAGTGAACAGGAAGTACCACTTGCTTCACTTTGCACCCACACGTGCAAGGCATTCAGGTGGTTTCTGATGTCATTGCATTCTGCAAAGTGCCAGAAGAATGAGCCAACTTCTCTCCCTAATGGATAAACCTGGTATATCAGGCATCTTATAGGCTAAATATAACGCCATTCCCTCCATTTCTGATTCAATTCTCCCTGCGGAATCTGTGCAAGTAGAAAAAAGCAGGTTCTCTGTGGAATCTGCAAGTTGTTGGATTCATAGAAAGCCAAACTCATTCTTCCAATGGAAATAAAGGGCCTGTTTTAACCCCCCAATTTGGAGGATAAAAATTATCCCACCAAAGGCAAAAGCATTATATTAGTAAAATTACTTTCAGAAATGTCTATATTATGCCAAAAATTCATGTATTAAAAGGAAAGGGCACAGAAATGCTTATGGATTTTTCATCTCAAAAACAAAAATCTGTACTCTTAAAAAACAAAACTCTTAAAGTTCAGGCCAAACTGAATTTAATCCTGCAGACATTCTCAAAGTAAGATATGAACTGAACTTTAGACTGGAAAAAACAAGAAACTGAAAGAAACTAAAACTGACATATTTGTCCATAAGAATCTATCACCTTTGTGTTGGAGAGGATGTGGAATTAAAGGTACTCAAATACATATGTGGTGGGAATGTAGGAAGGTTAGAAAATTCTGGGACAAGATATTTCAAGAAATAGAAATAATTACTGATCAAGAGATTTGTAAAACACCAGAATTAGCTTTATTTAATGTTTGTTAAAAAGAGAGGGGGGGGGCATTAGTCAGTTTCTTGTTGGCAGCCAGGAGGCAATTAATTGCAAGTAACCGGAAGACAGCCTCGATGCTGACAATACCTTTGTGGAAAAAGAAAATCTGGGGCATACAATAAATGAAAAGTTAATACAGAAGCTAAGAGTGCACAGAGGAATAAAGAAAAAAAGGACTTCAAGAAGGACTTGCAAAAATATAGAGACTTTATGGGGGCGGAAAGTAATAGAACAACCTTGGTAGAAGCTTATAGAAATTTGTGCGACTCATGGAAATAAGAAGATAAAGGAATGAAGCAGGATGACTTAATATATTATCCTGAAATAAAAATAGAAAATAAATGAGAGGAGAAGAAGAATCTCAAAACTGTTTGAGCTGGCGGAGGGATTGGGGAGGGATTTTGAATCAGTATTAATGTGTTTTTATAATTTCTTTTGAAAAATAAAATTAAAAAAAGAAAGAAACTAAAACTGACATATTTGCCCATCCCTAGTTGGCATTAGAGGGCTGGCACAGACACGGGGCTGCGAAGTTGGCTGTGAAATGGCACCTTTACAAAAAGAAGAAAATGGCTTTGACTCATTGATTGTGCTCACAAATATCAGACAGTCTCGATGAAAAATATGTAATACACACTTCTTGTTGGTGGTGGCAGCCCATAAATCTATATAAAGTGAGTCCTCTCCATACCCTTACCTGAGAAGTAACTGAACAGTGCAATGAAACACAGAGCCCAGGCCATGGCTGGACTTAAGTAGTTGGACTTTTGTAAAGCAAAGCAGTAACTGGCAGAATCCTACCTGCTTCTTTCTTAAACCTCCAAGGTATCGAAGGAGGACCCCTCATGTAAATATATTCATTCCTATTGGCTGTGGTAGAAATGTCACTCCTCCTCTCAGGAGTTGTGCCATTCTAGCCAGGCCAATAACCAGAGAAGACATTTGCAGGAGGGGGATCATTTCGAAAAATGTCAGAAGGCACTGGGCTTTTTCTGGGATGAGGAAAAGAAAAGATGCACCACTCACAATACTAACAACTCAGAGATAATTCATGGGGGAAGTGTGTGTTAAGGTACATGCGTATTTTGGCAAACACCTTTCTTCCTATCTAATATGAGGACCTGCTGTATTGGAGAATCAAAAGGCAGGAGGAGCGGGGCACTTAGTACAAACCATTCCTGATAATTTTGCAATACAGCTCCACTTCCCAGGTTTTTCACCCTCCCAGCCAGCTGTTGAAAAGTACAGTAACCCCTGAGGAACATTTACTAGGGTTTTTCAGGAGAGAATAGATGCACAGCAAAGTCCCCACTCCTCCCTGGCCCCATTCCCACCAACAGATACAGTCTTTGCCCCCTACATGCAATCTTCATGCAGTCTTTGCCACCTACATGCAGTCTTTGCCCCCATGTCAGCAATGTAAGGCAACCATGAGTTTGGGGACCACATCTTTGCCACATAATGCTTGATTCATTCCTATTGCAAAACATGTTTATTAGTGATGAGTGAAGTCCTCTCGGCCCTTTTCAAAACTATGTTCGGTGGAGCTCCCCCCCGCCCGCTAGGAAATACCCCATTTCCTATGACATTGGGACCATGATGTTTTCTGAATGCCACCCACCCCTCCATCTTTTGCAGTGTTCCCATCTGTCATAGAGCCTATATGATCTTCTGAGCAGACTTTTCCTTTCCCCAAAAGTTTCTGAGATGGGGCAGGGGTAGTGCTGTGCCGAACATTTCTCCAACATTCCTTAAAAAAAAAAAAAAAAAAAAAACTTTTTAAAACTTTTTTTTTTACCATACTCAATCAATTTGATAAGAAAGAAATTGCTTTCAAAAAGAAATTCAAAGGAGGATATTTTTTTGAGAAATTCTCGTGGTAGGGTTCCTGTGCTTACCTTACTTGTGAGGTGGCCGAGGAGTGTGCATGAGTGTCCTGTCTGTCACTGTACAGTCATCTGTGGCAGCCTGTAGCCTCCTCGGCTTCCCACACTTCAGTCAAAGCCATCATGAGGAAGACTTCCTCCCATGGGGATTTTTCAGTTCAGGAAGTGCAGGTGGCCTGGGAGACCGAAGAGCCATGGAAAGGTGTGTAACAGAGAGATAAAAATACACACAGCACCCTCAGCCACGTCACAGCGATTACGTAAGCTCAAAAACCAAAAGAAATTCAAAATTCTGCCTCAAAAAAGGGGAAGCCTGAACACAGTTGATGCTGTTGCCACCTACAGAAGCAGTGAAGTAAACCAATTGTCCAATTTCAGAAGGTTTCAAAAAATGGTCAGAAGTCCATGGGATCTGCTCGACTCTGAAAATTCAGTCCTCTATGGATTCCGTGGGTCATATTCATATTAAGCTGGTGTCATTTGGATCCATTTTGGATTTCTTCAACATCCCAAGTTTGGATTCCCTCACAGCCCCAGATTCTTCCATGCATATATCCCCTACCTCAGCATTAGTGTTTGAGGGGGAGTGCAAGGTTGGTGAATACATACTTGGACCTTGCCTCATCATGCACTTGTTGTTCAGTCATTCAGTCGTGTCCGACTCTTTGTGACCCCATGGACCATAGCATGCCAGGCCTTCCTGTCCTGCGCTCTCTCCCAGACTGTGCTCAAGTTCATATTCATTGCATCAGTGATGCTATCTAGCCATCTCATCCTCTGCCGTCCCCTTCTCCTTTTGCCTACAATCTTTCCCAGCATCAGGGCCTTTTCCAGAGATTTTTCTCTTCGCATTAGGTGGCCAAAATATTTCAGCTTCAGCTCCAGTATCTGTCCTTCCAATGAGCACTCAGGGTTGATTTCCTTTAGGATTGACTGATTTAACCTCCTTGCAGTCCAGGGGACTCGTAAGAGTCTTCTCCAGCACCACAGTTTGAAAGCATCGATTCTTCAGCGCTCAGCCTTCCTTATAGTCCAGCTCTCACAGCCATACATTACTACTGGGAAAACCATAGCTTTGATTACATGGACCTTTGTCGGCAAGGTGATGTCTCTGCTTCTTACTATGCTGTCTAGGTTGGCCATAGCTTTCCTCCCAAGGAGCAAGCGTCTTTTAATTTCATGGCTACAGCCACCGTCTGCGGTGATCTTGGAGCCCAAGAAAATAAAATCTGTCACTGCTTCCATTTCTTCCCCTTCTATATGCCAGGAAGTGATGGGGCCTGATGCCATGATCTTAGTTTTTTTAATGTTGAGTTTCAAACCAGCTTTTGCACTCTCCTCTTTCACCCTCAACAAGAGGCTCTTTAGATCTTCTTTGCTTTCTGCCATTAGGGTGGAAAGAGTGTTTGCTATGATCAGCTTGTTCTCTTGGCAAAAGTCTATTAGCTTTTGTCCTGCTTCATTTTGTACACCAAGGCCATGCCTACCTGTTATCCCAGTGATTTCTTGACTTCCTACTTTAGCATTCCAATCCCCTATGATGAAGAGGACATCTTTTTTTGGTGTTAGTTCTAGAAGGTGTTGTAGGTCTTCATAGAACCGATCAACCTCAGCTTCTTCGGCATCAGCGGTTGGGGCATAGATTTGAATTACTGTGATGTTGAATGGTTTGCCTTGGATTCGTACTGAGATCATTCTATCGTTTTTGAGATTGTACCCCAGTACTGCTTTTCCCACCTTTTTGTTGACTATGAGTGCTACTCCATTTCTTCTAAGGGATTCTTGCCCACAGTAGTAGATATGATGGTCACTTGAATTAAATTCGCCCATGCCTGTCCATTTGAGTTTGCTGATTCCCAAGATGTCGATGTTCAATCTTGCCATCTCATGTTTGACCACCTCCAGCTTACCTTGATTCATTGATCTGACATTCCAGGTTCCTAAACAATATTGTTCTTTACAGCATCAGATTTTCTTTTCACCACCAGACACATCCACAGCTGAGTGTCCTTTCGGCTTTGGCCCAGCCGCTTCACTCTTTCTGGCGCTACTTGGAAATACCCTCTGCTCTTCCCCAGTAATATATTGGACACCTTCGGACCTGAGGGGCTCATTTTCCGGCGTCATCTCTTTTAGCCTTGTGATACGTTCCATGGGGTTTTCTTGGCAAGAATACTGGAGTGGGTTGCCATTTCCTTCTCCAGTGGACCACATTTTGTCAGAACTCTCTGCCATGACCTGTCCGTCTTGGGTGGCCTTGCACGGCATAGCTTATGGCTTCACTGAGTTACGCAAACCCCTTCGCCACAACAAGGCAGTGATCCATGAAGGGGATCATCATGCATATTTCCTCATTAAAACAAACAAACAAACAAACAAACAAACCTTGTTTGATAGGGATATGGGGACACTTCTTGGCTCCATTCAGAAGTACCCACACACTGCAGCTGGCTTGTCTGGTCAGTGGTCACTGGGGGGGGGGATTTGCAGGGGGGGTGATGGGTCGGAGGCAAATGCCATTGGGCATTCGGATGAGTTGTCACCAGGGAAGGAGGGGCTGGCCGGCCGTGTTAGGCTGCCCGCCCCCTTCTTCAGGTCTCAGCAAAATGAGGTTCCCCTTTGTACTAATGTGGAGATATAGCTCAATGTAGATCATGATATTCGGAACATTAGGGGGTCCAAATGTCCCCACCCCACCCCATGTATGTCATTCCTTGCAATCCTCCAAACCTCATGGACCCCACCCCAAAAGTTATGCTGATTTGGACTTTCTCAAACCAGAGGACCACTAGGGAAGCCCTTCCCAATTATTTCTTACACCAACTAGTAACTTAAAAAGGACTCTTCATACAAATATATTCACATCTATTTGCTATGAAGCCACCTCCCCTGAAGAAATGCCATGTTCAAGTCTGTCTAATGAGCAGAGAAACAATTTGCATGAATGTGATTTTGTGTGTGTGTGTGTGTGTTTGTGTGTAAATGTACATGAAGCATCACTAACACTGGTAACTGGGAACTGATCAGGCCGGTTCAAAACTTCTTCTTCTTCTCCTTCTTCTCCTTCTTCTCCTTCTTCTTCTTCTTCTTCTTCTTCTTCTTCTTCTTCTTCTTCTTCTTCTTCTGCTGCTGCTGCTGCTGCTGCTTCTGCTTCCACCTCCTCCTCCTCCTCCTCCTCCTCTCCTCTCCCTCCCCCCCTCTCCTCCTGCTAACAGGTTCTGCACTGGAGAATCAGACAGCAAAGGAGACAGTGCTTCATGCATCCCTCCCAGAAGCTTCCCTGTCCGCACATCATTGTCAGGCTGATTTCAAATCTCAAAACCAGCTGGCTGAAAAGCCGCAGAAGAACACCAGCCAGGTCTGGGTTACAGGGTAGAACCTGTGGGTAATAAATGGGTTAGTCTTGCATAATATGTTCCAGATTATGTGGATTGTCATTGTCTGCTCCATCATCCCCTCACTGATGGATGTGGATACCCCCCTCCCCTTCCAGGAATGTGCACCACAAATCCATCAGAACTTAAGAACCCTTCACAGCAATGTAACATTTTGCCTTGTGTTCATAGGTCAGGGTGAAATCAATGGGGTGAGCGAGCACAAGAGGATTGTTTCCCTGCAGAGGTTGAAGAGAGACCGGAGATGTGTAAAATGTTGTTTTTGTTGTTGCTTTGTGATGTTGTATACATTACTGCACTTGTGGGTGACTTCTGTAGTTTTGTAAAACCGAAGTTGTGTCCAATTTCCGGGTTAAAAAACACACCTGTCAGCCTGTCCGTGGGATCTGCTCAGCTCTGAAAATGCAGTCCTCTGTGGATTCTATGGGGCACATTCATAGAAAACTGGTATCATTTGGATCCATTTTGGATTTCTTCAACATCCCTAGTTTGGATTCCCTCACAGCCCCAATTTCTTCCATGCTTATATCCCCTACCTCAGCATTAGTGTCTGAGGGGGGGTGCAAGTCTGGATATACTTCCATACCTGGAAGTATATGTAGGTGTACTTTGCAAGCTGCACACTGCAGTGCACAGCAGGGTGTGCAACCATCCCGAAGCAGGCCTGCGTGAACAGGAAGGACCAGAAAACTGTCCAGGCTCAGTGACGATTCTCCTGCTTCACTTCACAGCACAGGTGCAAGTTTTAGGGGAGGTTTCTGAGGTCATCTAAAGTTGCAGAATGTGAGAAGAACGGACCGACATCTCCCCCTAAAGGATGAACCTGGTGTATCAGGTTCATACACAGCCATGGGTAGTTTGACTGAATGGGTTCTTAAAGAGTGCTTTCAAATCCGGAGTAGCATGAAAGCCTAAATACACATACTCTAGTACCCCCTCCATATATATATGTATGTGTGTGTGTGAGTGTGTGTTTGAGTGTGTATGTGTGTGTGTGTGTATAAATATGAAGCACCAAATACAGGAACTTAAACCATATCAGAGGGATGCTATTAACACATTTTAAGAAGCCAACAAGTACAAGAACATCTTAGCCAGGAACCAAAAGGATGGCATTGTGGACAAAGGGATGGAAGAGAAGTTCATTTGGTTCAAAGTTCCCTGCAACCCTTCCTAATTTCACACTTCCCAATAAATATGTGAACTGAAATTCAGTTATCCCTCAGAAACAGTACCTTTATGAATTTCCCAGCAGACCTCTTCAATCATGTAGTGCATCCAAAAATGCACATATTAGGGAGAGACGTCTGCGAAGTTATGCATATTGCCAAAATATTACTTAAAAGGCATTATATTAGGAAAATTGATTGAAGACATAATAATATATTAGGCAAAACTGAATATAAAATGCATGTATTGGGAGAAAGGTATGCAAAAATGCATACACATTTCGTGCACATTTTTTAAAAATTCTCAAAATTCTAAATGAAATAAATCTAAGATTGGGAAAAGGAGACGCTTCAATGGAGAGATCTGTCCCTCTCTTTGTGGATGTCACATACGCTCCAATCGGGACTGGGCAGGCTGGCATCAAGGGAAGGCCTGACTGGGCACTGGTCAAGGGCTCACACTTCAGTGGGGTTCAGGAAACAAGAGCCCCCTGGACTTGCTCCTCCTCTTCACCATTCCAACCTGCATGATCATCTGTGTTTCCCTCTGGCCCAGACAAGAGTGCTAGGGAAAAGGAGGGGCAGAAGATGCCACTGCCTACTTGCTAATTGGTTCTCTGCCAGGCATGTATACAAGTGGTATCCAGGATGATAAAGAAGAGCAGGAGCAATAGTCTCTGGTAAGCATGAGGTGAGAAGATAGGGGACCCACTGAGGGCGCCTGATCCAAGAGCCCTCAAAACATGGAGGACGTAGTGCAGGTAGTATTTAATAACTGGGGGAAGCACTGAATAAGCCCTCTTTCACATGGCCCCCTCCGAAGGTCAGAGGGGTACACGGATGGGCACTTCTGTAATTGACATTGAGACACAAGTAGGTAGGTTCACCTCCGAAGCACCTGCAACAGAGAATTTAGTGTTGTACCTCCCACATTCTGGAACCCACACTCTGGAATGCTTCACCAAATGCCAAATGATGTCTACCTGTGTTCACACAGCCCTTCACACAGGGTTTCTGTGAAGTGTGAACAAGCCAGCCATGGTCTGCAGTGCACAGCAGAGTGTGCCGCTTTATTGCTGCCCAACATTTATTTTAATTATTATTATTGTGTCCCTTTACTGTAACATTTTTTGTTTGCATGTTCATTTTCCCTTTTGAAGTTCTTTGCATCAAAACCGCTCTGAAAGTGGTATATACATCTGAGTAACAAACAGTTGAAAATAATGAATGAAAGAAAGAATGCACACACACAAGGCTATGGGAGCAGGCTTTCCATCAGGTACTGTGTGGCCCATTTAATGGACTTGCATTCTTCTATTGGGTACCTGCAGTCCATATTGACCTCTGCATCTGTTTGGGGTAGGTGACCAGGACCTGGAGAAAATCCTAGACCAGATGCCTTTGCAGTCCTAGTCGCTGTATCATATGAAAATCTTCAAGCCCAGGTCCTTTTAAGCTCAATAGCATTCTCAACTTTCCCATCTGACGGAGGAAGAATGGAGGTTTTTGTCTCACTTTCCCATCAGACTTTACCACTGTGCAACGAGCTAGCACTGCTAAACCAAGAGCTGCAGTAGTAATCAGCCTCATCTTCAGCCTCAAAGCTGCTGATGGTTAAAGAACCAGTGGTCCCAGAGTGGGAAGCAGTGAACTGATCTGGGATCCCTGCTCCCCTGCTGCAGCCATCACAGTGCACGAAGCGAGGGGCCTGTCCAGGTTTCTGTTGCTGCCAAGCAATATAGCTCACACTACTGCTGGCACGGCAGGAAATGATAATCGTTTGTCCCAGAGACACAGACTGGGAGGCAGGTTGAGTCAACGTTGGCTGTGAAATGACACCTTTCGACAAAGAAAAAAAAAAAGGTAAAAATGGCTTTGATTCATTGATTCTGCACGCATATATCAGACAGTCTTTATGGTAAATACATAATAAACAATGTTTTTATTCCTGGCCCATAGACCTATATGAGGTGTGTCCTCTCCATAGCTTTACCTGAAAAGTAACTGAGAAGTGCAGTGAATAACAGGGCCCAGGCCATGGTTGGACTTGAGCAACTGGTCTTTGTAAAGCAAAGCTGTAACTGCCACAAAGCGACCAGCTTCTCTCTTAAACCTCCCAGGAAATGAAGGAGGACCCTTCATGAAAATTGCTTAATGCCCATTGGCTTCACTAGAATTGGCCCTCCTCCTCTGAGGAGATGTAATGTTCTAGCCAGGCCAATCACGATGGAAGACGCTTGCATGAACAGGAGAATTTGAAAAGATAGTTGAAGGCCGCAATATGTGTCTAGCATCCAGAAAAGGTGAACCAGTCTCAAACATCAAAGTTGGTAGGGAACTCATGGGGGAACTACATATTCAGTCCCATTGGCTTTGATAGAATTGGCTCTCCTCCTCTGAGGATAGGCACCATTCTAGACAGGCCAATAAACAGAGAAGACATTTGCTTGTAAGGGATATTTTTAAAAGGTGGCTGAAGGCCCTGGGCTTTGTCTGGGATGAATAGAAGATGTACCACTCACATTAGTAAATGCTGAGAGGGAACAACATGGCAAGGAAAATATCTGTCTTGGCAAACATCTGTCTTCCTGTTAAGAGCAGTACAAGAACCTTCTGCACTGGAGAATCAGAAGGCAGGAGAGGGTATCCTGAATGCAAACCATTCCTGATAATACCCCAGTTGAGGAGAGAGAGAGAGCTTTCAGGCATGTTCTGTGTGGTAAAATCTCAGAAAAGCATGATGTTTGTATGATAAGTGCACAATAGAAATAGTTCCTCCCATAGACCTCTGTAAAGGAAGTCTCCTCCATACCTTTACCTGAGAAATCTGTGAAGGATCAGGAAATACAGAGCCCAGGCCCTGGTTGGACTGAAGGATTTGGACTTTCTCAAACAAGAGAAACAAGCCCTTCCTTATTATTTCTTAAACCAACTCTGAGGATAGGCACCATTCTAGCCTGGCCAAGAACCAGAGAAGTCATTTGCATGAAAGAGATTTTTTTAAAGGTGGCTGAAGGCCCTGGGCTTTGTCTGGTATGAACAGAAGATGTACCACTCAAACTAGTAACTGTGGACAGGGAACTACATGGCAAGGACAACATCTATCTTGGCAAACATCTGTCTTCCTGTGAAGAGCAGAACATGGACCTTCAGCACTGGAGAATCAGAAGGCAGGAGGGGGTATCCTGACTGCAAACCATTCCTGATAATTCCCCAGTTGAGGAGAGAGATAACTTTCAGGCATGTTCTGTTCTGTACAATCTCAGAAAACCACTATGTTTCTATGGTAAGTGCACAATACAAATAGTTCTCCCCGTAGACCTCTGTAAAGGAAGTCTCCTCCATACTTTTACCTGAGAAATCTGTGAAGGATGAGGAAATACAGAGAACAGGGCTCTGATTGGACTAAAGGATTTGGACTTTCTCAAACCAGAGGACCACTAGGGAAGTCCTTCCTGATTATTTCTTACACCAATTAGTAACTGAAAAAGGACTCTTCATACAAATATATTCACATCTATTCTCTATGAAGACACCTCCACTGAAGAAATGCCATGATACTGAACAGATACTGAAGCTGAAGCTCAAATATTTTGGCCACCTAATGCGAAGAGAAAAGTCTCTGGAAAAGACCCTGATGCTGGGAAAGACTGAAGGCAAAGCAAAAGGAGAAGGGGACGGCAGAGGATGAGATGGCTAGATAGCATCACTGATGCAATGAATATGGACTTGAGCACGCTCCGGGAGCGAGCGCAGGACAGGAAGGCCTGGCATGCTATGGTCCATGGGGTCACGAAGAGTCGGACATGACTGAACGACTGAACAACAACAACGATGTTACTGCCCCTGTAGGCGGCTTCTGCAGTTTTGTAGAAATGAAGTTGTGTCCAATTTCGAGGGTTAAAAAAAAAAGGTCAGCAGGTCCGTGGGATCTGCTCAGCTCTGAAAATGCAGTCCACTGTGGATTCCGTGGGGCACATTCATAGAAAACCGGTATCATTTGAATCCATTTTGGATTTCTTCAACATCCATAGTTTGGATTCCCTCACAGCCGCAATTTCTTCCATGCATATATCCCTACCTCAGCATTAGTGTTTGAGGGGTAGTGCAAGGTTGGTGAATGCATCCTTGCCTCATCACACATATTTCCTCATTAAAACAAATGAACAAACAAACAAACACCCCTTGTTTGTTAAGGATATGGTTAGGGACATGGTCACTCTTCTTGACTCTATTCAGAACTGGTCTCAGCAAACTGAGGTTCCTCTTTATCCTAATGTGGAGACAGCTCACTGTAGATCTTCATATTCGGAACACTACGGGGTCTACATGTCCTCACCCTACCCCATGTACACCATTCCCTGCAATCTTCCAACCCACATCGATCCCCCCCCAACTTCTGCTGAACTTGTCCTTCCTTCCTTTCTTCTGATGTTACCAGGTGTAGGTGATGGAGTCATAGGGTGGCCTCAGTAGAAGTCGCTCCACAAGACTGCCAACTCGTGTGCAAGGGACATTGCTGAGCCATCTCAGCTTATCATTTGGGTTTCAGCATCTTTCAAACTACATCTCCCAGGGTTCCTTGTGCTTGTGTGTAGAGAAATCATGCCAGACAAATGAATGGAGTTTTCAGTAGGGATGGCGGAGAATTTCTCCGCGAAACTTCGGGGGGCCGAGCGCCAACGTGTTCGGCCCCCCGAACAAGTTTTGGGGAGAAATTCTCCGCACCCCCCCCGCACCCCCCCCAGGACAGGACTTACCTTTGCCGAATGTCCCTCCTGGCGGCGGGTCCGGCCGGCGGTTCGTCGGGTCTTTGCGGGGGCAGGGGTGGCAGCCGCTCTTTCGACCAGCTGCCGCCGCCGCCATTGCAATAAAAGAAAAAAAATGCCCCTGTGATAGGCTACGTGACGATTAACGTAGCCTATCACGGCTAGATTTGCAAAGTCAGCCATGATAGGCTACGTAAATCGTCCCGTAGCCTATCACGGGTGACTTAAAAAACAAAACAAAACCACGTACGGATAATGGCGGTCCCCATAGGGAGCCGCCATTCCCGTTCCTTATTTGGTCGCTGTAGTCTACGTAAATCTTTACGTAGACTACGGCGAAAATAAGGGCAACGCCATTTGCATTGCCCTTATTTTCGCCGTAGTCTACGTAAAGATTTACGTAGACTACAGAGACCAAATAAGGAACGCGAATGGTGGCTCCCTATGGGGGCCGCCATTAGCGTATGCGCTTTTTTTTTTTTTAAAGTCACCCGTGATAGGCTACGTGACGATTAACGTAGCCTATCATGGCTGACTTTGCAGATCTAGCCGTGATAGGCTACGTTAATCGTCACGTAGCCTACCACGGGGGCGTTTTTTTTTTTTAAAAAAAACTTTTGAGTTCGCGGCGGGGCGAGGCGCCTCCTCCCCGGCCTGAATTTCGGCCAGGCGAGGCGGGAAGCCTCCCCCCCCCTGGCCTGGACTTCGCGGGAGAAGCAGCGAAGCGCCTCCCCCCCACCGCGAACAAGCTTCGAGGACAGGTAAGTGACTTTCGTCCACCCCTCGTTTTCAGTTCTGTAATTTCCAGGACAGTGTTGTCGAAGGGCTTAGGCAGTCCAGCAACCCTTCAATTCCTAGAGACTACAAGGAGGCATATTTCCTAGAGAAAACATAAAATCAATCTATTTTTTTTTTAATGGAATCAGCAGAAGACTGTCTGTATCTCTCACTGCAATGCCTGGAGGAAGAAAGGGACACAGGTATTTGCAAAGAATGGAAAACAAAAAGAAAGACCATTTTGCAATGAAAACTAAAGAGAAAATGAAACATGTCCTGTTCTCTCTTTGTCGTCCGGAAGTATACGTATGTGTACTTTGCAAGTGCACCAGACTTTTCCATATCAAACCATCTCGAAGCATGCCTGCGTGAACAGGAAGTACCAGAAAACTGTCCAGGCCCAGTGACGATTCTCCTGCTTCACTTCACAGCACAGGTGCAAGTTTTAGGGGAGGTTTCTGAGGTCATCTAATGTTGCAGAATGCGAGAAGAATGGACTCACATCTCCCTCTAAAGGATGAACTTTGTGTATCAGGTTCATACACAACCATGGGTAGTTTGAATGGGTTTCTAAAGAGTGCTTTCAAATCCGGAGTAGCATGAAACCCTAAATACACATACTCCAGTACCCCCCCCCCATATATATATGTCTGTTTATGTATACATACATAGATAATAAGCACCAAATACAGGCACTTAAACCATATCAGAGGGATGCTATTTACACATTTTCAAAAGCCAGCAAGTACAAGAACATCTTAGCCAGGCACCAAAATGATGGCATTGTGGACAGAGGGATAGAATAGACATTCATTTGGTTCACATTTCACTGCAAACCTACCTAATTACACACTTCCCAACAAATTCTGTTATCCCTCAGAATCATTACCTATATGAATTTCCCAGCAAACTTCTTCAATCATGTCGTGCGTCCAAAAATGCACATATTAGGGAAAGACATCTGCAATCTTATGCATATTGAAAATATTGCTTAAAAGGCCTTTTATTAGGAAAGTTGATTGAAGACATGATAGAATAGGCAAATTTGAATATAAAATGCATGTATTGGGAGAAAGGTATGCAAAAATACATACACATTTTGTGCACATTTTGAAAAATTCTCAAAATTCTAAAGGAATTTAATCTAAGATCGGGAAAAGGAGAAGCTTCATTGGAGAGATCCGGCCCTCTCCTTGTGGATGTCACGTCCACTTCAATAGGGACTGGGCAGGCTGGCATCACGGGAAGGCCTGACTGGGCACTGGCCAAGGGCTCACACTTCAGTGAGGGTCAGGAAACAAGAGCCCTTTGGACTTGCTCCTCCTCTTCACCATTGCAACCTCTGTGTTTCCCTCTGGCCCAGACAAGAGTGGTGGGGAGAAGGAGGGGCAGAAGATGCCACTGCCTATGTGCTCACTGGCTCCCTGCCAGGCATCCAAGCAAGTGGAATCCAGGATGGCAAAGAAGAGAATGAGCAATAGCGTCTGGTAACCATGAGTGTGAGAAGGTAGGGGGCCAACTGAGGGTGCCTGAACCAAGAGCCCTCAAAACATGGAGGATGTAGTGCAGGGAGCATTTCATAATTGGGGGAAGCATTGAATAAGCCCTCTTTCACATGGCTCCTTCAGGCGGTCAGAGGGCTACACAGACAAGGGCCTCTGTAAATGAAGTTAAGGCACGAGTAGGTAGGTTCACCTTGGAAGCACCTGCAACAGAGAATGTAGTGTTGTACCTCCCGCATTCTGGAACCACCCACGTAATGGGCCACATTCTGGAAGGCTTTACCAAATGCCATTAGACAGGTCCCCACAGTTCTGATGTCTACCCGTCTTCTGAAGCCCTTCACACAGGGTTGCTGTGAACTGTGAACCCGCCAGCCATGCTCTGCAGTGCACAGCAGGTCGTGCAGTTTTACCGCTGTCTAACATTTTATTTATTTATTTATTTATTTCTATACCGCCCAGTAGCCGAATCTCTCTGGGCGGTTCACAAAAATTAGAACCAAACAACACACAATAAAACAATTTAAAATATATAGAACATTAAAACCACAATATAACAATACAACCACAATAAAACCTAGCAGCAGTACAAGAGTTTAAAATACAGATTTAAAACAGCAAAGATAAATACTTAGAAAGCTAAAATGCCTGGGAAAATAAAAAGGTCTTAACCTGGCGCTGAAAGGAGTACAATGTAGGCGCCAGGCGAACCTCACTAGGGAGCGCATTCCAGAGCCGGGGTGCCACAGCACAAAAAGCCCTCCTCCTAGTAGCCACCCGCCTCACTTCCTTTGGCAGGGGCTCACGGAGAAGGGCCGCTGATGATGATCTTAAGGTCCGGGCAGGCACATATGGGAGGAGGCGATCCTTCAGGTAACCTGGCCCCAAGCCGTTAAGGGCTTTGAATGTTAACACCAGCAATTTGAATCAGGCCCGGAAATGGACCGGCAGCCAGTGCAGCTGGAAAAGTACTGGCGCAATATGAGCTCGCAGGCCAGTCCCTGTTAACAATCTTGCTGCCCTATTTTGGACCAGCTGAAGTTTCTGGACCGTTTTCAAAGGCAGCCCCACGTATAACGCATTGCAGTAATCCAGACGAGAAGTTATCAGAGCATGGATAACTGTAGCTAGGCTATCTCTGTCCAGATAAGGGCGTAGTTGGTATACCAGCCTAAGCTGATAAAAAGTGCTCCGTGCCACTGAGTTCACCTGTGCCTCAAGTGACAGTTCTAGATCCAAGAGCACCCCCAAACTACGAACCTGATCCTTTAGGGGGAGTGCAACCCCCTCCAGAACAGGTTGAATATCACCTAGCCGGGCAGACGAACCACCCACTAACAGTACCTCCGTCTTGTCTGGATTGAGTTTCAGTTTATTAGCCCTCAGCCAGTCCATTACCGTGCCCAGGCACTGATTCAGAACAGCCACTGCCTCACCTGGTTTTGATGAGAAAGAGAGGTAGAGCTGGGTGTCATCCGCATATTGATGGCACCTCAGCCCACACCTCCGGATAACCTCCCCCAGCGGTTTCATGTAGATGTTAAACAGCATGGGGGATAGAGTAGAGCCCTGTGGAACCCCATGGCACAATTGCCATGGCACAGAGCAATAATCCCCCAGCACCACCTTCTGGAATCGGCCATCCAAGTAGGAGCGGAACCACTGTAGTGCAGTGCCTCCAACTCCCAACCCAGACAACCTATCCAGAAGGATACCATGGTCGATGGTATCGAAAGCCGCTGAGAGGTCCAGGAGAATCAACAGGGTCGCGCTCCCCCTGTCCCTCTCCCGGCAGAGGTCATCCCACAGGGCGACCAAGGCAGTTTCCGTTCCAAAACCAGGCCTGAAGCCCGATTGAAATGGATCTAGATAATCTGTTTCATTCAAGAGTGCCTGGAGCTGTCCTACAACCACCCGCTCAAGCACCTTGCCCAGGAAGGGGATGTTGGCCACTGGCCTATAATTGTTAACATCCTCTGGGTCCAGGTTAGGCTTTTTCAGGAGTGGTCTAATTACTGCCTCTTTTAAAGCAGCAGGCACCACTCCCTCTCTCAAGGAGGAATTTACAACCTCCTGGACCCAGCCAGACAACCCCTCCTTGTTTGATTTAATAAGCCATGAAGGGCAAGGGTCAAGCACACAAGTGGTCGATCGGACTTGGCCAAGCACCTTGTCCGCATCCTCAGGCCTCAGTAACTGAAACTCATCCAATAAAACTGGACCAGACGGTGCTCTGAACGCCTCTACCAATGGAACTGCATTAATGGTGGTGTCCAATTCATGACGAATCTGAGAGACTTCATCCTCAAAGTGCCGCGCAAACCCGTCACAGCGTGCTACCGAGGGTTCCATCGTCTCTCTCCCTGGCCCAGAATGTAACAGGCCACGAACCACTCGGAAAAGCTCCGCCGGACGACACTGAGAAGATGCAATGCTGGTGGAAAAGAACTGCCTCTTTGCCACCCTCACCGCCACAGAGTAGGCTCGATAGTGGGCTCTTACCTGCGTTCGGTCAGACTCAGCACAAGTTTTCCTCCACCTGCGTTCTAGCCGTCTCCCCTCTTGCTTCATTGCCCTCAGCTCAGGTGTATACCAAGGAGCTGGCCGGGCTCTGCTCAGAGGGAGAGGGCGCTTGGGTGCGATTGTGTCAACCGCCCGAGTCATCTCTGCATTCCACAGAGTGACCTGGGTTTCGACAGGAGCACCAGCCATACCAGCAGGAAAGTCCCCCAGAGCCCTCTGGAATCCATCGGAATCCATTAATCTCCGGGGGCGGACCATTTTAATAGGTCCCCCACCCTTGCAGAGGGGAAAGGCCGCCAGAAGTCTAAACCTCAGCAGGAAGTGATCTGACCATGACAAAGGGACAGATGTTAATTCCTCCACTTTCAGATCACCATCCTCCTGCCCAGTCGAGAAAACCAGATCAAGCGTGTGTCCTTTTACATGCGTTGGGCCGATGACATGTTGGGACAGCCCCATGGTTGTCATGGTGGCCATGAAGTCCTGAGCCGCCTTGGATACAGCGGCCTCGGCGTGGAAGTTGAGATCCCCCAGAACCATCATCCTGGGGGTCCTCAACACCAAGTCCGAGACCACCTCCGTCAGCTCAGGCAGGGAGTCTGATGGGCAGCGGGGTGGGCGGTACACCAACAGAATCCCTAATCTGTCCCGGGTACCCAACACAAGGTACAGACACTCAAGATCTGCACTCGAATGAGCAGGAAGCCTGGAGAGGGAGATTGAATTCCTATAGACCATGGCAACCCCCTTCCCCGACCCTCAAGTCGGTGTTGGTGCTGCACCGAGTACCCAGGAGGGCACAGCTGGGAGAGAGTGACCCCTCCCAGTTCCCCCACCTAGGTCTCAGTAATACATGCCAGGTCAGCCCCCTCATCCACAGTCAAATCATGGATGAGGGAGGTCTTATTTTGGGCCGACCTGGCATTCAGCAGCAGCACCACCAGACCCAAGGGCAGACTGGTAAGGCTGCCAGGAACCATCAGGTTGGGGGAAGAACCAGAAGAGGGGACAGCTGTAAGGTGTCTAGCCCCTCTTCTCCTCAGCTGGCCTGTTAATCCCCCAACGCCATACCTCCCCCTGCCCGTGACCACAGTTATGGTGGCACCTCCCCCACCCCCTGAGTTGCCCAATAGTCCTCCCAGGCACATATTAAAATATTAAGATATAAAATATACAACAGTTTAAAAGAATATAAAAAAGATAAAAGAGACCAGCAGCTAAGAAGGAGCAGATAGTCCACGTTTGCCCCTTCCCCTGGTCTTTAAAGCTGCTGCCCTCTGCTGCTGCTGCTATTTGCTGCTGGTGTTGTGGCTGCTGGTGTCTCTGTGGGCGGGGGCGGGGGCGGGGGCAGAAGCAGGCTCAGGCTCAGGCTCAGGATCCACCTGGTGCAGCTGCTGGCTGGTCCTCCTTCCCCAGGCTCCTTCCTGAAGAATATTAGAATTATTCTTGTGTCCTTTTACTGTAACATTTTGTTGTTGGCTTGATCATTTTCCTTTTTGATGTTCTTTGCATCCATACCTCTCTGAAAGTGGTATATACATCTGAGTAATACACAGTTGAAAATAATGAATGAATGAATGAATGAATGAATGCACACAGAGCACACAAGGCTATGGGAGCAGGCTTTCCATCAGGTACGGTGGCCCATTTAATGGACTTGCATTCTTCTATTGGGTACCTGCAGTCCATATTGACCTCTGCATCTGTTTGGGGTAGGTGACCAGGACCTGGAGAAAATCCTAGACCAGATGCCTTTGCAGTCCGAGTCGCTGTATCATATGAAAATCTTCAAGCCCAGGTCCTTTTAAGCTCTATAGCAATTCTAAACTCTCCCTTCTGACGGAGGAAGAATGGAGGTTTTTGTCTCACTTCCCCGTCAGACTTTAGCACTGTGCAACGAGCTAGCACTGCTGAACCAAGCCTGGCAGTAGTACGCAGCCTCATCTTCAGCCTCAATGCTGCTGATGGTTAAAGAACCGGTGGTCCCAGAGCGGGAAGCAGTGAACCGATCTGGGATCCCTGCTCCCCTGCTGCAGCCATCACAGTGCACGAAGCGAGGGGCCTGTCCAGGTCTCTGTTGCTGCCAAGCAATATAGCTCACACTACTGCTGGCACGGCAGGAAATGGTAATCGTTTGTCCCAGAGACACAGACTGGGAGGCAGGTTGAGTCGAAGTTCGCTGTGAAATGACACCTTTCGACAAAGAAAAAAAAGTAATAATGGCTTTGATTCATTGATTCTGCACACAAATATCAGACCGTCATTATGGTAAATCCATAATAAACAGTGTTTTTGTTCCTGGCCCATAGACCTAGAGGAGGTGGGTCCTCTCCTCAGACTTACCTGAGAAGTAACTGAGAAGTGCAATGAAACACAGGGCCCAGGCCATGGCTGGACTCGAGCAATTGGTCTTTGTAAAGCAAAGCGGCAACTGCCAGAAAGCGACCTGCTTCTCTCTTAAACCTCCCAGGAACTGAAGGAGGACCCTTCGTGTAAATTGCTTAATGCCCATTGGCTACACTAGAATTGGCCCTCCTCCTCTGAGGAGATGTAATGTTCTAGCCAGGCCAATCACGATGGAAGATGCTTGCATGAACAGGAGTATTTGAAAAGATAGCTGAAGGCCGCAATATGTGTCTAGCATCCAGAAAAGGTGAACCAGTCTCACTCATCAAAGTTGGTAGGGAACTCATGGAGGAACTACATATCCATTCCCATAGGCTTTGCTAGAATTGGCTCTCCTCCTCTGAGGAGAGGCACCATTCTAGCCAGGCCAAGAACCAGAGAAGGGGTTTGCATGAAAGAGAGTTTTTTTAAGGTGGCTGAAGTCCCTGGGCTTTGTCTGGTATGAACAGAAGATGTACCACTCAAACTAGTAACTGTGGACAGGGAACTACATGGCAAGGACAACATCTATCTTGGCAAACATCTATCTTCCTGTTAAGAGCAGTACATGGACCTTCTGCACTGGAGAATCAGAAGGCAGGAGGGGGTATCCTGACTGCAAACCATTCCTGATAATTCCCCAGTTGAGGAGAGAGATAACTTTCAGGCATGTTCTGTTCTGTACAATCTCAGAAAACCACTATGTTTCTATGGTAAGTGGAGGAGAGAGATAACTTTTAGGTATGTTCTGTGCTGTAAAATATCACAAAAGCACTATGTTTCTATGATAAGTGCACAATACAAATAGTTCTCCCCATAGGCCTCTGTAAAGGAAGTCTCCTCCATCCCTTTACCTGAGAAATCTGTGAAGGACGATGAAATACAGAGCCCAGGCCCTGGCTGGACCAACGGATTTGGACTTTCTCAAACCAGAGGACCACTAGGTTAGACCTTCCTGATTATTTCTTACACCAACTAGTAACTGAAAAAGGACTCTTCAAACAAATATATTCACATCTATTCTCTATGAAGACACCTCCACTGAAGAAATGCCATGTTCAAATCCATCTGATAAGCAGGGAAACAATTTGTATGGATGTGCTTTGTATGTCCGTCTGTCCGTGTAGATGTAGATGAAGCATCACTAACCCTGGTAACAGGGAACTGATCAGGCCCTTTCAAACCACTTTCTTCTTCTTCTTCTTCTTCTTCTTCTTCTTCTTCTTCCTCCTCATCCTCATCCTCTTCCTCCTCCCCCCCCCATTAACAAGTTCCGCACTGGAGAATCAGACACCAAGGGAGACAGTGCTTCATGCATCCCTCCCAGAAGCTTCCCTGTCCACACCCCATTGTCAGGCTGTTTTCAAATCTCAAAACCAGCTGGCTGAAAAGCATTAAAACCCCAGCCTGTTCTTGGTTGCTGGGTAGAAGCAGTGGGCAATAACTGGGTTAGTCTTGCATAATCTCTTCCAGATTATGTGGATTGTCACTGTCTGCTCCATCTTCCCCTCATTGATGGATGTGGATACCCCCCCCCCCCACTTTCCAGGAATGTACACCAGAAATCCATCAAAACGTAAGAACCTTTCACAGCAATGTAACATTTTGCCTTATATTCTTAGGTCGGGGTGAAATCAATGGGTTGAGTGCAGACAAGAGGATTGCTTCCCTGCAGAGGCTGCAGTAACTGAGCATTGCACATTTTCCGCGGGTTCCCAGGATCGCTCATCAGCCCCGTACCCCTTCCAGTCCATTAGATATTGCAAGCGGCCTCGAGAAAGGTGGGAGTCCAGAATCTCCATGACCTCAAACTCCTCCTCCCCCTCCACCAGCACTGGCGGTGGGGGGGAGCCGACTGAGCGATGAGGGTCACCAGAAACCAGGGGGGACAGCAAGGACCGATGAAAAACAGGATGGATCTTCATGGAGGGGGGGGAGAGCCAGGCGAAAAGCAACAGGGTTAGTAGGGGTGGACGAAAGTCACTTAACTTTTCTCGCAGCTTGTTCGCAGTGGGGGGGAGTGCTTCGCTGCTCCCCCTGCGAAGTTCAGGCCGGGGGGGGGAGGCTTCCCGCCTCGCCCGACCAAAATTCAGGCCGGGGGGGAGGCTTCCCGCCTCGCCCGGCCGAAATTCAGGCCGGGGAGGAGGCGCCTCGCCTCGCCCGGCCGCGAACGGGAAAGTAAAAAAAAAAAAAAAAAAAAGGCCTCCTGATAGGCTACGTGATGATTCATGTAGCCTATAACGGCTAGATCTGCAAAGTCAGCCGTGATAGGCTACGTGAATCGTCACGTAGCCTATCACGGGTGACTTTTTTTTAAAAAAAAAGCGCGTACGTGAATGGCGTCCCCCATAGGGAGCCGCCATTCGCGTTCCTTATTTAGTTGCTGTAGTCTACGTAAATATTTATGCAGACTACAGCGAAAATAAGGGCAACGCAAATAGCGTTGCCCTTATTTTCGCCGTAGTCTACGTAAACATTTACGTAGACTACAGCGACCAAATAAGGAATGTGAATGGCGGCTCCCTATGGGGGCCGCCATTATCTGTACACACTTTTTTTTTTTTTAAGTCACCCGTGATAGGCTACGTGATGATTCACGTAGCCTATCACGGCTGACTTTGCAAATCTAGACGTGATAGGCTACGTGAATCGTCACGTAGCCTATCAGGGGACGTGTTTTTTTTTTTTCCTTTTATTGCAATGGCGGCGGCGGCAGCCGGTCGAAAGTCCGGCTGCTGCTCCCGCCCCGCTCGAACACCCGACGAACCGCCAGCCGGACCCGCCGCAGGGAGGGACATTCAGGGAAGGTAAGTCCCGTCCCGGGGGGGGCGGGGAGGCAGAGGATTTCTCCCCAAAACTTGTTTGGGGGGCCGAACACGTTGGCGTTCGGCCCCCCGAAGTTTTGGGGAGAAATTCTCCGCCATCCCTAGGTTAATCTGGGCTGTAATCTGGAAAGGCCCCTTGCGGGCGAGTGAGAGGGGAGGTATTGGGTGAACAACCAAACCCAGTCCCCTGGTTGCAGAGACGGACCTGGCTGGTGCCGCCATTCTGCAGAGGCCTTGTAGGCTGTCTTGGCTTGCTCAAGGGAGTCCCGTAAGAGGTGGTGTACCGCTCACAACTCCTCTAAAATGTCATGGGCCGTTTGCACCGCAGGGGGAGCTAGGGTGGACGGGAAAGCCTTGGGGTGGTAACCAAAATTGGCAAAAAATGGAGTCTGGCGGGTGGAAGCACGGCAGGCATTGTTATAAGCAAATTCTGTGAGAGGCAGCAAGGAAAACCAGTCATCCTGCTGGTAATTGACATAACAGCGCAGATATTGCTCCAGAGTCGCATTGGTGCGCTCGGTCTGACCGTCCGTCTGTGGATGTTGGGCGGAAGAATGACGGAGCGTCACATGGAGCATCGCAAGTAGCTCCCTCCAGAAATGGGGAGTGAATTGGTCCCCCCTATCCGAAATGAGACCCTCGGGCCATCCGTGGAGGCAGAAAACATGCACCACGAACAGCTCTGCCGTCTCCCTGGCTGTGGGCAACCCAGAGCAGGGGATGAAATGGGCCATCTTAGAAAACAAATCCACCACCACCAGAATGGTGGTCTTACCATGTGAGCGAGGTAAGTCACTGATGAAGTCAAGGGAGAGCAGTTTCCAAGGTCCTGAGGGGGTAGGCAGGGGGTGAAGCAAGCCTGTGGGCTTGCCTGAGGGGGCCTTCGCCGGCTGGCAGGTTGGGCAGGAGGCAACATAGGACTTGACGTCCTGACACACAGGAGGCCACCAAAAATCCCTCTTCACTCCATGCAGGGTCTTGGCGACGCCAAAATGCCCAGCTGTGGGGGAGTCGTGGCACTGATGGAGGACCTTCTCATGGAGGGGTCTAGAAGGCACATAGACCCAGCCAGAATGGTAAAGTAGGCCACCTCACGAAGACAAAGGGGTAGAGTGGGGGGGCAGAGGCTAGCCCCAATTCCTCCACCTTTGCGCCAACAAAAGCATCCTTAGCCTGTGCTGAGAGAAGGAGCTCCTCCCAAGAACGAGGCACCGCAGCTGCTGCCAGGCCTTGGGTGGGGGGAAGAATCAGAGAGGGGGGGGATTTTCCCCATTCCCTGGCTGGAGGTCAGGCTTACGAGAAAGAGCATCCACTTGTAGGTTGTCTGAGGCTTTCACATGGCAAATTTTAAGGTGGAACTGAGAAAAAAAAAGCGACCACCTAATCTGCTGCTGGTTTAAGGCACGGGCTGTCTGAAGATGTTCGAGGTTGCGATGGTCAGTTCTAACTTCGACTGGGTGCTGCGCCCCCTCCAGGAGATGACGCCAGGTCTCAAAAGTGGACATGATGGCCAACAGTTCCTTCTCCCAAATGGTATAATTCCTCTCAGACATGGTCAGCTTCCTGGAGTGGTATGCGCAGGGTTGCAGCCTGCCACCCTCCTGATCTGGCTGAAAGAGCACCGCCCCCACCACAAAGTCAGGGGCATCTGTCTGTACTACAAAAGGTTTCCTCAGGTTGGGATGTAACAGGATCGGCTCAGAACTGAAAAGCTTCTTAAGTTCCTCGAAAGCCTGTTGGGCAGATGCCGTGCAATGAAAAGGTGATTTCTTGCCCTTAAGGAGGTCCATGAGAGGAGAAGTCAGCAGAGGAAAACTGGGCAGGAACTTTCTGTAAAAATTAGCAAAACCCAGAAAACGTTGTAAGTCCTTCTTGGTGGATGGAGCCTGCCAGGAGAGGACAGCCTGGACCTTTGCAGGATCCATCCTGATACCGTCAGGCAAAATAATGTAGCCAAGAAAGTCCAAAGAGGTTAGGTCAAACGCACATTTCTCCAGCTTGGCATAAAGATGGTTCTCGTGTAGGGATGGACGATAGTCACTTACCTGATCCCGAAGCTTGCTTAGCGGTGGGGGGGAGGCGCTCTGTCCCTCCTCCTGAAATTCTGGGCGGGGGGGAGGCGCCCCATCCCTCCCCACCGAAATTCTGGGCGGGGGGAGGCGCCCCATCCTTCCCCGCCGAAATTCTGGCCGGGGCGAGCGCCTCGCCTCTCCGGCCGGGAAAGTTCTGCTCCTGCCGGGATGCAAATGGCGGCGGCTGTAGCCGCCGCTGTTTGCGTCCCTGGCCTGTAGTCAGCCGTGATAGGCTACGTAAACATTTACGTAGCCGATCACGGTGTTTTTTGAAAATCTAGCCGTGATGGGCTACGTAAATCTTTACATAGCCTATCACATTTTTTGTTTTGTTTTTTACTTGGAAATGGCGGCGGCGGCAGCCGGTCAGAAGACCGGCTGCCGCCGAACCGCCGCCAGGAGCTGCCGCCACGGGGGACATTCGCACAAGGTAAGTCCCATCCCGGGGGTGGCGAGGGGGGTGGCGGACCATTTCTCCACCAATTTCGGGGGGCCGAATGCGTTGGCATTCGGCCTCCCAGAGATTTGTGGAAAAATTCTCTGACATCCCTATTCTCGCGGAGGCGCTGGAGGATGGCGGAGACATGATGCTGATCGGCGTGGGGATCCTCAGAAAATATAAGTAAATCATCGAGATATACAATGAGGAAAGTGTCCAAATAGTCCCGGAAGATGGCATTCATAAAACGCGAAAAAGTGGGGGGGTGCAGGCGAGCCCAAAAGGCATTACTAGATATTCATATGCTCCATACCTGCTCCCAAAAGAGGTCTTCCACTCATCCCTTTCCTGGATGTGAATGAGATTGTATGCACTACACAGGTCCAACTATGTGAAAATCTTGGCTCGCCCCAGGCACTCCAGCATCTCAGGTATGACGGGCAGGGGGTACTTGTCAGGGATGGAGACCGAATTTAGATTTCTGAAACGTGCACCAAGCGGAGCTCTCCAGATCGTTTGGCCACAAAGAAAGTAGGAGCACAGGCAGGGAGGAAGACGGGCGAATGAAGCTGCGTTTGAGATTCTTGTCCAAAACCCCCCGCAGAGCTCAAAGTTCTGGCTAAGGATGGACAAAAGTCCCTTACCTGGTCCCGCAGCTTGCTTCCCGGTGGGGGGGAGGCGCTTCAGTTCTCCCCCCAAAATTCTTGGTGGGGGGGGGAGCGCCCCGCCGCTCCTGGCCGAAATTCAGGCCGGGGGGGAGGCACCCCATCCCTCGCCGCCGAAATTCTGGTCGGGAGGGAGCGCCCTGTCTCCCCAGCCGCGAAATAAAAAAGTTATGGGGGGGAAAAAAACACATGATAGGCTACATAACAATTTACATAGCCTATCACGGCTAGATTTTCAAAGTCAGCCGTGATAGGCTACGTAAATCATTACGTAGCCTATCATGGGTGACTTTAAAAAAAAAAAGTGTGTATGCAAATGGCGGCGCCCATGGGTGCTGCTATATGCATTCCTTATTTCGGCACGGGTAGTCTACGTAAAGATTTACATAGACTACGGCGAAAATAAGGGCAACGCAGCGTTGCCCTTATTTTCACCGTAGTCTACGTAAATCTTTACGTAGACTACCTGTGCCCAAATAAGGAACGCAAATGGCGGTGCCCATGGGCGCTGCCACTTGCGTACGTGTTTTTTTTTTCAAAGTCACCCGTGAAGGCTACGTAACCATTTGCGTAGCCTATCACAGCTGACTTTGAAAATCTAGCCATGATAGGCTACGTAAATTGTTACGTAGCTAGGGATGGGGGAGAATCGGCGGTGAAATTCTCCGCCCCCCCCGGGATGGGACTTACCTTTCACAAATGTCCCTCCCGGCGGCAGTTCGTCGGGTCTTCGTCAGGGGTGGGGGCGACAGCCGGTCTTTTGACCTATTTGCTATTTGCATTGCTATTTGCGTTGCCCTTATTTTCGCCGTAGTCTACGTAAATCTTTACGTAGACTACAGGGACCAAATAAGGAATGCAAATGGCGGCTCCCTATGGGGGCCGCCATTTGCGTACGCGCTTTTTTTTTTCCAAAGTCACCCATGATAGGCTACGTGATGATTTACGTAGCCTATCACGGCTGACTTTGGAGATCTAGCCGTGATAGGCTACATTAATCGTTATGTAGCCTATCACGGGGGTGGGTTTTTTTTTGTTGTTGTTTTTTTTGAGGCCGGGTAGATGGGGCGCTTCTACCCAGACTGAATTTCGCCGGCAAGGGATGGGGCGCCTCCCGCCTGGCCTGAATTTCAGCCGGGCGAGGAGGGGCGCCTCCCCCCCCTCGCATGAACTTTGGGGGGAGAAGTGAAGGGCCTCCCCCCCACCGCGAAGCAAGCTTCGAGGACAGGTAAGGGACTTTCGTCCATCCCTATATGTAGCCTATCACTTTTTTTTTTTTTTACTTTATGGGGAAATGGCGGTGGTGGCAGCCAGTCGGAAGACTGGCTGCTGTCCCCACCCCCGCCAAAATGCCGCCAAAATGCCGCCGGGACCCACCGCCGAGAGGGACGTTCGACAGAGGTAAGTCCCATCCTGGGGGGGGGCAGGGGGGGCAGAGAATTTCACCACCAATTTCGGGGGGCCAAATGCATTGGCATTCAGCTTCCCAGAGATTCATGGAGAAATTCTCCGCCATCCCTAGTTCTGGCTCCAACATCGAATACAGCCGGCCAGTGGGGATGGTCGCCCCCGGAATAAGGTTAATGGCACAGGCAAAAGGGTTTCGGGGGGAAGCCGGTCAGCTTCCTTCTTGTCAAACACATCCTGAAAAGCTGCATACTTCTCTGGAAGGATGACAGTAGCTGAAGAACTGCCAGAAGCAGACCAGGAGGGGGAGGAAATGGTTACGGCCTGGGCTGGGACTGGCGCCTCCTCTGGGAGGCAATGCTCCCGGCAGTAGGGAGATGCAAACTCCACTTGCTGAAGCCCCCAAGAAATCTGAGGGTTGTGGTTAGAGAGTCAGGAAACACCCAGCATGATTGGGTATAAGGGAACCTTGGCTAAATGAAACTGAATCTGCTCAACGTGGGACTCAAGTGAGCCGAACTGTAATACGGGTCACTGCGCCCAAAGAGAGAGCATGCCCATCAATGGTCTCCACTGCCAAGGGGGCAGGAAGGGGCAGGGTAGGAATCTTGTGGAAGAGGGCGAAGGTCTCATCCTTGAAACTGGTTGTAGTCCACTAAAGCTAGGTCCTCCACCCCACCCTACTGGGAGGAGCGGAGGTGAACATGCAACAGCAGATGGGAGGGTGGGGGGGGGTTGGGGAAGGCACCCACCTGGTGGGGAACTGACCCCCACACTGGAGGCCCCCAACAAGCTAGTCAGGCCTGGGGACGAGGAGGAGGAGGGGGAAGGAGAGGAGGAGGAGGCAGCGGAGCTGTGCATTTAACTCAGCAGGTCTTGGCGAAATGACCCAGCTTTCCACATCGAAAACATCGGCGCTCAGCACGCCGGTGCTCAAGCTCCTCTGGCGGCAGTGAAGCTTGGGTAACTCCCAGCTGCATCGGGGTCTCCTCCACCCCCAGCTCTGGAGCGGGGGGGGGGGAGGCAGGAAATGTGGGGGAATGGGAGGAGGGAAATCCCTGCTCCCGGTGCCCCGCCGGGTCAGCCGGCGCCCCTCCAGCCAACTATCTATCTGAAGGCAGGTCTGGATGAGGTTCTCCAAAGGAGGCAGGCTGGGCATGCGCGCCAACTCATCTAAGATCTCGTTGTTCAAACCAGTCAAAAACTGAGCCACTAGCACAGCATCATTCCACTGTAAATGCTGCATCAGCAAGCGAAAGGTTGTCGCGTAGCTGGAAACTGAGTCCTTGCCCGCTGGAGGCGGCGAATCTCCCGAGAAGCCGTCTGTGTGCGCAGGGGGTCAATGAAAAAAATGGGCCATGGCTGTCATGAAACCTTGATAGTCCCCGAGCAGGGGGTCATTAGTGAGCAGGAGCCCCGAAGCCCATCTAGCTGCCATGCCTGACAGTAGGTAAATGATGAAACCCACATGAACCTGTTCCGTCTGGAAATCCTCAGGCCTAAGATGCATGTACAGCTCTGATTGGGCCCTGAAAATCTGAAAAAGTCCTTTCTCACCAGAAAACTTCTCTGGCAAGGCCACTGCACCAGGCAGTTACGGCAGGGGGGAATCGGAGGTGGATGGGGTTGAACCACAGCCTGTAGATTCTGCACGTCAGCCGTCTGTTGAGCCATCTGATCACGGAGCATCTGGTTCTCTTGCGCTAGAGCTTGCACTGCTGGGTCCCTGGCACCCTCCATAAGGCAATAGGAGAAGAGAGAGGGGGGGAGAGGAATGGGGACCAAGCTGTCACGGGCTCCTTGGAGGCCTCTCTCAGTCTAATCCAGTAGCCAAGTCCAGAAACAGACAAAGGCTTCTTTTCAAAGCTTTATTCCTCTTTTACAACTTAACAACTCTACTGTTAGCAACTAGATATGAGCAGCAGAGTACCTATGCCCTAAGTGGGAACAGTTGGTCTCCGTTTGAAAGGGAATCACTGGCTGACCCCTGAACTTAAGGGCTAGGGAGATTCCCTCCCCTTTTCCCTTGGATCCTCTGGGCGCAGCTGTTGTTTGCGCGCCAACCGGGCACTATGACTCCTTTCCGTGCCCTCCATTTGGCGCCGCTCTCTGCATCAGCGTCACACGTCCATCAAGTCTGCTTCCCGCGCTCTGTCACTCCCAGGACTGCTATCGAAGCTAGAAATGCCGGTTGGAGGAATCTCCGTCAGCTGTTGGCCCTGGGAAAGAGGAGCGTGCTCCTCTCCCAGGAGCGACTCCTCTTCCTCAGAATCAGAACTACTCTGGGATTCTATGGGCTCAGTGTCCACCTTGACAGTTGGGTGGGTGTAAAAAAAAAAAAACGCTTACGCAAATGGCAGCGGCTACGGCCAGCGCCATTTGCTTTCCTTCTTTTAATCGTCCTGACCTACGTAAATATTTACATAGACTATGATGGCGAAAATAAAGGGGAACGCAAATAGTGTAGAGGCGCTATTTGCGTTCCCTTTTGATTCGCCCTTTTAGCCTACGTAAAAATTTACGTAGGCTAAAACGGTGAATGAAAAAGGGACGCAAATAACGTCCGCTACGCTATTTCTGTTCCCCTTATTTTCACCATAGTCTACGTAAATGTTTACGTAGACTAGACGTGCCAAAATAAGGAACGCAAATGGCGGCGCCCATGGGTGCTGCCATTTGCGTACGCGCAGTTGTTGCTTTTTTTAACTCAGTCGTGATGGGTTACGTAAACATTTACGTAGCCTATCACGGTGTTTTTTAAAAATATAGCCGTGATAGGCTACGTAAATCTTTACGTAGCCTATCACGTTTTGTTTTATATTTACTTGGAAATGGCGGCGGCAGCAGCCGGTTGGAAGACTGGCCGCTGCAGCTGCCGCCGCCAAACTGCAGCCAAACTGCTGCTGGAGCCGCCACTGCCAGGGAGATTTGCCCAAGGTAAGTCCCGTCTCGGGGTGGCAGACCGTTTCGCCACCAATTTCGGGGGGCCAAATGTGCTGGCATTCGGCCTCCCCGAGATTCGTGGCGAAATTCTCTGACATCCCTAGAACGTCATATTCGGAACAATATGGGGTCTACATGTCCTCACCCCACTAGGAGTGCTCGAAAGTCACTTACCTCGTCTCGCAGCTTGCTTCGCGGTGGGGGGGAAGCGCTTCGCTTCTCCCCCTGAAATTCAGGCTGGGGGGGAGGCGCCTCGCCTCGCCCGGCCAAAATTCAGGCCGGGGGGGAGGCGTCTCGCCTCACCCAGCCGAAATTAAGGCCGGAGAGGAGGTGCCTCACTTCGCCCAGCCGCGAAATAAAAAGTAAAAAAAAAAAAATGCCCCCGTGATAGGCTACGTGACGATTAACATAGCCTATCACAGCTAGATTTGCAAAGCCAGCCGTGATAGGCTACATAAATCGTCACGTAGCCTATCACGGGTGACTTAAAAAAAAAAAAGCACGTACGCAAATGGCGGCCCCCATAGGGAGCTGCCATTCGAATTCCTTATTTGGTCGCTGTAGTCTACGTAAATCTTTACGTAAACTACGGCGAACATAAGGGCAACGCAAATAGCGTTGCCCTTATTTTCGCCGTAGTCTACGTAATCTTTACATAGACTACAGCGACCAAATAAGGAACGCGAATGGCGGCTCCCTATGGGGGCCGCCATTAGCCGTATGCGCTTTTTTTTTTTAAGTCACCTGTGATAGGCTACGTGATGATTTATGTAGCCTATCACGGCTGGCTTTGCAAATCTAGCTGTGATAGGCTATGTTAATCGTCACGTAGCCTATCACAGGGGCGTTTTTTTTTTTAAACTTTTCTTGGAATGGCGGCGGCAGCAGCTGGTCGAAAGACCGGCTGCCGCCCCCGCCCCTGTCGAAGCCCTGCCGAACCACCGCTGCGACCCGCCACCGGGAGCGACATTCGGGAAAGGTAAGTGCCATCCCGGGGCGGGGGCGGGGGCGGGGGGGCAGAGAATTTCTCCCCGATACTACTTCGGGGGGCCGAATACATTGGCACTCGGCCCCCCAAAGTTTCGGCGAGAAATTCTCAGACACCCCTACACCCCACCCCATGTAACCATTCCCTGCAATCCTCCAACCCACATGGACAGCCCCCCCCATCTTCTTCTGAACATGTCCTTCCTTTCTTTCTCCCAAAGTTATCAGGCATAGGTGATGGAGTCACAAGGAGGCCACAGTAGAAGTCCCTCCACAAGATTCCAAACTCCTGTGCAATGGACATTGCCATGGCATCTGAGCTTATCATCTGGGTGTCAGACATCTTTCAAAATACATCCCCTGGGGTTCCTTGTGCTCTTGAAACTAGAGCAATCTACCCAGCCAAATGTATGGACATTTCAGATCTGTAATTTCCAGGACAGTGTTGTAGAAGGGCTTAGGCAGTCCAGCAACCCTTCAATTCCTAGAGACTACAAAGAGGCATATTTCCTAGAGAACACATAAAATCAGTCTATTTTTCTTTAATAGAATCAGCAGAAGAGAAGACTGTCTGTATCTCTCACTGCAATGCCTGGAGGAAGAAAGGGACACAGGTATTTGCAAAGAATGAGAACAAAAGAAAGGCCATTTTGTAATGAAAAATAATGAGAAAATGAAACATTTCCCCCTCTCTCTTTGTCCTCTGGACATATATGTAAGTGTAGTTTGCAAGTGCACCAGACTTTTCGATATCACACCATCTCGAAGCATGCCTGCATGAACAGGAAGTACCAGAAAACTGTCCAGGCCCAGTGATGATTCTCCTGCTTCACTTCACAGCACAGGTGCAAGTTGCAGAGGCAGTTTCTGAGGTCATCTAATTTTGCAGAATGTGAGAAGAACGGACCGACATCTCCCCCTAAAAGATGAACCTGGTGTATCAGGTTCATACACAACCATGGGTAGTTTGACTGAATGGGTGTCTAAAAAGTGCTTTCAAATCTGGAGTAGCATGAAACCCTAAATGCACATACTCCAGTACCCCCCATATATATGTATGTATGTATGTAAGTATGATTATGTATACATATATAGATAATAAGCACCGAATACAGGAAGTTAAGCCATATCAGAGGGATGCTATTAACACATTTTAAAAAGCAGCAAGTACAAGAACATCTTAGCCAGGCACCAAAAGGATGGCATTGTGGACAGAGGGATGGAAGAGACATTCATTTGGTTCACATTTGACCAACCTACCTAATTACACCTACCTAATTACACACTTTCAAAATTGGGAAAGGAGTACGACAAGGCTGTATATTGTCGCCCTGCTTATTTAACTTATATGCAGAGTACATCATGAGAAATGCCGGGTTGGATGAATCAGAGGTCGGAATTAAGATTGCCGGGAGAATTATCAACAACCTCCGATATGCAGACGATACCACCCTAATGGCAGAAAGCGAAGAGGATCTCAAGAGCCTCTTGTTGAGGGTGAAAGAGGAGAGTGCAAAAGCTGGTTTGAAACTCAACATTAAAAAAACTAAGATCATGTCATCTGGCCCTATCACTTCCTGGCATATAGAAGGGGAAGAAATGGAAGCAGTGACAGATTTTACTTTCTTGGGCTCCAAGATCACCGCAGATGGTGACTGTAGCCATGAAATTAAAAGACGCTTGCTCCTTGGGAGGAAAGCTATGGCAAACCTAGACAGCATAGTAAGAAGCAGAGACATCACCTTGCCGACAAAGGTCCGCCTAATCAAAGCTATGGTTTTCCCAGTAGTAATGTATGGCTGTGAGAGCTGGACTATAAGGAAGGCTGAGCGCCGAAGAATTGATGCTTTCGAACTGTGGTGCTGGAGAAGACTCTTACGAGTCCCCTGGACTGCAAGGAGGTCAAATCAGTCCATCCTAAAGGAAATCAACCCTGAGTGCTCATTGGAAGGACAGATAATGAAGCTGAAGCTCCAATATTTTGGCCACCTGATGCGAAGAGAAAACTCCCTGGAAAAGACCCTGATGCTGGGAAAGACTGAAGGCAAAAGGAGAAGGGGACGGCAGAGGATGAGATGGCTAGATAGCATCACGGATGCAATGAATATGAACTTGAGCACGCTCCGGGAAAGAGCGCAGGACAGGAAGGCCTGGCGTGCTATGGTCCATGGGGTCACGAAGAGTCGGACACGACTGAACGACTGAACAACAACAACAACAACAAATTACACACTTCCCAACAAATATGTGAACTGAAATTCTGTTATCCCTCAGAATCAGTACCTATATGAATTTGAATTTCCAAGCAAACGTCTTCAATCATGTAGTACATCCAAAAATGCACATATTAGGGAAAGACATCTGCAACGTTATGCATATTGAAAATATTGCTTAAAAGGCCTTATATTAGGAAAGTTGATTGAAGACATGATATAATAGGCAAATTTGAATATAAAATGCATGTATTGGGAGCCGGGAGCTGCCAGCGCCAGGGACATTCGACAAAGGTAAGTCCCATCCCGGGGGGGGGGCGGGGGGCGGACTGTTTCTCCACCAATTTCGGGGGGCCAAATGCGTTGGCATTCGGTCTCCCGGAGATTCGTGGAGAAATTCTTTGACATCCCTAGGTAGTTCTCGGTTTGCATAGTGCTGAAGCCTAGCTTGTAGGATTTTGAGCATCACCTTGCTGGCATGTGAAATGAGCGCAATTGTGCGGTCGTTTGAACACTCTTTGGCGTTGCCCTTCTTTGGAACTGGAATGTAAACTGACCTTTTCCAGTCTTGCAGCCATTGTTGAGTGTTCCAAATTTGTTGGCATATTGAATGCAGCACTTTAACATCATCATCTTTTAGGATTTTAAATAGCTCAGCTGGAATACTGTCATCTCTGCTAGCTTTGTTGTTAGTAATGCTTCCTAAGGCCCACTTGACTTCACTCTCTAGGATGTCCGGCTCAAGTTCAGTGACCGCACTCTCATGTCTGTCAGGGAGATTAAGATCTTTCCTGTATAGTTCTTCTGTGTATTCTTTCCACCTCTTCTTAATCTCATCTGCTTCTGTTAGATCCCTGCCTTCTTTGTCCTTTATCATACAAAACGTTCCCTTGAGATCTCCAATTTTCTTGAAGAGATCTCTAGTCTTTCCCATTCTGTTGTTTTCCTCCATTTCTTTGCATTGTTCATTTAAGAAGGCCTTCTTGTCTCTCCTTGCTATTCTCTGGAACTCTGCATTCAGTTGGATATATCTTCCCCTTTCTCCCTTGCTTTTCACTTCCCTTCTTTCCTCAGCTACTTGTAAAGCCTCATCAGACAGCCACTTGGCTTTCTTGCATTTCTTTTTCTTTGGGACGGATTGAGTTGCTGCCTCCTGAACAATGTTATGGACCTCCATCCATAGTTCCTCAGGCACTCTGTCTATCAGGTCTAATCCCTGAAATCTATTCCTCACCTCCACTGTATATTCATAAGGGATATGATTTAGGTCATACCTGAATGGTTTCATGGTTTTCCCTATGTTCTTCAATTTAAGCCGAAATTTTGTAACAAGAAGCTCATGATCTGAGCCACAGTCAGCTCCAGGTCTTGTTTTGACTGACTGTATAGAGCTTCTCCATCTTTGGCTGCAAAGGACATAATCAATCTGATTTCGATACTGACCATCTGGTAATGTCCATGTGTAGAGTTGTCTCTTGTGCTGTTGGAAAAGGGTGTTTGCTATGATCAGCATGTTCTCTTGGCAAAACTCTATTAGCTTTTGTCCTGCTTCATTTTCTACACCAAGGCCATGCTTGCCTGTTATCCCGGTGATTTCTTGTGTCTGGTAACCATGAGTGTGAGAAGGTAGGGGGCCAACTGAGGGCACCTGAACCAAGAGCCCTCAAAACATGGAGGATGTAGTGCAGGGAGCATTTCATAATTGGGGGAAGCATTGAATAAGCCCTCTTTCACATGGCCCCTTCTGAAGGTCAGAGGGCTACACAGGGTGTGCAGTTTTACTGCTGCCTAATATATATATATATATATATATATATATATGAACAGAAATTCAGTTATCCCTCAGAATGTGTACCTTACCTTTATGAATTTCCCAGCAGACTTCTTCAATCATGTGGTGCGTCCAAAAATGCACATATTAGGGAAAGATGTCTGCAATGTTATGCATATTGCCAAAATATTGCTTAAAAGGCCTTATATTAGGCAAACTGATTGAAGACATGATATAATAGGTAAAATTGAATATAAAATGCATGTATTGGGAGAGAGGTATGCAAAAATGCATACAAATGTTGTGCACATTTTTAAAAAATTCTCAAAATTCTAAAAGAATTAAATCTAAGACTGGGAAAAGGAGAAGCTTCAGTGGAGAGATCTGTCCTCTCTTTGTGGATGTCATGTTTGCTTCAATAGGGACTGGGCAGGCTGGCATCAAGGGAAGGCCTGACTGGGCACTGGCCAAGGGCTCACACTTCAGTGAGGGTCAGGAAACAAGAGCCCCTTGGACTTGCTCCTCCTCTTCACCACTGCGACCTGCATGCTTTACCAAGATTAGACATTAGACAGGTCCCCACAGTTCTGATGTCTACTTGTCTTCTGAAGCCCTTCACAGTTCACACAGGGTTTCTGTGAACTGTGAACCCGCCAGCCATGCTCTGCAGTGCACAGCAGGTCATGCAGTTTTATTGCTGTCTAACATTTATTTTAATTATTATTAGAATTATTCTTGTGTCCTTTTACTGTAACATTTTGTTGTTGGCTTGATGATTTTCCTTTTTGAAGTTCTTTGCATCAATACCTCTCCGAAAGTGGTATATACATCTGAGTAATAAACAGTTGAAAAGAATGGATGAATTAATGAATGAATGCACACAGAGCACAGAAGGCTTTGGGAGCAGGCTTTCCATCAGGTACGGTGGCCCATTCAGTGGACTTGCATTCTTCTGTTGGCTACCTGCAGTGCATATTGAGTTGTGCATCTGTTTGGGGTGGGTAATCAGGACCTGGAGAATGTCCCAGACCACATGCCTTTACAGTAATTCTCGCTTTACTATAAGAAAATCTTCAAGCCCAGGTCCATTTAAGCTCTATAGCAATTCTCAACTCTCCCTTCTGACAGAGGAAGAATGGAGGTTTTTGTCTCACTTCCCCATCAGAGTTTACTACTGTGCAACGAGCTAGCACTGCTAAACCAAGTGTCGCAGTAGTAATCAGCCTCATCATCAGCCTCAACGCCGCTGATGGTTAAAGAACCGGTGGTCCCAGAGCGGGAAGCAGTGAACCGATCTGGGATCCCTGTTCCCCTGCTGCTGCAAGTATCACAGTGCACGAAGCGAGGGGCCTGTCCAGGTCTCTGTTGCTGCCAAGCAATATAGTTCACACTACTGCTGGCACGGCAGGAAATGGTAACCGTTTGTCCCAGAGACACAGACTGGGAGGCAGGTTGAGTCAACGTTGGCTGTGAAATGACACCTTTCGACAAAGAAAAAAAAAAAGCAATAATGGCTTTGATTCATTGATTCTGCACACAAATATCAGACCGTCATTATGGTAAATCCATAATAACAAGGAACAATGTTTTTATTCCTGGCCCATAGACCTATATGAGGTGTGTCATCTCCATGGCCTTACCTGAGAAGTAACTGAGAAGCGCAATGAAACACAGGGCCCAGGCCATGGTTGGACTCGAGCAATTGGTCTTTGTAAAGCAAAGCGGTAACTGCCACAAAGCGACCAGCTTCTCTCTTAAACCTCCCAGGAACTGAAGGAGGACCCTTCATGTAAATTGCTTAATGCCCATTGGCTGCACTAGAATTGGCCCTCCTCCTCTGAGGAGATGTAATGTTCTAGCCAGGACAATCGCCATGGAAGATGCTTGCATGAACAGGAGAATTTGAAAAGATAGCTGAAGGCCGCAATATGTGTCTAGGATCCAGAAAAGGTGAACCAGTCTCAGTCATCAAAGTTGGTAGGGAACTCATGGAGGAACTACATATCCATTCCCATAGGCTATGCTAGAATTGGCTCTCCTCCTCTGAGGAGAGGCACCATTCTAGCCAGGCCAAGAACCAGAGAAGGGGTTTGCATGAAAGAGGGTTTTTTTAAGGTGGCTGAAGTCCCTGGGCTTTGTCTGGCATGAACAGAAGATGTACCACTCACACTAGTAACAGTGGACAGGGAACTACATGGCAAGGACAACATCTATCTTGGCAAACATCTATCTTCCTGTTAAGAGCAGTACATGGACCTTCTGCACTGGAGAATCAGAACGAAGGAGGGGGTATTCCATTCCTGATAATTCCCCAGTTGAGGAGAGAGATAACTTTCAGGCAAGTTCTGTTCTATTCAATCTCAGAAAACCACTATGTTTCTATGGTAAGTGCACAATACAATTAGTTCTCCCCATAGACCTCTGTCAAGGAAGTCTCCTCCATCCCTTTACCTGAGAAATCTGTGAAGGATGAGGAAATACAGAGCCCAGGCCCTGGTTGGACTAAAGGATTTGGACTTTTTCAAACCAGAGGACCACTAGGTTAGACCTTCCTGATTATTTCTTACACCAACTACTAACTGAAAAAGGACTCTTCATACAAATATATTCACATCTATTCTCTATGAAGACACCTCCACTGAAGAAATGCCATGTTCAAGTCCGTCTGATAAGCAGGGAAACAATTTGTATGGACGTGCTTTGTGTGTCCGTCTGTGTGTGTAGATGTAGATGAAGCATCACTAACCTTGGTAACAGGGAACTGATCAGGCCCTTTCAAACCAACTTCTTCTTCTTCTTCTTCTTCCTCCTCCACCTCCGCATCCCCCCCCCCCATTAACATGTTCTGCACTGAAGAATTAGACAGCAAGGGAGACAGTGCTTCATGCATCCCTCCCAGAAGCTTCCCTGTCCACACTCCATTGTTAGGCTGTTTTCAAATCTCAAAACCAGTTGTCTGAAAAGCATTAAAACCCCCACCAGTTCTGGGTTGCGGGGTAGTAGCAGTGGGCAATAAATGGGTTAGTCTTGCATAATCTCTTCCAGATTATGTGGATTGTCATTGTCTGCTCCATCTTCCCCTCACTGATGGATGTGGATACCCCCCCTTCGAGGAACGTACACCAGAAATCCATCAAAACTCAAGAACCTTTCACAGCAATGTAACATGTTGCCTTATATTCTTAGGTTGGGATGAAATCAATGGGTTGAGTGCACACAAGAGGATTGCTTCCCTGCAGAGGCTGAAGAGAGAATGGAGATGGCTGAAATGTTGTTTTTGTTGTTGCTTTTTAACAGTATATATGTTACTGCCCCTATAGGCGGCTTCTGCAGTTTTGTAGAACCGAAGTTGTGTCCAATTTCGAGGTAAAAAAAAAAAGGTCAGCAAGTCCGTAGGATCTGCTCAACTCTGAAAATGCAGTCCACTGTGGATTCCGTGGGGCACATTCATAGAAAACCGGTATCATTTGAATCCATTTTGGATTTCTTCAACAGCCCTAGTTTGGATTCCCTCACAGCCCCAATTTCTTCCATGCATATCCCCTACCTCAGCATTAGTGTTTGAGGGGGAGTGCAAGGTTGGTGAATGCATCCTTGCCTCATCACACATATTTCCTCATTAAAACAAACGAACAAACAAACAAACAAACACCCCTTGTCTGTTAAGGATATGGTTAGGGACATGGTCAGTCTTCTTGGCTCTATTCAGAACTGGTCTCAGCAAACTGAGGTTCCTCTTTATCCTAATGTGGAGACAGCTCACTGTAGATCTTCATATTCAGAACACTATGGGGTCTAAATGTCCTCATCCCACCCCATGTGCACCATTCCCTGCAATCCTCCAACCCATATTGACCCCCCCTACTTCTGCTCAACATGTCCTTCTGTCCTTTCTTCTGATGTTTCCAGGTGTAGGTGATGGAGTCATAGGGTGGCTTCAGTAGAAGTTGCTCCACAAGACTGCCAACTCGTGTGCAAGGGACATTGCTGAGTCATCTCAGCTTATCATCTGGGTTTCAGGCATCTTTCAAACTACATCTCCCAGGGTTTCTTGTGCTTGTGTGTAGAGCAATCATGTCAGACAAAGGAATGGACACTTCAGATCTGTAATTTCCAGGACAGTGGAGTCCAAGGGCTTCAGCACTCCAGCAACCCTTCAATTCCTAGACACTACAAGGAGGCATATTTTCTAGACAACAAATAAAATCAATCTATTTTTTTTCAGCAGAAGACTGTCTGTATCTCTCACTGCAATGCCTGGAGGAAGAAAGGGACACAGCTATTTGCAAAGAATGGAAAACAAAAAGAAAGACCATTTTGCAATGAAAACTAATGAGAAAATGAAACATGTCCCGCTCTCTCTTTGTCATCCGGAAGTATACGTATGTGTACTTTGCAAGTGCACCAGACTTTTCCATATCAAACCATCTTGAAGTACCAGAAAACTGTCCAGGCCCAGTGACAATTCTCCTGCTTCACTTCACAGCACAGGTGCAAGTTTTAGGGGAGGTTTCTGAGGTCATCTAATGTTGCAGAATGCGAGAAGAATGGACCGACATCTCCCCCTAAAGGATGAACCTGGTGTATCAGGTTCATACACAACCATGGGTAGTATGGCTGAATGGGTTTTTAAAGAGTGCTTTCAAATCCAGAGTAGCATGAAACCTTAAATACACATACTCCCGTACCCCCCTATGTGTGTGTGTGTGTGTGTGTGTGTGTGCATGTATACATATATAGATAATGAGCACCGAATACAGGAACTTAAACCATATCAGAGGGATGCTATTAACACATTTTCAAAAGCCAGCAAGTACAAGAACATCTTAGCCAGGCACCAAAAGGATGGCATTGTGGACAGAGGGATGGAAAAGACATTCATTTGGTTCACAGTTCCCTGCAAACCTACCTAATTACACACTTCCCAACAAATATGTGAACTGAAATTCTGTTATCCATCAGAATCAGTACCTTTATGAATTTCCCAGCAGACCTCTTCAATCATGTAGTGCATCCAAAAATTGACATATTCGGGAGAGACATCTGCGAAGTTATGCATATTGCCAAAATATTACTTAAAAGGCATTATATTAGGAAAACTGATTGAAGACATAATATATTAGGCAAAATTGAATGTAAAACGCATGTATTGTGAGAAAGGTATGCAAAAATGCATACAAATGTTGTGCACATTTTTAAAACTTTTCAAAATTCTAAAGGAATGTAATCTAAGACTGGGAAAGGAGACGCTTCAGTGGAGAGATCCGTCCCTCTCCTTGTGGATGTCACGTCCGCTTCAATAGGGACTGGGCATGCTGGCATCACGGGAAGGCCTGATTGGGCACTGGCCAAAGGCTCACACTTCAGTGAGGGTCAGGAAACAAGAGCCCCTTGGACTTCTCCTCCTCTTTACCATTGTGACCTGCATGTTTCTCTGTGTTTCACTCCGGCCCAGACAAGAGTGGTAGGGAGCAGGAGAGCCAGAAGATGCCACTGCCTATGCTCACTGGCTCCCTGCCAGGCATGACAAAGAAGAGAAGGAGCAATAGCCTCTAGTAATCATGGGGGTGAGAAGGTGGGGAGCCACTGATGGTGCCTGAACCAAGAGCCTTCAAAACATGGAGGATGTAGTGCACGGAGTATTTCATAATTGGGGGGAGCACTGAATAAGCCCTCTTTCACATGACCCCCTCCAAAGGTCAGAGGGGTACATGTACGGGGGTGTCTGTAAATGACACTGAGACAGAAGGAGGTAGGATTCACCTCAAAAGCACCTGCAACAGAGAATTTAGTGTTGTACCTCCCACATCCTGGAACCACCCACATTCTGGGATGCTTTACCAAATGCCATTAGACCGGTCCCCACAGTTCTGATGTCTACACATCTTCTGAAGCCCTTCACTCAGGGTTTCTGTGAACTGTGAACGCGCCAGGCATACTCTGCAGTGTGCAGCAAAGTGTGCAGTTTTACTGCTGTCTAACATTTATTTTAATTATTATTATTGTGTCCTTTTACAGTAACATTTTGTTGTTGGCTTGATCATTTTACCTTTTTCAGTTCTTGCATTGATACCTCTCTGAAAGTGGTATATACATCTGAGTAATAAACAGTTGAAATGAATGAACGAATGAATGAATGAATGAATGAATGCACACACACAAAGCTATGGAAGCAGGCTTTCCATCTGGTACGGTGGCCCATTTAGTGCACTTGCATTCTTCTGTTGGCCACCTGAAGTGAATATTGAGTTGTGCATATGGTTGGGGTGGGTGATCGGGACCTGGAGGAGGGCCAATTCAAGGAAGTCCTGTCAGAATTCAGACCTGTCAAGGAAGTCTCCTCCATACCTTTACCTGAGAAATCTGTGAAGGCTGAGGAAATACAGAACCCAGGCCCTAGTTGGACGGAAGGATTTGGACTCTCTCAAACCGTAGGACCACTAGGGAAGCCCTTCCTGATTATCTCTCAAACCAACTAGTAACTTTTAAACGACTCTTCATACAAATACATTCTCATCCATTCACTGTGAAGACACCTCCCCTGAATTAATGGAGAGATCCGTCCCTCTCTTTGTGGATGTCACCTATGCTCCAATGGGGACCGGGCAGGCTGGAATGAAGGGAAGGCCTAATTGGGCTCTGGCCAAGGGCTCACAGTGAGGGTCAGGAAACAAGAGCCCCTTGGACTTGCTCCGCCTCTTCACCATTGCAACCTGCATGTTTCTCTGTGTTTCCCTCTGGCCCAGACAAGAGGGATGGGGAGAAGGAGGGCCAGGAGATGCCACTGCCTACTTGCTCACTCACTGGCACTCTGCCAGGCATGGAAGCAAGCAGTATCCAGGATGACAAAGAACTGAAGGAGCCGTAATAGCTGACGACAATGGCGTTGAGAAGGTCGGGGGCCCATTGAGGCTGCCTGGAGCAAGGGCCCTCAAAGACATGCAGGATGGATTGGGTGGAGCATTTCACAATTGGGGGAAGCACTGAATAAGCTCTCTTTCACATGCCCCCCTCCGAAGGTCAGAGGGGTACACCGACGGGGGCCTCTGTAAACGACATTCAGACACAAGTAGTTATGTTCGCCTCTGAAGCACCTGCAACAGAGAATTTATGTACCTCCCACATTATGGAACCACCCACATTCTGGAATACTTTACCAAATGCCATTAGACAGGTCCCCGCAGTTCTGATATCTACTCATCTTCTGAAGCCCTTCACACAGGGTTTCTGTGAAGTGTGAACCCGTGAGCCATGGTCTGCAGTGCACAGCAGGGGGTGCAGTTTTACTGCTGTCTAACATTTATTCTAATTATCATTATTGTGTCCTTTTACTGTAACATTTTGCTGTTGGCTTGATCATTTTCCTTTTTGAAGTTCTTTCCATCGATACCTCTCTGGATGTGGTATATACATCTGAGTAATAAACAGTTGAAACAAATGAATGCATGAATTAATTAATTAATTAATTAATTAATGCACACAAGGCTATGGGAGCAGGCTTTCCATCAGGTACTGTGGCCGATTTAATGGACTGGCATTCTTCTGTTGGCTACCTGCAGTGCATATCGAGTTGTGCATATGGTTGGGGTAGTTGATCAGGAACTGGAGAAAGTCCCAGACAAGATGCTTTTGCAGTCCTCCTCTCTGTACTATAAGAAAATCTACAAGCCCAGGTCCATTTAAGCTCTATAGCAATTCTAAACTCTCCCTTCTGACAGAGGAAGAATGGAGGTTTTTGTCTCACTTCCCCATCAGACTTTAGCACTGTGCAACGAGCTAGCACTGCTGAACCAAGCCTGGCAGTAGTACGCAGCCTCATCTTCAGCCTCAATGCTGCTGATGGTTAAAGAACCGGTGGTCCCAGAGCGGGAAGCAGTGAACCGATCTGGGATCCCTGCTCCCCTGCTGCAGCCATCACAGTGCACGAAGCGAGGGGCCTGTCCAGGTCTCTGTTGCTGCCAAGCAACATAGCTCACACTACTGCTGGCATGGCAGGAAATGGTAATCGTTTGTCCCAGAGACACAGACTGGGAGGCAGGTTGAGTCGAAGTTCGCTGTGAAATGACACCTTTCGACAAAGAAAAAAAAGTAATAATGGCTTTGATTCATTGATTCTGCACACAAATATCAGACAGTCATTATGGTAAATCCATAATAAACAGCGTTTTTGTTCCTGGCCCATAGACCTAGAGGAGGTGTGTCCCCTCCTCAGCCTTACCTGAGAAGTAACTGAGAAGTGCAATGAAACACAGGGCCCAGGCCATGGCTGGACTCGAGCAATTGGTCTTTGTAAAGCAAAGCGGTAATTGCCAGAAAACGACCTGCTTCTCTCTTAAACCTCCCAGGAACTGAAGGAGGACCCTTCATGTAAATTGCTTAATGCCCATTGGCTGCACTAGAATTGGCCCTCCTCCTCTGAGGAGATGTAATGTTCTAGCCAAACCAATCACCATGGAAGACGCTTGCATGAACAGGATTATTTGAAAAGATAGCTAAAGGCTGCAACATGTGTCTAGGATCCAGAAAAGGTGAACCAGTCTCACTCATGAAAGTTGGTAGGGAACTCCTGAGGGAACTATATATTCCCATTGGCTTGGTCAGAATTGGCTCTCCTCCTCTGAGGAGAGGTGCCATTCTAGCCAGGCCAAGAACCAGGGAAGACATCTGCATGAAAGGGATTTTTTTAAAGGTGGCTGAAGGCCCTGGGCTTTGTCTGGTATGAACAGAAGATGTACCACTCACACTAGTAACTGTGGACAGGGAACTACATGGCAAGGACAACATCTATCTTGGCAAACATCTATCTTCCTGTTAAGAGCAGTACAAGGACTTTCTGCACTGGAGAATCAGAAGGGAGGAAAGGGTATCCTGACTGCAAACCATTCCTGATAATAATTCCCCAGGTGAGGAGAGAGATAACTTTCAGGCATGTTCTGTGCTGTAAAATCTCAGAAAAGAATGATATTTCTAGAATAAGTGCACAATAGAAATAGTTCTCCCCATAGACCTTTGTAAAGGAAGTCTCCTCCATACCTTTACCTGAGAAATCTGTGAAGGCTGAGGAAATAAAGAACCCAGGGCCCAGGTTGGACTAAAGGATTTGGACTTTCTCAAACCACAGGACCACTAGGGAAGCCCTTCCTGATTATTCCTTAAACCAACTAGTAGCTTAAAAAGGACTCTTCATACAAATACATTCACATCTATTCTCTATGAAGACGCCTCCACTGAAGAAATGCCTTGTTCAAGTCCATCTGATAAGCAGGGAAACAATGTGCATGAATGTGATTGTGTGAGTGTGTGTAGATGTAGTTGGAGTGTCACTAACATTGGTAACAGGGAACTATCAGGCCCTTCAAAACTTCTACTTCTTCTTCTTCTTCTTCCTCCTCCTCCTCCTCCTCTCCTCCTCCCCCCCCCCCATTAACAGGTTCCCCACTGGAGAATCAGAGAGCAGAGGAGACCGAGCTTAATGCATCCCTCCAAGAAGCTTCCCTGTCCGCACCCCATTCTCAGGCTGTTTTCAGATCTCAAAACCAGCTGGCTGAAAAGCATTAAAACCCCTGCCAATTCTTGGTTGCAGGGTAGAAGCAGTGGGCAATAAATGGGTTAGTCTTGCATAATCTCTTCCAGATTATGTGGATTGTCACTGTCTGCTCCATCTTCCCCTCATTGATGGATGTGGATACCCCCCCTTCCAGGAATGTACACCGCAAATCCATAAGAACGTAAGAACCTTTCACAGCAATGTAACATTTTGCCATATGTTCTTAGGTCAGCATGAAATCAGTGGGGTGAGCTGAGAGCACACTAGAGGATTGCTTCCCTGCAGAGGCTGAAGAGAGACCGGAGATGTGTAAAATGTTATTTTTGTTGTTACTTTTTGATGTTGTATACATTACTTCACTTGTAGGTGACTTCTGTAGTTTTGTACATCTGACGTTGTGTCCAATTTCAGGGTTAAAAACAACAAAACCTGTCAGCCAGTCCGTGGGATCTGCTCAGCTCTGAAAATGCAGTCCTCTGTGGATTCCGTGGGGCACATTCATAGAAAACTGGTATCATTTGGATCCATTTTGGATTTCTTCAACGTCCCGAGTTTGGATTCCCTCAAAGCCCCAGATACTTCCATGCATATATCCACTACCTCAGCATAAGTGTTTGAGGGGGAGTGCAAGGTTGGTGCATGCATCCTTGCCTCATCATGCATGATTCCTCATTAAAACAAAGGAAGAAACAAACAAACAAACCTTGTTTGTTAGGGATATGGTCACTCGTCTTGGCTCTATTCAGAACTGGTCTCAGCAAACTGCACTTCTCTTTTATCCTAATGTGGAGATAGCTCACTGTAGGCTTTCATATTCGGAACACTGTGGGGTCTAAATGTCCTCACCCCACCCCATGTAACCATTCCCTGCAATCCTCCAAACCACACGGACACCCCCCTCCCGTTTCCGCTGAATATTTCCTTCCTTCCTTTCTTCTGAAGTTGCCAGGCATAGGTGATGGAGTCACAGGGTGGATTCAGTCGAAGTCGCTCCACAAGACTGCCAACTCTTGTGCAGTGGACATTGCCATAGCATCTGAGTTTATCATCTGGGTGTCAGGCATCTTTCAAACTACAGGTTTCCTCCTGCTTTTGACAGAGTAGAGCAATCTACCCAGCCAAACGAATGGACATGTCAGATCTGTAATTTCCAGGACAGCACAGTCCAAGGCTTTCAGCAGTCCAGCAACCCTTCAATTCCTAAAGACTAGAAGGGGGCATATTTTCTAGAGAACACATAAAATCTATCTATTTTTTAAAAATGGAATTAGCAGAAGACTGTCTGTATCTCTCACTGCAATGCCTGGAGGAAGAAAAGGACACGGGTATTTGCAAAGAATGGAAAACAAAAAGAATGACCATTTTGCAATGAAAACTAATGAGAAAATGAAACATTTTCCCATCTCTCTTTGTTGTCTGGAAGTATATGTAAGTGTAGTTCGCAAGTGCACCAGACTTTTTCATATCAAACTGTCTGGAAGCATGCCTGCATGAACAGGAAGAAGGGATGGACGGAACACTTACCTTCCGTTCCATTCTGTTTCCTCTGGGGGGGAGGTGCTCCGTGCCTTCCCCCCGGAATCCTCGATGCAGGGGAGGTGATCTGGTCCTCCACCCCGGAATCCTTCCCGGCCAGCTCCGCTCCGCAGCCAAGCCACGGAGCCGCCGCTCGGCTCCAGCCGCCTGCAGCTGGACATCCAGCCACTGAGCAGCCTGCTGGGACGCAAATGGTGGCTGCCATAGCCGCCACCATTTGCGTCCCTGATAGGCTACGTAAGTATTTATGCAGTATTTATTTATTAATTAAATAAATTATTAAGTATTTATTTAGCCATGATAGGCTACGTAAGTATTTATGCAGCCTATCACAGCAGGGGGAAAAAAATGTGTTCCTTATTTGTTGCCGTCTTAGCCTACGTAAATATTTACATAGACTAAGATGGCGAAAATAAAGGGGAACACAAATAGCGTAGTGGGCGCTATTTGCATTCCTTTTTGATTCGCCGTTTTAGCCTACGTAAATATTTACGTAGGCTAAAACAGCAAATCAAAAAGGAACACAAATAGCAGCAGCCATAGCCGCTGTCATTTGCGTACGCTGGGGTTTTTTCCCCCCTGCCGTGATAGGCTACGTAAATACTTATGTAGCCTATCATGGCTAAATAAAGGGACGCAAATGGTGGTGGCAACAGCAGCCGCCATTTGTGTCCCTGCAGGCTGCCCAGCAGTAGGATGTCCGGCTGTGGGTGGCCGGAGCCGGCCGGTGGCTCCGTGGCTTGGCCGCAGAGCAGAGTGGTATGGGCAGGATTCCGGGGGGGGAGGACCAGAGCGCCTCCCCCCCATCGAGGATTCTGGGGGGAGGGATGGAGCATCTCCCCCCCCCAGCAGAAACAGAACGGAATGGAAGGTAAGTGTTCCTTCCATCCCTAGGCAGAACTTGGCATTTATCTCTATTAAATATCATTCTGTGGTTTTCTGCCCAGCACTCCAGCCTATATGAGAATGTGGATATGAGAGTGTGGAGAAACATATGGATAAATGTCTTTCCATATCGGGGGGGGGGGGCAGAACCCAAACAAGAATGGAACTTTTAAAATGAAAACAAATGGAGAAATGAAATGTTTTTGTTCCTTCTCTCTTGCCCTCTGGAAGTATATATATTTGTACTTTGCAAGTGCACCACACTGCTCAATATCAGACTATCTCTAAGCATGCCTGAGTGAACAGGACGTACTGTCAAGGGCTCCTTGGAGGCCTCTCTCAGTCTAATCCAGTAGCCAAGTCCAGACACAGACAAAGGGATTCTTTTCAAAGCTTTATTCCTCTTTTACAACTTAACAACTCTACCGTTTGCAACTAGATATGAGCAGCACAGTACCTATGCCCTAAGTTGGAACAGTTGGTCCCCATTTGAAAGGGAATTACTGGCAGACCCCTGAACTTAAGGACTAGGGAGAGTCCCTCCCCTTTTACCTTGGATCCTCTGGGCGCAGCTGTTGTTTGTGCGCCAACTGGCACTACGCCTCCTTTCTGCGCCCTCCATTTGGCGGCACTCTGCGTCGGCGTCGCGCATCCACCAAGTCTGCTTCCTGCACTTTGTCACTCCCAGGACTGCTATCTAAGCTAGGAATGCTGGTGGGAGGAATCTCCATCAGCTGTTGGCCCTGGGAAAGAGGAGTGCACTCCTCTCCCAGGAGCAACTCCTCTTCCTCAGAATCAGATAGGGATGGCGGAGAATTTCTCCACAAATCTTCGGGAGGCCGAATGCCAACACATACAGCCACCTGAAATTGGTGGGGAAATTCTCTGCCGGCCCCCCGCTCCCCCCCCAGGATGGAACTTACCGTGGCTGAATCTCCCTCTCGGCGGCGGGTCCCGGCGGCAGTTCAGTGGCATTTCGTCAGGGTCGGGGGCGGCGGCCGGTCTCCTGACCGGCTGCCACCGCCACCATTGCAAAAAAAAAGAGTAAATTAAAAAACACACACACACACCCGTGATAGGCTACGTAACGATTTACATAGACTATCACAGCTAGATTTCCAAAGTCAGCCGTGATAGGCTATGTAAATCGTCATGTCTCCTATCACGGGTGACTCTGGAAAAAAAAAAGTGTGTACGCAAATGGTGGCAGCCCATGGGCGCCACCATTTGCGTTCCTTATTTTGGCACGTCTAGTCTACGTAAACATTTACGTAGACTATGGCGAAAATAAGGGAACGCTATTTGCGTTGCCTTTATTTTCGCCGTCATCTACGTTAATCTTTACGTAGACTAGACGTGTCAAAATAAGGAATGCAAATGGTGGTCCCCATTGGAGCCGCCATTTGCGTACGCACTTTTTTTTTTTCAAAGTCACCCGTGATAGGCTACGTGACGATTTACATAGCCTATCATGGCTGACTTTGGAAATCTAGCCGTGTTAGGCTACGTAAATCGTTACGTAGCCTATCACGGGTGTGTGTGTGTGTTTTACTTTTTTTTCGCGGCCGGGTAGACGGGGCGCTCCTACCCGGCCTGAATTTCACCGGCGAGGGATGGGGCACCTCCCCCCAGCCTGAATTTCGGCCGGGCGAGGTGGGGCGCCTCCCCCCCCTCACCTGAACTTCGGGGGGAGAACCGAAGTGCTTCCCCCCCACCGCGTAGCAAGCTTCGAGAACAGGTAAGGGACTTTTGTCCATCCCTAGAATCAGACCTACTCTGGGATTCTATGGGCTCAGTGTCCACCCTGACATGTACCAGAAAAGTATCCATGCATAGTGAAGGTTCTCCTGTTTCAGTTCACCATGCAGATGGAAGTCATCCAGGTGGTTTCTGAGGTCATCTAATGCTGCAGAATGCCAGAAGAATGGACCAGCATCTCCCCTTAAAGACGAACCAGGTATATCAGGCATCCTAAGGGCCATGTATGACACTGTTCCCTGCATTTGTGATGAACACCAACAAGTGGTCACACAACTGTAGCGAAGAGGGCACCACCAAGCCACAAGAGGGAGGCTTCAGCACCGTCTGGGTAATCCTAAATTGTGCAAATTCTCCAAAAGTCTCTTGAATACAATCCCTAAAGCTGGTTCTCCAAAACACACTTCAACCTATCTGTGACTTGCTTATAATGCCCTGCCCCTAGAGGTATGTGGGTCCTGATCTTACCTAGGGCATTGATACTTTTTACTAGGGATGTCAGAGAAATCCTACACAGACCAGTCAGGAGCACCCTAGTGGCCTCTTTCAGTACACTCCAATAGCCAACTCAAGACACAGAACAAAGGATTCTTTTCAAGGCTTTAATCCTTTTACAACTTAATGACTCTTTCAGATGCTAATCACCAGCCACTAAGCAAGGAACAGCAGAGTAGCCTATGCTCCGAGTAGGCAGTTGATCCCTGTTTGAAGTAGAATCACTAGAAGACCCTGAACATATGGGCTAGGGAGAGATCCTCCCTCTTTCCCTTGGGTCCCTGGGAGGCAGCTGTTGCTTGTGCGCCAAATGGGCACTACGCCTCCTTTCTGTGCCTTCCATCACTCGTCGCTCCCTGCGTCTGCGTTGAGCATCTGGCAAGCCCCGTTCCCACACTTTCTCACTGCTAGGATCACTATCTATTTCAGCAATGCCGGCAGGAGAAATCTGTGCCAGCTGCTGTGCCTGTGAGGGATGAGCTGGCTCCTCTCCCACAGATTGCTGATCCTCCTCAGAATCCGAACTGCTCTGGGGTTCTATCGGCTCAGTTTCCATCCTGACAGGACCCCAGTGAGGCCAGATTCTATTGAATCCGGCCCCCCGAAGTCCATGCAGGATCAGATCGCCTACCTCTGCCTAACTCGCAAAGTCCTCGCCGGCGGATCCTGCCTGCCGCTGGCTCTGAAGCCCCAGCGATATGGCCTCCATTGCCCTATCGCTGGCTGAACTGACAAACTGCGGATGCAAATGGCATCCGGCGTAGCACAAATGGCGTCCGACTCCACATTTGTGTCCGCAGTTTGTCAGTCTAGCCAGTGATACTGCAATGGCGGCCATATCACTGGGGCTTCGGAGCCAGCTAGTGGCTCCATGGAATCACCGTGGAGCGGAGCCAGCCGGTGAGGATTCCATGGTGGGGGGAATGGATTGCCTCCCCCCCCCCAGCAGGGAGAAATTTTGCAGCAGAGTTCTCCAACCACACAGTGTGTCCAAAAATGGACATATTAGGGAGAGACATCTGCGAAGTTATGCATATTGCCCAAATATAGCTTAATAGGCATTATATTAGGAAAATTAATTGAAGACATAATATATTAGGCAAATTTGAATATAAAATGCATGTATTAGGAGAAAGGTATGCAAAAATGCATACACATTTTGTGCACATTTTTAAAAAATTCTCAAAATTCTAAATGAATTAAATCTAAGACTGGGAAAAGGAGAAGCTTCAATGGAGAGATCTGTCCCTCTCCTTGTGGATGTCACATCCACTTCAATAGGGACTGGGCAGGCTGGCATCAAGGGAAGGCCTGACTGGGCACTGGTCAAGGGCTCACACTTCAGTGGGGATCAGGAAAAAAAAGCCCCCTGGACCTGATCCTCCCCTTCACCATTGCAACCTGCATGATCATCTGTGTTTCCCTCTGGCCCAGACAAGAGTGTTGTGGAAAAGGAGGGGCAGAAGATGCCACGGCCTACTTGCTCATTGGCTCTCTGCCAGACACGCAAGCAAGCGGTATCCAGGATGACAAAGAAGAGAAGGAGCAATAGTCTCTGGTAAGCATGAGATGAGAAGATAGGGGGCCCACTGAGGGCGCCTGATCCAAGAGCCCTCAAAACATGGAGGACGTAGTGCAGGGAGTATTTCATAACTGGGGGAAGCACTGAATAAGCCCTCTTTCACATGACCCCCTCCTAAGGTCAGAGGGGTACATGGACGGGTGCTTCTGTAATTGAAATTGAGACATAAGTACTAAGTAGGTAGGTTCACCTCAGAAGCACCTGCAACAGTGAATTTAGGGTTGTACCTCCCACATTCTAGAACTCACACTCTGGAATGCTTCACCAAATGCCAAATGATGTCTACCCATCTTCTGAAGCCCTTCACACAGGGTTGCTGTGAAGTGTGAACAAGCCAGCCATGGTCTGCAGTGCACATCAGGGTGTGCAGCTTTATTGCTGCCCATCATTTATTTTAATTATTATTATTGTGTCCCTTTACTGTAACATTTTTTTGTTGGCTTGATCATTTTCCCTTTTGAAGTTTTTTGCATCAATACCTCTCTGAAAGTGGTATATACATCTGAGTAACAAACAGTTGAAAATAATGAATGAAAGAAAGAAAGAAAGAAAGAAAGAAAGAAAGAAAGAATGCACACACACCAGGCTATGGGAGCAGGCTTTCTATCAGGTACTATGGCCCATTTAATGGACTTGCATTCTTCTATTGGGTACAGGCAGTCCATATTGCCCTATGCATCTGCTTGGGGTAGGTGATCGGGACCTGGAGAAAGTCCTAGACCACATGCCTTTGCAGTCCTACTTGCTGCATCATATGAAAATCTTCAAGCCCAGGTCCATTTAAGCTCTATAGCATTCTCAACTTTCCCATCTGACAGAGGAAGAATGGAGGTTTTTGTCTCACTTCCCCATCAGACTTTACCACTGTGCAACGAGCTAGCACTGCTAAACCAAGTGTCGCAGTAGTAATCAGCCTCATCATCAGCCTCAACGCCGCTGATGGTTAAAGAACCGGTGGTCCCAGAGCGGGAAGCAGTGAACCGATCTGGGATCCCTGCTCCCCTGCTGCAGCCATCACAGTGCACGAAGCGAGGGGCCTGTCCAGGTCTCTGTTGCTGCCAAGCAATATAGCTCACACTACTGCTGGCACGGCAGGAAATGGTAATCGTTTGTCCCAGAGACACAGACTGGGAGGCAGGTTGAGTCAACGTTGGCTGTGAAATGACACCTTTCGACAAAGAAAAAAAAAAGGTAAAAATGGCTTTGATTCATTGATTCTGCACACAAATATCAGACAGTCTTTATGGTAAATACATAATAAACAATGTTTTTGTTCCTGGCCAGTAGACGTATATGAGGTGTGTCCTCTCCATAGCCTTACCTGAGAAGTACCTGAGAAGTGCAATGAATAACAGGGCCCAGGCCATGTTTGGACTCGAGCAATTGGTCTTTGTAAAGCAAAGTGGTAACTGCCAGAAAGTGACCTGCTTCTTTCTTAAATCTCCCAGGAACTGAAGGAGGACCCTTCATGTAAATTGCTTAATGCCCATTGGCGTCGCTAGAATTGGTCCTCCTCTTCTGAGGAGATGCAACGTTCTAGAAAGGCCATTTAACAGAGGCATTTGTATGAACAGGATTATTTGAAAAGATACCTGAAGGCCGCAACATATGTCTAGGATCCAGAAAAGGTGAAGCAGTCTCACTCATCAACATTGGTGGGGAACTAATGGAGGAACTACATATCCATTCTCATTGGCTTTGCTAGAATTGGCTCTCCTCCTCTGAGGAGAGGCACCATTCTAGACAGGACAATAACCTTTGGTTATTGGACATTTGCTTGAAAGGGATATTTTTAAAAGGTGGCTGAAGTCCCTGGACTTTGTCTGGGATGAATAGAAGATGTGCCACTCACATTAGTAAATGCTGAGAGGGAACAACATGGCAAGGAAAATATCTGTCTTGGCAAATATCTGTCTTCCTGTTAAGAGCAGTACAAGAACCTTCTGCACTGGAGAATCAGAAGGCAGGAGAGGGTATCCTGAATGCAAACCATTCCTGATAATACCCCAGTTGAGGAGAGAGAGAGAGCTTTCAGGCATGTTCTGTGTGGTAAAATCTCAGAAATGCATGATGTTTGTATGACAAGTGCACAATAGAAATAGTTCCCCCCATAGACCTCTGTAAAGGAAGTCTCCTCAATACCTTTACCTGAGAAATCTGTGAAGGATGAGGAAATTAAGAGCTCAGGCCCTGGTTGGACTGAAGGATTTGGACTTTCTCAAACCAGAGGACCACTAGGGAAGCCCATCCTGATTATTTCTTAAACCAACTAGTAACTGAAAAAGGACTCTTCATACAAATATATTCACATCTATTTGCTATGAAGCCACCTCCCCTGAAGAAATGCCATGTTCAAGTCTGTCTAATGAGCAGAGAAACAGTTTGCATGAATGTGATTGTGTGTGTGTGTGTGTGTGTGTGTGTGTAAACGTACATGAAGCATCACTAACACCGGTAACGGGGAACTGATCAGGCCCTTTCAAAACAACTTCTTCTTCTTCTTCTTCTTCTCCTTCTTCTTCTTCTTCTTCTTCCTCCTCCTCCTCCTCCTCCTCCTCCTCCTCCTCTCCTCCTCCTCTCCTCCTCCCCCCCCATTAACAGGTTCCCCACTGGAGAATCAGAGAGCAGAGGAGACAGAGCTTAATGCATCCCTCCAAGAAGCTTCCCTGCTGCTGCTGCTGCTGCTGCTGCTTCTGCTTCCACCACCTCCCCCTCCCCCTCCCCGCCTCTCCTCCTGCTAACAACTTCTGCACTGGAGAATCAGACAGCAAGGGAGAGAGCGCTTCATGCATCCCTCCCAGAAGCTTCCGTGTCTGCACCCCATTGTCAGGCTGATTTCAAATCTCAAAACCAGCTGGCCGAAAAGCAGTAGAACACCAGCCAGCTCTGGGTTACAGGGTAGAACCTGTGGGGAATGAATGGGTTAGTCTTGCATAATCTCTTCCAGATTATGTGGATGGTCACTGTCTGCTCCATCATCCCCTCACTGATGGATGTGGTGTGGATACCCCCTTCCCCTTCCAGGAATGTGCACCACAAATCCATCAGAATTTAAGAACTTTTTACAGCAATGTAACATTTTGCCTTACGTTCTTCTTTGGTCAGGGTGAAATCAATGGGGTGAGCGCACACAAGAGGATTGCTTCCCTTGAGAGGCTGAAGAAAGACCGGAGATGTGTGAAACATTTTTTGTTGATGTTGCTTTGTGATGTTGTATACAGTACTGCACTTGTGGGTGACTTCTGTAGTTTTGTAAAACCGAAGTTGTGTCCAATTTCCGGGTTAAAAAAACACACCTGCCAGCCTGTCCATGGGATCTGCTCAGCTCTGAAAATGCAGTCCTCTGTGGATTCTGTGGGGCACATTCATAGAAAACTGGTGTCATTTTGATCCATTTTGGATTTCTTCAACATCCCTAGTTTAGATTCCCTCACAGCCCCAATTTCTTCCATGCTTATATACCCTACCTCAGCATTAGTGTCTGAGGGGGGGTGCAAGTCTGGATATACTTCCATACCTGGAAGTATACGTATGTGTACTGTGCAAGTACACAAACTGTCAAACTGTCTCAAAGCATGCCTGTGTGAACAGGAAGTACCAGAAAACTGTCCAGGCCCAGTGACGATTCTCCTGCTTCACTTCACAGCACAGGTGCAAGTTTTAGGGGAGGTTTCTGAGGTCAACTAATGTGAAGAATGGACTGACATCTCCCCCTAAAGGATGAACCTGGTGTATCAGGTTCATACACAGCCATGGGTAGTTTGAGCTTCTGGGTTTCTAAAGAGTGCTTTCAAATCCGGAGTAGCACGAAAGCCTAAATACACATCCTCCAGTACCCCCCATATATATATGTGTGTGTGTGTGTGGGTGAGTGTGTGTTTGAGTGTGTATGTGTGTGTGTGTGTATAAATATGAAGCACCAAATACAGGAACTTAAACCATATCAGAGGGATGCTATTAACACATTTTAAAAAGCCAACAAGTACAAGAACATCTTAGCCAGGCACCAAAAGGATGGCATTGTGGACAGAGGGATGGAAGAGAAGTTCATTTGGTTCACATTTTCCTGCAACCCTTCCTAATTTCACACTTCCCAATAAATATGTGAACTGAAATTCAGTTATCCCTCAAAAACAGTTGTTGTTGTTGTTGTTCAGTCATTCAGTCATGTCCAACTCTTCTTGACCCCATGGATCATAGCACGCCAGGCCTTCCTGTCCTCCGCTCTCTCCCAGAGTGTGCTCAGGTTCATATTCATTGCATCGGTGATGCTATCTAGCCATCTCATCCTCTGCCGGCACCTCCTCCTTTTGCCTTCAGTCCTTCCCAGCATCAGGGTCTTTTCCAGAGAGTTTTCTCTTCACATTAGGTGGCCAAAATATTTGAGCTTCAGCTTCAGTGTCTGTCCTTCCAATGAGCAGTCAGGGTTGATTTCCTTTAGGATTGACTGATTTGACCTCCTTGCAGTCCAGGGGACTCGTAAGAGTCTTCTCCAGCACCACAGTTTGAAAGCATCAATTCTTCGACGCTCAGCCTTCCTTATAGTCCACCTCTCACAGCCATACATTACTACTGGGAAAACCATAGCTTTGATTAGACGGACTTTTGTCGGCAAGGTGATGTCTCTGCTTCTTACTATGCTGTCTAGGTTTGCCATAGCTTTCCTCCCAAGGAGCAAGTGTCTTTTAATTTCATGGCTACAGTCACCGTCTGTGGTGATCTTGGAGCCCAAGAAAGTAAAATCTGTCACTGCTTCCATTTCTTCCCCTTCCATATGCCAGGAAGTGATAGGGCCAGATGACATGATCTTAGTTATTTTAATGTTGAGTTTCAAACCAGCTTTTGCACTCTCCTCTTTCACCCTCAACAAGAGGCTCTTGAGATCCTCTTCGCTTTCTGCCATTAGGGTGGTATCGTCTGCATATCGGAGGTTGTTGATAATTCTCCCAGCAATCTTAATTCCAACCTGTGATTCATCCAACCCGGCATTTCTCATGATGTACTCTGCATATAAATTAAATAAGCAGGGCAACAATATGCAGCCTTGTCGTACTCCTTTCCCAATTTTGAACCAATCGGTTGTTCCATGTCCGGTTCTTACTGTTGCTTCTTAACCCTCGTACAGGTTTCTCAGGAGACAGGTAAGGTGGTCTGGTACTCCCATCACTTTAAGAATTTGCCAGAGTTTGTGGTGATCCACACAATCAAAGGCTTTAGCGTAGTCAATGAAGCAGAAATAGACATTTTTCTGGAATTCTCTTGCTCTCTCCATGATCCAGCGAATGTTGGTGATTTGATCACTAGTTCCTCTGCCTCTTCGAAACCCAGCTTGTAGTTCCGGTAGTTCTCGGGTCACATACTGCTGAAGCCTAGCTTGTAGGATTTTGAGCATCACCTTGCTGGCATGTGAAATGAGCGCAATTGTGCGGTCGTTTGAACACTCTTTGGCGTTGTCCTTCTTTGGAATTGGAATGTAAACTGACTTTTTCCAGTCTTGCGGCCATTGCTGAGTGTTCCAAATTTGTTGGCATATTGAATGCAGCACTTTAACAGCATCATCTTTTAGGATTTTAAATAGCTCAGCTGGAATACTGTCATCTCCGCTAGCTTTGTTGTTACTAATGCTTCCTAAGGCCCATTTGACTTCACTCTCGAGGATGTCTGGCTCAAGTTCAGTGAGTGCACTATCATGGCTATCAGTGACATTCAGATCTTTCCTGTATAGTTCTTCTGTGTATTCTTTCCACCTCTTCTTAATCTCATCTGCTTCTGTTAGGTCCCTGCCTTCTTTGTCCTTTATCATGCCTTTATCATGCCCATCTTTGCACAAAACATACCCTTGAGATCTCCAATTTTCCTGAAGAGATCTCTAGTCTTTCCCATTCTGTTGTTTTCCTCGATTTCTTTGCATTGTTCATTTAAGAAGGCCTTCTTGTCTCTCCTTGCTATTCTATGGAACTCTGCATTCAGTTGGGTATATCTTCCCCTTTCTCCCTTGCTTTTCACTTCCCTTCTTTCCTCAGCTACTTGTAAAGCCTCATCAGACAGCCACTTGGCTTTCTTGCATTTCTTTTTCTTTGGGATGGATTTCGTTTCTGCCTCCTGAACAATGTTATGGACCTCCATCCATAGTTCCTCAGGCACTCTGTCTATCAGGTCTAAACCCTGAAATCTATTCCTCACCTCCACTGTATATGAATAAGGGATATGATTTAGGTCATACCTGAATGGTTTAGTGGTTTTCCCTACGTTCTTCAATTTAAGCCGAAATTTTGCAAGAAGCAGCTCATGATCTGAGCCACAGTCAGCTCCAGGTCTTGTTTTGACTGACTGTATGGAGCTTCTCCATCTTTGGCTGCAAAGTACATAATCAATCTGATTTCGATATTGACCATCTGGTGATGTCCATGTGTAGAGTCGTCTCCTGTGCTGTTGGAAAACAGTGTTTGCTATGATCAGCGTGTTCTCTTAGTGTTGGCAAAACCCTATTAGCCTTTGTCCTGCTTCATTTTGTACACCAAGGCCATGCCTGCCTGTTATCCCGGTGATTTCTTGACTTCCTACTTTAGCATTCCAATCCCCTATGATGAAGAGGACATCTTTTTTTTTGGTGTTAGTTCTAGAAGACTTGAATTACTGTGATGTTGAATGGTTTGCCTTGGATTCATACTGAGATCATTCTATCGTTTTTGAGATTGTACCCCAGTACTGCTTTCCCCACCCCTTTGTTGACTATGAGTGCTACTCCATTTCTTCTAAGTAGGGGTGGACGAAAGTCACTTACCTGTCGTCGAAGGCCGTTCACGGTGGGGGGGAGGTGCTTCGCTGGTCCCCCCGCGAAATTCAGGCCGGGGGGGAGGCTTCCCGCCTCACCCGGCCAAAATTCAGGCTGGGGGGGAGGCTTCCTGCCTCACCCGGCCGAAATTCAGGCCGGGGAGGAGGCGCCTCGCCTGGCCGCGAACGCGAAAGTAAAAAAAAAACAAAAAACGCCCCCTGGTAGGCTACGTGACAATTCACGTAGCCTATCACGGCTAGATCTGCTAGATAGCGTTGCCCTTATTTTCGCCGTAGTCTACGTAAACATTTACGTAGACTACAGCGACCAAATAAGGAATGGGAATGGCGGATCCCTATGGGGGCCGCCATTATCCGTACACTCTTTTTTTCTTTTTTTTTTTAAGTCACCCGTGATAGGCTACGTGACGATTCACGTAGCCTATCATGGCTGACTTTGCAAATCTAGCCATGATAGGCTACGTGAATCGTCACGTAGCCTATTAGGGGGCGTTTTTTTTTTTTCCTTTCATTGCAATGGCGGCGGCTCCCGCCTCGCTCGAACACCCGCCGAACCGCCGGCCAGACCAGCCACCGGGAGGGACATTTGGTGAAGGTAAGTCCCATCCCGGGGGGGGGTGCGGGGTGCGGGGGGGTGCGGAGGATTTCTCCCCGAAACTTTTTCGGGGGGCCGAACACGTTGGCGCTTGGCCCCCCGAAGTTTCGGGGAGAAATTCTCCGCCATCCCTACTTCTAAGGGATTCTTGCCCACAGTAGTAGATATGATGGTCACCTGAATTAAATTCGCCCATGCCTGTCCATTTTAGTTTGCTGATTCCCAAGATGTCAATGTTCAATCTTGCCATCTCATGTTTGACCACCTCCAGCTTACCTTGATTCATTGACCTTACATTCCAGGTTCCTAAACAATATTGTTCTTTACAGTATCAGATTTTCTTTTCACCACCAGACACATCCACAGCTGAGTGTCCTTTTGGCTTTGGCCCAGCTGCTTCACTCTTTCTGGCACTACTTGGAAATACCCTCTGCTCTTCCCCAGTAGTACACTGGATACCTTCGGACCTGAGGGGCTCATCTTCCGGCGTCATCTCTTTTAGCCTTGTGATACGTTCCATGGGGTTTTCTTGGCAAGAATACTGGAGTGGGTTGCCATTTCCTTCTCCAGTGGACCACATTTTGTCAGAACTCTCTGCCATGACCTGTCCGTCTTGGGTGGCCCTGCACGTCATAGCTTATGGCTTCACTGAGTTACGCAAGCCCCTTCACCACAACAAGGCAGAGATCCATGAAGGGGTCAAAAACAGTACCTTTATGAATTTCCCAGCAGACCTCTTCAATCATGTAGTGCATCCAAAAATGCACATATTAGGGAGAGACGTCTGCGAAGTTATGCATATTGCCAAAATATTACTTAAAAGGCATTATATTAGGAAAATTGATTGAAGACCTAATATATTAGGCAAAACTGAATATAAAATGCATGTATTGGGAAAAAGGTTGAGAATGCTATAGAGCTTAAATGGACCTGGGCTTGAAGATTTTCATATGATGCAGCAACTAGGACTGCAAAGGCATCTGGTCTAGGATTTTCTCCAGGTCCCGATCACCTACCCCCAACAGATGCACAGACCAATATGGACTGCAGGTACCCAAAAGAACAAAAAATGTTACAGTAAAGGGACACAATAATAATAATTAAAATAAATATTGGGCAGCAATAAAGCTGCACACCCTGCTGTGCACTGCAGACCATGGCTGGCTTATTCACACTTCACAGAAACCCTGTGTGAAGGGCTTCAGAAGATGGGTAGACATTAGGGATGTATGAAAAACACTTACCTTTTGGGGATTATGCTGATAGTGCGGGGGGAGGCGTTCCGTACCTCCCCCCAGAATCTTCCAGGTGGCAGCTCCGGCGGCGGTTCGGCGGCCATTTCCAGTAAAACAAAAACAAAAACAAAAAAATGTGATAGGCTACGTAAAGATTTACGTAGCCTATCACGGCTGATTTAAAAGAAAAAAAAACACGTAAACATTTACTTAGCCTATCATGGCTGACTTCAGGGACGCAAATGGCGGCAGCTATGGCCGCTGCCATTTGCAGACCCGGCCGGCCAGGATTCGGGGGGGGGGAGAGACGGAGATCCTCCCCCCCCAGCCAGAATTTTGGGGAGGAGGGACGGAACACCTCCCCCCCCGGCCAGAATTTCGGGGGGAGGGACAGAGTGCCTCCCCCCCACCGTGAATCAATTTCGTTAAAAGGTAAGTGACTTTCGTACATCCCTACTTCAAACGGGGACCAACTGTTCCAACTTAGGGCATGGGTACTGTGCTGCTCATATCTAGTTGCTAACAGTAGAGTTGTTAAGTTGTAAAAGAAAAATAAAGCTTTGAAAATAATCCCTTTGTCTGTGTCTGGACTTGGCTACTGGATTAAACTGAGAGAGCCCTCCAAGGAGCCCTTGACACAGAGGCTGAAGAGAGAATGGAGATGTGAAATGTTGTTTTTGTTGTTGCTTTTTGATGGTGTATATATTACTGCACTTGTAGGTGACTTCTGTAGTTTTGTACAACTGAAGTTGTGTCCAATTTCATGGTTCAAAAAAAAAACACTGTTCAGCAAGTCCATGAGATCTGCTCAGCTCTGAAAATGTGGTCCTCTGTGGATTGCATGGGGCACATTCATAGAAAACTGGTATCATTTGGATCCATTTTGGAGTTCTTCAGCATCCCTAGTTTGGATTCCCTCACAGCCCCCATTTCTTCCATGCATATATTCCCGACCTCAGCGTTAGTGTTTGAGGGTAAGTACAAGGTTGGTGAATGCATCCTTGCCTCATAATGCACATTTCCTTATTAAAACAAAGCAAGAAACAAACCAACAAACAAACCTTGTTAGTTAGGGACATGATCACTTTTCTTGGCTCTATTCAGAACTGGTCTCAGCAAACTGTACTTCTCCTTTATCCTAAAGTGGGGATAGCTCATTGTAGATCTTCATATTCGGAACCCTATGGGGTCTAAAGCAGTGACAGATTTTATTTTCTTGGGCTCCAAGATCACCGCAGATGGTGTCTGTAGCCATGAAATTAAAAGACGCTTCCTCCTTGGGAGGAAAGCTATGGCAAACCTAGACAGCATAGTAAGAAGCAGAGACATCACCTTGCAGACAAAGGTCCGTCTAATCAAAGCTATGGTTTTCCCAGTAGTAAAGTATGGCTGTGAGAGCTGGACTATAAGGAAGGCTGAGTGCCCAAGAATTGATGCTTTCGAACTGTGGTGCTGGAGAAGACTCTTACGAGTCCCCTGGACTGCAAGGAGGTCAAATCAGTCAATCCTAAAGGAAATCAACCCTGAGTGCTCATTGGAAGGACAGATACTGAAGCTGAAGCTCCAATATTTTGGCCACCTAATGCGCAGAGAAAACTCTCTGGAAAAGACCCTGATGCTGGGAAAGACTGAAGGCAAAAGGAGAAGGGGACAGCAGAGGATGAGATGGCTAGATAGCATCACTGATGCAATTAATATGGACTTGAGCACGCTCCGGGAGAGAGCGCAGGACAGGAAGGCCTGGCGTGCTATGGTCCATGGGGTCACGAAGAGTCGGACACAACTGAACGACTGAACAAAAACAACAACATGGGGTCTAAATGTCCTCACCCCACCCCACACGGACACCCCCTCCCTTTTCTGCTGAACATTTCCTTCCTTCCTTTCTTCCGAAGTTACCAGGCATAGGTGATGGAGTCACAGGGTGGCTTCAGTAGAAGTCACTCCACAAGACTGCCAACTCTTGTCCAATGGACATTGCCATGGCATCTGAGCTTAACATCTGGGTGTCAGGCATCTTTCAAACTACATCCCCCAGGGTTCCTCCTGCTTTTGACAGAGTAGAGCAATCTACCCAGCCAAACGAATGGGCATTTCAGATCTGTAATTTCCAGGACAGCACAGTCCAAGGCTTTCAGCAGTCCAGCAACCCTTCAATTCCTAAAGACTAGAAGGGGGCATATTTTCTAGAGAACAAATAAAATCTATCTATTTTTTAAAAATGGAATCAGCAGAAGACTGTCTGTATCTCTCACTGCAATCCATGGGGAAAGAAAGGGACATGGGTATTTGCAAAGAATGGAAAACAAAAAGAACCCCCTCTCTCTTTGTTTTCTGGAAGTACATGTAAGTGTAGTTTGCAAGTGCACCAGACTTTTCCATATCAAACTATCTCAAAGCATGCCTGCATGAACAGGAAGTAGGGATGGATGGAACACTTACCTTCCGTTCTGTTCTGTTTCTGCTGGGGAATGGGAGGCACTCCGTCCCTCCCCCCAGGAATCCTGCCGGCCATCCGGCCGCTGGGCAGCCTGCAGGGATGCAAATGGCAGTGGCCGTAGCCGCCACCATTTGCGTCCCTGTATTTAGCCATGATAGGCTACATATGTATTTACGTAGCCTATCACGGCAGGGGAAAAAACCCTGCGTACACAAATGGCAGCGGCTACGGCCACCACCATTTGCGTTCCTTATTTTGGGCCGTCTTAGTCTACGTCAATATTTATATAGACTAAGATGGCGAAAATAAAGGGGAACGCAAATAGCGTAATGGGCGCTATTTGTGTTCCTTTTTGACTCGCCCTTTTAGCCTTCGTAAATATTGACGTAGACTAAGACAGCAAAAAATAAGGAACGCAAATGGCGGCAGCCATAGCCAACGCCATTTGCATATGCGTTTTTTTTAAATCCAGATGTGATAGGCTAAAGACTACGTAAAAAAACCACACAGACAGCAAATGGCAGCGGCGGCAAACGGTCGGAAGACCAGCTGCTGCCGCCACCAAAGCCATTGCTGGAGCCGCCGCCGTCTGGAACTTTCGCCCCGGGTAAGTCTCGTCCCGGAGGGGATCCGTGGGGGGCCGGGGGGTGGCAGGCCATTCCACCACGGATTTTGGGGGGCCGAACGCACTGGCATTCGGCCTCACCGAGATCCGTGGCAGAATTCTCTGACATCCCTAACAGGAAGTACCAGAAAACTGTCCAGGCCTAGTGAAGATTCTCCTGCTTCACTTCACAGCACAGGTGTTTCCTGAGGTCATCCAATGTTGCAGTCGCAGAATGTGAGAAGAACAGACCAACATCTCCCCCTAAAGGATGAACCTGGTGTATCAGGTTCATACAGAACTATGGGTAGTTTCAGCTTCTGGGTTTTTAAAGAGTGCTTTCAAATCCAGAGTAGCATGAAACCCTAAATACACATGCTCCAGTACCACACAATTATGTGTGTGTGTGTGTGTGTGTGTATGTGTTTGTGTGTGTGTATGTATGTATGTGTATATATATATATAATATAAAATATCCACCAAATACTGGAACTTAAACCATATCAGAGAGGGATGCTATTAACAAATTTTTAAAAGCCAGCAAGTACAAGAACATCTTAGCCAGGCACCAAAAGGATGGCATTGTGGACAGAGGGATGATGGAAGAGACATTCATTTGGTTCACATTTCCCTGCAACCCTTCCTAATTTCGCACTTCCAAATGATTGTGAACTGAAATTCAGTTATCCCTCAGAATCAGTACCTTTATGAATTTCTCAGCAGTCCTCTTCAATCATGTAATGCATCCAAAAATGGACGTATTAGGGAGAGACATCTGCGAAGTTATGCATATTTCCAAAATATTGCTTAAAAGGCCTTATATTTGGAAAATTGATGGAAGACATAATATATTAGGCAAAATTGAATATAAAATGCATGTATTCAGAGAAAGGTAGGCAAAATACATAAAGATTTTGTGCACATTTTTTAAAAAATCTCAAATTCTAAAGGGATTTAATCTAAGATTGGGAAAAGGAGATGCTTCAGTGGAGAGATCCGTCCCTCTCCTTCTGGATGTCACGTACGCTCCAATAGGGACTGGGCAGGCTGGCATCAAGGGAAGGCCTGATTGTCACTGGCCAAGGGCTCACCCTTCGTTGGGGGTCAGGAAACATGAGCGCCTTGGCCTTGCTCCTCCTCTTCGCCATTGAAACCTGCATGTTTCTCTGTGTTTCTCTCTGGCCCAGACAAGAGGGGTGGGGAGAAGGAGGGGCAGAAGATGCCATTGCTCACTTGCTACCTAATTTCACACTTCCAAACAAAGATGTGAACTGAAATTCAGTTATCCCTCAGAATCAGTACTTTTATGAATTTTCTAGCAGACTTCTCCAATCATACAGCGCATCCAAAAATGCACATATTAGGGAAAGACATCTGCAATGTTATGCATATTGCCAAAATATTGCTTAAAAGGCATTATATTAGGACAATTGAAGAAAGTATGTATTATGCAAAACTGAATATATTCAGTTTTGCATAATAAATAAATAAATATTTATTTATTTATTCATTTATTTCCATTTCTATACCACCCAAGCCTAACCTATAAAAGGCAGGATATTAGGAAAAATGACTGAAGTGTATTGTTAGGCAAAATTGAATATAAAATGCATATTTTGGGAGAAAGGTATGCAAACATGCATACGAATTTCATGCACACTTTAAGAAGATTCTCAAACTTCTAAATGAATGAAATGTAAGACTGGGAAAATGAGAAGCTGAAATGGAGAGAGATTCAACCTTCTCCTTGTGGATGGCATGTAAGCTTCCTTAGGGAGAGGGCAGGCTGGCATCCTGAGTAGGCACAGCTGGGCACCTGCCAAGGACCCATACGTCACCAGGGGCCAATAAATAAGAGCCCCCTGGACTTGCTCCTCCTGTTCACCACTGCAACCTGCATGTTTATCTGTCCTTCCCTCTGGCCCAGAAAGGAGTGCTGGTGAGAAAGAGGGGAAGATGCCACTGCCTACTTGTTCACTGGCTCTCTGCCAGCCAAGCAAGCAAGTGGTATCAAGAATGAGAAAGAACGAGCCGTAATAGCTGATGACAATGATGTTGAGAAGGTAGGGGGCCCATTGAGGCTGCCTGGACCAAGGACCCTCAAAAACATGCAGGATGTATTGGAGGGAGCATTTCATAATTGGGGGAAACACTGAATAAGCCCTCTTTCACATGCCCCCCCCCACTCCGAAGGTCAGAGGGGTACACGGACGAGGGGGTCTGTAAATGAAATTGAGACACAGGTAGGTAGGTTCACCTGGGAAGCACCTGCAACAGAGAATGTAGTGTTGCATCTCCCACGTTCTGGAAACACCGACATTCTGGAATGCTTAACCAAGGGCCATTTGACAGGTCCCCACAGTTCTGATGTCTAGACATCTTCTGAAGAACTCCTTGCAGGCGGTCTGTCAAGTGTGACCCAGCCGGCCATGGTCTGCAGTGCATAGCAGTGTGTGCAGTTTTATTGCTGTCTAACTTTTTTATTATTGTGTCTAGGGATGTTGCAAGCACCCGACTTAGTCCGAGAGGCCAGTGAAATCCCCCATGCCCAGTCCCTCAGCCCCCACTTGCAAAACTCCAGGGCACTGACAGGCCTGGCCAACAAGCGCCCTGGAGCTCAGCAAGCGGTTGGGAACAGTTCGGACTTGGATGCCCGGTCAGCTGTCCTTGACAGCTGACCAGGCTAGAGGAAGAGGAGGCGGTGCCCTGTCCACTAGCCATCTCCTGCTTGTGAGCAAGAGACAGCTAGCAGCTGGGGTGTCCCCTACGTCTCCTCCTGTTGCTGCCTGCCTGGTGGTCCTTGGTTTGTCTGTCTGTCTGTCCTGCCGACCAGGCAGGAGGAGGAGGCAGTGATGCCCCTTCGCAGGAACCCTCCCGGATGCTCCCCTCACTCACCCGGGGCCCCATCCAGCGAGCAGCAGCCATTTTGCTGACTCCCCCCCCAAAAAAAGGGGAGCTAAAAGAAACTGCACATATTTAAATGTGCACATTTTTTAAGCTCCCTTTTTTTGCAAAAAATGTGGCAAAATGGCAGAGGCTTGCTGGACGGTCCCAGGTTGAGTGCGGATGACTCGCCAAGCTCCTGAGGCTGGAGCACAGGACTGGGGTGGGGTGCTTCAGTGGGTGCCTGGAGGACCTGGGTGGGGGCGGATTGGCATATCCTAATTGTACCCTTTTACTGTAACGTTTTATTGCTGACCTGATGGTTTTACCTTTTCAGTTCATCACATCGATGCCTCTCTGAAAGTGGCATATACATCTGAGTAATAAATAGTTGACATGAATAAATAAATATGATAGATAGATAGATAGATAGATAGATAGATAGATACAGACAGACAGACAGACAGACAGAGGCATACATACAAAGCTATGGGAGGGGGCATTCCATCGGCTACTGTGGCCCATTGTATAAAATTGCATTCTAGTATTTGCAACCTGCACTGCATATTGAGCTGTGTATAGGTCTGGGGTAGGTGATCTGGACCTGGAGAAGGATTTGAAACCAGATGCCTTTGCAGTCCTTCCAGCTCTATGTTACGAACAACTTTAAGCATAGACCAAACTAAGCTCTGTAGTGATTCTCAACTGTCCCCTCTGACAGAGGAAGAATGAAGGTTTTTGTCTCAGTTCCCCATCAGACCTTACCACTGTGCAACAAGCTAGCACTGGGAAACCAAGCCTGGCAGTAGTAATCAGCCTCATCTTCAAGCTGAACACCACTGATGGTTAAAGAACCGGTGTTCCCAGAGCGGGAAGCAGTGAACCGTTGTGGGATGCCAGGTCCCCTGCAGCAGCCAACACAGTGCACGAAGCGAGGGTCCTGTCCAGGTCTCTGTTGATGCCAAGCAATATTGTCCATGCCACTGTTGGCAGTGCAGGAAATTGTCATCGTTTGTCCCAGAGACACAGACTGGGAGGCAGGTTGAGTCAACGTTGGCTGTGAAATGACACCTTTCGTCAAAGGGGAAAAAAAAAATAATGGTTTTGATTCGTTGATTGTGCTCACAAATATCAGACCGTCGATAATAATTAAAAAATGCTGTTGTGGTTGTTGGCCTATAGACCTATATGAGGTGTGTCCTCACCATAGCCTTACCTGAGAAATAACTGAGAAGTACAATGAAACACAGAGGCCAGGCCATGGTTGGACTTGAGCAATTGGTCTTTGTAAAGCAAAGCGGTCACTAGCAGAAGCCTACCTGCTTCTCTCTTAAATCTCCCAGGAACTGAAGGAGGACCCTTCATGTAAATTGAATATTATCCATTGGTTTCACTAGAATTGGGTCTCCTCCTCTGAGGAGATGTGCCATTTTAGCCAGTCCAATAACCAGAGAAAACATTTGCATGAAGGAAATTTTTTAAAAGGTGGCTGAAGGCCCTGGGCTTTGTCTGGGATGAACAGATGATGTACCACTCACACTAGTACCATCTGAGGGAATTTACGCGGGGACTACATGGTAAGGAAAACATCTATCTTGGCAAACACCTATCTTCCTGGTAAGAGTAGTACGCAGACCTGCTGCACTACATATTCAGTCCCATTGGCTTTGCTAGAATTGGCTCTCCTCCTCTGAGGAGAGGCACCATTCTAGACAGGCCAATAACCAAAGAAGACATTTGCTTGAAAGGGATATTTTTAAAAGGTGGCTGAAGGCCCTGGGCTTTGTCTGGGATGAATAGAAGATGTACCACTCACATTAGTAAATGCTGAGAGGGAACAACATGGCAAGGAAAATATCTGTCTTGGCAAACACCTATCTTCCTGGTAAGAGTAGTATGCAGACCTGCTGCACTAGAGAATCAGAAGGCAGGAGGGGGTATCCTGAATGCAAACCTTTCCTGATAATACCCCAGTTGAGGAGAGAGATAACTTTTAGGCATGTTTTGTGCTGTAAAATGTCAGAAAACCACTACGTTTCTATGATAATTACACAACATAAATAGTTCTCCCCATAGACCTCTATAAAGAAAGTCTCCTCCATCCCTTTACCTGAGAAATCTGAGACGGATGAGGAAATACAGAGCCCAGGCCCTGTTTTTGGACTAAAGGATTTGGACACTCTCAAACAAGAGGACCTCTAGGCAAAACCCTCCCGATTATTTCTTAAACCAACCAGTAACTTAAAAAGGACTCTTCATACAAATATATTCACATCTATTTGCTATAAAGACACCTCCTCTGATTTAATGTCATGTGCAAGTCTGTCTAATGAGCAGAGGAACAATTTGCATGAAGGTGATTTTTTTTTTTTAAGCTTTGTGTAGGATGAAATGAATATGTAGATGAAGCATCACTAACACTGGTAACAGGGAACAGATCAGGGATCTTCATGGCTCTTTGGACACAACTTCTTCTTCTTCTTCTTCTTCTTCTTCTTCTTCTTCTTCTTCTTCTTCTTCTTCTTCTTCTTCTTCTTCCCCTTCCCCTTCCCCTTCCCCTTCCCCTTCCCCTTCTTCCTGTTAACAAGTTCTGCACTGGAGAGTCAGATGGCAGGGGAGACAGTGCTTACTGCATCCCTTGCAGACTCTACCCTGCCCTCACCCCATTGTCAGGGTAATTTCACATCTCAAAAGCAGCTGGCACAAAAGCCAGCTTTTGGTTGCAGGATAGAACGTATGGGCAATAAATGGGTTAGCCTTGTATAATCTCTTCCAGATTATGTAGACTGTCATTGTCTTCTCCATCATCCCCTTATTGATGGATGTGGATATCCCCCCACCCCTCCAGAAACGTACACCATAAAATCCATCAGAACTTATGGATCTTTCACTGGTACGTAACAGTGTGCCTTATTCTCTTAGGTCAGCGTAAAATCAATAGGCTCATTCTGTATCCCACACTGTACTTGTATGCAACTTCTGTTGTTTTGTAAAACTGAAGTTGTATCCAATTTCAAAGGGTTTAAAAAATGGTCAGCATGTCCTTGGGATCTGCCTGACTCTGAAAATTCAGTCCTCTTTAGAATCCTTCGGGAACATTCATGGAAAGCTGGTATCATTTTGATTCATTTTGGATTTCTCCAACATCCCTAGTTAGGATCCCCACCCCCGTCCCCAGATTCTTCCATGCATATATCCCCTACCTCAAAATTACTGTTTGAGGGGGAGTGCAAGGTTGGTGCAGGCATCCTTGCCTCATAATGCATATTTCATCATATTTAAAACAAACAAACAAGCAAAGAACAACCTTGTTTCTTAGGGATAGGGAAACTCTTTCTGGCTCTGTTCAGAACTGGGCTCAGCAAACTGAGCTTCCCCTTTCTCCTAATGGGGGGATGCTTAATGCAGACCATGAAATTGGGAAAACGATGTGGTCCAAATGTTCACCCTCACCCCATGTATGCCATTCCTTGAAGTCCTCCAACCCACATGGAGCCCCTAAATTTGGCTGAAGAGGCCCTTCCTTTCTTTCTTCCAAAGTTACCAGGCATAGGTGATGGAGTCACAGGGTGGCCTCAGTAGAAGTCGCTCCACAAGACTCCAAACTCTTGTGTAATGGACATTGCCATGGCATCTGAGCTTATCATCTGGGTGTCAGACATCTTTCAAAATACATCCCCCAGGGTTCCTTGTGCTTGTGACAGAGTAGAGCAATCATCCCAGCTGAATGACTGGAGATTTCAGATCTGGCATTTCCAGGACAGCACAGTCCAAGGCTTTCAGCAGCAGTCCAGCAACCCTTCAGTTCCCAGAGACTAGAAGGAGGCATATTTTCTACAGAACAAATGAATTTTTCCCCCTTTTTTTAATGCAATCAGCAGAAGACTGTCTGTATCTCTCCCTGCAATCAGTAGAGAAAGAAAGGGACACATGTCTTTCCAAAGAATGGAAAACTAAAAGATGTAAATTTTTTACAATGAAAATGAATGCAAAAATGAAACATTTCCCCCTCTCTCTTTGTCCTCCAGAAGTATATGTAAGTGTACTTTTCAAGTTCACCACATTTCTCAATAGCAAACCATTGCTAAGCATGATTGAGTGAACAGGAAGTACCAGAAAAGTATCTGTGTCTAGTGAAGGTTCTCCTGCTTCACTTCACAGCACAGGTGTAAGTCGTCCAGGTGTTTCTGAGGTCATCTAATTCTGCAAAATGCCAGAAAGATGGACCAACACCTCCTAAAGGATGAGCCTGGTATATCAGGCATCGTATATGTTATGTATAATAGGGCTGTGCACTGCTTAGTTAGTCCCAAAGCCTGAATAATGAGGTGAAGCAGGCTGATTCGGAGGTGCCTCAGCATGATATGAGGTGTATCAGAACAGCACCAAGGAGCCCCGAAGCAAAGTGGCTTGTATACGAGGCGCTTCAGTCTGCCTCGGTGATTTGGAGGTCTTATGATGCGTCCTGAGCAGCCCAGACAGCCTGGTTCCAAATGTATCAACTTGAGAGAGATCAGGGAGAGGAGATCAGGGGAAGGGGAGAGGGGGAAGAGGAGGAGGAAGGAGTGAGCTTTGGTGAATGGCAACTCTAGTTGCCAAATTAGAGGTGAATGGAACCCAACAGTCTACAATCAGTGACAGTGATGGTGGTGTTGGGGATGCTGGATAAACCTGGAGAAAAATGGCTCATTGTGAGAGAAGTGGTGTTACCTGAGAGGGCTCTGTCTCAATGCTATTTGGCCAGAGGCTTGCACACGCAATTCTCGCTCAACCATTACTTTGCCCTTACTTTCTGGTCCTTTTTCTTGGTTCCCCTCCACACACCCCTTCTCAAGTCCTGTATTCCTTCCCTTCCCATTTTTGATCTCCCCCCTACAAAATATAATAAATTAAAAACTCTTTCTCTCTTCCGTTGCGATTATAGTTATACCCCCTCTGCTTTTAGCTTAGTGTTTGCTTTTCTTTTGCTCGTGTGTGTGTGCATGCACTCTTGTGTTGTGTGGACAAGCAAACAACGTGTGGCAAAGCACTACACATTTCAAAAAACAGTGAGCAAAGCACTACACTAGGTATGTACGAAAGTCACTTACCTTTTCGCAGGGGTGATTTGCAGTAGGGGGAAGGCACTCCGCATCACCCCCGAAATCCTAACCCAGCTGGCTCCGCTCCGCGGCAACTCCGCGGAGCCACCGGCCGAGCGCATTCACAGGTGTCTGGAGCCTGCAGATGCAAATAGCAGCGGCTATGGCGGCCGTCATTTGTGTTCATGTTTTTGGCTGTGATAGGCTACGTAAATATTTACATAGCCTATCACGGTAAAAAAAACAGGGGCACAAATGGTGTAGCGGCCGCCATTTGCGCCCCTGTCTTTCCCCATGATAGGTTACGTTCATATTTATGTAGCCTATCACAGTGAGAGACAGGGGCGCAAATGGCGGCCACTACACCATTTGTGCCCCTGTTCTTTTACCGTGATAGGCTACGTAAATATTTACATAGCCTATCACAGCAAAAAAAACCAGGAATGCAAATGGCGGTGGCTACAGCAGCTGCCATTCGCTTTCCCTTTTTTTGCCGTGATAGACTACGTAACTATTTACGTAGCCTATCACAGCTTCCACAGGGATGCAAATGGCATCCCTGCATTAGCCATGATAGACTACATAAGTATTTATGTAGCCTATCACAGCCTAAATGGGGAAGCGAATGGCAGCCGCAGACTCGGCCGCCATTTGCAAAGCAGTGCGAACGGCACCAGGTAAGTGCTCCGTTTCGCGCACCTTTCGTGGGGTGGTGGGGTGGGGGGCTTTGTTCCACCACAGATTTCAGGGGGCTGAATGCACTGGCATTCGGCTTCACTGAGATCCGTGGTGGAATTCTCTGACATCCCTACACTACACACACATTAACAGCTATTAATTAAGGAATATAATACTACGCTGTGTGGCAAAGCAAGCAAGCCCAATGTGAGGCCTCCTTGGGGTGTTGTTGGCAGGGGCAGAGGTGGGCAAGGTGCCGCTGGGAGTAGCAGCACTGGTAGACAAGCTGGCTCACCCCCAGTCTGGGTAGCATGTCCTGGTGTAGCAGGGCGGCGGAGCATGGAGGCAAGTTGCAGTGCCCGGAAGTCACTGTTTGAAGAGGCTGGTGCAGGCAGCAACAGCAGCAGCACCTTTGACAAAGGAGCAGCATCTCCTTCTGTAGTGGAAGAGGGGAGCCCACTGATGGACGTCACGTCAGAGGAGTCTGATGCCCTCATTGTGGGGAAGGTTCAAGAAGAGGAGATCTTCCAGGATGTGGGGGAAGATGAGCAGCAAGCAGAGGCTCCAGCACCTGACCCCTCTTCCATCGTTCCCCCTGTCCATGTGGTGATGCCCAAGACTCAAGGCAGGCAGTCTCTGTCTGCACAGAAAGGTCTGGGCAGCATCATGTGGGACCACTTTGAGGTGGGGGTGGATCCCAGCACTCCTGTCTGCAGCCACTGCACAGCATTTTTGAGCGGGGGAAAAACAAACAAACAAAACAAAACAAAAAATCACAGGGCACTACAGCCCCGACAGCCTGCTCCAGAACTTCAGGAGGCAGCACCAATCGGTCTTGCTTGGGGAAGAGGCCCCCATGTCCCAGCAGGCGGCCGGCAGCTAGGGATGGCAGAGAATTCTGCCACGGATTCCAGTGAGACCAGATTCTAAACAATCCAGCCCCCTGGAATACGTGGCGGAACGGCCTCCTGCACCTGCCCCTCCTCGCGGAATCCCCCTGGGATGGAACTTACCTGGGGCAGATGCAGCGGATGCGGTGGATGCGGTGGCGGCGGTTCCGGTGGTGGTTCCTGCAGTGGCACCGATGGCTGCTGGTCTCCTGGCCAGCTGCGGCTGGGCTGCTGTGGCTGCCATTGCCATCCTTGCAGCTGTGATAGGCTATTTAAGAATTTATATAGCCTATCACGGCATGCCCCCCCCCCAAAAAACGGCATTAAAAATGGCGGCGGCTACAGCCGCCACCATTTGCGTTCCCTATTTTTTGCTATTCTAGCCTACGTAAATATTTACATAGGCAATTACGGCAGAAAAAAAAGGAAACCGCACTTATACAGCAATTACGGCGGGAAAAAAAGAGAACTCACTACACTATTTGCGTTGCCCTTATTTTCGCCGTAGTCTACGCAAATCTTTACGTAGACTACCGGGACCAAATAAGGAACGCAAATGGCAACGCCCCATGGGGGCCGCCATTTGCGTACCCGCTTTTTTTTTCCAAAGTCACCCGTGATAGGCTATGTAACAATTTACGTAGCCTGTCACGGATGACTTTGGAAATCTAGCCGTGATAGGCTACGTTAATCGTTATGTAGCGTATCACGGGTTTTTTTTTTAACTTTATTTTGTAATGGCGGTGGCGGCAGCCGGTCGGAAGACTGGCCGCCGTCCTCGCCCCCGACGAAACACCGCCAAACCACCGCCGGGACCCACCGCCGGGAGGGACATTCGCCAAAGGTAAGTCCCATCCCGGGGGGGTGGCGGGGGGGAGGCAGAGAATTTCACCGCCAATTTCGGGGGGCCAAATGCATTGGCATTCAGCCTCCCGAAGATTCGGGGAGAAATTCTCCGTCATGCCTATAGGCTACGTAAAGATTTACGTAGCCTATCATGGTTAGATTTTCAAAGTCAGCCATGATAGGCTACATAAATCTTTACATAGCCTATCTCGGCTGACTTTGAAAAAAAAAAAAAGCGCGTAAGCAAATGCATTGCCCTTATTTTCACCGTAGTCTACGTAAATCTTTATGTAGACTACCCGTGCCCAAATAAGGAACGCAAATGGCGGCGCCCATGGGGCTTTTTCTTTTCTTTTTTTCAAAGTCAGCTGTGATAGGCTATGTAAAGATTTACGTAGCCTATCACGGCTGACTTTGAAAACCTATCTGTGATAGGCTATGTAAATCTTTACGTAGCCTATCACTTTTTTTTTTTTTTTACTTTACTTGGAAATGGCGGCGGCGGCAGCCAGTCGTAAGACTGGCTGCCGCCGAACCGCCGCCGGGACCCGCCACCGTGAGGGACATTCGCACGAGGTAAGTCCCATCCCGGGGTGGGGGCGGGGGGGTGTCGGAGAATTTCCCCACTAATTTCAAGGGGCCGAATGCATTGGCATTCGGCTTCCCGGAGATTCGTGGAGAAATTCTCCAACATCCCTACTAGAACGGTGAAAAATAGGGAACACAAAAACCTTATTTTTCCGTATTTGCGTATGCCATTTTTTTTGGGGGGGGGCTTAGCCGTGATAGGCTACGTAAATTCTTATGTAGCCTATCACAGCAGCCTGGAAGGATGCAAATGGCGGCTGCTACGGCGGCCACCATTTGTGTCCTCAGCAGCCTGTCCACGGCCGGAAGTGTGCTGCGGAGCAGAGCCGGCCAGGCAGGATTCCGGGGGGGGAGGACCGGATCGCCTCCCCCCCGTTGAGGATTCCGGGGGGAGGGACAGAGCACCTACCCCCACCCAGCAGATGCCCTGATTGGAACAGGTAAAGGATTCATACATCCCTACCGGCAGCAGGCGCAAGCGGAAGGCTGGTGGTGCCGGAACTCTTGTGAGCTCTCTGTCTCTCACCCCCAAGAGGCTTAGGCAGGCCACCATGTAGGAGATGGGGTAGGGGAGGTACGGGTCCACAAGGTGGAGGTTTCCACAGTTCGACTTGATGTGCCCTTGTGGAAGGGTTGCTTGCTATCCCTTTCTGCCTCTGTCAGACAAGACCATTGGGGTTGCTTCCAGTTCATCTCGATGTGCCCGCCTGGCAGAAGCAGAACCACTGAGAGCCTGAGGTCAGCAAAACCTACAGCAGAGATCACCACTTGCATATATCAATCTAACACAGATAATGATGTGCGCGTGCTACACTCTCACTTCCTGTAGTTCACTTGGATTTCTTTTATTTTAAATTAAAAACTGTCTGCATATCGCAGGTGTGGTGTGGCTAAAGGTAGATAGATAGAGAGAGAGAGAGAGAGAGAGAGAGAGAGATAAAAAAACAAATATATTCATTTTGTGTGTGCCAGAAAAAGCACATCGGTACAAAAACTACTCCGCCCGCCTACCTGCCAGTGTTCCTAGGTAATGTGTATTCAGCCAAAGAGAGCATGAGGTCACCAACTGTGTGAAGCTGAATAGAAAAGTAGTCCTAGGACAGAGTGGTTATTTGCACTTGAAAGAAACCTACAGCAGAGATTAGGGATAGGGACCTCCGCAGCCGCCATTTGCGTCCTTCCGGGCTGCTGTGATAGGCTACGTAAGTATTTACGTAGTCTATCATGGCAAAGAGCAGGGACGCAAACGGTGGCCGCTACGCTGTTTGCGCCCCTGCTCTTTGCTGTGATAGGCTACGTAAGTATTTACGTAGCCCAGCACGGTAAAGGCAGCCACGCAAACAGCGGCCGCTACGCCATTTGCATGGCTACCTTTATGCATTTATGCTTTTTCAAAGCCTGATTCCAGTGGGGGAGGACTGAAGAGCGGTTTTTCAGCAGCAGGTCACAACGTTCGGGAGGGGAGAGGATTATCCTACCCTCCCCAGCAGTGACCCTACAAATGTGCCTCCGCACTTTAATTTGGCCTTTAAAACCTTCCATTGACTTCACTGGAGGCTTTTTAAAAGTCTCACTTTCAGCATAGGAGGGAGGAAGTAAGTTTCTTGTCTCATATCTCTGATTGGAGATACAGGCAAGGACTGGATCCCAAAATCGAGGGATTCCCCATTCCTATCCTAAACAAACACACCCTGAAACAATGATGTGTAGTTTGAACTACTGGGAGCGGTTTAAAATCCAGCATAACATCAAATCCCAAACAGACATAGTCCAGCACACAGCACACACACACACGCACACATACACATGTATAAGCACCAAATACATTAACTAAAACCATATCAGAGGGGCAATATTAACAATTTTTTAAAAGCCAGCAAGAACAAGAACATCTTGGCCAACTAAAGTTGGTAGAAGGCACTCTGTGCATATTGAGCTACGCATATGTTCGGGGTGGGTGATTTGGACCCAGAGAAGGAACTGGAACCAGATGCCTTTTCAGTCCTTCTAGCTTTACGATACAATCATATTTAGGCACAGAGCAAATTAAGCTCTGTAGCGATTCTCAACTTTCCCCTCTGGAAGAGGAAGAGTGAAGGTTTTTGTCTCCGTTCCCCCTCAGACTTTACCACTGTGCAATGAGCTAGCACTGCCAAACCAAGTCTGGCAGTAGTAATCAGCCTCATCTTCCACCTGAACGCCGCTGATGGTTAAAGAACCGGTGGTCCCAGAGCGGGAAGCAGTGAACCAATCTGGGATCCCTGATCCCCTGCTGCAGCCATCACAGTGCATGAAGCGAGGGGCCTGCCCAGGTCTCTGTTGATGCCAACTAACATAGCCCTCGCTACTGCTGGCACTGCAGGAAATTGTGATCGTTTGTCCCAGAGACACAGACTGGGAGGCAGGTTGAGTCAACGTCAGTCGTGAAACGACACCTTTCAACAAAGAAAGGGAAACAAATAATGGTTTTGATTTCTTGATTATGCTCACAAATATCAGACAGTCATTATGATAAATACGGAATAATATTAAAAATGCTGCTGTTGTTGCCGGCCCATAGACCTATATGAGGTACATCCTCTCCTCAGCCTTACCTGAGAAGTAACTGAGCAGTGCAATGCAACACAGAGACCAGGCCATGGCTGGACTTAAGGAAGTGGGCATTTGTGAAGTAGTGTCTCTGCTTCTTTCTTAAATCTCCTAGGAACTGAAGGAGGACCTTTCATGTAAATTGATTAATTCCCATTGGCTTCACTAGAATTGGCCCTCCTCCTCTGAGGAGATGTTGACATTCTAGTCAGGCCAATCACCAGAGAAGACATTTGCATGAAGAGGATTATTTAAAAAGTTAGCAGAAGGCCCCTACATTTGTGTAGGATCAAGAAAAGATGAACCACTCACACTAATAAAAGTGGAGAACTATGTGGTAAGATAAACACTTACGTTGGCACAAACCACTTTCTCGTAAAAGTAATGCACGGACTACTGCATTAGAGAATCAGGAGGGGATGTGCTTAATACAAACCATTTGTGATAATTTTCTGATGTAACATGGTCTTTACCTGGAGTGGGGTCCAACCAGCCATCGTCTGTATTGCTCAGGAGAGTGTACAGTTTTATAGCAGTGTTAACTTCGAACCACACAAGCAAGTATCTCATCCAAACATGTGCCAAACTTTTGTGCTAATGTTGTGCCATTTTGTGCCACAAACCCCAAGTTGCATGCCACCATCCAAAGCTTGAAAATGACATACCCTTAGGTGAGGTCTGGTGAATGAAAAAAAAATCCACATTCTCATATGACCTCTGAACCTATGCCCAAGTTCTGTGTTAGTTTTCTGCCATGTTGTGGCACAAATCTTGAGATTTATGCCAGCACCAAAAGTGTGAAAAAGACATTATGGTTATGTGTAGCCTTGAGAGGGCTACAGATTCACAGTGTCATATCATCCCCAACACTATGCCAACATTTTGCACTCTTTTGGGCCACAAATCCTGGATTTTGTGCTGACACCCACAACTGTGTAGTTATGCATCAAATGTGGGAGTTAACACAGAGGGGAAAAAAAATCATTTCACCTTGGAATGTGTGTCAAAGTTTTCTGCTGTTTTGTGACACAAATCCCAAGTTTTGAACTCCCACTGTGTATCTAAGACTTGCTGAGTTCAATGGGACGTTCTCCTTCATGGATAAGGGGAGAGTTTCACCATTTAAAATAGCAGTTTTAGTTGCTCAGATGTTTTAATAATTTAGCATGAGCTTTCATAGGTTACAACCAAATTTACAATTTGGGATTATTTGCACAAAAGAGCACAAAACTGGTACAAAACATTGGCATAGGATTGGAGGAGATAAAGAATCATAGAATAGTATGAGTTCAATGGGACATTCTCCTTCATGAATAAGGGGAGAGTTTCACCACTTTTAGTTGTTCAGATGTTTTAATAACTTAGCATGAGCTTTCATAGGTTACCAGATTTACAGTTCAGGATTATTAGCACAAAAGAGCAGAAAACTGGTACTAAACGTTGGCATAGGATTGGAGGAGATATGAGAATGTGGGTGTGAAAATGTGGAGAAACAAATGGACAAATTCGTTTCCAATGGAAAAAAAACACAAAACGAATGAGGCTTTGAAATGAAAACTAATGGGAAAATGAAACATTTTTGTTTCATTTCTCTTTGTCCTCTGGAAGTATATGTATTTTTACTTTGCAAGTGCACCACATGTCTCAATGTCAACCCATCTCTAAGCATGGGTGAGTAAATAGGAAGCATCAGAAAAGTACCCATGCAGAGTGGAGGTGATCTTGCTTCACTTCACCATGCAGGTGCAAGTCATCCATGTGTTCCTGACATCATGTAATTCTGCAAAATGTCATAAGAATGGATCAACATCCCCCCCAGGATAACCCCGAAATAACAGGGTATAGGCTATGTGTGTAACACCATTCCCTCCATCTCCTATGTTGTTGTTTATTCGCTCAGTCGCTTCCGACTCTTCGTGACTTTATGGACCACTCCACACGACTGTCTTCCTTTCCAAGCACTCTCCAAAAAGACTGGGGCAAGGCTACACATGGACAGATCCACTCCCTTCCCATCCTGCAGCCTTTCAGTTTCTCCTGACTGAGCCAGAAATATTTCCAAGTCAGGCTTGAGTCTTTTGCCTGGGCAACAACCGGATTCAACTGGCTTCCCAGCCATGTTCCAGGTATTTCTGACAGACATCCTGTTTCTCCTGCTGTTGTCCTCATTCCCCTCTCCTTGCTCCCCTATCTGGTTGGTTGTCCTCCTCCTTGCCTCCTTCTGGGTGGATTTCTCTGGCTAGGCCAGGGTTTGTTGTTGTTTATTCGCTCAGTCGCTTCCAACTCTTCGTGACTTCATGGACCAGCCCACACCAGAGCTTCCTGTCGGCCATCATCACCCCCAGCTCCCCCAAGGTCGAGTCCATCACCTCCAGAATATCATCCATCCATCATCTTGCCCTTGGTCGGCCCCTCTTCCTTTTGCCTTCCTCTTTCCCTAGCATCAGCATCTTCTCCAGGGTATCCTGTTTTCTCATGATGTGGCCAAAGTACTTCAGTTTTGCCTTTAATATCCTTCCCTCAAGTGAGCAGCCTGGCTTTATTTCCTGGAGGATGCAGTGGTTTGATCTTCTTGCAGTCCAAGGCACTCTCAGAATTTTCCTCCAACACCACAGTTCAAAAGCATCTATCTTCCTTCGCTCAGCCTTCCTTATGGTCCAGTTCTCGCAGCCATAGGTTACTACGGGGAATACCAGTGCTTTAACTATGCGGACCTTTGTTGTCAGTGTAATGTCTCTGCTCTTAACTGTTTTATCAAGATTTGTCATTGCTCTCCTCCCTAGAAGTAAACGTCTTCTGATTTCCTGGCTGTAGTCAGCGTCTGCAGTAATCTTTGCGCCTAGAAAGACAAAGTCTGTCACTGCCTCCACGTTTTCTCCCTCTATTTGCTAATTATCAATCAAGCTGGTTGCCATAATCTTGTTTTTTTAGGTTTAACTGCAACCCAGCTTTTGCACTTTCTTCTTTCACCATCGTCATAAGGTTCCTCAGCTCCTCCTCGCTTTCAGCCATCGAAGTGGTATCATCTGCATATCTGAGATTGTTAATGTTTCTTCCATCTCCTATAGGTGATGTATATCATCATTCCCTCCATTCCTGATTCATTTCTCCCTGTGCTAGCAGACCTGTAGCCAAAATGGTGCCACCAAGACACATGGGGGAGGGTTCACCAGCATCTGGGTAACCCTGTGGTTTGATGAGGCTCTAAACCCTCTTTAATTAAAACCCTAAAGTGTGGGAGTACCAAAGTGTGGAAAGGCAGCAAGCTGCTAATGGCATTGAGGGTTGCTGAATAGAACCAGTGCAGAATGGGATGGGTTGAAGGCCAGCACCCAGCACAGATTCCTCTTTGTGTATCTTCGGTCCCCACATTATTATGGCAGGGCATAAATATGTGTTCATGTGTTCAGCAAACTGAGCAATGCCTCCAATTTTTTTTTTTGGTAAATCAGCACATATCTTATGACACTGAGGACACGATGTGATCCAAAAGCATTGCCCCATCCCAAGCAGTATTCCAACCAGCATGGAGAACCTAGACTCTGCTGGACAAACCCTGCCTTTCGCCCAAACGTTATGGGGGAAAGGAAACAACAGGGAGACCTCAGGACACCAGAATCCAGACTAAGAGCTTAGACATTCTAGAAGTACTGTATTCCCCAGTAAGAAGAGGCAGCGGGGTGCTGCGGGTGAGGATTTCTCCAAAGCAGCAGCAGCAACAACAACAGTCTAGTTTTATAATGGATCCTGCAGAATGGCATCAACGTCTCTCAATCAATGGAAAAAGTGAGGGACAAATGCAATTCCAACAAACGGAAAACCAAAAGAATGAAACTTGTGAAATCAAAACAAATTATACTTCTTCTGCTTGCCCATCTGTACACTTTTTTCCATCTCTCTCTGTCTTCAGAAAGTGTATTTGTAAGTTCACCCCACATTTCTTCATGCCTGCCTAACTCTAAGCAGGAGTGAACAGGAAGTACCAGAAAGGTACCCATGCAGAATGAAGATTCTCCTGCTTCACTTCACAACACAAGTGCAAAGAGTTCAGGTGGTCCCTGAGGTCCTCAGATGCTCAGAAGTGTGGCCAAAATGGCACCACCCTCACAAAGGGGGGGGGGAGCATCCGCAAATCCTGTGGTTTTCAGATGCTGCAAAATCACTTGAATAAAAACCCTAAATGGGGGAGCCCACAGGTGCACAATGGCATCAAATGTTGGCTGAAAGGGGGGTGGGGAAGTGGGGAAACTGAAGCTTTTCAGTTTCAGTGGGGAAACTGAAAAGCTGGCAGACTTAAAAAATAAGCAAAAAAAGCTAGAAAGCAAGAAAGCAAGAAGTGAGTTGATTGCATTGAAGTCTACGTAGTTTTGCATGAATTTTAAACAAAAGTGGAAGACACTCAATTGCACAAAAGGGCTGCTTAAACTGGTTTAAGCCAAGCATCAGGGGTCGGGTCAAGGTTAGGCATGGTGTGGCACCTCTGAGAGTCCACACGCCAGCAGGGGCCCCCTTGGAGTTGCTGCTCCTGTTCACCATTGCAACTTCCTTATTCACCTGCCTGTTGCTCAGGTCCAGACAACGGTGGTGGAGAGAAGAAGAAGGAGCAGGAGATGCTGCTGCCGACTTGCTCCCTGGCTCTCCGCCTCTCGAGCAAGCAATGATGAAAAAGAAGATGAGGAACAATTTCAGCTGGTGATGATGGCAGTGAGAAGGTAGACTCACTGAGGGAGGGGACCCAACAAAGGTATCTTGCCCAGGGGCGCTCAAAGAGCTGGAGCTGGCCCTGCCCACCGCAAACCTCATGGGTTGATGTTGTGGTACTTTGACTGAGCACCACCTCTGTGGCATCTGTTCCACATGAACACAACCACAATCCATTGGCACTTATGCTCTTGCTAGTACCCTTTGTTGATCAACTTGCAACCTTGGAATGAATGAATCCTTTATTTATGGGCAACTGACCACCAGCAAAATTCAGAAAAAATGCACAACAACAAAATAAGTTGTTCTACATAACTGGTCCCAGGGCATGGTCTGAAGGCACATGAGGCAGCCACCTTGCTGCAGCTAAGCAGGTTTGGGTCTGGTCAGTGCTTGGAGGGGAGACCACCTGGGAACTACATGTAGCCACCTTGAGTTCCATGCTGGAAGAAAGGTGGGATATAAATGTAATGAATGAATGAATGAATGAATACACATCACAAAATTCAGTCACAGTGACAGAGAGGATCTAGTTAAAATAGCAATGTTCAAAAAATGAGCAACTTGCTTGGCAATTGATCTGTTGGATCCTTCAAGTGAGATACACATAAGAGATTCTAAAGGCCGACCTGGAAAGGACTGAGTAATTAGAAGTATCAGGGCATCTCTGAACCCCTGGTAGTAACAGCAATTGAACAAAACATGTATTACAGATTCCACTTCGACATTGTTACAGGGGCAACATCTCTTATTTACTGGTGTTTGGGAATATCTTCCAGCTAAGAGTTTACAGGGTAAAACATTAAGCCATAAAGAGAACGCTTTCCTATATTTAGGAACTGATAGCCAGTTTAAATAAGCCATTCCATCTTTGGAGCAGGAGCCTGGCAAACCCAAACATTTGGAGGAACATGGGCCGTGTGCTGCGCTATAAAGTTCTTGGAGATCTTGCAACCTCTGTTTAACTAGAAATTTTGTGCTGCCCCAATCCAAATATAGTAAATAGGAAGGGGGAAGCTCTACTGAATATTGAACTGCTGCAACCTGATGAATGCATCTACCTAGACCTGGGGAACGGATTGGGAGCAGATGTCTTCTCAGCCCCTCCCAGCTCTACTGCAGTGCTCAAAGAACCTCAGACACAGATCAAATTAAGCTCTGTAATAGTCCTCAGCTCTCTGCTCTGAGGGAGGAAGAGTGAGGGTTTTTGTCTCAGTTCCCCATCAGGCTTTACCACTGTGCAACACGTTAGCACTGCCAAACCAAGCATAGCAGTAATAATCAGCCTCATCCACAGCCTGGATGTTGGTGGCGGTTAAATAGCCATTGTTCCCAGGGCGGGAAGCAGTGAATCGGTCTGGGATCCCTGGTCCCCTGCTGCTGCAGCCATCACAGTGCACAAAGCGAGGGGCCTGTCCAGATCTCTGCTGAAGCCAGTAAATATGGTTCACGCTACCGCTGACAGTGCAGGAGAGTTTAGTTGTTTGTCCCAGGGATGCAGACTGGGATGCAGATTGAATCGAACTTGGTTGTGAAATGACACCTTTTTAAAAAAGGGGGAAAGAAATAAAAAAGTGACCTTAATTTATTTTCTATGCTCTCACCTACATATCTCTTAAGCTACATAACACGTACAATTTAATAATTTTGTTTTCAGTCTTTTGGCTTCGGTGAAGTGAGCCGTCCATGGCCTTACCTGAGAAGTAACTGAGAAGTAAAAAGAAATACAGAGCCCAGGCCATGGTGAGCTCTCTAAAGGGGGTTGATTTTCTGAAGCAATGTGATCTATGTGGCACCTTTCCGATTCTTTCTTAAAGCCCCATGAACTGAAGAACAACCCATCAGGTAAATTGATTAAAGCCCATTGGCTTTGCTGGAAGTGGGTCTCCTCCTCTCAGGAGATGTGACGTTACAGCCAGGCCAATGACCAGAGGAAGAATTTGCCTAAAGGAGATTATTTAAAGAGAAGGAAGGAAGGCTCCTGGGTTTGTTCAGGATGAGGACATGATGCAACTGAAACATTCACAGTGGTAACATTGACAGTCAACCGAGGGTGAAAGTGCATGCTACCTTGCCACAAACATGCTTACTGGAGAACAGCATGTGGTCACCAGGCTGGTGGGAACAACAGACAGGGACTTGTCAATGGTGGCCCCATCATTGTGGCCTTCTGTCTCTTGGACAGTGTGTCTGGCACCTTCACTGGGCACTTTTTAAAGGGACCTGGTTGTTTGCATCTGGGTTTAGCTGAAACTGCAATTAATTGATTGGCTGAATACTGCTCTGCATCTGCAGAATTTAAATGGTTGCTACTCTTTTCAATGTAGCATTGAATTATATGTCGTTAATTGTATATTTGGTAATTGTTTCATTTTAATTTTGTAAACCACTTTGAAGGGCCTCTCCACGGAGAAAGAAAATATCCGTTCATTCATTAATTCATCCATGCAAACAATAAAATCAATAAAACATCCATGCATACTGAACATTCTTCTGTCCCAATTAGCAAGTGTAAGAGATGCAGCTGGTCTCTGAGCTTATCTCATTATTCCAAATGTAAGGGAAATGGACCAACATCCCCCTCTTATAGTTAAAGATGGTATAGCAGGCATTATCTGAACACCAACATGAACACTAACATTGATTGTTGAGAAACCCCTTTCTCCCATGCTATACTGTTTAAAGCAATTTTTCAGAAAGCCTTTGGCTGATATGACGACATTTGTAAATCTTGCAGATTCTTAATAGTGTCGTTGATCTGTCTGGCTGCTAGACAATAATATTTGATACTGCAATGGAGATTGTGCTGTAAACACAGAAACTTATGATTCTAGACACTGGAGAGGAAGAGGGAAGGGTTTTGTCTCAGTTCCTCATCAGACCGCACCACTGTGAATCAAGTTGTTATGCCATGTGCCACAGTAATAATCAGCCTCATCCTCAGCTCGGACACCTGTGATCACTAAATTCCAGAGGTTCTTGGAGGCATCAGGGAGACACTGAATCTCTCTGGCATCCTTGAACCCCTGCCCTGGCTGCTACTGCTGTGATAGTGGTAAAGAAGCATAAGGGCACCACCCAATTTCTGCTGATACCAGTGAACCCTGTAGCTGCTGATAATGTAGCCAGAGGGCAAGGCACAGGTGAGATGGATGGTCTCACCTGGAGAAAAGGATCCTGAGGGCCTCTGAGTCAGCACCGGCTGTGAGGAAGAGCCTGCAAGGAGATAGAAACCACCAGATTGTGAGAAAGAAATAGCAGTGTATAGAAGAACATGGTGCCCCTATCTAAATCTCAGCATAACATTGTTCTGAAGGGGTTTAACAGATCCTGGTACCTGAGGGGTAAGTGAGGACCAAGAGGAGGGCCATGGGCCAGGCCATGGGGAAGGATCCAGGCACACTCTGCATACTGAGTCAAAGGGGTGTTATTATTTCATAGTTCCAACATTTACTATTTATTTATACATTTATTTTAATTGAGGTCCAATAACCAGAGGCAAAATACTAAGAATTAAGGAACAGAGGGTCTCTGAACAAATGCAGAGCCCTAGAATTGCTGATCAACAGCAGAACCAAGCTCAGATGTCCTTTGAAGATCCAATCCTAGTTCCCCAGCCACACTGTGCCCCACAGACACACATTCAAACAGCATTCTTTCTGAACAACTTAATTTAGGTAGAAAAAAATGGTCTGTTGCTCTTGCTAGAGTGTTTCTCTTGTTAGACAACTGGGAGTAACAACCCTTCGCGATCTCCTGCACATCACCCAGAGATCCACCAGTACATCCCAATCAACCTTCTGCCCACCCCTGCCCTGCTCTACTGTAACTTAACCAGAGGACACACTTGGCTGCAGTCTGGAAAGCTTAGAAAGTTGAAGACATGCAAATGACTTCCTAACTGCCAACAAGACACCATCCCTGCCAGACAGCTCATGAGGGTAGGTTAAATTTGGGCCAATCTGTAGTCTTGGGGAATATATCATCCAATCCTGAAGCATGCCCCCCACCTAGGGATGTCGGACAATTTCTCCACGAATCTCCAGGATGCTGAATGCCAACGCATTCGGCCCCCTGAAATTGGTGGAGAAATGGTCTGCCCCCCCCCGTGCCCCCCCCGGGATGGGACTTACCTTCGGTGAATGTCCCTGGCGGCGGCGGCTCCCGGTGGCGATTCGGCGGCGGTTCAGTGGTGGTGTGGCGGTAGCAGCAGCGGCCAGTCTTCTGACCGGCTGCCGCTGCCGCCATTTCCAAGTAAAACAACAACAGCAACAAACGTGGTAGGCTACGTAAAGATTTACATAGCCTATCACGGCTAAATTTTCAAAAAACACCGTGATAGGATACGTAAATCTTTACGTAGCCTATCACGGCTGACTTTGGGGGGGGGGGGAAAGCGTGTATGCAAATGGTGGCGCCCATGGGCGCCGCCATTTGCGTTCCTTATTTTGGCCCGGGTAATCTACGTAAATATTTACGTAGACTACGGCAAAAATAAGGGCAATGCTATTTGCGTTGCCCTTATTTTCGCCGTAGTCTACATAAATATTTACGTAGACTACCCGGGCCAAAATAAGGAACGCAAATGGCGGCGCCCATGTGCGCCGCCATTTGTGTACGTGCTTTTTTCCCCCCCAAAGTCAGCCATGATAGGCTATGTAAAGATTTACGTAGCCTATCACGGCTGACTGCAGGCCAGGGACACAAACGGTGGCGGCTACAGCCGCCGCCATTTGCATCCTGGCAGGAGACGAACTTTCGCGGCCGGAGAGGCAGTGCGCTCCCCCCTGGCCAGAATTTCGGCGGGGAGGGATGGGGCGCCTCCCCCCACCACGAAGCAAGCTGCGGGACCAGGTAAGTGACTTTCGTCCATCCCTACCCCCACCAAGACTGATCAACAGGTTGTCCAGAAATATGATTAAAGTATGCACACACACACACACAGTAGTTTTCTGCTTAAACCTTGGCCAGATCTACATTTTGTGTCAGTTCATCATGGTGACACAGTATCCGACTTGCACATTCATACCTTGTAGGACACACAATGACATTCGTTGTGGTGCTTTGGATAATGTGGAATAAAAAGCAGGGAATAACGCTACAAAAGCAGTATACTGAATGTGTCATGCGTCCCAACAGTTATCAGTGCACTTCAATACTGCTATAAAGCAGTAGTGCAGACCTTGCCCATATCTCCTCTAAGGATGGGCGAATGTGTCAGTTTCACTTTCTTCCATCAGAGAGAGAGAGAGAGAGAGAGAGAGAGAGAGAATGAAGAACATTGTGAATTTGGGTAAATTTTTATCTGAATGAACTGAAATGAATTCTCACCCATCTGTACAAGGCACACTCTCCAGCATGATCATGATCTAACTGCCTGCCGTATTAGAAAATAAAAAAAAGAGGTAGGAAGGAACCTTAATTCAGAAACACTGACTGAATATATAGGGATTCTCTCTCTCTCTCTCTCTCTCTCTCTCTCTCTCTCTCATTTCAACAAAACATAACAAACCCACGAAGAGGAAAAGGAATACATGTATATGTGTGTGTGTGTGTGTGTGTGTATACACACACACATTTCAATACATGAATATATAGCTTTCTAAAAATTATACATAAACTTCAACAAAGGCAGTCCAAAGATCCAATAGGGGGCCTCTGTGGTCATCTAATACTCTTAAATATAGGGAAATAGTATATAAAACGATTATAGATGTATATACCACTTACCATATATGAAAATATTCCTAAAAGGTTTACAAAAACAAATAAATACTTTAAGATGCATCATGATATGCATTAAAATACATTATGCTAAATATTAAAATACAATTCAAGCATGTGATTATTGCTGAAACATTTATAGAAAACATTAATAAAAACATTAACGCTGATACAACACCATGAGTGGCAAACAAGCTGAGCAGCACATTCCCTCAGAGAAGGGCTGGGTGAAGAGATGGGTCTCTAATTGGAGCCTACAGCATGGTACAGTTGGCAAATCCAAAATACCAGGGTGGAGGTCACCCCATAATTTATTGTAGGGATGTACGAAAGTCATTTACCTTTCCGCGGATTATGTTGATGGTGGGGGGAGGCCTTCTGTCCCTCCCCCCGGAATCCTTGATGGTGGGGAGGCGATCCGTTCCTCCCCCCCCCGGAATCCTCCACGGCCGGCTGTGCTCTGCGGCACCTCTGTGGAGCAGCCGGCCAGGCCCAGCCCAGGCCAGAGCAGTCAGCAGCCAGATTTCTGGCCGTGGAGGGCTCTGGTAATTAAAAAAAAAAAAAAAACGGCGTACGCAAATGGCTGTGGCTATGGCCGTCGCCATTTGCATTCCTTATTTTTGGCCATCTTAGTCTACGTAAATATTTACGTAGACTATGACGGCGAAAATAAAGGAGAACGCAAATAGCGTAGTGGGCGCTATTTGCGTCCCTTTTTGATTCGCCGTTTTAGCCTACATAAATATTTACGTAGACTAAGACGGCCAAAAATAAGGAACGCAAATGGCAGCAGCCGTACCCACCGCCATTTGCGTACGCGGTTTTTTGTTTTTGTTTACCCAGCCATGATAGGCTACGTAAATCTTTACGTAGCCTATCACGTCTTGTAAAAAAACAAAAACAAAACCACAAGACTGCAAATGGCAGCAGTGGCAGCCAGTCGGAAGACCAGCCGCCGCCGCCGCCAAAGCTGCCGCCGGAGCCACCGCCACCTGGGACATCCGCCCCAGGTAAGTGTCATCCCAGGGGTATCCACGGGGGGGGGGGGTGTGGCAGGCCGTTACACCACGGAGTTCGGGGGGCCGAATGCACTGGCATTCGGCCTCACCAAGATCCATGGCGGAATTCTCTGACATCCCTAATTTATTGGTGCCCACCTCATGGATTAACCTCCACACTGGTGTAGAACTCCATGCATACACAAAATCCTTGTATTTCAGCCTCGGATTTACCATTGCGACTTACTTTCAACAGTTCAGCAGGGCATGCCTCATTTATCTTTAGCCCATCACTTGTTTATCGATATGCATGAAGCACTGACCTTATTGCTGGTGCGGCAGATTTAGTTACTGATTAATTTTATGTACAGCCTGTACTTATTTTATGTTTGTTTTGTTACTGTCTGCTTTACTAAGCTATGTACTGATTCTCAATTCCCCACTCTGGGGGAGGAGTACTGAAGGGTTTTGTATCAGTTCCCCATCAGATTGTACCACTGTGATGCGTGTGAGCACTGCCAGGATAATACCTCATCCCACAATAATAATCAGCCTCGTCTGCAGCCTGAATGCCAGTGATGGTTAAATAGGCCATGTTCCCAGAGCAGGAAGCAGTGAATCGATCCGGTATCCCTTCTCCCCTGTTGTAACCATCAGCTTGCACATAGCAAGGACCCTGTCCAGGTTTCTGTTGATACCAGCCAGTGTAGGTTGGGTTACTGCTGATGGTGCAGGAAATTTTGGCTGTTTGTCCCAGGGACACAGACTGGGAGGCAGGTTGAGTCAGTGTTGGCTGTGAACGGACACCTTTTGGGGGGAAAAGAGACTTCAATTGAAGAGAGAGGGGGAGGGAGGGAGAATGATCCCCTACATCCTAGGCCCATGTAGAGCTCTCCACACCCTTACCTGAGAAGAAACTAAAAAGCACAAGCAAATACAGAGCCCTCGCCATGGCAAGATTTCTAAAAGAGTTTGACTTTCTAGATGAAAAAGGATAGCTAGAGAGTTTCTCAATGCTTTCTTAAACCCCACAGAATCTGGAGAAGGACTCATCATGTAAATTGATTCTGAACAGGCCAATCACAAGAGAAGACATTTGCATGATGGAAGGGATTAAAAATAAATAAATATGAGGGATGGTTCCTGGCTTTGCTAATGATGTAAAAGATGCAGCAGCACCATACCTGAGAGTAGTAAGCATTGGGAGGAAAGTATATGGTAGGAGGGATGGATAAATCTGTCTGTTTCATCTGTAGAACATTCACATTTTTTCAAGTGCATATTCATTCCAGAGAGCGCAGGACAGGAAGGCCTGGCGTGCTATGGTCCATGGGGTCACGAAGAGTCGGACACGACTGAACGACTGAACAACAACAACAACAACAAAATTCATTCCAGGCTGAATGTTTCTGCTATTTTAAGGTCTGCATGAGCATTTATTTTCAGGTCTGTGTACTTTATTGCAGAATTTTCACTAAGGTGCACTTTTTTATGCAAGCATGTTCCCCTAATATGCAAAAAGCCAGAGGTTTGTGTTATGTGATGCTAAACAAACTAGAGACAGAGGTTTCCTGAGTTGTTTAGTAACTCCAGCTGCCCAAGAAGGAAAAACTAACGTTCCTAATCCCCAAACGTGGAACCAACTAGCTACAGTGCCTGTGTCTTGTAAGGATTCCGCCTCCACATATTGGTCCTCAACCAGATCATCTCTATGTCCTGTCAGTGGTCCAGGGCCTGCACAGCCTACAGGGGGGAAAAGGAGGAACCTGGGAACTACAGACTAGTCAGTCTGACATCAATCCCTGGGAAAATTCTGGAGCAGATTACGAAGCAATCAGTATGTAAGCACCTTGAAAACAATGCAGTGACTGTTGTTCAGTCATTAAGTCGTGTACGACTCTTCGTATCCCCATGGACCATAGCACGCCAGGCCTTCCTGTCCTCCACTCTCTCCCGGAGTGTGATACGTTCCATGGGGTTTTCTTGGCAAGAATACTGGAGTGGGTTGCCATTTCCTTCTCCAGTGGACCACATTTTGTCAGAACTCTCCGCCATGACCTGTCCATCTTGGGTGGCCCTGCACGGCATAGCTTATGGCTTCACTGAGTTAGGCAAGCCCCTTCGCCACAACAAGGCAGTGATCCATGAAGGGGAATGCAGTGATTACTTGAAGCCAACATGGATTTGTCAAGAACAAATCCTGCCAGATGAATCTGATCTCATGTTTTGATCAGGTAACCTCCCTTGTGGACTGTGGGAATGTTATGGACATAATATATCTCGACTTCAGCAAAGCTTTTGTCAAAGAGCCTGATTAGCAAACTAGATAAAGGTGGGCTAGATGAAACAACCATCAGGTGGATCCACAGTTGGCTACAGAATCGGATGCAAAGAGTGCTTATCAATGGGACCTTCTCAAACTGGGGGGAGGTAACAAGCGGGGTTCCAGGGCTCAGTCCTAGGCCTAGTGCTCTTCGACATTTTTTCTCATGACTTGGATGAGGAGGTGCAGCGAATGCTGATCACATTTGCAGATGGCATAAAAATTGGGCAGGATAGCTAATATCCTAGAAGACAGAAACAAAATTCAAAGTGATCTTGAGAGGCTAGAGTGTTGGGCAGAAAAACCACAGAATGAACTTTAATAGCGATAAATGCGAAGTTCTGCACCTAGGAAAAAGAAACCAAATGCACAGTTACAAGATGGGGGATACATGGCTCAACAACACTACAAGCGAGAAGGATCTTGGAATTGTTGTAGATCACAAGCTAAATATGAGCCAACAATGTGATGTGGCTGCAAAAAAGCCAAATGCTCTTTTGGGCTGCATTAATAGAAGCAGTTTCCAAATCCCAGGAAGTACTAGTTTCCCTCTACTCAGCACTGGTTAGGCCTCATCTGGAGTTCTGTGTCCAGTTCTGGGCACCACACTTTAAGAAGGATGCAGACAATCTGGAGAGGGTTCAGAGGAGGGCAACAAAGATGATCAGGGGACTGGAAGCAAAGCCCTATGAGGAGAGACTGAAAGAACTGGGCATGTTTAGCCTTGAGAAGAGAAGACTGAGGGGAGATAGGATGGCGCTTTTCAAGTACTTGAACGGTTGTCACAGAGAGGAAGGCCGGCATCTCTTCTCGATCGTCCTAGAGTGCAGCACACGGAATCATGGGCTCAAGTGACAGGAAGCCAGATTCTGGCTGAACATCAGGGAAAACGTCTTGACTGTTAGAGCAATACGACAATGGAACCAAAGACCTAGGGAGGTGGTGGGCTCTCCCACACTGGAGGCATTCAAGACGAGGCTGGACAGCCACTTGCTAGGAATGGTTTGACTTGGATTCCTGCACTGAGCAGAGGGTTGGACTCAATGGTCTTTTAGGCCCCTTCCAACAAGTCTACAATTCTATGATTCTATAAAATTAAATATTTTAAAATCCATTATGACGCACGTTAAAATACACTATGCTAAATATTAAAATACAATTCAAGCATGTAATTATTGCTGAAACATTGATAGAAAACATTGATAAAAACATTAACACTGATACAACACCAAGCTGAGCAGCACATTCCCTCAGAGGACTGGGTGAAGAGATGGGTCTTTAATTGGTGCCTACAGCAAGGTGCAGTTGGCAAATCCCAAATACCAGGGAGGAGGTCACCCCATAACATATTGGCGCCCACCTTATGGATTGACCTCCACACTGGTATAGAACTCCATGCATACACTAAATCCTTGAATTTCAGCCTCAGAGTTACCATTGCTACTTGCTGTCAACTGTTTAGCAGGGCATGCCTCGTTTATCGTTAGCCCATCACTTGTTTATCGATATGCATGAAGCACTGACCTTATTGATGGTGTGGCAGATTTAGTTATTGTTTTATTTTATGTACAGCCTGTACTTACTTTCTATTTGTTTTGTTGCTGTCTGCTTTTACTAAGCTATGTACTGATTCTTAATTCCCCACTCCGGGGGAGGAGGAGTGAAGGTTTCTGTATCAGTTCCCCATCAGATTGTACCACTGTGATACGTGTAACCACTGCCAGCAGAATACCACATCGCGCAATAATAATCAGCCTCGTCTGCAGCTTGAATGCTGGTGATGGTTAGATAGGCCATGTTCCCAGAGCGGGAAGCAGTGAATCGATCTGGGATCCCTGGTCCCCTGCCATAGCCATCAGCTTGCACATAGCGAGGTCCCTGTCCAGGTTTCTGTTGATACCAGCCAGTGTAGGTTGCGCTACTGCTGATGGTGCAGGAGAGTTTGGCCATTTCTCCCAGGGACACAGACTGGGAGGCAGATTGAGTCAGTGTTGGCTGTGAAGTGACACCTTTTTTGGGGGAGGGGGCAGAAAAAGACTTTAATTGATTTCCAATGCTCACAAATATCAGAAAAAAATATGAATACCCGCACACACACAGGGGGGAGGAGGGAGAGGGAGGGGGAGGGAGAGAGAGAGAGAGAATGATCCCCTACATCCTAGGCCCATGTAGAGCTCTCCACACCCTTACCTGAGAAGAAACTAAAAAGCACAAGTAAATATACGGCCCTCGCCATGGCAAAATTTCTAAAAGAGTTTGACTTTCTAGATGAAAAAAGATAGCTAGAGAGTTTCTCACTGCTTTCTTAAACCCCACAGAAACTGGAGAAGGACTCATCATGCAAATTGATTCTGAACAAGCCAATGACCAGAGAAGACATTTGCATGATGGAAGGGATTAAAAATAAACAAAAATGTGGGACGGTTCCTGGCATTGCTAATGAAGGAAAAGATGCAGCAGCACTGTACCTTACAGGAGTAAGCATTGGGAGGAAACTATACGGCAGTAGGAATGGATAAATCTGTCTGTTTCATCTTCTAGAACACTCACATTTTTTCAAGCGCATTTTCATTCCATGCTGAATGTTTCAGCTATTTTAAAGTCTGTGTGAGCATTTATTTTCAGGTCTGTGTACTTTATTGCAAAATTTTCACTAAGGTGCACTTTTTTTTTGCAAGGACTTTCCCCTAATATGCAAGAAGCCAGAGGTTTGAGTTATGCGATGCTAAACAAGAGACAGAGGTTTCCTGATGTGCTTAGTAACTCCAGCTGCCCAAGAAGGACAAACTAACCCCCAAACATGGGAACCAACTAGCCACAGTGCCTGTGTCTTGTAAGGATTCAGCCTCCACATCTTGGTCCACAACCAGGTCACCTCTATGTCCAGACAGTGGTCCAGGGCCTGCACAGCCTCTCCTGAGCCAGACGAGTTGGGTGTCATTACCATTCTGATGACTTCAAATGTCTTAATGACTTGCCCCTCAGTGGCCGCATTGGTTTATGTAACCTATTTTTAATCCACCTAATAACAAGGGGTGCACGGATTACTCACCCCTTTCCGGTCCGGGGCATCAGTGGTGGCAGGGAGGTGATGTGTCCCTCCCCCAGGAATCCTCCCTGGCCAGCTTTGCTCTGCAGTGAGTCTGCGGAGCCACCAGCAGGGGGCCGCCCGCAGCCGGACCTCTGTCTGCTGCCGGGCTGCGGCCACAATTGGCGACTGCCATAATGGCCACCATTTGAATCCCTGTGTTAGCCATGATAGGCTACGTAAATACTTATGTAGCCTATCACGGCTAAAGTAGGGAGTGAAATGGCGGCTGCAGACTGGGGCAGCCATTCGCGGCCGCAGACCAAGGCAGCAGATGGACCGGACGGCCGACAAAAGGTAGGGTCCATCCCAGAGTAATTTCATGGGGTGGTGGTGGTGGGGATTGCTCCATTCTGCCATGGGCTCCGGGGGGGGGGGAGATTCTAAAGAATCTGCCCTCATTGGAGTCCATGGCAGAGTTCTGTAACATCCCTACTAATAACAAATGTTCTCTGGCCACATTTTTAATCATGAAAAGAATGAAATACAGTACTAATAATGAGTAAAGATGTTGAATAACATGTGGGGAAAAAAAAAACTCTGGGGCAGCCCTCCCCCCGCAACTATTTATTCACTGTGCACACAGAGAAATATAAATTCTGGAATCCGGGGGCGGGGGGGGGGAATCAACTCCACTCCACTGCCACTCGTTGGAACAGAAACACTGAAATCCCACTGGGCTTAAAAGGAGCGGCATTCCCAGGGTTCCACACCCCTACTTATCAGCTCTGCACAAGGAATACAAGTCCAGCCCAGCCCAGGGTCTTCCCCTCTGTTCCTTAACAGAGAAAGATGCCCATGGGCTTTTGATCTCTCTGTGCAAGTGAAGAGGAAGTCCCAGAAAGAGAAGTGGTGCACGCTGAACAGTTCACACCACTGGCGCATGGCCTGCAGGTGGTCCCTGATGGCCTCATACTCTGCCAAATGTGAGGACATATCTACCCCTAGAGGTTTAAGCTAGGATAGTAGGCAGCCCAGGGGTTATGGAGAACTGAAATGACTCCTCACTTGCACAGTAAGTAGGGATGTACGAAAATCACTTACCTTTCGCGGATTATGCTTATGGTTGGGAGGGAGGCGTTCCGTCCCTCCCCCGGAATCCTCGCCGGGGTGGAAGGCGCTCTGTTCCTCCCCCCCCCCCGGAATCCTGGCCGGCCGGCTGTGCTCCACAGGGATTCTGTGGAGCCGCTGGCCAGCTCCGCCAGCAGCTGGACATCCAGCCGCTGGCTAGCAGGGGCGCAAATGGCGGCGGCCATAGCCGCTGCTGTTTGCGTCCCTGCAGTCAGCCGTGATAGGCTATGTAAATGTTTTCGTAGCCTATCACAGCTGACTTAAAAAAAACCAACAACAACACGCGTACGCAAATGGCGGCGGCCATGACCGCAGCCATTTGCGTTCCTTATTTTGGCACGTCTTAGTCTACGTCAAGATTTATGTAGACTAAGACGGCGAAAATAAGGGGAACACAAATAGCATAGCGGACCACCCCCACCCCCAACAATAAATAAAATAAATAAACAACACTTGCAAAATCAGGCAAAGCCTTTTATTCCTCCTTCCCCAATTTAGGAATCCACAGCAGTTATGGCATTATTTTCCCACAGTGCTTGACAGGACCCAATGTCCTACAAGCGGGGCTTGGGTACAACAGCACCCTCCTCCCCGTCTTCCCCAACAAGTGGTGTTGAGAAGAATACAAGTTGTCTTGTCTGCAGGTTACACTGTGCTATTATCTGGTTCTCCAACTATGATCTGAACTGTGAAATGTTCTTACTAGCATTTATTATTCACAGCAAAGTGGCTTGGGTGCCTGTCAAGTGTACCTTATGTGAAGGGTCACCTCCTCCCACATGTGCCTGCCTGGACACTAAGGTCATCCTCAGCGGTCCTTCTCCTTGAGCCCCTGCCAAAGGAAGTGAGGTGAGTGGCTACCAGGAAGAGGGTCTTTTCTGCTGTTGCACCTCAGCTGTGGAATGAGCTCCCTAGAGATGTTCCCCTGGTACCTACGTTGTGCTCCTTCTGGAGCCAGATGAAGAAGAAAAAACTTCTTGCACTTTTTATCCTCCCAGTATTTAGCGTTTTAGCTCAGTCTTTTAGCTCTGTGGTTTAAAATCTGTATTTTAAATCTCTGCAGTGCTGCTAGGTTTTATTCTGGTTGTACTGTTATATTGTGGTTTTGAGCTTTCATATGTTATATTGTTTTATGTTGCACTTCGTGATTTTGATTTTTGTGAACTGCCCAGAGAGCTTCCCAAATCCGTGGCGGAACGAAGCCCCCGCCCCCCCAACCCACAAAAGGTGCACGAAACGAAGCACTTACCTGTGCTCCATTTGGCCCTGAGGATCACATTTGGTGTCATCTCTGGGCTCCACATATGTCCATGCATGTGCACACATCTATACACACATGAACACATATATACACATATGCAAAATAGAGCCCTAGGCACACTACCTTTCACTCTGCACATAACATTACAGTCTGTAGGCTGCATTGTGTGGACTAATCTGTGTGTGCTGCGAGGTAGAGAGCCCTGCCTTGGAGAAGAGCATTCAGCTCGGGTTCCCTGCTGTGCAAGTCAAGCAGTTTGGGCACATGGAAAATTTGAGCTCTGTAGAGATTGATGTTTGAACTGTGGTGCTGGAGGAAAATTCTGAGAGTGCCTTGGACTGCAAGAAGATCAAACCAGTCCATACTCCAGGAAATAAAGCCAGACTGCTCACTTGAGGGAAGGATATTAAAGGCAAAACTGAAGTACTTTGGCCACATAATGAGAAGACAGGATACCCAGAGAAGATGCTGATGCTAGGGAAAGTGGAAGGCAAAACGAAGAGGGGCCGACCAAGGGCAAGATGGATGGATGATATTCTGGAGGTGACGGACTTGACCTTGGGGGAGCTGTGGGTGGCGACAGCTGACAGGAAGCTCTGGCATGGGCTGGTCCATGAAGTCACGAAGAGTCGGAAGCGACTGACCGAATAAACAACAAAAGAGATTGATGATTCTAGACACTGGAGAGGAAGAGGGATTTTTAAAAGTGTCCATTTCTACTGAACAACTTTCCACTTCACTTCACTCTGTAGGCACAGGTCCTGAAAGTGTTTTCTATAATCGGATACTATCAACTGTGGGGTATCTGGATCAACACTTCCCACTGAAGGCTGAAAAACAAATATATTAGATAAGTTTGCTTCCCTGAACACAAAGTGTTGTGGAGCAACTTTAAATGCTGAGGTGGAGCACTTATCCTAGAATCCTAGAGTAGTAGGGTTGGAAGGGGCCTATAAGAGCATCGAGTCCAAGCCCCTGCTCAATGCAGGAATCCAAGACAGAGCATCCCTGACAGATGGCTGCCCAGCCTTGTCTAGAATGCCTCCACTAGGGATGTCAGAGAATTCCACCATGGACTCCAGTGAGGCCAGATTCTTTAGAATCCGGCCCCCCGGAATCCATGGCGGAATGGCCTCCCCCCCCCACCATGCAGAATCCCCCCCCGACGGAGCTTACCTGGCGCCGGATGAAGCGGCGGCGGTGGTTCTGGCTGCTCTCCTGGCCGCTGCTGGGCTGCTGCGGCCACAAACGGGGGCCGTCGTAGCAGCCGCCATTTGCGTGGCTGGCTTTTTTCGTGATAGGCTACATAAATACTGATGTAGCCTATCGTGGCAAAGAGCAGGGGTGCAAATGGCGGCCGCTGCACCATTTGCACCTCTGCTCTTTGCCATAATTAGGGATGTACGAAAGTCACTTACCGTTTCGTGGATCTGCTTCGTGGGGGGGGGGGAGGCGCTCCATCCTTCCCCCTGGAATCCTGCCCGGCCGGCTCCGCTCTGCGGCAGCTCTACAGAGCAGCCGGCCAGGGCCCTCTGCAGCCAGCTTTCCAGCCACGGACAGGCTGCTGCGGATGCAAATGGCGGCCGCCGTAGTGGCCCTATTTGCGTCCAGCCAGGCTGCCGTGATAGGCTACGTAAGTATTTATGTAGCCTATTACGGCAAGGTAAAAAAAACAACAATGCATATGCAAATGGCAAAAAAAAAACCCAACTAAGTCATCGCGCCTGACTTGTATTTCATTATAAAATGTATTATCACCTTTTAAATATAATACAATCGCAGAGCAAGGTACAACACTTGTTCACAGTTTTTGTGAACTGCCCAGAGAGCTTCGGCTATTGGGCGGTATAGAAATGAAATAAATAAAATAAATAAAATAAACACCAGAACAACACAATGAAATCCTACCATTAATCTATCAGTAAACAATAAACAAGGAAAACAGGGAAGAACATATTCACAGTTAAAAGCAATTTGCTAAATGGAGCAACCGAGGTTTCGTCAAAACTCTTCGGGAACAAAGAGGGATTCAGCTGGTGCTGAAAGCTTGACTGTGTGTGTGTGTGTGTGTGTGTGCATTCCACAACTGAGGCAACTTGATGAAATAAATTCTCTCTTAGGTTCCTGCATATTAAATCCCTGGCAAGAGGGCATCCCTGCTAGATCTCCACATCCAGACAGGCACATCAAAGGAGAGGCTGCTCCATCAGGTTACCAGGATCTAAGCTATGCAGAGCCTTATAGGTCAGTGCAAAACTCTGCACGTGGCTTGGTAGCAGATTGGAAGCTCCATTCCACAGTTTCTTCGAGGGTCTCACTTAGCAGCCTCGTCATGGCATTTTGGACCAGCTGTAATGTCCAGGCCAAAGGCGACCACACAAAGGGTGCACTGCAATGAGTCATGGTGCATCAGAATGAGGGTCCAGCTAGTCCAAACTACTAGACTAGATTCTGTTCACGCAGCGGCCAATCTGTTCCCCTTGGGAAATCTACAAGGAGGACATGAGTGCAACAGCACCCACCCCAACACCCATGTTCCCAGCAACTGGAGTTCATAGGCGTACTTGCCTCTGATACTGGAGGTAGTATATGGCCTTCAGCAGTCATAGGTAGACCTCTCCTTCAGTGTATGAATCGTTGTGGCCAGTTTTTCTCTGCCCAGAAACACCCATAGCTGGTATACCAGCTGGAGCATAAAAAAGGCACTACTCACTGTGGGGGACACCGGTGCCTCCATTTACAGTAATGGATCTAGGAGCATCCCCAAACTATACACCTGCTCCTGCAGAAGGAGTATAACCCGGCTCATAACAGGTAATGTGCCAAATTCCCAAACATGGGAATAAACCTTGGCCATCCTTAGAATGTCTGTTCTAAGGATGGGCAAATGTGTCAGTTTCACTTTCTTCCATCAGAGGCAGACAGACAGACAGACAATGAAAAATAAGGTAATTTGGGTATATTCTTATCTGAATGAACTGAAATGAATTCTTGCCCATCTGTACAAGGCACACTCTCCAGCATCATCATGATCTAATTGCCTGCCGTATTAGACAAGAAAAAAAAAAAAAAGAGGTAGGAAGGAACCTTAATTCAGAAACACTGACTGAATATATAATAGGGATGTCAGAGAATTCCGCCACGGATCTCAGTGAGGCCGAATGCCAGTGCATTCAGCCCCCTGAAATCTGTGGAGGAACGGCCTGCCCCCCCCCCCGCGGATTCCCCCCAGGACGAGACTTACCTGGGGCAGATGTTCTGGGTGGCGGTGGCTGCGGTGGCTGCGGCGGCGGCTCCAGCGGCGGCAGCAGCTGGTCTTCCAACCAGCTGCTGCCACCGCCATTTGCAGTCTGGAGGGTTGTTTTTTTTTTTTACAGATTTACGTAGCCTATCATGGCTGGGTTAAAAAAAAAATGTGTATGCAAATGGCAGTGGCTACGGCCACCGCCATTTGCATTCCTTATTTTTCACTGTCTTAGTCTGCGTAAATATTTACATAGACTATTATGGCAAAAACAAAGGGGAATGCAAATAGTGTAGCGGGCACTATTTGCATTCCTTTTTGATTCGCCGTTTTAGTCTAAGTAAATATTTAAAAGACAGAGGTTTGAGTAATGCAATGCTAAACAAACTAGAGACAGAAGTTTCCTGAGTTGCTTAGTCCAGTTGCCCAAGAAGGAAGGAGAAACTGAGAAGCCTAGGGATGGGGGAGAATTTCTCCCCGAAACTTTGGGGGGCCGAGTGCCAACGCATTCAGCCCCCTGAAATTGGTGGGGAAATTCTCCGCCGGCCCCCCACCCCCCCGAGATGGGACTTACCTTTGCCAAATGTCCCTCTTGGCGGCGGGTCCCGGCGGCAGTTCGGCGGCGGTTTGGCGGGGGCGGCGGCCAGTCTCCCGACCGGCTGCCGCCGCCACCATTGCAAAAAAAAAAAAGTAAAGTAAAATAAAAACCACACACCCGTGATAGACTACGTAACGATTTACGTAGCCTATCATGGCTAGATTTCCAAAGTCAGCTGTGATAGGCTACATAAATCGTTACGTAGCCTATCACGGGTGACTTTGGAAAAAAGGGGAAAAAAGCACGTATGCATATGGCGGCGCCCTATGGGCGCCGCCATTTGCGTTCCTTATTTGGTCCCGGTAGTCTACGTAAAGATTTACGTAGACTATGGCGAAAATAAGGGCAACGCAAATAGCGTTGCCCTTATTTTTGCCATAGTCTACGCAAATCTTTACGTAGACTACAGGGACCAAATAAGGAACGCAAATGGCAATACCCCAGGGGGGCCACCATTTGCGTACGCGCTTTTTTTTTTCCAAAGTCACCCGTGATAGGCTACGTAACGATTAACGTAGCCTATCACGGCTGACTTTGCAAATATAGCCATGATAGGCTACATTAATCGTTACGTAGCCTATCACGGGGTTTTTTTTTTTTACTTCACTTGTAATGGCGGCGGCGGCAGACGGTCGAAAGACCGGCTGCTGCCCCTGCCAAAAACCCACCGAAAACCCGCCGAACCGCCGCCGGGACCCACCACCAGGAGGGACATTTGTCAAAGGTAAGTCCCATCTCGAGGGGGGTGGCGGGGGGGTGGCGGAGAATTTCACCGCCAATTTCGGGGGCCGAATGCGTTGGCGCTCGGCCCCCCGAAGATTCGGGGAGAAATTCTCCACCATCCCTAGCGAAAAATAAACAAGTAAAACAGGGAAGAACATGTTCAGACATAAATAGCAATTTGCAAAATGGAGCAACATCGATTCCATCAAAAGCCTTGGGGATCAAATAGATATTCAGCTGGTGGTTTTCAGGCTCAGAGTATCAGGGGGTGTGGGAAATTCCACAATTGGGGTACCTTAATGAAGTAGATCCTGTCTTAGGTTTCTGAGTATCAAATCCCTGCCAAGAGGGCATCCGACTGGATCATCACATCAAGGCTGGTACATAAAGGAGAATGTGTTTTATCAGGTTACCAGGTTTATATGTCAACACAAACACTCTGAACTTCTGTTAGCAGCACATTGTCAGCTCTATTGCACAGGCTATCATACTTAGCAACCTGGTCATAGCTAGGGATGGCAGAGAATGTCTCCATGAATCTCCAGGAGGCCGAATGCCCACGCATTCAGCCCCCCGAAATTGGTGGTGAAATTATCTGCAACCCCCCTGCCACCCCCCCGGGATGGGATTTACCTCCTTCGAATGTCCCTCTTGGCAGCGGGTCCCAGCGGCGTTTCGGCAGCGTTTCGGCGGGGGTGGGGGCGGCGGCCAGTCTTCTGACCGGCTGCTGCCGCCGCCATTACAAAGTAAAGTAAAAAAAAAAACACATGATAGGCTACGTAACGATTTACGTAGCCTATCACGGCTAGATTTCCAAAGTCAGTCGTGATAGGCTAAGTAAATCTTTACGTGGCCTATCACGGGTGACTTAAAAAAAAAAAAGTGCGTACGCAAATGGCGGCGCCCATGGGCGCCGCCATTTGCATTCCTTATTTGGGCAGGGGTAGTCTACGTAAAGATTTACGTAGACTACGGCGAAAATAAGGGTAACGCTATTTGCATTGCCCTTATTTTTGCCGTAGTCTATCTAAATCTTTACGTAGACTACCCCTGCCCAAACAAGGAACGCAAATGGCGGCGCCATGGGCGCCGCCATTTGCATACGCACTTTTTTTTTTTAAGTCACCCGTGATAGGCTACATAAAGATTTACGTAGCCTATCACAGCTGACTTTGAAAATCTATCACGTGTTTGTTTGTTTTTTTACTTTACTTTTTTTATTTCGCGGCCGGGGAGACGGGGTGCTTCCCCCCGGCCTGAATTTCGGCGGTGAGGGATGGGGCGCCTCCCCCCCAGCCTGAATTTCAGCTGGGCAGGGCAGGGCGCCTCCCCCCCGCCAAGAACTTCGGGGGGAGAACCCAAGTGCTTCCCCCCCACCGTGAAGCAAGCTGCGGGACCAGGTAAGGGACTTTCATCCATCCTTAGTCATAGCATTTTGTACCAGGTGCAATTTCCATGCCAAAGGCAGTCCCACAGACAGTGCACTGCAATAATCCAATCTTGATTGCTCTGGCAAACATAAGAACACAAAAAGAGCCATAGTGCATCAGAACAAGGGTCCAACTAGTCCAACATACTAGACTGCATTTTGTTCACACAGTGGCCAACCTGCTGCCCATGGGAAATCCACAAGGAGGACATGAGTGCAATGTTCACAGCAGCTGGTGTACATAGGCATGTTGCCTCTGTTACTGGACGTAGCATATAGCCATCAGGAATACTAGCCATATTGGTAACCTTCTCCTCCATTGTATGAATCACTGTGGCCAGTTTATCCCTGTCCAGGAACACCCATCACTGGAATACCAGCTGGAGCTGGAAAAAAGCATTCCTTACCGTGGGGGCCATTTTTGCCTCCAGAGTCCAGTTAGAGTGATAGATCTAGGAGCATGCCCAAACTATGCACCTGCTGCTTCAGGAGGAGTGCAACCTTGTCCAGAACAGGTAATGCCCCCTAAAAATGCAACTTTTCACCCAGACCTTCCCTGGGTTCTGAATGCTGTTGGGTTTTACTTTAGTTTTACATGCTACTTTTAAAGTCTTATATTGTGTTTTATCATGTTGTATTTATGGTTTTAATTGTTGTGAACTGCCTAGAGAGCCTCAGCTGCTGGGCAGTACATAAATGTAATAAATACATAAATAAATAATGTTCCTAATTCCCAAACATAGGAACCAGTGCTTCTGCCTTGTCAGGATGCAGATTCCACATATTATTGGTCCTCAACCAGCTCACCTCTGTGTCCAGACAGTGGTCCAGCGTGTACACAGCCTTTCCTGAGCCAGATGATACAGAGACAGAGAGTTGGGTATCATTATCATATGGATGACTTCAAATGTCTTAATGACTTGCCCCTCAGTGGCCACATTTATTTATTTATCTAATTTTAATCCGCCTGATAACAAATGTTCTCTGGCTGGATTTTGAATTGTGAAAATAATGAAATATGGTACTAATAAGGCATATAGATGTTGAATAGAACTGCGGGGAGGATGGAACTCTGGGGCATAAGGACATAAGAAGAGCCATGCTGGATCAGACCAAGGTCCATCTAGTCCAGCATTCTGTTCACACAGTGGCCAACCAGCTGTTGACCAGGAACCCACAAGCAGGGCATGAGTGCAGCAGCACCCTTCCGCCCATGTTCCTGGTACTGGAGGTATCACATAGCCATCAGGACTAGTAGCCATTGATAGTCTTCTCCTCTATGAATTTGTCCAACCCCCTTTTAAAGCCATCCAGATTGGTGGCCATCACTACATCCTGTGGTAGTGAATTCCATAGTTTAATGGAACTAGTTCCATTAGTTCTATGTGCTGTGTGAAGGAGAACTTCCTTTTATCTGTCCCGAATCTCCCACCAATCAGCTTCGTGAGATGATTCCATTGGGTTCTAGTATTTTGAGTAGGGATGTATGAAAGTTCCGCCACGGATCTCGGGGAGGCCGAATGCCAGCTCATTCGGCCCCCCAAATTTGGTGACAGAACAGCCCGCAACCCCCCCGCTACCACCCCACCACCCACCAGGACGGGACTTACCTTGGGTGGATCTTCCTGATGGTGGTGGCTCCGGCGGTGGCTCCGGCAGCAGTTCGGCGGCAGTTCAGTGGCGGCGGCGGCGGCAGCCAGTCTTCTGACCGGCTGCCGCCACCGCCACCATTTCCAGGTTAAAAAAAAAATTGATAGGCTTAGGGATGTACGAAAGTCACTTACCTTTTCGAAGGGTGACATTCGTGGTGGGCGGGAGGCACTCCATCCCTCCCCCCGAAATTCTGGCTGGGGGGGAGGTGCTCCGTCCCTCCCCCCTGAAATTCTGACGGGGGGGAGGTGCTCCATCCCTTCCCCCCCAAATCCTGGCCGGCTGGCTCCAGAAATGGCGGTGGCCATTTGCGTCCCGTGATAGGCTATGTAAATGTTTACGTAGCCTATCACAGCTGATTTAAAAGAAAAAAAAAGTGCGTACGCAAATGGCTCTGCCCATGGCCACCACCATTTGCGTTCCTTATTTTGGCACGTCTTAGTCTATGTAAACATTTACGTAGACTAAGACGGCGAAAATAAGGGGAACGCAAATAGAGTAGACGCTACACTATTAAACATTTATGTAGACTAAGACGGCGAAAATAAGGGGAATGCAAATAGAGTAGACACTACCCTATTTGTGTTCCCCTTATTTTCGCCATCTTAGTCTACGTAAATGTTTACGTAGACTAAGACGTGCCAAAATAAGGAACACAAATGGCGGCGCCATGGCCGCCGCCATTTGCGTACGCGCGTTTTTGTTTTGTTTTTTAAATCAGCCATGATAGGCTATGTAAACATTTACATAGCTTACCACTGCTGACTGCAGGGACGCAAACAGCGGCGGCTACGGCTGCCACAATTTGCATCCCTGCTAGCCAGCGGCCGGATGTCCGCTGCGGAGCACAGCCGGCCGGCCAGGATTCCGGAGGGGAGGAATGGAGCGCCTCCCCCCCGGCGAGGATTCCGGGGGGAGGGACGGAACGCCTCCCCCCCACCATCAGCATAATCCCCGAAAGGTAAGTGATTTTCGAACATCCCTAATTTTGAGAGAGGGAGAAAAATGTCTCCCTATCCATATTCTCCACACCATGCTTAATTTTGTACACCCTTTTCATGTCACCCTCCTTTTTTCCAAGGTAAACAATAGCAGCTGTTGTAACCTTCTCTGATAGGGGAGATGCTCCAGCCCCTTGATCACCTCCCCCCCCCCATGCATCTATTTATTTAATGGGCACACACACAAAAATACAATTCTGGAATCGGGGGGGGGGGCGCTCCCTCCACTGTCACTTATTGGAACAGGCACATTGTGAAATCCAATTGGGCTTAACACGAATGGAATTCCCAGTTTCCACATCCGTACTAATAAGCTTTGCCCAAGGAACACAAGTCTTTACCAGCCCAGGGCCTTCCCCTATGTTCTTGCACAGAGAAATGTGTCTATGGGCCTTTGATCTCTCTATGCAAGTGAACAGGAAGTCTCAGAAAGAGAACCGGTGTGCACTGAGCATTCTCCTGTTTCAGTTCACACCACTGGTGCATGGCATGCAGGTGGACTCTGGAGCATCATATTCTGCCAAATGTGGAGAAATATCTATCCTTAGAGGTTTAAGCTAGGATAGCAGGCAGCCCATGGGTTATGCAGAACTGAAATGACTCCTGAGTTGCATAGTCTGATCTTCACAAATTTAAAATTTAGAATTACAAAGTATATATCCAAATTCACATCAACCTTTGCAAATGCTTTTCAGTGTGTGTGTGTGTGTGTGTGTGTGTGTGACTGTTTGTAGGGACGAGTAGACTGGCTTAGTTCTGCTTTGTTACTATTCTCTGGTTCCATTTTTCACTTGGATTCTACACCAATTATGTTCTGGTAACAAAGGAGAATTTCTGAATGTTGATAATTTTTGTGAACAGCCCAGAAAGCTTCAGCTATTATAGAAATGCAATAAGGAAAGAAAGAAAGAAAGAAAGAAAGGACATATTTTGCACATGCAAACAAAATATTCCTTTTGAGATTTATATATCTATTAATGAATTCCTATACATGTTTTTTTTCTCAAATAAGTTGCATTGGGCTTACTCTGATACAACTGTGTTGAAAAGCACTTAGAAAAAAAATCTATCTGGAGGAATACATCACATTAACACAAAACACACAATGCAAAATAAACCCCCTCAGAATAACCCCTTTGGTAAAAAACAAACAAACAGATCACCCCACCATTTTTAAAGCTTCAGTAGTAAAGACACTTAACTGGAGAGTTCACTGCAATGCAGTTCACAAAAGGGAAAAGAAAATGTGCACAAAAATGTGCGCATCCCAAAAAAGTATCCCCCCCAATTGCACAAAAATGCATAGTTGAATATGAAAATGAAAATATGCACAAAAGTATTTTATTCATTGGAAAATCATTTTAAAATGTTCATGTTTGCAAAAGTGTGCAAAAAATCCACATTTTCTTTTAAATGCACACTACAATCCATACACATTTTTGTGTGGATGAAAAACAGCTCAAAATCTGGTGCAGATATGAGACAGAATGAAATTGGAAGTGAAAAAACTGAGAATCTGAGTGAAATCAGGCTTGACAGATTTGCCCATCCACACTTCCTATTAGAGCTCTGCAGTGCTCTTATGAGACATAAAAATATCAACAAACAAACCTGTACAAAAATAACCCCTGTGAGTTTGATAGTCAAATATTTCTTGGCCAAAGCAAGGCGTCATTTTTAAGGGGGTTGTTTTATCGTAGATCATTTTGTGCATGGACAGGAACGTAGGTGTGTCTACAAGTGTAGAGAACCACATTACATGATCAGCATTTGCGTGGCTGCACATTTCAAGCCAATCCGCACTCAAGACATTTTCTGAAAATGGCTGCTGAAACAAGTGAGAGTACAGAGAAAAGACTTTCCTTCCTCCTCTGACCAGGCGTTTTTGTCTCAGTTCCCCTTGTGACTGTATTACTGTGAGTTACACATAGGTACTGCCAATGCTATAGTATGTACCACAGTAGTATGCGGCCTCATCCTCTGCCTGGACAGTGGTGATGGTCAAATAGCGCTCGCCGCCAGATTTGGAGCCAGAGAATCGATCTGGGATGCCATCGCCCCTGGTGCTATCTCCATACCATATATATTGAGGCGCCTGGCCCATTCTCTGTTGATACCAGGCGACGGCATAGTCCTCATACCCGCTGCTCAGACTGCAGGAGAGTCTTGCCATATTTCTCAGAGCCACAGAGTGTGAAGGTGCTTGAGTCAGTACAGCTTGTGAGCTGATACCTGGAAACAAAGACAGCCATTAATATCCAGCTGGACTTTGTCAAACGAGATGAAAAGAATATGGCCAGAACAAACATAGTAGAAAGAGGATCCCCTAATTAATTTTTAAGTTGGTGGTTAAAATGTTTTTTTCCCTCACCTATGCAGTAAGTGAGAAAGAAAATGATGGCCCAAGCCATGATAGAGGGGTGGATTCCAGAGCAATTGGCTTCCTGAGGCGCTGTACCTCCACTTCACACACCACCCCTCTGCCCTTTCAGTCTTAAGTTGCTTCAGGACTTCTGCTCCTCCTTGGTATCCAAATCTACTTCTTCCTCATTGGCTGCAGAAGTGGCTGCAAGAACCTCCCCTGTTTGCTCCAGATGAATCAAAGGGGCTGGATTTCTTCCTTCCCCTCAAACCATTTGCAGGACCCTTCTCTTAGACGTGTTAAAATGAAATGTTCAATGTAAATGCATTCCCTGGTTTAGAGCTTCTCTGCATGAGGCATTTATTTGTGCTGGTCATTCCTGTGTCATGGTCATTTACAGGTCTTTTAGACATCAAGACTAGGGATGGATGGGCATCCCCCCATCTGGGTTCTCCAGGCACCCCCCCCCCAGCCCCTGCCCCTGCTTGTGCATCCCCGGACCAGTGCTCGAGCCCCATGCCTGCTCTCTGAGTTGCCCTGGCCCACACTTACCCAGGCCCTGTCCGTCTCTGCCATGATCGTCATGTTTTGAAAAATGAAGCAAAACATGGTGACTGCTATATGGCACACATAGACTTTAATGTGGAGCGGTATATAAATATTGTAAACAAACAAACTAATGCCACCGCCGGAGCTGCAGCCAGGTAGGCTCCGTTTCGCAGGGCTTTCGGGGGGGGGCGGGTTGCTCTGTTCCACCACGGATTCCGGGGGGCCAAATTCACTGGAATTCGGCCTCCCTGGGATCTGTGGTGGAATTCTCTAACATCCCTAATTAGAATCATAGAATAGTAGGGTTGGAAGGGGCCTACAAGACCATCGGGTCCAACCTCCTGCTTAACGCAGGAATCTAAGTCAAAGCATCCCTAACAGATGGCTGTCCAGCTTCATCTTGAATTCCTCCAGTGTGGGAGAGCCCACCACCTCCCTAAGGAATTGGTTCCATTGTTATATTGCTCTCACAGTCAGGAGGTTTTTCATGTTGTTCAGCCAGAATCTGGCTTCCTGCAACTTGAGCTCATTATTCCGTGTCCTCCACTCTGGGATGATCAAGAAGAGATCCTGGCCTTCCTCTCTGTGACAACCTTTTAAATACTTGAAGAGCACTATCATATCTCCCCTCAGTCTTCTCTTCTCAAGGCTAAACATGCCCAGTTCTTTCTGTCTCTCCTCATAGGGCTTTGTTTCCAGTCCCCTGATCATCTTTGTTGCTCTCCTCTGAACCCTCTCCAGTCTGTGTACATCCTTCTTAAAGTGTGGCACCCAGAACTGGACACAGTATTTACCTATTTGAAATGTGCATACATCACTAACTGCCTATTATCCCAAGGTTCCCCAGGTAATCAGAAAACAACAACAACAACAACAACACAAAACTCTCAACCAGCCTGGGAGCTTGGCAAATGAACCCTACACAGCCCCGTGGGAGCAGTGATGTCTTCACAGCACCAACTCTTGGGCTGTGTGTGTGGCAAATTAGCAAGTGGATATATGATACCCCAGGAGGACAACTTTTCTATGCCCTGGAAGTCCTGCCCCAATGCTGACATTCAGGCACTTTCTTATAGCAATATGCCTGAGATACCCTGGCAGTCTGACCACAAACACCACTTCACCTGTTGAGCATCACGGACCAGTGTGCGTGTGTGTAATAGATTTGTGCCCCAAATTTTCCATCCCATTTGCAGGCAGTGAAACTGAAATGTGCATGGGGGCGGGGGGACCAAATAGCCTGGGGGATTGAAATTGTCCAACAGCTCAGGAGGACCCTCTAAACAGGAACATTCCCAGAAAATATATCAGAAGATTATTTTTGGAGACATTTCAGCCCTGCTTTAGCGAAAATGCTATTTCAAAAAAATGAAAGTAATGACAGAGCAAAGACATCCCTTCCTTCCCTTAGCACTAGCAGATGTTTTTGTCACAGTTCCCCTTAAGACTGTATCACTGTGGGTTACCCATAGCTACCGCCAATGCTATAATCCACACCACAAAAATATATGGCCTCATCTTCCGCCTGGACCCCGGTGATGGTCAAATAGCTCTCCCTGCCAGATTTGGAGCCAGCAAATCAATCAGGGATCCCGCTGGGTCTGGAGGTATCGGGATGCAGCACAAGTTGAGGTGCCTGTGCCTGCCCTTGTCTCTGTTGATACCAGGCAACAGCATAGTTATCAAACCCACTGCTCAGGCTGCAGGAGAGTCTCACCGTGCTTGTCAGAGTTACAGACGCGGAAGGAGCCTGAGTCAGGACAGGCTGTGAGCTGACACCTACCAATAAAGAGAGGAATTATAATAATTTAGCTTTAATTTTGAGTGTGCTGAAGGGGCCCATTCTCTATTCATGTTAAACCTGTAGTTTAAACCTTGCTCCCCTCACCTGTGCAGTAGGTGAGAAGTGGAAGGAGAAGAAGAGCCCAAGACATGATGGGGATGGTTAAGAGATGTTGGCTTCCCAAGGCAATTTAGTTCAGATTAGCATCCTCTCTTTTACTCTTAAACTGCTCCAGGACTTGTGATCCATCCCAATATGCAAAACAGCTGCTTGGTCATTGGCTGCAAAAGCTGGTGGAGAAAACCTGATATACCAATGCTGCTGAGCCTTGATGCCAGTCTTCAGCAGGCAGGTGGGTAAGTAGGAGTTGATGTACTAGGCAAGCCCTCTAAATGCTGCCGCTATCCCAAATAACACTTCTTGCCACACTCTCAGCATCAGTCCAGAAAACAAAGTGCTTGGGTTACAGGTAGGGATGGGTGGATTCCCTACCTTCTGTCCTGGTGGGGAATCCGCCCAGGGGGGAGGCAGTCCGTCCCTCCCCACAGAATCCTCTTCTGCCAGCTCCACTCTGCGCTGATCCCGCGGAGCCGGCCACTGGCTCCGTATCACTGGCGATACAGTCGGCCGCCATTGCCGTGCTGTATCACTGGCTGAGTGAGGGCTGGCTCCGGATGCAAATGGCGTCCACTACGGTTTTTCCTATGATAGGCTAGCCTATCAACCCTTGATAATTTATCCTTTTTTTTTCAGTACTGAATTTCTTTTCGAAAGCAATTCCTCTTCTGTCAAATTGAATGAGAATGGTAACCCCCCTCCCAAGTGGGAGATATTTTTGACACAGCACCAGTCCAGATCCTATAGAGCTGAGTAGCCCTGGCCATATGCCATCATGAGTCACCGGAGCAGACCCAAGTCCATCACCTTCTCGATCAATAAAATGAATGAATGATGACCACGTATGTTCAAATGTGTTGATGTCTGATTGATCTCTTGAATACTTAACTTGCTGAGTCAGTATGTCCAATAATGCCAAGTTCCACAATCTATCTCCCATACTAATCACTTGAACTAGGAAGCCTCTCACATTTCCAATTTTGAGCAAAAACTTGTCTAGCACCCAGCAAAAGAAATGAGATTAAATCTGTCTTTCACTTTAACAAATACTGAGTATAAAATTCATTATATAGATTAAGAATGACAACACCTGTGTCAAGACTAATTCATTGTTTATTTTGTTAATGTCTTTTTCAATCTCACCCTGAAAGAGTTGAGCAAATGGGGAAGTCCGTCAGTGATGAAGAAATGTAACAATGGCTCTTCACCCCTCCAACATAATGGAGATTTACTTATTCCTGAGATCTTCACTGGGGTGAAATTCCATCTAAAAATCACCTATAAATCACCCCTACTGAGCTCGCTCTAGTATGGGCTGAAATTGATTTCAATAGATGGGCAGACCAATTTTTTTGCCAGTTTTTCTTTTCTCATTTATTTCATATCCTAGATCTTGCTCCCAGGCGATCTTTAACCCTCTCATGTTATAGTTGGAAATATTGAGAAGGTATTTATAAAGTTGCAAAACTATTCCTTTAGAGCCTGGACTATAGTTAACTAAATACTTTTCAAATTGTGTAAATGGCCTTCTAGCCTGCTGCTTGACCAATGGTACATTTAGAAAGTGAAGTATTTGGAAGATTTGAAACCACCAATTAGGGTATTTGGAATTCTGTCTTTAATTTGTTGTCCTGTTAAACATTTGCCCTTTGGGCAAATCCAGCATCTTGTGTAAACTACTGCTCATTTTTTTAATGGTGAGCCATAGGCTATTCACATATACAAAACAACTAAAACAGATTAGGGCAAATACAACAGGAGGTCAAAATCTAAAATGATTAGAACTAAAATATATTTGCAGTACATTATAAAAATGTTTTAACTTTTTTAACTCTTTTAACTATTGTTTTATTCGTATCATGTTGTTCACCGCTCCAAAATCTTCTGATGAGGATTGTAAATATTGTAAATAAAAATAAATAAATAAATAAATAATTTGAAATTCATTTGAATTCATTTAGGACATATGGCTTCCACCTTTAAATGGATAATTATGAAATGAGAATTAAGACACCTAAAAGCTACAGCTACTCTACCCTGAACAAGCCCAATCTCATCTCATCTCAGAAGCTAAGCTGGGTCAGGCTTGGTTAGTACCTGGATTGGTGACCTCCTGGGTGCTGTAAACTACTGTGAGGGAAATTAATGTGATCTGAGTTTTAGTACATATGAACTCACAATCTCTGCACAATTTGCAATGGACAGTTGCCTGGGTCATCACAGACTATGGTCTTAGCAGAGAAAACTGCTTATCGGCAGTCGGCACTTGATCTCCTCCACACAGAAATGAGCTGAAAAGCCCTGCAAGACGAGTAACCAAACAGAATGAACGTTCTCACGATTCACTTCACATGAAAGAGGCAATGGTGTTTAAGTCTCTGAGGTGGTCATAGGAGTCCATTTTGTCCAATGCAGGGAAGGTGGACCAACATTTCATATGTATTCATTGCTATGAATATATACAACTCTCTCTCTGTGTGTGTGTGTGTGTGTGTGTGTGTGTGTGTATATATATATATATATATATATATATATTAAAAAGACTAAAAAAATAAATTAAAAAAATTAAAAAGGCAAGACAGACTTGTTTCCAAAGCTGGGGACAATCCATTGTCTGCTTCCATCTTGCATACACACCTTATGTATTTATGTGTTCAGGGGTGCTCTCCTGAACTGCAAGCCCCTGTGTTCCAGTACTCTTAGTGTGTGATACATTCAGGACCCAAAGTTGTCCAAAGCTGCTTATCGGCACTTGAACAACACAGAGAAGTGAGCTGGAAGCCCTGCAAGAGTAACCAAGCATAACAAAAGTTCTCATCCTTCACTTCACATGAAAGGTGTGGCTGGTGCTTAAGTCGCTGTGGTGGTCATAGAATCCAATTTTGGCAACCTCAAGGAAGGTGGACCAACGTTTCCCCCTAAAGGTGAAAACTGGGAGAGCAAGTACCAGAGCAGCTATACATAACGTTTGAAGACAGCCTTTCTCCAACCTGGTGCCCTCCAGATCTGTCGGACTACAACTCCCAGAATTCCCAGAGGATTCTGGGAGATGTAGTCTGATAATCTGGTGGCGTCCAGGTTGAGGAAGGTTATTTTAAACCAAAACACTGAATGCACGATCTAATCAAATGCAAGCATTTTTCATACCAATTTATTTCAGCCTGAGGGGATGTGCTCAGCATTGTCTGTGTGTCAATTAGCCCATTAAATCATGCATTTCATAACTGCAGTGTGGTCTGCATGAGCTTAAGATATCTCCATACTGGAAATCCATGTCATCTCTCACACACACACTTTGCAACCAGCTTTCTTCTGTTCATTTCCATAGAATTTGCATCCATGTCCACAGGCAGCTTTTAATAGAAGTGAAAACGTGTGCATTCCAAATTCATGGACATTGCCGAACTGCTCAAAACTAGGCATGTCAAAGAATTCCGCCACAGACTCCAGTGAGGCCAGATTCTTTAGAAGCTGCCCCCCCCGGAATCCGTGGTGGAACGTCCTCCCCTGCCACCCTGCGGAATCCCCCTGGGACAGAGCTTACCTGGTGGTGGATCTGGCAGCGGCAGATGCGGTTGTGGCTCCAGCTGGTCTCCTGGCTGCTGTCAGGCTGCTGCGGCCGCAAATGGTGGCCATCATAGCTGCCGCCATTTGCATGGCTGGCTTTGTTCATGATAGGGTACATAAATACTGACCTAGCCTATCACGGCAAAGACCAGGAGTGCAAATGGCAGCCACTATGCCATTTGCACCCCTGCTCTTTTCCATAATAGGCTACATGAGTATTTACATAGCCTATCACGGCAAAAGGCAGCCACGCAAATGGCGTAGCGACTGCCATTTGTGTCCCTGCCTTTTGCCGTTATAGGCTACGTAAATATTTATGTAGCCTATCACGGCTTACTGCAAGGACGCAAATGGCGACTGCTACAACAGCCGCCATTTGTGGCTGCAGCAGCCTGGCCGTGGCTGGAACTCTTTCCATGGCGAGAACGCTGAGTGGAGCCGGCCGGGGAGGATTCCAGGGGGAGGGACAGAGCACCCCCACACACACACCACAGATTGCCCGACACGGGGCCAGGTATGACTTTTATACATCCCTACTCAAAACTACATGAATATCTTTGGAGTACAAATACATAACAAAAAAAGAAAGATGGTAAGAAAGAAAGAAAGAAAGAAAGAAAGAAAGAAAGAAAGAAAGAAAGAAAACATATACACTTGAATCTTCATCAGATCAAAGAGATCCAAACATTTGATCTATTCATTTGGAAGGCAATATATACAACCATCATACATGTGAACACATCCATATTCTGTGTGCAGATATGCCTTGGGAAAACACCACACAAAAGGAACGTAATGATATGCAGACTTAACATTTTCTTCCCTTATCAATGTAAAACATACACACACACACGGCTTAAAATTGGATCCTCAGTTGTAGCCAGCTCTGAAAAAATGATGAGGCAAGACAAGAAACACAACGCTGGGTAAACGAGGGCTGCAAGTTTATTGAAATTAACATGCAGAGATTTGCAATCAAGGCAAGTTGTGTGGGTCTAAGTGGTTTATCTTGCAAGGGCAAGACAGACGACAATTTTCACTTTGGATCAATAGGGTAGGTACATGCCAAATAGCCTGTACATGCCAAATATGACTGGCCAGCTATGGCTAAATGGCAGCATTGCTCCATTTGTTAGTATCTAGGTTTGTCCCAAGGCCACTTTTACGGCATCAGAGTCTCCATCATTGTCGGAAGCACTCATTGAGGCTGGTGAGGCGAAGCGATCCACGATCCATGTCTATAAACATTTGTTACTGGTGAATCAATTATATACAGTGTTTTAAGCTGGAATGGAATAAGGAATTAGATTGTCCCATCCTGTCCAATCACTGCTTTGGCATTTATAAGGATCATGTATATGGATCTTAGGGCTCCTTCACACGGAGCTTTTATCCTGTGATTGAGATTGCTCCTGCACAGAAGTTTGCATGCTCTTTACATGATGCCGTGACCCTGCCATGATGACTCTCCTGCACTAAATGCCCTTTGTTCCGTTTCTAAATAGATTGTAGATAAAGACCTATCAAATTACCCTGCTGTGTTCCGCTTCAGTTTCCTGAGAAACTTTCCACGAGAAAGACCTAAAGCGCCGAGAAGAGGAGCGAGATCAATGGAAGATAATTGAAGACTCAGATACGGGGGGGGGGGCAGTGGGGGGGAAGTGCATGTAAAGGGAGTCCGTGGTGATCCTGCATTTAAAACGGAAGCAGAAACCCCTGTTTTAAATGCAGGATTTTAGGCTGGTCTAGAAATGCCTTAGGCTGTGTCTTAGTCAGAAAAAAAAAGTTTTGCCTCTATCAGACACTGCAATGTCTCTTTAATGAGGGATTTTCTAATTCGTCTGATTGCTAGTGGTCCTATTCATCACAGCGGTGCTGTGTTTTGGCAATGTCCAGTAGCTGCTTTTTTGTGGGAGGAGGAGATTATACAGATAAATCACACACATTATACAGAACACTGTTCAGCACACGCTTTAAAATTATGTACCTGCTTCATGGAAATTAAGCGCAAATGGATTCCCCGTGCCCTCTTGACATCTGAAAGACTGATATTGCAACACTGGAGGATAAGCACTCACCTCCTGCAATGCAGTGGGTTGAGGACCTTATTCAGGCTTTAAACATTTGAAAGTGTGGCATGTAGCCACGCCGCCTTCAAAGGGATACTTATTTGAAGGTCTGGTCTGCTGCTGTGGATATATACAAATTTATGTATGCTGGGAAAGATTGGAGGCAAAAGGAGGAGGGGAAGGCAGAGGATGAGATGGCTAGATAGCATCACTGATGCAATGAATATGAACTTGAGCACGCTCCGAGAGAGAGCAGAGGACAGGAAGGCCTGGAGTGCTGTGGTCCATGGGGTCACAAAGAGTCGGACATGACTGAATGACTGCACAACAACAACAATATTTAAAGGAAGGAAGGAAGGAAGGAAGGAAGGAAGGAAGGAAGGAAGCAAGAAGGCAAGATAGATTCAGGATTCAAGGTGATGCGTTCAGGAGACAAAGGTTCCCCTTATGCACTCTGAGTCTCACAGTCCTAGGCGGTGGTTCCCAGGAATCACCTTTCACCTGGAACTCACCTCTGGTGGATGCTCCTTGATGCCTGACCCCCTACTCCCCTACCAAAATGTCTTCCAGTCATGACCATTCCAACTTATTTAAAATGTGCACACCCCACATGCTGCCCATTACCCCCAGCTTTCTCAGTATGGAGTCGTCAGGAATAAAACAAATCCAGAACTCTCTGCCAATGTGGACGCTTGGCAGAAGAATGCTACTCACCCCAGTGGGAGCAGTCATGCAAGCACTGAACCAGCTCCTTGGAAGGATGGTTCAAAAAAGACAAAAATTACTTGTGATGATGTATTTGAAGTGCGGGGTATGAGTTTACATTATTGTTATTGTGGTTATATTGCTATTACTGTTATTGTTGCTGTTGTTGCTATTATTATTATTATTATTATTATTATTATTATTATTATTATTTTGACCACAAAGCCACAAGAATAATATTCTTACAATTATTATTACAGGTATTCCTGCTTAAAAAAGAAAAGAAAAGTCATGAATATATGTACATCAATTTTGTTTGTGCCTGAGGGGGGAGGGCACTCACCATAGCTGGGACACACATACAACCTTTTCTCAGGGTTGGGCACAAGGGATTTTTCTCCCTCTCTCTGCTTGAGGAGATACTGGTTTTGCACCATTCCTATTGAGTGTCGCCACCAGACCTACCATTAGGCAGAGAGAGACAGCTGCCACAGGGAGCATGTGCTGGTGATCCAGAATGATGGCCAAATCTTTGAGGTCACAGCCGAATGTGTCATGTAACCTGCCCTCTGCACCCCTAAGATCACCTGCTGCCCTCTGGCATGTGGACAATGCTATTCTGTTGTCTGTCTTGAAGGAAGATTTTTCTTCATATGGATTGGCTTAGTGGTTAAGACGCTGAATTGCGGACTGGAAGGTTAGCAGGACAGCAATTCGAGACCTGAGCACTGTGTGATGGAGTGAGCTCCCGTCTTCAGTCCCAGCTTCTGCCAACCTAGCAGTTCGAAAGCAAGAAATTGCAAGTAGATAAATAGGTACCACCTCGGTGGGAAAGGTAACAATGTTCTGTGAACCTTGGTGTTCAGTCATGCCGGCCACATGACCACAGAAGCATCTTCGGACAGCGCTGGCTCTTCGGCTTAGAAATGGAGATGAGCACCACACCCTAGAGTCGGACATGACTGGTTGGGGACACCTTTAACTTTACTTACTGAAATGGAAGAGAATAGCAGGCCCATTGAATATTGCAGGTCAAGACTGAATTGGCTTCAACCATCTCCGAATCATGCAGGGGCTTTCTCCAACATCACTTATGGAAATGGACCACCAGCATTTCTCTGGGGCATGCATGACAAACAAGGCCTGGCATTCTGGACCATACACTATGACTCACTCCATGCAATGGAATGCTCCCCAGAACACTCAGAAGAAGGCACACATGAACCGAAATCAGCCTCCCCCTTTTGTTCAAAGCATGATGTGGGAATCAGAGCATGGAATATCTCCCACATGTAATGTTTCATTTTTTAAAAACTAGCATCTGTGAATGACTGAATAATAGGTGCTGCTTGTCTGAGAGATCTTCAGGTTTTTACTTTACAAGGAACATCCTTTGATGAACACTGAGTTCTGTTTATGGCACCCTCTGCTGAAGTTTCTGGCACAGATTAAATTAAGCTTTCTAAGGATTCTCAGTTCACTACACTAGGGAGGAAGAGTGAAGGTTTTTGTCTCAGTTCCCCATCAGAATATACCACTGTGAGACATGTTACTGCCAAACTCCCAGGCAGCACAGTAATAATCAGCCTCATCTTCAGCCTGGACATTAGTGATAGTTAGGTAGCCAGTGTTCCCAGAGCTAGAGCCAGTGAACCGATCTGGGATCCCATCTCCACGGGTGCTGGTACCATAGAGCACAAAGCGAGGAGCCTACCCAGGTTTCTGTTGATGCCAGGAAAAGCTGCCCCAGCTACTACCACCACTGCTAGTGCAGGAGAGTTTTGCTGTTTGGCTTGGAGACACGGACTGGGAGGCTGGCTGAGTCAAAGCTGGCTGTGAAATGACACCTTTGCAAAAACAAATAAACAAATGACCCTTAATACTGTATGCTGTCAAACATCCGAAAACAACAACATTATGTTCCCATATTAAATACACATTATAACTAATTGTGTCATTCGCCCCAAAGCCTATATAAAGTGCAGTCTTCATAGCCTAACCTACACAGTAAAAACCAAGAGTCAGGAAAAAGAGGCCATGGCGAACTCTCAAAAGGACTTTGACTTTCTAAAGCAAAGAAACAACTAGATGGCACCTTCTCCCTCCTTTCTTAAACTGCCCAGAGCTGAAGAACAGTCCCTTCATGCAAATTTGACCTACCGTCATTGGCTTTCCTAGAACTTCGTATCTCAACAGCAAATGCATGAGGTAATAGCAAAAAAACCAAATTCATCAGAACTGATTTGCATACTGAAGATATGTATGTATGTATGTATGTATGTGTGTATGTATATACATACATAAAGAGATAAGTGGAATCAGCATTGTGCAGAAAATGGGTGTGGCAGGATAACTCACTGCAATAGAGGCTGATGGGGAACAGAGACCATAGGTCAGGGGAAAAGCATATGCTTTGCATACAGATGTTTCAGTCCTTGGCAATTTGAGTTAAAAGGGACAGATGGTGATGGAAATGATCTTTCTCTGTCTAAGACCCTGGATTTAGAAGAACAAATGTGGCCTAAATGGAAAATTAGGCCACTTTGCCATGATGGGCTATGTAAATACTTATGTAGCCTATCAGGGCTAATGCAGGGATGCAAATGGCGTCTGCTACGCCGGACGCCATTTGCATCTGCAGACTGGGGCAGTGGATGGCAGCGGACGGCAGCAGATGGACCCGGACCAGCCGGCAGCAGGTAGGGTCCATCCAGGGAGAATTTTGCGGGGTGGCGGGGGGGAGTAGTCTGTTCCGCCATGGACTCCAGGGGGGCAGATTCTAAAGAATCCAGCCTCATTGGAGTCTGTGGTGGATTTCTCCGCCATCCCTAGTAACTAGTGCAGCTGGCGCGATATAGGTGTTAAGTGATCAAATCGCCTTGCCCCCACCAATACTCAGGTGGCCACCTTCCGCACAAGCTGAAGTTGCTGAACCATCTTCAGAGGCAGTCCAATGTATATCACATTACAGTATTCCAGCCTGCACATGACTAGTGCATAGGTAACTGAGGCAAGGTCTGTCCTCTCCAGATAGGGCCTCAGTTGGCATACCAGCCTAAGCTGGTAAAAAGCACTCCTGGACACCGCAGCCACCTGGGCTTCCCCAGTTAGCTCAGAGCCCAGGAGGAATCCCAGACTGCGCACTTGGTCTTTCAGGTGGAATGCAACCCCATCTAAGACCAGTTGTAAACTTCCATCCAAAGTAGTTAGTTTCCCAACCCACAGTCCCTCTGTCTTGTCTGGATTAAGTTTCAGCTTGTTCATCGGCCTGCTAGGGATGTACGAAACACTTACCTGGTTTCGTCCAGGGACATCCGCAGTGGGGGAGAGGCACTCTGTCCCTCCCGCCAAAATCCTTGATGGGGGGAGGCAATCTGTTCCTCCCCCTGGAATCCTTGATGGCTGGCTCCGCTCTGTGGCCTGGCCACGGAGCCGCCGGCCAGGCCAACCCACAGCGGGGCCTCCAGCCGCTGCCGGGATGCTGAGGACACAAATGGCATCCTGAGTAGGGGACGCCATTTGCGTTCCCATTTCAGCCGTGATAGGCTATGTAAATATTTACGTAGCCTATCACGGAGAAATGATAGGCCCTGGCGGCCTCTCTCAGTATATTCCAATAGCCAACTCAAAACAGAGACGAAAGGATTTCTTTTCAAAGCTTTAATCCTTTTACAACTTAATGACTCTTTCAGATGCTAATCACCAGTGACTAAAGCAAGAAACAGCAGAGTGGCCTAAGCTTCAAGTAGGCAGTTGATCCCCATTTGAAAGAGGCACTTGAAGACCCAGAATTTATGGGCTAGGGAGAGATCCTCCCTCTCTCCCTTAGGTCCATGGGAGGCGGCCATTGCTTGTGCGCCAAACAGGCACTACACCTCCTTTCCGCGCCCTCCATCGCTCATCGCTCTTTACATATGCATCGAGCATCTAAGAAGCCCCCTTCCCACACTCTCTCACTACCAGGGTCACTATCTATCTCAGGAATGCTGGCAGGAGGAATCTCTGCCAGGTGCTGAGCCTGTGAGGGATGAGCTGGCTCCTCTCCCACAGATTGTTGTTCCTCCTCAGAATCAGAACTGCTCTGGGGCTCTCTGGGGTCAGTTTCCAACCTGATAGCATCCATGTGTACAGGTGACTTTTAATTAGGGATGTACGAAACTTAGGGATGTACGAAAGTCACTTACCTTTTCGCAGGGGTGCTTCACGGTGGGGGGGAGGTGCTTCGCTTCTCTCCCTGAAGTTCAGGCAAGGGGGGGGAGGTGTCCCGCCTCACCCGGCCGAAATTCAGGCCAGGGGGGGAGGCTTCCCACCTCGCCCGGCCGAAATTCAGGCCGGGGAGAAGCGCCCCGTCTCCCCGGCCACGAAACAAAGTGTAAAAAAACAAAACAAAACCCCGTGATAGGCTACGTAACGATTAACGTAGCCTATCACGGCTAGATTTCCAAAGTCAGCCATGACAGGCTACGTAAATCGTTACGTAGCCTATCACAGGTGACTTTGAAAAAAAAAAAGTGCGTACCCAAATGGCAGCGCCCTATGGGCGCTGCCATTTGCGTTCCTTATTTGGTCCCGGTAGTCTACGTAAAGACTACCAGGACCAAATAAGGAACGCAAATGGCGGCGCCCATAGGGCACCGCCATTTGCGTACGCACTTTTTTTTTTTCAAAGTCACCCGTGATAGGCTACGTAATGATTTACGTAGCCTATCACGACTGACTTTGGAAATCTAGCCGTGATAGGCTACGTTAATCGTTACATAGCGTATCACGGGTGTTTGTTTGTTTTTTTTACACTTTGTAATGGCAGCGGCAGCAGCCAGTTGGAAGACCGGCTGCCGCCCCCACCCCCGCCGAAAGGCTGACGAACTGCCACCGGGACCCACCGCCGGGAGGGACATTCGCCAAAGGTAAGTCCCATCCTGGGGGGGGGTGGAGAATTTCACCGCCAATTTCAGGGGGCCAAATGCGTTGGCGCTCAGCCCCCCAAAGATTCGGGGAGAAATTCTCTGCCATCCATAACGAAAGTGCCCTTACCTGGCTCCACCGTGTCTACTGGGGGGGGAGGCGCTCCGTCCCTCCCCCTGGAATCCTTGCCGGGGGTGGAAGGAGCTCTGCACCTCCCCCCCAGAATCCTGGCTGACAAGCTTCACTCCACGGGGATTCCGCGGAGCTGCTGGCCGGCTCCACCAGCAGCCGGACATCCGGCTGCTGGCTAGCAGGGACACAAATGGCGGCGGCCATAGCCACCGCCGTTTCCATCCCTGTAGTCAGCCATGATGGGCTATGTAAATCTTTACGTAGCCTATCACGTCTTACTTTTTTAAAAAAACAACAACACACGCATAAGCAAATGGTGGCGGCTATGGTCGCCACCATTTGCGTTCCTTATTTTGGGCCGTCTTAGGCTACGTAAAGATTTACGTAGACTAAGATGGCGAAAATAAGGGGAACGCAAATAGCGTAGCGGACTCTATTTGTGTTCCCCCTTATATTCGCCGTCTTATTCTACATAAATATTTACGTAGACTAAGATGGCCCAAAATAAGGAACGCAAATGGCGGCGACCATAGCCGCCACCATTTGCATACGCGTGTGTGTTTTTTTTTTAAGCCAAACATGATAGGCTACGTAAAGATTTACGTAGCCTATCACATCGTTGTTGTTTTTTAAAAAAACCTAGCAATGATAGGCTATGTAAATCTTTACGTAGCCTACCGCGTCTCTCTCTCTCTCTCTCTCTCTCTCTCTCTCTTTTTTACAACACTGGAAATGGCGGCGGTGGCAGCTGGTCGGAAGACCAGCCGCTGCCGCTGCCACCACCGCCCGAAAGATCCGCCCCAGGTAAGTCTCATCCCAGGGGGGGATCCATGGGGGGGCAGGGGGCAGGCCGTTCTGCCACGGAGTTCGGGGGGCCAAATGCACTGGCATTCGGCCTCACCGAGATCCATGGCGGAATTCTCTGACATCCCTACTTTTAATAGAAGTGAAAATGTGTGCATTCCAGATTCATGGGCATTGCCGACCTGCTCCTAACTACATGGATATCTTTGCAGTACAAATAAATGCAACAAAGAACAAACAAAAGGAAAGGAAAGGAAAAGAATGTACACTTGAATATTCATCAGACCAAAAGGTCCAGACGTTCGAGCTATTCATTTGAAAGGTTGCTTTCAAATATACAACCATCATACATGTGAACACATCAATATTCAGTGTGCAGATACACCTTGGGAAAACACCACACACACAAAACGAACCTTCATATAACAATATGTACACCTAACATTTTTTCTTATCAATGCAGAACACTCTCTCTCTTACACACACACACACAGCTGAAAATTGGATCCACAGTTGTAGCCATCTCTGAAAAATGATCGGCAAGAAACACCATGTTGGGTAACCTAGCACTGCAAGGTGTTGAGGGGTGCCCTCTTGAACTGAAACCCCTGAAGTTCCATTATTATCAGTGTGTGATACATTCAGGAGCCAAAGGTGTCCCTTACCCACCCACCCTGACTCCCACAACCCCAGGGGGTGGTTCCCAGAAATTAGCCTTTCACCTTGAAGTCATCTCTAGGTGCTCGCTGATGCCTGACTCTTTGGTCGCCTACCACAAAGTCCTCCAGTCATGACCATTCTTACCCATTTCAGTTGTGCACACCGCACAAGCTGCCAATTACCCCCAGCTTTCTCAGTAAGGAGTAGACAGGAACCCGCCTGCCCAAACATACACACACGCCAACAGAACTCTCAGCCAATGTGGACGCTTGGAAAAAGAATGCTACTCACTCCACTGGGAGCAGTGATGCAAGTGCTGAACCGGCTCCCGGGAAGGAGGGTGGCTGGTGGCAAATTAGCATGTAAGCCGGCTTACCTATGCCTGTAATTCCTGCTCCCACTGTTAACATTACAGTGATGCCTTCCACCAGTATGACCACCCCACCCTGGGAGTTCAGCCACAAATGCCACTTCACCTGCTGAGGATGGTGGGGTGGGGGTATGGGCTTGTGCCCCCAATTTTCCAGGCTATTTGCAGGCAGTGAAATTCACGCAGGGTGGGATAGGGGTGTGCACCAAAGATTATCCAGGGGATTTGACATTCTCCAACAGCTCAGGAGGAACCCCAACACAGGGAAATTATCAGAAAATATATCAGGGCATTATTTTCAAGGCATTTCAGCTCGGCTCTAGAGGAAATGCTTTTTGAAACAAGTGAAACAAATGACAGAGCAAAGACTTATGTTCCTTCCTTCCCTTAGCAGATGTTTTTGTCACAGTTCCCCTTAAGACTGATTCACTGTCGGTTACCCATAGCTTCCACCAATGCTATAACCTGCACCACAAAAATATGTGGCCTCATCCTCTGCCTGGAAGCCGGTGATGGTCAAGTAGCGGTCACCACCAGATTTGGAGCCAGAGAATCGATCCGGGACGCCATCTCCTCTGGTGCTATCTCCATACCATACAAATCGAGGTGCCTGCCCCATTATCTGTTGATACCAAGAAACAGCATAGCTCTCATACCCACTGCTCAGACTGCAGGACAGTCTCACGGGGTTTCTCAGAGGTGCCGACTGGGAGGGAGCCTGAGTCAGTACTGGCTGTGAGCTGATACCTAAAAAACAAAGACAAGAATTAATATGTTGGCTTTGTTTCATGGTATGTTGAACAGGACCGTTCTCCAATTCATGCTAAAGCTGTCATTTCAACCTTCCTCTGCTCACCTGAGCACCAGTAGGTGAGGAGTGGAAGAAGCAGAAGAGCCCAAGACATGATGGGAAAGGTTGAGAGGCGTTGGCTTCCTGTGGAAATGTAGCTGAGGTTAGCATCCTCTCTTTTACTGCTCCAGGACTTGTGATTCACCCCGCTATGCAAAACAGCCGCATACTCATTGGCTGCAAAAAGCTCGTGGAGAATCCTGTTATGCCCAATGATGCTGAGACTTGATGCCAGTCCTGAGTGGGCAGATGTGGGCGTAAGGGTGGATGTAGTAGGTTGAATACACCAGGAATCAAGTCCAGGCATCTAAGCACTCAAAGCCTTGAGCCTAGATGGAAGAATTCGTCAGCTTCAGCTTCTCCCACAAACAACTTTTTTTTTTTTTTGATACAAAACTCAATCTCAAGATCTTCCCCTCCCGAATATGAAGACATTTGTGAACACTGGAAAATTCCTATACAAAGGAAGAAAGAACTGAAGTGGAATTCTCACCCATTTCTACTCAAGGGTATTCTGTTGCTGGGTCCAAATGTCCCAAATAAAGGAATTATTGTTTTCCAAAGCATGTCAGGAAATAAATTAATATAATAAATACATTAATAAATTAATAAATTCAGGCGCTTCTGAGGTTTCACCTTTTCACATTTTCTGCATACAGTGTCTCTTTCTTGTGGTTTTACTGATGAACTCAGCAACCCACCCTTGTTCACACATAGCATTATCTGGGAATTAGAACAACTGTCCCCATATGATATATACAATTTCTTGTAATGGTTTAAGATCAGACAATGAAAAACCTATGGGTCTCATTCATGTATTTACTTACTGCATTACATTTCTATACCAACAGCCAAAGCTCTCTGGGCGGGTCACAAAAAATTAAACCACAAGAACAGCATAACAAAACAAATCTAAAATCTAAAAACATTGGAACTACAGTACAAACATACAACCAGCATAAAAACTAGCAGCAATGCAGAGACTTAAGATACAATAACACATTTCAAACAGTAGAGCGAAAAGACTAGAATGCTAAAATTCCTGGGAAAATACAAAGGTCTTCACCTGGAGCCAGAAAGAGTACCAGTAGGCACCAAGTGAAACTCTCTAGGGAGCTCATTCCACAGCTTGGGTGCCACAGCAGAAAAGTCCCTCTTCCTGGTAGCCAGCCGCCTCACTTCCTCTGGCAAGGGCTCCTGGAGAAGGATTTGCCTAAGACAGCTTGAGCTTTTTGCTCTACAACAACACTTCATAGGGGACCTTGACATTCTCCCTAAAGCATCCTCTGCTTGAGTTGTGGAGGCTGGTCTATGCTGGTGGGAAGGCAGGTTGGTGGGTCTATGCAGACAGGTAGCCAGTCTGTCATTTTTCCAATCTTAACTCTGGTTTGTCTCTTATTACAAGCTTCATTTTTTCTTCATGTTACAATGAAAATGCATATGCATTTTTGCGTGCATTTCGCCAAATCCTTGCATTTTGTTTTTTACACAGTGTTTCATTGTGTAAAATTCAGAGAAGTGAAAATGTTCAAGACCAGCTGACTTTGCTTCGTGTTTTGGCTTGAAAGTGCCAAATTAGGTAAAAGTGCAATCCTATGGCCATCTAGGCAACTTCTAGATGGCCCTAGGATTGTTTGGTTTTCTGGAACTGACCTCATAGCCCATGCTCGGAGGTCAGTTCCCAGAAAACCAACTCCTTGCCCCCTCCCCTGCCACCTCATGGGCAGCAAGGAATATTCCTGGGCTCCAAGCTTGGAAGAGCAGTGCAAAGTGGGGCAAAAGGGGTGTTCCCGGGGGTGGGGAGCACAGAAGTGCCGGTACAATGCTTCCAATGTATTGTCCAGCCTCCCCCATCCTCAGCCTGGAAGTCCCTCAGCTCGACAGCTGAAAACAGCCACGTAGGTGAAAATGCAGGGCAGGAGAATCATGGAGGGAACAATCCCCTCCATGCTCAGCCCACCCTACATTGGATAGGCAGTTACCTTCGAGTTCAGAGGCAGCCACCTCTCCACATAGGATTGCTCCCTAAGTTCACATTAAAAGTTCCCCATCCCTACTTTTAAGTCTCAAACATGTCACTTCTTCTGGTTCCTAATGTAAGATAGATAGCACGGAATGATTTTGAAATAATATAAGATACATGATAACCCCTGTAGGGATTATATTCTCAAATGACAGAATGTGGAAATGGAAAACAAGAAACAAAAAGCAACAACCATGTTTAAACACCACTTGTGGAAGCAAGCAAAGCATGTACTCCTCCTTCCCAGTTTTTGAAGAGACCGTATAGTTCAGGTGTAGAGCATAGGGGTGGACGAAAGTCGCTTACCTGTCGTCGAAGGCCGTTCGCGGTGGGGGGGAGCGCTTCGCTGGTCCCCCCGCGAAGTTCAGGCCGGGGGGGGAGGCTTCCCGCCTCGCCCGGCCGAAATTCAGGCCGGGGGGGAGGCTTCCCGCCTCGCCCGGCCGAAATTCAGGCCGGGGAGGAGGCTTCCCGCCTCGCCTGGCCGCGAACGCGGAAGTAAAAAAAAAAACACCCCCTGATAGGCTACGTGACGATTCATGTAGCCTATCACGGCTAGATCTGCAAAGTCAGCCGTGATAGGCTACGTGAATCGTCACGTAGCCTATCACGGGTGACTTTAAAAAAAAAAAAAAAGCACGTACGCGAATGGTGGCCCCCATAGGGAGCCGCCATTCGCGTTCCTTATTTAGTGGCTGTCGTCTACGTAAATGTTTACGTAGACTACGGCGAAAATAAGGGCAACGCAAATAGCGTTGCCCTTATTTTCGCCGTAGTCTACGTAAACATTTACGTAGACTACAGACACCAAATAAGGAATGGGAATGGCGGCTCCCTATGGGGGCCGCCATTATCCGTACACACTTTTTTTATTATTTTTTTTAAGTCACCCGGGATAGGCTACGTGACGATTCACGTAGCCTATCACAGCTGACTTGGCAAATCTAGCCGTGATAGGCTACGTGAATCGTCACGTAGCCTATCAGGGGACGTGTTTTTTTTTTTCCTTTGATTGCAATGGCGGGGGCGGCAGCAGGTCGAAAGACCGGCTGCTGCTCCCGCCCCGCTCCAACACCGGACGAACCGCCAGCCGGACCCGCCGCCGGGAGGGACATTCAGGGAAGGTAAGTCCCGTCCCGGGGGGGGGGGTGCGGGGTGTGTGTGGAGGATTTCTCACCGAAACTTGTTCGGGGGCCGAACGCGTTGGCGCTCGGCCCCCCGAAGTTTCGGGGAGAAATTCTCCGCCATCCCTAGTAGAGCATATTGTTTGAGTGCAGAAGATTCCAGGTGTGGTTCCTTGCATGATCACCAGGTAAGGCAGGAAACAATTCCGACCTGAAACCCTGGAGAGCCACTGCCATTCATTGTCAACAATCCTGGGCTAGATGGACCAACAGTCTGACTCAGTATAAGGAAGCATCTCGGGATGGCGGAGAATTCCACCGCGGACTCAACTGAGGCCAGATTCTTTGGAATCCGGCCTCCAGAATCCACGGTGGAACAGCCCCACTCATCTCTGCCTCCCGAGGATCCCCCGCGGACCGGCACTCCTGCTCCGGATCCTCAGAGATACGGCAATGGTGGCCACCATTACTGTTTTGCTTGGAGAAAGACAGCGGCAAATGGCATAGTGGATGCCACTTGCAGTTGTAAAACCCTGAGTTTTATGAAAATAGAGCCGTAAACGGCTGCAATTAGGTAAAACCCAGGGCTTCACAGCTGCAAGTGGTGTCCAATACTCCATTTGCGGCTGTCTTTCTCCAAAACGGTAATGGCGGCTGCATTACTGTATCGAATTGGAGCAGGAGTGCCGGTCCGCGGAATCCAGCTGGATAAGACCAAAGGCATTCTGTCCCCACAGTGGATGACAAGATGCCATGCCCCACAAGCAGGGCATGAGTGCAACGGCATCCTCCTTCTCATGTTCCCCAACAACTGGTATTGAGAGGAATGGACATCGTGTCCAGGCTACAATGTGCTATTATCTGGGCCCTGGTCTACATTTTTAGGAGCAAAACATCCTCATTAGCACTTGATATTCAGACAGAGGTGACATGGGTGGCCTGGCAAGAGGACTCAAACATATGGAAGATTTAACAATTTCACTTCACATTCAGGTTGCAGGATGAAGTTGAGTTTCTATGGACCATCATAGACCACGGACTATGGACCATCAAGTTGAGTTTCTGTGGACCATCACAGAACTGAGAAATTAGTTTTGTTAAATTTGGAGCAGCTGCACCAGCATTTTCCCCAAGTTGGGATTGCAGGCCTCACAGAATCTGCACATTACACTTTAAAAGAAAATACTGAAACCAAACCGACGCATTCTTAATCCCCATTTATTTCAGTGGGAGAGTATGTGTTCAGCTTTGGCTGTGTGACAGAGGACTTTAAAGACATTATTAGCTGGTGTGATCTTCATAATTAAACCTAACAGCTCTACTGTATCGGGATGGATGGATTTAACAGTTCCCATTTCTCAATTTCTGATTTTTCTAGGCTTACATTCAGCCCATAGTGAACTTTGAGATTTCTTTAAAAAGTCGGTGTGAAAATTCATAATTAGTTTCTTTGCTGCTATTACCTTCCAATTATTTCTGCACAGGGAAGACAACATAGGTGATCACAGAGTCTTCACCTATGGTCTTCAATGGAGAAAGATGTCTACGGCCGGTGATCTCTCTGTGCAAGTGAACAGGAAGTCCCAGAAAGAGAACCGGTGTACATTGAGCATTCTCCTGCTATCAGTTCACACCACTGGTTCATGGCATGCAGGTGGTCCTTGAGGGCATCTAATTCTGCCAAATGTATGCAAACAAGAACAACATCTACCCCTTGAGGTTTAAGCGAGGATAGCAGACAGCCCAGCAGTTATGTACTACCAAAATGACACCTGAGTTGTGTAGTATGATCATCATCTCCACAAATTGAAATAATAATAATAATATATCACAATGTGAATATCCAACTTCACATCAACCTCTGTAAAAGGTTCTCTGTGTGTGTGTGTGTGTGTGTGCGTGTGTGTGTGCGTGTGTGTGTATGTGTAGTTGTTTTTAGGGATATCTAGACTGCCTTTTTGCTGCATTGTTATTATTCTGTGGTTCCAGTATTATCTCTTTATTTATTAGAGTTGAGGTCTAATACTCAGAGCCAGATGCAAAATCCTGTCTAAGAATTAAGGAAGAGGGGAGCACATGCTGAGCCCTGGAATGGGTGATCTGTTGAAGAGCAGCAAAGAATAAAATTTGCGTGTGTGTCTGTGTGCATTAAATATTTTACTGTACATCATTGTGATGATGTATTTGAAGTGTGGGGTATCAATCTACATTATTGTTACTGTGGTTATATTGCTAGTATTGTTATTGCTGTTACTGCTATTATTGTTATTGTTATTACACGTTTGACCACAAAGGCAGACGAATATTATCCATACAATTATTGTTACAGGTATTTCTGCTATTAAAAAACAAGCAAACCCAAAAACTCAACACCATGGACATGTACATAAATTATGTTTGTGCCTGCAGGAGAAGGGCACTCACCACAGTTGGAACACACATACACCCTTTTTCTCAGTCTTGGGCACAACTGGTTTGGGGCACAACTGGTTTCTCAGGGGTGGGCACAATTGGTTTAGTACCGTTCTTATTTAATGTTGCCACCAGACCTACCATTAGGCAGAGAGACAGCTGCCTCAGGGAGCACGTGCTGGTGATCCAGAATGATGGTCAAGTCTCTGAGGTCACAGCTATATGTGTCATGTAGCCTCCCCTCTGCACCCCTAAGATCGCCTGCTGCCCTCAGGCATGTGGGCGATGCTATTCTTTTGAAGAAAAATTCAGCGGGTAGTCAGGTCAGCAGAAGAACTCACATTGAACACCACTCTTGCTTCTATTTCTTCATATGGATTTGCACAGCTTGACTGAAATGGAAGAGAATAGCAGGCCCGTTTAATATTGCAGGTCAAGACTGAATTGGCTTCAACCATCTCTGAATCATGCGGGGGCTTTCTCCATCATCACTTCTGGAAATGGACCACCACCATTTTTCTGGGGCATCATGACAAACAAGGCCTGGCATTCCGGACCAGACCATCCCATCCATCCATACACTATGACTCCATACAGTTGAATGCTCCCCGGAACACTCAAAAGAAGGCACACGTGAAATCAGCTTCCCCCTCTTGTTCAAACAAAGCATGATGTGGGAATCAGAGCATGGAATATCTCCCACATGTAATGTTTCATTTAAAAAGTACCATTTGTGAATAGGGGTGTACGAAGCCCTGCTTACCTGCCTCCGCCGGATTCCGCTGGTGGGGTAGGCACTCCGTCCCTCCCTCCGGAATCCTGGCTGGCCGGCTCTACTCTGCGGGGATTCCGTGGAGCTGCCGGCCGGCTCTGCCAGCAGCTGGACATCCGGCCACTGGCTAGCAGGGATGCAAATGGCAGCAGCCGTAGCCGCTGCCGTTTGCGTCCCTGAATTCAGCCGTGATAGGCTACGTAAAGACTTATGTAGCCTATCACGTCTGGATTAAAAAAAAAACACACATACGCAAATGGCGGTGGCTACAGCCACCGCCATTTGCTTTCTTTATTTTTGGCCATCTTAGTCTATGTAAATATTTATGTAGACTTAAGACAAGAAAGGGGAACGCAAATAGAGTAGCGGATGCTATTTGCGTTCCCCTTTATTTTCACCATCTTACTCTGTGTAAATATTTACATAGACTAAGACGGCCAAAATAAGGGGGAACACAAATAGCGTCCGCAAATTTATGTGTAAATATTTGTGTAAATATTTACGTAGACTAAGACGGCCAAAAATAAGGAACGCAAATGGCGGCGGCCGTAACCGCTGCCATTTGCGTAGGCTTTTTTTTTTTTTAACCCAGACATGATAGGCTATGTAAGTCTTTACGTAGCCTATCACAAATGGGGGGGGGACAGACTGCAAATGGCGGTGGCAGCCGGTCAGAAGACCAGCTGCCGCCGAAGCCGCCACTGGAGCCGCCGCCGTCCGGAACTTCCACCCCAGGTAAGTCTCATCTCAGGGGGGATCCACGGGGGGGCGGGGGGTAGGCCATTCCGCCACAGAGTTCGGGGGGCCGAATGCACTGGCATTCGGCTTCACTGAGATCCATGGCGTAATTCTCTAACATCCTTATCTGTGAATGACTGAATAATAGGTGCTGCTTGTCTGAAAGATCTTCCGCTTTTTACTCTGCAAGGAACATTCTTGGATGACCATCGAGTTCTGTTTATGACAACCTCTGTTGAAATGCAAAGGATTATTTGTGCAGGTCGATAGAGAGCTGTTCGATCCTTGTTAAAGCAGGTGGAACTGTGCTTAAAAGTTTCTGGCACAGATTAAATTAAGCTTTCTAAGGATTCTCGGTTCACTACACTAGGGAGGAAGAGTGAAGGTTTTTGTCTCAGTTCCCCATCAGAATATACCACTGTGAGACATGTTACTGCCATACTCCCAGGCAGCACAGTAATAATCAGCCTCATCTTCAGCCTGGACATTAGTGATAGTTAGGTAGCCAGTGTTCCCAGAGCTAGAGCCAGTGAACCGATCTGGGATCCCATCTCCCCGGTTGCTGGTACCATAGAACACAAAGCGAGGAGCCTGTCCAGGTTTCTGTTGATACCAGCTGAAATAGTCCCAGCTACTACCACCACTGCTAGTGCAGAGAGTTTCGCTGTTTGGCTTGGAGACACGGACTGGGAGGCTGGCTGAGTCAAAGCTGGCTGTGAAATGACACCTTTGCAAAAACAAATAAACAAATGACCCTTAATACTGTATGCTGTCAAACATCCGAAAACAACAACATTATGTTCCCATATTAAATACACATTATAACTAATTGTGTCATTCGCCCCAAAGCCTATATAAAGTGCAGTCTCCATAGCCTTACCTACACAGTAATAACCAAGAGTCAGGAAAAAGAGAGCCCAGGCCATGGCGAACTCTCAAAAGGACTTTGACTTTCTAAAGCAAAGAAACAACTAGATGGCACCTTCTCCCTCCTTTCTTAAACTGCCCAGAGCTGAAGAACAGTCCCTTCATGCAAATTTGACCTACCGTCATTGGCTTTCCTAGAACTTCGTATCTCAACAGCAAATGCACGAGGTAATAGCAAAAAAACCAAATTCATCAGAACTGATTTGCATACTGAAGATATGTATGTATGTATGTGTGTATGTATATACATACATAAAGAGATAAGTGGAATCAGCATTGTGCAGAAAATGGGTGTGGCAGGATAACTCACTGCAATACAGGCTGATGGAGAACAGAGACCATAGGTCAGGGGGAAAGCATGTTCTTTGCATACAGACATTTCAGTCCTAGGCAATTTGAGTTAAAAGGGACAGATGGTGATGGGAAATTCTTTTCTCTGTCTAAGACAAAATTAGGATAACAGGAGTGGCCTAGATGGAAAATTGTGTGTGTGTGTGTGTGTGTGTGTATATATATATATATATATATATATATATATATATATACATATGCTGGGAAAGATTGAAGGCAAAAGGAGAAGGGGATGGCAGAGGATGAGATGGCTAGATAGCATCACCCATGCAATTAATATGAACCTGAGCACACTCCGGGAGAGAACGCAGGACAGGAAGGCCTGGCATGCTATGGTCCATGGGGTCACGAAGAGTCGGACACGACTGAACGACTGAACAACAACAACAATAACGTGTATATATATAGACAGAGGGAGCCATCTATCATTTTCTGTTTCTTTCAGGTTCTCATTTATCCAACTTTTTGTTCTGTTCATCGTGACCTTTGAGAGTTTCTGTTCTATACCCATGTGAAAATCATCTGCATTTTTGTAGGCATTTCTCCCAATACTTGCATATTTGTACAAAATTTTCCCCAATACACAAGCAATTTCCTGGATATAATACATCTGTAATGTAATGTCCAATAATATATGCATTTTTCTGAATATTCCCCCTTAATATGTACAGTTTTGGATGCATTTTTTGAGTGGAGACTTCATTTGCCAAATTTGGAGAAGTGTCAGTTTTGTAGGATAACTAAGTTTTGCTTCACATATTGGTTCAAAGGTACAAAATTAGGTAAACTCACATTAAAATCTAAACTGAAGTAATACCTTCCCATTACTATTTTCTAGTCTAAATTGTGCTATGCCAATAATTTCTCACACTTTTTTTTCTGACTGTTCTCATTCGATTTGATAGAAAAGAAATTGCTTTCAAACAGAATTTCAAGGGAGAAGAAATTTCAGATAAATTCTCATGGGTCGGGGTTCGGGTACTTGTCCTTACCTTACTTATGAGGTAGCCATGGAGTGTGCATGATTGTCCTGTTTTTCATTGTACAACAATCTCTGTGGCAGCCTGTAGCCTCCTCAGCTTCCCACACTTCAGTTAAAGCCATCATGAGGAAGACATCATGCGGTAATTCCTCCCATGGGCCTCCCCTCGCGGTGCCCCAATTCAGGAATGGCAGTGGCCTGGGAGGCTGCATAGCAATGGAAAGATGTGTAATAGAGAGAGAAAACAAACCCAGCACCCCTGGCCACCTCACAATGATTAGGTAACCTCAAAAAACAAAAGAGATTCAAAATTCTGCCTCAGAAAAGTGGAAGCCTCAACACAGTTGATGCTGTTGCCACCTGCAGGAGCAGCGCAGTAAATCAAAAACCCTGAGGAAAAAAGAAAGAAGCTGGGTTGCAACTAGGGATGGTGGAGAATTTCTCCATGAATCTCGGGGAGGCCGAATGCCAACGCATTCGGCCCCCCGAAATTGTTGCTGAAATTCTCCCCCCCCCCCAGGATGGGACTTACCTCCCTCGAATGTCCCTCTCAGCAGAGGGTCCCGGCGGGAGTTCGGTGGCGGTTCATCGGGGGCGGGGACAGCGGCCGGTCTTCCGACTGGCTGCTGCTGCCGCCATTACAAAATAAAGTTAAAAACACACACACACACATCCGTGATAGGCTACGTAACAATTTACGTAGCCTATCACAGCTAGATTTCCAAAGTCAGCCGTGATAGGCTACGTAAATCATTACGTAGCCTATCACGGGTGTTTTTTTTTTCTTCACTTTTTTATTTCGCGGCCGCGGAGACGGGGCGCTTCTCCCCAGCCTGAATTTCGGCCGGGCGAGGCGGGGCGCCTCCCCCCCGGCCTGAATTTCGGCCGGGCGAGGCAGGGCGCCTCCCCCCCTGGCCTGAACTTTGGGGGGAGAACCGAAGTGCCTCCCCCCCACCGCGAAGCAAGCTGCGGGACCAGGTAAGTGCCTTTCGTACATCCCTAGTTGCAACCCCTGCCCATGGTGAGCCCTCTCTGTGAGTAACTGTTGGAGAATTTCTCCTCCTCTAGGAGAAATTCAGTGAAATTGACCTCCCAATTTCTCTGCCCACAAATAGGATGGAGAGTTTTGAGAGGCCATTTGCACACAGCTCTAGCCTGAAACCCTCTTCATGGATCACTGCCTTGTTGTGGTGAAGGGGCTTGCGTAACTCAGTGAAGCCATAAGCTATGCTGTGCAGGGCCACCCAAGATGGACAGGTCATGGCAGAGAGTTCTGACAAAATGTGGTCCACTGGAGAAGGAAATGGCAACCCACTCCAGTATTCTTGCCATGAAAACCCCATGGAACGTATCACAAGGCTAAAAGATATGACACCGGAAGATGAGCCCCTCAGGTCGGAAGATGTCCAATATACTACTGGGGAAGAACATTGTGCAGGTCTGGCAGCCACCCACTTCCTCCCCAAGCCACTGTGTTGCATAAAAATGGTGGGTCAGGTATTTCCTTAAATCTAAATTTGTGGGAATGGAGGCCGTAAAGGGGCCATTCCAGTGGCATTACGGGCAGTGGCTTGACAGGATGACGATGAGAGGGAAGCCCCTCTTCTCCTCTTCCTGTCAAGCCACTGCCTGTAACGTTGCAGAAACAACCCCTTTGCGGCTGCCATTTTTGCACCTTTAAGCTTCTGTTATATATTCTGAGAATTTTCCTGTGTTGGGGTTACTTCTGATCTGTTGGAGAATTTCAACCCCCCTGGATAATAGTTGGCACTATCCCACTGCATCATCACTAAATCTTGAGAATATCTACACATTTGGGGAAGGGTGAGCTGAAAAAAAGCACATTTGGGGTATATTTGTGCTAGTGAAAATTGGGGAAAGATACAATATTATACATACATCTGTTGTCCTCTTTCAGATGGATTACCTGACCTCATTCTTAACCCACAAATAAAGGAGGCCAGTTTGTGTTTAGTGACTAGTATACCGCTGAAAGAATTCCAGGGGGCTGAAATTCTCCAGCAGATCAGGAGGAAAGTTTTCAGAAAATATATCAGAAGGTTATTTTTGAGACTATTTTTTCCAGCCCAGCTCTAGAAGAAATGCTTTTTGAAACAAACAAAAGAAATGACAGAGCAAAGACTTCCCCTCCTTCCCTTAGCAGATGTTTTTGTCACAGTTCCCCTTGTGATTGAATCACCATGAGTCATTCGTTGGTAATGCCATCTCCATGACATGCACTGCAATGATATGTGGTCTCATCTTCTGCCTGGAGCCCAGCAATGCTCAAATAGTGCTCACTGTCAGATTTGGAGCCACAGAACCGATCTGGGATCCCACTGGCTCTGGAAGTATCAGAATACACCAAAAGGCAAGGTGCCTGCCAGTCTCTGTTGATACCAGGCAACAGAAGTGCTCTCATGCCCACTGCTTGGACTACAGGAGAGTCTGACATTAGAGCTGAGGACTGGGAGGGAGCCTGAGTTAGTACAGGCTGTGAGCTGATATCTAAACACAAAGGTAGGAATTAACATGTGAGCTTGGTTTGGCTGTGTGTTGAAGAGGACCATTCTCTAATTAATGTTAAAGGTGTAGTTGAAACCTTCCTCCCCTCACCTGAGCAATAGGTGAGAAATGGAAGTAGAACAACCCAAGACGTGATGACAAAGGTTGAGAGACTTTGGCTTCCTCTGGAAATGTAGGTGAGGGTAGCATCCTCCCTTTTACTGCTCCAGGACATGTACTCCACCCCGCTATGCAAAACAGCTGCTTACTCATTGGCCATAAAATCTGGTGGAGAAACCTGTTGTGGCTAATGATGTTGAGCCTTGATGCCAATCCTGAGTGGATAGAGGGATGAGTAAAGGCTGATTTAGTAGGCAATCCCTCACATTGCTGCCACTATCTCAAATAACACTTCAGGCCACACTCTCAGCAACAGTCTGGAGAGGCGTCTTCTAGATTTGAAATTAGCACACAAATCCTTACTCCAGACGAACACAAAAGGACAGAGCTATCGAAGAGTGAGGATGAGAACATGAATCTGGGAGGGAGGGAGGGGCGACTAGTGCAACAACCCAGAATGTATTATCAGGCAGAGACACCTGTGCATGGCCACTTCACTTCTATGCATGAGTAAGACCCAAATCAAGTAAACCCATATACTGAACTTTAACCTGCTTTGTTTCACACCACAGGTGCAGGGGTTCCAGAGACTCCTTAGTAATTTAATTCTAGGGAAGGCTGAACAAGCCATCTTCTCATTTGCCCAGATTCTCTGAGCATCACCTTGATGGTTGTCCCTCCTTCAATTTTCTACTAGGACTTGCAGTCGCTATTCAAATGGGGCGACTGGGAAAATTGTGCAAGCTGAATGTGAGCAAACAGGAAAATTGTGAAACAAATGAGTATTTTTCAAAGAAACACATTTCCCTTGTTAAGTTTTAAACATAAAATTGCAGATTTTTTTTAAAAAAGGCACTAATGAAATCAGCCAGTTTGGGAGTATGTGCTCAGATTTGGCTGTATGATCCAGGACTTACAAATATCATTCACTGGAGTCGCTTTCTATAGCAACTTTGATCTGTGCAAACCTAAGAGATCAATAGGAATTGATGAATATTTCAATTCCCATTTCTCACTGTTTCTGATGTTTCCAATCTTAAGTTTGCTTTATCCCGAACAACAAGATTTTTTTTTTAAGTTAGTGTGAAAATTCATAAACATTTTTGTGCTTCCCCCATCCTATTACTTTCAGTTTTGCCTAATGTAAACATTTTTTTTGCACGCGATCTTAAAAATAGATCCCATTTTTGAACATTTCCTAATATGTACAGCGAACTATGTTTCAGTTGGCAGAGTGGTGTGAAAGTGCTGAAGTAAATGTGCATTAAAATGAGAGCCAAACACATTTCCCCTACATCCCAAGTTGTCGTGACAGAGGCAAGGATGAAGCGGACCCACTTGGAAGATGAGGCCCACTGAAGGCACCTTTCCTTATGGTCTTCAAGAGCTGCAGATACCCCCTTCCCAGGGAGGCGAGAGCAGCACCCTCCGGGATATGCTTTCGCAGGCATGTAAACACTTTTTTGTTGTGGCAGGCCTTTGGGGATAGCTAGTCTGGAACTGTGAGAATATTATGGATGGAGTCTATATTTCTTGTTGTCATTTAATGTTTTGATATTTTATACAATGTTAACATTATTGAAGATTTAATTATATTTTTTGAACTTTTGTATACTTCTATTTATACTTCTATTTAGAGGTTTTAATTGTACAAGGTTTAGTCTTGTAAAGCCACCTTGAGTCCCAGTATTGGGAAAAAGGTGGGATAATAATAATAATAATAATAACAACAACAACAACAATGCCACCCCATGAGTCACACTGAGTGGGGGCGCCACTCAGTTTTCATTCTGGAAACAAATATGTGAGTTACTATGTGAGCACACAGGAGGAGAAGCTGTGCTTGAATCACAACAAACCGAAACATCAAGTAACAGACAGACACTAGGCCTCTTTCTTTCTATGTCTTTACAAAGCCACAGTGAAGTTCATGAGAGTAGCAGGCTCTGTGTAATACTGAAAGCATCAATTACAGCTGTGCAGAAATGGCCTCTCAAAATTCTCCAGCCTATTTGTGGGCAGATAAATTGGCGGGACAATTTCACCAAATTTCTCCTAGGGGAGGAGAAATTCTCCAACGGTTTCTCACAGATGGGGCTCACCATTGGCAGGGGTTGTAGCACAGGTTCTTCCTGTTTTTTCCCTAAGGGCTTTTGGTTTACTGAACTGCTTCTGTAAGTGGCAACAGCGTCAACTGTGTTGATGCTTCCACCCTTCTGAGGCAGAATTTTGAATTTCTTTTGTTGGTATTTTGAGCTTACCTAATCACTGAGAGGTGGCCGAGGGTGCTGGGTGTGTTTTTTCTCTCTATTACACATCTCCCCATTGCTCTGCGGCCTCCCAGGCCACCTGCACTTCCTGAACTGGGGGAAAAAAAAAAACATGGGAGGAATTGCCTCACGATGTCCTCCTCATGATGGCTTTAACTGAAGTGTGGGAAGCCCAGGAGACCACAGGCTGCCACAGAGATGACTGTACAATGACAGACAGGACACTCATGTACACTCCTTGGCCACAAGTAAGGCAAGCACAAGAACTCCAAACCCAACCCATGAGAATTTCTCTGAAATTTCTCCCCTTTTGAATTTGTTTTCAAAAGCCATTTCTTTTCTATCAGCTTGAATGAGAATGGTCAAAAAATGTGGGAGAAATATTCAGCACAGCACTAATTTCAATCATCTACTAGGCTGAGAAAATGGCCACCCAAAGCCAGACGTCCATGGCAGCCACCCCAATGGCCCAACTGGGCTCCATCCCTGCCAGGAAGAAATGAGTCTCTGAGACATCTCACCTTGTTCTGGTGTTACTGAAGGAGAGGCCTCCAGAGCCAGTGTGGATTCAACCAAGGCAGTCTCTTCGGCCAACAATAAACTAAGGGTTGGTCCTTCAACCACTGCAACAGGAACCGGTCCCATAACCTGTGGTGGAGCTGTACTAGAGGCTTTGATTGCATCCAAACACACCGCAACAGAGAGCAATAAATTACACTGCGTCAGTTGCCTGGTTTGCTCAGGCTGTGAGACCCCTGCCACATGCCAGAGACAAGTAAATGGGCAGGTATGATCCCCTTGTCTTTCTCAACTGCCTCCAGCCTTGCCAATATTAAAGATAGTTCTGCTTCCTCCTCACCCTCAGAGGAGGAATCATGCCTCCTCCATGGCCTTTTGGCCAGCAGGCAAGGTGCTTTACCCTTCCCTTTCTTACCCCCCTGTCCTTTCTTTGGAGGCATCCTGGTTGCCAATGGAGATGGCTAACCACCACCACCACCACCATCACACAGAGCCTAGCCTCCCCAGAGAAAACACTTGTATCTAGATGGGCAGAGATGGGGGGTGGGGGGAGAGACTAACCGATGCTCCCTTTACACTGTCTGTCTAGGATATATGAGGTGGAGGTGAGGATGGGGGGAACAAAATGGGTACAGCCACACTCAGAAAGCCAAGGACAAACTGGGAGGCTGTCCAAAAAGGTTTACACTGCTCAAAGAAACCAAAACACCCCCTAGGCTGGATGGCCTCCTACAATCACCACCAACCCACTGCAGATCCTCCACCCTCAGGGAAGGCCCTAGAGGCCCACATGCCAAACCTTGGGCCACCAGGCCCGGTAGACTCTACACTGAAGCCAAACCTCATCTCTCTTCGACAGAGGAAGTATGGGCCACCTATGCAGCAGGGGCAGAACAGCCACTGATGCGGCTGCACCTTCCCCCCTCGCACTCGTGGTTGTCACCGGCGTGCTTGTCCAAAAGCTTGGAGCAGGAGAAAGAGTTGTTGCACCCCATGAGGGATGAGGTGGCTGCCCGCACTTGAACACAGCAGTCGAAGCCGCCACCACTGCATGACACAGACCCCAGACCCACGTCTCCAAGCGAGGAGCCGCTTGACAGGCAAAGAACAGCCACCCGAAGACGCTTCTCCCTGGGCCCCAGAGAGGCCAACGCCGCCTCCCCTCCAGCTCCAGGAGCACGTGCAACACGCTCTGTGGTGGCATGTTGAAGAGCCGGCAGGGAGAGGCGCTGGCAAGCTAAAACGCTCCTCACACCCCTCCCCCCAGCTGGTGGCACCATACCTGGACCATCGATGGCAGCCACCCATGCCTCTCCCCTTCCCCCTCATGCAATGCCCCCCATGGCCAGGCAAGCTGTATGTGGGGTGGGGCACTTTGTTAAAGGAACTACATGGGCTTTCTGTCTGTTCAACTGTGTGGTGCATGTAGGTCCAGGTTCAAAACAAATCAAGCCTTTTAAGGATTCTGATTTCACCACTCTAGGGAGGAAGAGTGAAGGTTTTTGTCTCAGTTCCCCATCAGAACGTAACACTGTGATACATGCGGCTGCTGCTCTCCCAGGCAGAACAGTAATAATCAGCCTCGTCTTCAGCCTGGATGTTTGCGATAGTTAGATAGCCAGTGCTCCCAGAGCTGGAACCGGTGAACCGATCTGGGATCCCATCTCCCCGGGTGCTGCTACCATGCCACACAAAGCGCGGAGCCTGCCCAGGCTTCTGCTGGTACCAGTGAAAGCTGCCCCAGCTACTGCCACCACTTCCAGTGCAAGAGAGTTTCGCTGTTTGTCCTGGGGACACAGATTCGGACGCAGGCTGAACCAAAGTCGGTTGTGAATTGACTGCTTTACAAACAAAGAAGAAATACCAAAAAAAAAAAAAAAAATCGATCAATGACACTTGATAGTCTGTGCTCTCTAATATCACAAAGTATTGTCTTGTTATGATAAATATACGTTACAGGTAATTCTGTCATTGGACCGTAGGCCATTATTAAGCCACCTCTTTCCATCCTTACCTGCACAGTAATTGAGAAGTGCAAGGAAAAATAGTGTCCAGGCCATGGTGAACTCTCAGAAGGCGTTTGGCTTTCTGAAGCAGACAGACCACTGGATGGGTCCCTGTGCCTCCTTTCTTAAAGCCCCTGGTAATTGAAGAGCAGCCCCTTCATGCAAATGTGTCTTCTGGACATTGGATCTACTATACGCCATGTCCCTGCTGAGAATAAGTGACATAACAGCAAAAGACAGATGGAACAGAAAGATTTGCATATAGGGAATATAGGGGGAATATTTGCATATATACCCCTTTTTTGCAAAATGGCCTTTGTGTGGCGTAAGAATGGGCAGTAGTAAGATAACTCACCACAGTAAAGGCTGCTGAAGAACAGGGAGCATAGTTCAGTGGTAGAACACATGCTTTGTATGAAGAGATGTCAAGCCATTCCATCCCCTGTAAAAATAAAGGATGAGGTTACAGTTGATTTGGAAGATGTTTCTTTGATAGATCAACTGCCAGTCAAAGTAACAATCCCAGCCTAGATAACAATACAGCCTGATATAATACAAGGCAGCTTCTTATGAGCCTCAAAAAAGGGTTTTGTTCTTGTTGTTGTTGCTGTTGCTGTTGTTGCTGTTGTTGTTATAATCAGGGATACCAAGAGATAGACAGATATTAGTTTTGAACATGTTATTTGTAAGGATGGATGGAAGTCCCTTACCTGGTCCCGCAGCTGTTTTCGGTGGGGGGAGAGGTGCTCCGGTTCTCCCCCCGAAATTCGTGGCGGGTGGGGAGGCACCCCGCCCCTCCTGGCCAAAATTCTGGTTGGGGGGGAGCGCCCCGTATCCCCGGCCGTGAAAGAAAAAAGTAAAGTGTAAAAGAAAAAAAAAATGTGCTAGGCTACGTAAAGATTTACGTAGCCTATCATGGCTAGATTTTCAAAGTCAGCCGTGATAGGCTACGTAAATCTTTATGTAGCCTATCACGGCTGACTTTGAAAAAAAAAAAAGTGCGTATGCAAATGGTGGCGCCCATGGGCGCCGCCATTTGCGTTCCTTGGGCACGGGTAGTCTATGTAAAGATTTATGTAGACTACGGCGAAAATAAGGGCAACGCTATTTGCATTGCCCTTAATTTCACCGTAGTCTACGTAAATCTTTACGTAAACTACCCGTGCCCAAATAAGGAACGCAAATGGCGGCGCCCATGGGTGCCGCCATTTGTGTACGCGCTTTTTTTTTCCCAAAGTCAGCCGTGATAGGCTACGTAAAGATTTATGTAGCCTATCACGGCTGACTTTGAAAATCTAGCCGTGATAGGCTACGTAAATCTTTACGTAGCCTAGCACGTTTTGTTTTGTTTTTTTACACTTTACTTGGAAATGGCGGTGGCGGCAGCTGGTCGGAAGACCGGCCGCCACCGAAACGCTGCCGAAACGCCGCCGAAACGCCGCCAGGACCCGCTGCCGCGAGGGACATTCAGCCACGGTAAGTCCCATCCCGGGGGGGGGCAGGGGGGTGTCGGAGAATTTCCCCACCAATTTCATGTGTTGGCATTCGGCCTCCCGGAGATTCGTGGAGAAATTCTCCGACATCCCTAGTTATTTGTGAATCTTCTTCATGTAAGTTAAAAAGCAGGACAGAATTTATTTATTTTTAACACCCTGGAAGTTTTTACTCAGACAGTGTTCCAACACCCTAGAACGGAAGGCTTTTAAGCCTGAACCTTCGAAGCCCACCCAGAACTCAGCTGCAGGCCCTTAGGAAAGAGCTACTCATCTGAGGAAAGAGTTACTCATTAGTAGGGCCTTGCACACAAGTATACCTTTACTCATGAGGAGTCCCTATTCCCCAGGCAGTCACTTCTCTGTCTGGCAACTCACTGAGCCTTGATTTTTAGAGGGCTGCTCTCCCTGGGGCTTGGTGCAGTGTCTGCCCCATGGCTGTCCCCCTGAGGTCCCAGAATCCCCTTGATCCACATTAAGATCCCCAGACAATGGCACCTCCTCTGTGATGCTTTTGTCATAGGCGTTACCAATCATCATCTGACAAGGAGTCCTTCAGGATGCTCACGACAAATCCCAGACATTGTCAGCAATAAATTCCATTGAACTCAGCAGTGCATATTGCCGTTTAAGGGGGCACAGGTTTGCAGCCCTGGAGTCTTAGAGAAATTGGAGCAGGGCTGGGCAGCTTGTGGTCCTCTAGATACTTTCACCTACAACTCCCACTACTGGCCATAGTGGCTGCTCAAAGTTATAGGCAAAACATCTGGTGGGCTATAAGTTGCCCATCCCTCATTAGAGAATCTTCATAAGTAAGGGTCTAGAATCTCAAGGAGATGTTCTAAATCTTTAAAGGTGCAATATGCAAATCTGTGCAAAGTACTACAAAATGTTGCTGCTGTTGTTGTTGCTGCTGTTGCTGATTTTCAACCAGCATTGCAAGCCTACCATTGGATCTCTCATTTCCAAATTGTTTACTTCTGTGCTAACTAAATGGGGAGGGGGGGTCTGTCAGTTTCACATTCTCCTACATTTGATTTTATTTTTTAATCAAGTTCTTTCTCTTCCAGATATGAAGAACTTTGTGCATTGTGGTAAATTCTTATGAAAAAAGACACAAAGTGACATTCTTTCTCACCCATCTGCACCAGCCAAATTCAGTAGGTACAGCTATTCCCAGTACAGAGAGTGCCATGATGTAGCTGCCTACCAAATAGGGATGTCAGAGAAATCTGCCGGCCCCCCACCCCCGCCGGGATGGGACTTACCTTTGCCGAATGTCCCTCCAGGTGGCGGGTCCTGTCGGCGGTTCGGCGGCGGTTCGTCTGGGGCGCGGGCGGCAGCTGGTCTTTTGACCGGCTGCCGCCGCTGCCATTACATTAAAATAATAATAATTAAAAAAAAACGTGATAGGCTACGTAACGATTTACGCAGCCTATCACAGCTAGATTTTCAAAGTCAGCCGTGATAGGCTACGTAAATCGTCACGTAGCCTATCATGGGTGACTTTGAAAAAAAAAAAAGTGTGTTCGCAAATGGCGGCGGCCCATGGGTGCCGCCATTTGCGTTCCTTATTTAGCATGTCTAGTCTACATAAAGATTTACGTAGACCACGGCGAAAATAAAGGAACGCTATTTGCATTGCCCTTATTTTCGCCGTAGTCTACGTAAATCTTTACGTAGACTAGACGTGCCAAAATAAGGAACGCAAATGGCGGCGCCCATGGGCCGCCGCCATTTGCGTACGCGCTTTTTTTTTATCAAAGTCACCCGTGATAGGCTACATGACGATTTACGTAGCCTATCACGGCTGACTTTGGAAATCTAGCCATGATAGGCTACGTAAATCGTTACGTAGCCTATCACGGGGGTGTGTGTGTGTTTTTTTACTTCACTTTTTTTTTTTGCAATGGTGGTGGTGGCAGCCGGTCGGGAGACCGGCCGCCGCCCCCATCCCCGGACGAACCGCCGATGAACCGCCGCCAGGACCCGCTGCCGAGAGGGACATTCGGCCACGGTAAGTCCCATCCCGGGGGGGAGCGGGGGGCCGGTGGAGAATTTCCCCACCAATTTCAGGGGGCCGAATGCGTTGGCACTCGGCCCCCCGAAGTTTCGGGGAGAAATTCTCCGCCATCCCTAGTTGGCATTGGGCCTCCCGGAGATTCGTGGAGAAATTCTCCGACATCCCTACCTACTTCCAACTCAAACAGTCTCGGGCATAGATCAAATTATGCTGCCCTGGAGGGGAACAGCAAAGGGTTTTGTCTCACTTCCCCATTTCATTATGCCACCGTGACACGCTCTACTTCTGGTAGACCACATGTTACAGTAATAATCAGCCTAGTCTTCAGCCTGGATGTTGGTGATGGCTAAATAGCCAATGTTTCCAGAGACAGAAGCAGTGAACCGGTCTGGGATGCCTTTTCCCCTGCTGCCATCGTCATAATGCAAATAGCAAGGGGCCTGTCTCTGTTGCTGCCAGTAAATGGTGCTCTGGTTGCTACTGACAGTGCAGGAGAGTTTAACTGTTTCTCCCAGGGATGCAAAGGCAAAGGGAGACTGAGTCAAAGTTGGCTGTGAGCTGATGCCTGAAGAACAAGGAAGAAAATGACTATAATTCATTTTCAAAATGAACCAGTGTTCTATGAGACATGCAGAATAAAATTAACTTGGCTGTTGGCTCCTACACATAAGTAAAGCTGGATCGTCACACCCTTACCTGAGCAGTAACGGAGAAGGATTAGGAAAAACAGAGCCCAGGCTATGATGAGCGCTCTAAAGGAGATTGTCTTGCTGATCCAAATAGATAACTGAGTGATGCCTGTCCCTGCCTCTCTTTAATTCCTCAGAGCTGCAGAATGGACCATCATGCAAATTCGTCTTACAGTCATTGGCTGTGCCAGAATATTTACACTGCATTTGTGTTCTGGAATGTGTCACCAGTGAATATCCTTTACATTGCATATTCTCTGCTGAGACCAGCTACAAAATAAATGAGTACATGATAAATTTGCACAAGGAGTGGGAGAGGTCCCTTGCTTTGGCAGGGATGAATATTCGGAAATGCTAACATTCCCAGCTGCCTTATACTGAGTCAGACCATTTCCCCACCTAGTTCAGTATTCTGTGGCTCTCTGGGGTTGCAAACAGGACTCCTTCCCCGCTCAACAGGGAGATGTAGGAATTCAACCTTGGACCGTCTGCATGCAATGCGTGTGCTCCACCCCTGAACTATGCCCCCCTCCCACCTCAGACAGAAGCCTACCCTCTTCATAATCCACCTACTGCAGTAAATATTGAAGAGGAACATAATCAAAGGTTGGGTTATTTTTTTTTCCAGGTACACCAAGAATACTTAAAAAATAATAATAGTTCTGGAATGTGTCACCCCGGTGAAGATTCCTAATGTGTGGGATAGAAACCCAGGGAGATATTTAAAAATCACATTGGCTATACATTATATATTCAAATAGTAGAAATGATAATCCTATACCACTTTTCAAAACAAAGGAAGCTTTTACTCCTCCTCATCAGGCTGCATGGTCCAAAGTGATCATGACTGAGGTTCCTCTGGTCCTGAGCCTATTGTACTGGCATTAGGTTGGATCCAGATTAATGCTACATCAACTGCTCTGACGGAAGTGGACTCCCCTGCCTTCCAATGGCATCCCCTCATCTATTCCCCTAAAGAATGATACAACAACAGTCAGGAAACACTGCTGAATGGGTTGAGCTGTGCTGGTGGGGGGAGGCTCCCCAAAAGTTGAGCAGAGAGAACTTCCATGAGCAGAGCCCTTCCTTTCATGGGCTGTCGCTTCTTCTTGTGGAAGGCAGATCCTGAATCCAAACTACTGACCTGGTGCACAACATTGGTGGTGGACACAGTGGCTTGCCATTGTGAATATTCAAGCTGTGGCGAGTGGTTGCCATGCCCTATTGCGATGCACAAACCTGGGCAGGGTGGGTACTTGCCATGGGTAACAACCGAAGCCGCCGCCATTTGCGTACACTGCGCCCAGCTGCCCCCAGCCAGGAGAACAGCCGCCGCCATGCTGCCCCCACCCCCCCGCCCCCGCTGCCGCACCTTCCGCCACTGCGCCCACCTCCACTACTGCCCCTGCCGTCACCGCCACTGCCGCCGCATGCCTTCCGCAGCCCCCATCACCGCCACCCCTTCTGCCACCACCACTGCCACTGCTGCCCCTTCTGCCGCCACCGCCGCCGCCACACCTGCCACCACCGCCACCGCAGCCCCCGCCCCTGCCGCCCCTTCCGCCACCGCCTCCCCTTCCATCACTGCCACCGCTCCTTCCGCCTCCACTACTGCGCCGCCACACCACCGTCAAAGCACTGCCGCCGAAGCACTGCCGCCGAACCAAGATCTCTCAGGCAAGTCTTCAGCTTTTTATTCTACAAAGAACTAGGGATGTCAGAGAATTCCGCCACAGATCTCAGTGAGGCCAAATGCCAGTGCATTCGGCCCCCCGAACTCCGTGGCGGAACAGCCTGCCAGCCCCCCACTCCCCGCGGATCCCCCCCGGGACGAGACCTACCTGGGGCGGATGTTCCAGACAGTGGCGGCTCCAGCAGCAGCTTCGGTGGTGGCAGCCATTTGCAGTCTTCCCCCCCCCATTCGTGATAGGCTATGTAAAAACTTACGTAGCCTATCACGTCTGGGTTAAAAAAAAAATGCGTACGAAAATGGTGGCGGCTACGGCCACCGCCATTTGTGTTCCCTATTTTTGGTTGTCTTAGTCTACGTAAATATTTACGTAGACTAAGACGGCGAAACTAAGGGGGAATGCAAATAGCGTAGCAGATGCTATTTGCGTTCCCCCTTAGTTTCTCCGTCTTAGTCTACGTAAATATTTACGTAGACTAAGATAACCAAAAATAGGGAACGCAAATGGCAGCAGCACGTTTGACAACCAAAAATAGGGAATGCAAATGGCACGTTTACCCAGACGTGATAGGCTACGTAAGTCTTTACGTAACCTATCATGGCTGAATACAGGGATGCAAACAGCGGCGGCTACGGCTGCCACCATTTGCGTCCCTGCTAGCCAGCGGCTGGATATCCGGCTGCTGGCAGAGCTGGCCGGCGGCTCCACGGAATCCCCACGGAGCAGAGCCAGCCAGTCAAGATTCCGGGGGGAGGGACGGAGCACCTCCCCCCCCAGCGGAACCCGGCGGAGCCAGGTAAGGGGGGTTTCGTACATCCCTACAAAGAACATGCTCTGGTGACCTAGTATTCCGTGATTTGAACAGGTCCACGCACAGATGAAATCAAGCTCTTTAAGAACTCTCAGTTCACTGCTCTAGGGAGGAAGAGTGAAGGTTTTTGTCTCAGTTCCCCATCAGAATGTAACACTGTGGGACATGCTGCTGCTGCTCTCCCAGGCAGAACAGTAATAATCAGCCTCGTCTTCAGCCTGGATGTTTGCGATAGTTAGATAGCCAGTGCTCCCAGAGCTGGAACCGGTGAACCGATCTGGGATCCCATCTCCCCGGGTGCTGCTACCATACCACACAAAGCGCGGAGCCTGCCCAGGCTTCTGCTGGTACCAGTGAAAGCTGCCCCAGCTACTGCCACCACTTCTAGCACAAGAGAGTTTCGCTGTTTGTCCTGGGGACACAGATTCGGACGCAGGCTGAACCAAAGTCGGTTGTGAATTGACTGCTTTACAAACAAAGAAGAAATACAACAACAACAACAAAAATCAATGACACTTGATAGTCTGTGCTCTCTAATATCACAAAATATTATCTTGTTATGATAAATATACATTACAGGTGATCCTGTCATTGGGCCCTTAGGCCATTATTAAGCCACCTCTTTCCATCCTTACCTGCACAGTAATTGAGAAGTGCAAGGAAAAATAGTGCCCAGGCCATGGTGAACTCTCAAAAGGTGTTTGGCTTTCTGAAGCAGACAGACCACTGGATGGGCCCCTGTGCCTCCTTTCTTAAAGCCCCTGATAACTGAAGAACAGCCCCTTCATGCAAATGTGACTTCTGGACATTGGATCTACTATATGCCATGTCTCTGCAGAGAAGACGTGACATAACAGCAAAAGACAGATGGAACAGAACAGATTTGCATAAATGGATTATATCTATATTTATAGATATAGATGATACACACACACACACACACACACACACATATATATATATACACATCCCGTGTGTGGGATAAAAATGGGCAGTAGTAGGATAACTCACCACAGTAAAGGCTGCTGAAGAATGGGGAGGATAGATCAGTGGTAATGCTTTGTATGAAGAGGTGTCAATCCATTCCATCCCTGTAAAAAAGGATCAGGTTGCAGTTGATGTGGAAGATGTTTCTTTCTTTGATAGATCAACTGCCAGTCAAAGTAACAATCCATCCTGGCCTAGGTAGTAAAATAGCCTGATATAACACAAGGCAGCTTCTTATGATCCTCAGAAAAAGAGTAGGGAAGCCAAGAGATTTGTTTTGTTTTCGTTTTGAACATGTTATTTGTGACTCTTCACCATGTAAGTTAAATGGCAGGACTGCATCTGTTTTAATCATATGGGCTATCCCTAGCCACTGTCAGTCTCATATTCTCAAGTAACAGAAACAAGAAATGCAAAAGCATCTTGAATCATCACTTCTGGAAACAACCAAAGTCGTTACTCCTCCTTCTCAGATTTAGTAGGGATGGCAGAGAATTTCTCCCCGAATCTTCGGGGGGCCGAGTGCCAACGCATTCGGCCCCCTGAAATCGGCAGTGAAATTCTCCGCCCCCCCACCCCCCCGGGATGGGACTTACCTTTGGCGAATGTCCCTCCTGGCGGCAGGTCCCAGTGGCGGTTCGTCGGGTTTTCGTCGGGGGCGGGGGCGGCAGCCGGTCTTCTGACCGGCTGCCACCGCCACCATTACAAGTAAAGTTAAAAAAAAAAAAAATGTGATAGGCTACATAACAATTAACATAGCCTGTCACGGCTAGATTTCCAAAGTCAGCCGTGATAGGCTACATAAATCGTTACGTAGCCTATCACGGGTGACTTTGGGGAAAAAAAAAAAGCGTGTACGCAAATAGCATTGCCCTTATTTTCGCCGTAGTCTATGTAAATCTTTACGTAGACTAGACGTGCCAAACTAAGGAACACAAATGGCGGCACCCCATGGGCGCCGCCATTTGCATACGTGCTTTTTTTTTTTTTCAAAGTCAGCTGTGATAGGCTACGTAAAGATTTATGTAGCCTATCACGGCTGACTACAGGGACGCAAACGGCAGCGGCTACAGCCGCCGCCATTTGCGTCCCGGCAGGAGAGGAGGTTTCACGGCCAGAGGGACGGGGCGCCTCCCCCCCCGGCCAGAATTTTGGCCGGAGGGACGGGGCACCTCCCCCCCTGGCCAGAATTTCGGGGGGAGAGACAGAGCGCCTCCCCCCCACCGCGAAGCAAGCTGCGGGATCAGGTAAGAGACTTACGTCCATCCCTAGTTGTGATGGAGGCATGGAGGATATGTGGCCCAGAAAGTCCAAATTTCCTTCCCCCCGCCCAAGAGCTGGAGCAGGCAGTGAATGTACTTGAGGTGTGATGCACCAAAGCCAAGCAGAGGGAACATGTGACGCATGGCTGGAAAGGGGTGGCTATCACCTTTCTATACAGAGTCAAGCATGTGTCTCAGCCCAGGAGTGTGCATGGAAGAAGCAGGGCTTGTCCCACCAAAAAAACAAAAACAAAACAAACAAAACCCCCAGCAAAGAACAGACAAAGAAACTATTAAACCCTACAAATATTCCTCTTTCTTCCTCCATCTTTAAAGAGCCATGGTGAAATTCATGACACTAGCTTGGCTCTGTGTAATAATGGACGGCTAGGCTGAATTGGCTTCAATCGTTCTTGAAACATGGGGTGGATTTTTTTCATCCTCACTTATGGACATGGCCCTCAACAACGTTTTAGTGGCAGAACAGACAAAAGCTTCCTTGCTGGATAAGTCTGTCTCATGCACAAACTCTGCCTCCATTCATGACCAATTCAATAGTTTCTAGACCCTCGCTGGATGGAAGAAAAAACAAAACAAAAAACTGCCCATGCCACAGTGAACTCTCAAAAGGAGTTTGGCTTTCTGAAGGAAACAAACAATTGGACGAGACCTTCTCTCTCCTTTCCGAAAACACCATAACTGAAGAACGGTCCCTTTATGCAAGTCTGTCCTTTGTTCATGGGCTGTACTGCATGTCATGTGTCCACTGGGAATATATGGCATAATAGCAAAATCAAATATAATGGAAGAGATTTGAATAAGGGAGATTAAAAAAAGAAGATTGGAATGGCCCTTGTGTGGAATGAAAACAGGGAGTGGTAGGCTAACTCAACACAATAAAGGCTGATGATGAACAAGGAGCAGAGTTCAGAGGTAAACACTTGTTTTGCATACAGAAGGTTCAATCCCCTGTGTCTCCCCTTAAAGGAATCAGGTTGCAGTGGTGATGGGGGGTGGGGAACAAAACATCTCTCTGCCAGAGAGAGCCACTACTAAAAAATAAACTTTCCTGGCCCAGATAGAAAAGCTCTGTAACCTAATATAAGGCAGCCTCTTATGATCCAAAAAAGGAAGGAAGGAAGGAAGGAAGGAAGGAAGGAAGGAAGGAAGGAAAGAAGGAAATAAAAAAGTATTGTTATTTTTTTTTTACAAGACATCCGTTTATCTTGAATGTGTTACTTGCAAATATTCCTATGTAGGGATGTATGAAACGTACTTACCTTTCTGTGGATTATGTTGATGGGGGTGGGCATTCCGTCCCTCCCCCCGGAATCCTCGATGGGGGGGAGGCGATGCGTTCCTCCCCCCTGGAACCCTCCACAGCTAGCTGTGCTCCGCGGCAGCTCCGCGGAGCAGCCGGCCAGGCCCAGCCTAGCCCAGAGCCGTCCCTGTATTTTGGCGTGAGAGGCTACATAAATATTTACATAGTCTATCACAGCAAAAAAAAAACAGCGAAGGCAAATGGCAGTGGCTACGGCAGCCGCCATTTGCGTTCCCTTTTTGGGAGGGCCATGATAGGCTACGTAAATATTTACGTAGCCTATCACGCCAAAATACAGGGATGCAAATGGTGGCCACTACGCCATTTGCGCCCCTCTCTTTTGCTGTAATAGGCTACGTAAATACTTACGCAGCCTATCACGGCTTCTGCAGGGATGCAAATGGCATCCCTGTGTTAGCCGTGATAGGCTACGTAAGTATTTACGTAGCCTATCACGGCTATAATGAAGAAGCGAATGGTGGCCGCGGCCAGCATTCGCAAAGCACGGCGAATGGCAGCAGGTAGGTGTCCCATTTCGCGCATCTTTCACGAGGCGGGGGGGCAGGGCGCTTCATTCCGCAATGGATTTCGGGGGTGTCTGGGGGTGTTTCGGGGTGTTTCGGGGGCGCATTTCTGGCACTGGGGGTGCCAGTGTACTGGCATTCGGCCTCACCGAGATCCGTGGCGGAATTCCCTGACATCCCTATATCATTCTGAAAGATGAGGAACCAGTTAGAAAAAGCGGTGGTAGCTCGAATTCAGGAGCACCGACAGTCAGGAGCACTGACACAGAGGTTCACAACCAGACTTTTAAGAGCAAAGCACTGAAAGCCTTGGGCCCTGGACAGATGAATCTATTTATTTTGTGTTCCATTCATTTTTTTCTTCTTCTAAAGCTCAAATTCTGTTTTCCGCAGATATGGAGAACTTTGTGAATGTTGGTAATTTTTCTTACAATTCAGCTGAAACAAAATTCCCAACCATCCCTAGCACTAACCAAGTGGTTTGGAATTATTGAGTCTTACCCTACCACTAGGGATGGCCGTTGCGGGGAAATCCTGTTTGCTTCTGGCTCAGCAGATCCCTGTGGCTCCCCCGACTCAGCATGCATTTGTGAGACAAGCAGCAGGAGAGTTCCCAAAACTCAGGAACGTTGCCACTTTTGTTTTTACATGTGCGAGCCATTTGCACAAAATTGTTGGTATAAATATTTACCTAAATCATGATTTGCGCAAATGTGTGTTCATAAATAGCACAATTTGCACAACATTGCAGGTGTAAATGGTCTCCCTGATTCCCATTTAGGTTTGTGAATGCTGCCCGCTCTCCGTGAACAGGGAACTGACGCAAATTGAACAGTGACCAAATGGGAGATTTGTGCACATCTCCCCAAATTTGTGCAAATTTCCTAATTTGAACAAAATTCCTCGCTATATTCAGTGGGGCTGATTCAGTCAGCTGAGGAAATTTATACAAATTGAACTGGGAATCAGTAACAAGATGAACTCTGGCATGAGTTCGGCAATTTACAAATATGTTCGGGAGACACATGCTCATGCTCAGAACTTGTTTTGAAAGCAAAAATGAAATTCTCATATGTCCATTTTTAGGATTTTGAATGTACTTGAAATACACCAGCCTTCCCCAAGCTGTTGCCCTCCAGCTGGCTGGACATGATGGGAGTCGTAGTCCAACACATCGGGGTGGATCAGCTTCGGGAAGTCTGCACAAGACACTCAGTACGAGACTTCAGTGTCTGCTTTTCTCAGTGAACTATCTAGAACTCTTTGGTCTACAAGCAACTGTATCATGTTGTAGTCTAGGTTGTTTGGATCAATCTTTTCCTGACTGATGGCTTTGATGACATGTTCGGTCTGGGTGCCCTTCCTTTCACTTCCAATGCTATGATACAAACATAGATCAGGCATAGATCTAAGTAGGCCACCTTAGAGAGGAAGATGCTAGGGAAAGGGGAAGGCAAAAGGAAGAGGGGCCGACCAAGGGCAAGATGGATGGATGATATTCTGGAGGTGACGGACTCGACCTTGGGGGAGCTGGGGGTGGCGACGGCCGACAGGAAGCTCTGGCGTGGGCTGGTCCATGAAGTCACGAAGAGTCGGAAGCGACTGAGCGAATAAACAACAACATAGAGGAAGAGTGAAAGTTTTTGTCGCACTTCCTCATCAGATTATACCACTGTCATACACGCTGCTGCTGGTAGACCACATGTTATAGTAATAATCACCTTCATCTTCAGCCTGGATGCTGCTGATGGCTAAATACCCAATGTTTCCAGAGACAGAAGCAGTGAACCGGTCTGGGATCCCTTCTCCCCTGCTGCCGCCAGCATAGTGCACATAGCGAGGACCCTGACCAGGTCTCTGTTGCTGCCAGATAATGGTGTTCTGGTTGCTACTGACAGTGCAGGAGAGTGTAACTGTTTCTCCCAGGGATGCAGAGGCAGAGGGAGGCTGAGTCAACGTTGGCTGTGAGTGGATGCCTGCAGAGCAAGAAATAAACATAACTATAATTGATTTTCTAGGCTCAAAGAAAAACTGTGGTTCTGTGAGACATACAGAATAAAATTAACCTGGCTTTTTGGCTCATTCACATAAATAAAGGTTGATCTGTACACCCTTACCTGAACAGTAACTGAGAAGGGCTAGGAAAAGCAGAGACCAGGCCATGGTGAGCTCTCTAAAGGAGGTTTGGATAACTGAGATAACTGAGTGGCACCTTTCTCTGCCTTTCTTTAATTCCTCCGAGCTGCAGAATGGGCCGTCATTCAAATTTGTCTTACACTCATTGGCTGTGCCAGAATGTTTGATTCCATATTCTCTGAAAATACATAGCGCAAAATAAAGAAGTGCATTATATATTTGCATAAGGGAGTGGAAGTACTGGAAATGGTTCTGGCTTTGGTGGGGATGAATTTCTAGAAATGGTAACATTGTCAGACCATTGTCCTATCTAGTTCAGCAATGTGTACACTTTCTTCAGGGCTTTGGACAGGACTCCTTTCCCCAGCCTCACATGCAAGGATTCAGCCTCTGACATTCTGCATTCAATGCAGAATGTCCTTTACCACTGAGCTGTGCCCCCCTCTAACTTAAAGAGATGCCTCCCCACTTCATAACCCATCTACCACCATAATGGGGAACAGAATCTAGGGAGTTTCAACATGTACACCAAGAACGAATTTTGTGTTCTGGAAGATGCCACTAGTGAATATTCGTAATGCATGAGATAGATAATAGGAGAGACATTTAAAAATCACATTGGCTATATGTTATATATTAGTGCTGTGCTGAAAATTTCTCCCACATGGTTTTCAACCATTCTCATTCAATTTCATAGAATTGCTTTCAAAAAGAAATTCAACAGTGAAGACATTTTGGAGAAATTATCCTGGGTTGGGTTTGGGTTTCTTGGCTTACCATACTTAGGAGGTGGCTGAGGAGGGAGCACAATTGTCCTGTCTTTCATTGCACCATCATCTCTCTGGCCGCCTGCAGACTCCTCAGCTTCCTACATTCCAATTAAAGCCCACTTTAAGGCCCCATGAGGTAATTCCTCCCATGGGGCTTTTTCAGATCAGGACATGCAGGCAGCCGGGGAGGCTGGTTGTGATTTGGTAAGCTCAAAAACACCTCAAAAACAGATTATAAAACATCCTGAATGAGACAGAACAATGGGATCCTCTTTTATGGGGGGGGGGACTTTCAGGAAATTGGAGGACAGATTTTGGCAGAGCACTAACTTCACCTCATCCTTGGAGCACAACACAACACTGCCCCCACCTGCATTTTGGTGGAGGCAAACTGGGGGCCAGCCTGCCAAGGCAGCTGATGCTGTTGCAGCACAAAGATCCCCAAAACCCTCACCAAAAAACTAAAGACGTTAGGCTACAAGCCTTGCCAATGGGGATCCCTGTCTGGGAGAAACTGTTGAGAATTTCTTGGGAGAATTTCTCCTCCCCCTGGAGAAATGCAGTGAAATGGTTGCCCAAATTTCTCTGCCCACAAGTAAGGTAGGGGTGCATGAAAGCCACTTACCTGGTCTCGCAGCTTGCTTCGCGGTGGGGGGGAGGCGCGTCGCTGCTCCCCCTGAAGTTCAGGCCGGGGGGGGAGGCTTCCCTCCTCGCCCAGCCGAAATTCAGGCTGGGGGGGAGGCTTCCTGCCTCGCCCGGCCAAAATTCAGGCCGGGGAGGAGGCGCCTCGCCTCGCCCGGCCGTGAAATAAAAAGTAAAAAAAAAAAATGCCCCCGTGATAGGCTACGTGACGATTAACGTAGCCTATCACGGCTAGATCTGCAAAGTCAGCCATGATAGGCTACGTTAATCGTCACGTAGCCTATCACGGGTGACTGAAAAAAAAAAAGCGCGTACGCAAATGTAAATCTTTACGTAGACTACGGTGAAAATAAGGGCAACGCAAATAGCGTTGCCCTTATTTTTGGCGTAGTCTATGTAAATCTTTACATAGACTACAGCGACCAAATAAGGAACGCGAATGGCGGCTCCCTATGGGGGCCGCCATTAGCCGTACGCGCTTTTTTTTTTTTAAGCCAGAGAATCGATCTGGGATCCCACTGACTCTGGAAGTGTCACTGTGCAGCACAAGCTGAGGTTTCTGCCCCACTTTCTGCTGATACCAGGAAACTGCAGAATTCTCATGCCCATTGCTCAGATGGCAAGAAAGTTTCACTGTGCTTCCAAGGGGCACAGACTGGGAGGGAGTCAGCCGGTGAGCTTTGCTCAGCTGGTGAGCTGACACCAGGAAAGGAAAAAGACCAAATAAATGTAGTGTATATATATATATATATATATATATATATATATATAATCATTATCAACACCTATATACTGCCCTCTTTGCTAAAAAGGCATCAAGGCAGCGAACAACAATTTAAAACAATAAAGCCTTAACACAGACACATATACACATGCACAAACATTAGAAACCGTAAAACACTAAAACTTCACATTTTAAAAGGCTAACGCAGATTGATGCATTATTACACTCTTTCTAAAACGTAAAGCAGGGGGAATCATAGATCTTGAGAAAGCACGTTCCACAAGTTGGGAGCTGCACAGGAGAAAGCCCTTTCACCTGTGCCTGACAAATGGGCCTCTTTGTTAATGGTGCCCTCAAAAGGGTGTCTCCTGCAGATCTTAGTACCTGGACAGGTTCATAGTGAGACATGTGCTCCCCTAGATAGCCACGTCCTAAGCCGTTTCGGGCTTTAAAGTTTAAGACCAACACCTTGAGTTGAGCCAGGAAAGCAGCTGGCAATCAATGCAGGATGGCAATCTTTCAGGATGGGTATGATATGGTCCCAAGACCATGCAACAATTAGCAGCCTAGCTGCTATATAGTATATTGTGCACCAATTCTAGCTTCTGGATGCTCTTTGAGGGTAGCCCACATGAAGCACGTTGCAATGGTTTAAATGTGATGTAGCCAAGGCGTGGGTCCCTGTTGCCAAGTCAGAATGACTCAGGGAGGGCCAGAGCTGGCACACCAAGTGTGATCATGCAAACTCATTCCTTTTCCTTGCCACTGCTGCCACCTGATGATCCGGGGCAACTATAGGATCAAGGAGCACTCCCAAGCTATGGTCCTGATCCTTCTTGAGGTGCACAACCCCTTCCAGAACAGATTGAATCCCAACCCCACATCAGGTTTTCTACTGACCTACAACACCTCCCTCTTGTCTGGCTTTAACCTCATCTTGATCACCTTTGCCCAAAGCATCCTCTAAGTCAAAGTCATATTCAAGCTGAAAATCCTGAGCTAAGCAGTAAGTGAGAAGAAGAATGACCCAAATCATGATGGGACAAATCAAGTGTGCTTTGCTTCCCGGGACAAGGTAGCTCTGTTTAACATCCTCTCCTTCAGTCTTAAGCTGCTCCAGGACTTATGATCCAAACTTGTATGCAAATGCACTGCTTGTTCATTGGCTGATGAAGGTCCTCAAAGAACCTTGTCCATTCATGTTGTTCCAAAAGCACCAATAAGGAGCGGAAACTGAAGGTGAAGCAAGTCTCCTTCATTAGGGATTGCCACATCGGAGAAGTCTCCTCTGCAGTTAATAGTTGCATAGGATGGGAAATCCTGTCATATGCAGATTCCACCTCACGGTGCTACAGCAATAGGACACCTAGCTCCTGTTTGGGATTGTTTCTTCCAGAAAAATTCTAAAAAACACTGAAACTTTTTTTTTCAGAATGTTGTCCCATCGATCCTGGAAGGAACCCACTTCTGCCTCCTTCTTCTCAGTGCAACACATAGCCATTGAGATAGAAGACAGATGTGACTTCTATGAAGGTAGAAATTTAGGGTGCTTTCATGATGCATTGGTGGGCTGGAAGAGGATCATGAAACTGAGCTTGAATCCTAAATAGTTGGAGGCAGTGTAGGTGAGTGGTCACATGTCCAGAAGAGAGGTCAATTTCTCACTCTGGACATGGTTGCACTCCATGTGAGGGAGCTGGGTACGTAGCCTGGGGTTGCTCCTGGATTCGTCATTGTCACTTGTGGCTTAGGAAACTTCAATGGGTAGGAGCAACTTTGACAAATTTCAGCTGGATCAACACTCCTGGACTGGGATATCTTGGCCACGGAGGTCCAGGCAGTGGTAACCTCCGAACTCCATCACTGTAATGTACTCTATGCAGGGTTTTCCCTTGAGATTGGTCCAGAAACTGCAGCTGGCACAGAATGCAGCTACTCATCTACACAGAAGCAGAAAGCCCCATTTTAAATGCAGGATTTTAGCCTGGTGTAGAAATCCCCAATGACCTTACCATTATTTATTTATTTTAGTGTTTCCTTATCTGTATTGTACTATAACAGATTTTGTTTTTGTTCACTGCTCAGATATTTCTCATGGACTGAGCAGTATATAAATTTAACCAAATAAGTTAATGAGTACATGAGATTGTTCCTGGTCCATTTAAAGTCTGGATGGATACAAATGGTATTCTCTGGAACACATAACAGGCCCTTGTGAATGCACCACCCTTCCCCCTCTTGGTACCCTCCCGGTATTTTGGACTACATACATACAGTTTATTGCTTTTTAGCCAATCAGGCCATCCGCACTCAAAACAAATAGAATTCTCACATCATCCAAAAGGGAAACCGAAGTACAAATTATTAATAAAATAACTAACAAGAGCAAGTTAAAAACATTTTAAAATCCTAAAACAATATTTGCCAGAATGTTATTACCATGTTTACAGATTTAGTTTTTTTTATAACAGTCAATGACTTTCGCCTCTCCAGGGCTTGACTGACAAACTTAGCAGTCCTATATGAAGCATAATGATCTGTTCCAGATAATAATAATTGAGTTATGCTTGCACCAGAAGTATCCTCAAGCGCAGCTAGTAGGGGCTCAAGGTATTGCTTCCTCAAGTCGATGTACAATGGGCATTTTGCTAGAGGGTGTACTGTGTCCTCTACCTTGGGGCAACCAGCTGGGCAATCTGCACTCATGCCATGATGGGTCCTATAACGTGCCTTCACCTCCATCAATTGGAGAGAGTTCAGTCTGCACCTAGTCATGAGCCATCTCAATTCATGTGCAGTGATGGAAATCAAATACGGGGGAACCTTCCCTGGAGAGGTCATGATGCTTTTATAGATCTTGTTAGAGTGACTTTCAGCAGCAACAGCCATTGTTGTTTGAATATCAACATCCTGTACCTTTTTGAAATCTCGTCCCTAGCTCTATCATAGCCCCTCGCAAGCAAATATGATTGTGAAAAGCCCAACTCAGAGATAGATGTGGTTATCTTGTCTGCCCATGAGCCCCTTCCCATAGCTTCATATGCTAATAAGACCAAGGGGGAGGCCAGTTGGAACACTATCTTTAACCAGAAGAAAGTGGCAGCTTTTTGGAGAAGCATTCCCACTGAGTGACAAGCTGTTTCTAGTTGGACAATGGCCTTAGAAGTGGATCTGGGAACCCCGAGTACTTTGGATAGAAATTTATGCTGCACTGACTCCAATGAAGCAATGCTAGCATGGGTCCAGGCAGGTTCCCCATATAATATTCGGGGAAGTAATTTGCCCTTGTATAGCTGTATTAAAGGGGCCACCATCTTACCACCTGGTCCAGCAGTAAAACGAAGAATGGCATTACTAGTTTATTATTTATTATTATTAAATTTATTAATCGCCCATCTGGCTGGTCACCCAGCCACTCTGGGCGATGTACAACACACAATAAAAACAGTTTAAAACAATAAAATTCTACAATAAAAACATTTTCTAAAATACCCTAACCCACCCCAAACGCCTGCCTGAACAACAGCGTTTTTAATGCACGACGGAAGCTCATTAAAGAGGGGGCATGACGGAGTTCCCTAGGGAGGGAGTTCCACAGAGTGGGGGCCACCACAGAAAAGGCCCTCTCCCTCATCCCCACCAGTCTAGCTGTCCTGGCTGATGGGACAGAGAGAAGGCCATCCGAGGCTGATCTTGTTAAGCGGCCTGTCTGGTGTTGCTGGAGGTGCTCCTTAAGATAGGCTGGGCCGGAACCATATAGGGTTTTAAAGGTCAACACCAACACTTTGAATTTGGCCCGGAAAACAACTGGTAACCAGTGCAACTCCTTCAGCACTGGAGTGATGTGATCTCGCCGGCGGCTGCCTTTATCAGGCGAGCCGCCGCGTCCTGTACCAGCTGCAGTTTCCGAACCGTCTTCAAGGGTAACCCCACGTAGAGCGCATTACAGTAGTCTAAACGAGAGGAGACCAGGGCATGTACTACCGATAGGAGCAGATGGTCGGGAAGGAAGGGGCACAGCCGCCGTATCAGATGGAGTTGATACAGCGCTGTCCGGCTCACAGCTGACACCTGAGCCTCCATGGACATCTGGGAGTCCAAAATGACCCCCAGGCTGTGGACCTGGTCTTTCAAGGGTAGCCATACCCCATTCAACACCAGGTCAACATCCCCCAGCCTCCTCTTGTCTCCCACCAAAAGTACCTCGGTCTTGTCAGGGTTCAGCTTCAGCCTATTCCTCCCCATCCAGCCACTCACCGTCTCCAGACATTTGGACAGGGATTCTACGGCCAACCTTGGTGAAGATTTAAACGAGAGGTAGAGCTGCGTGTCATCCACATATTGATGACACTGCACCCCAAGCTTCCTGATGATAGCCCCCAGTGGCTTCACATAGATGTTAAATAGCATCGGGGAGAGGATGGAACCCTGTGTCACCCCACAAGTAAGTGGCCACGGGTCCGAAACCTCCTCTCCCAGTGCTACCCTCTGGTACCAGCCAGAGAGGAAGGACTGGAACCACTGCAATACAGTGTCCCCAATGCCCAACCCCTCCAGGCGGTCCAGGAGGATACCGTGGTCAACGGTATCGAAAGCCGCTGAGAGGTCGAGGAGAACAAGGAAGGAGCATTCACCCCTATCCAGAGCCCTCCTCATATCATCTACCAAGACGACCAAGGCCGTTTCTGTCCCATGCCCGGGCCTGAAGCCCAACTGAAATGGGTCTAGATAATCAGTTTCTTCCAAGTGTGCCTTCAACTGCACCGCCACCACCCGCTCAATCACCTTGCCCAAAAATGGCAGATTTGAGACTGTGCAAAAGTTGTTCAAAACTTGAGGATCCAAGGAGGGCTTCTTTAAGAGCGGTCTTATCACTGCCTCCTTGAGGGCTGATGGCATCACTCCCTCCTCAAGGAAGGCGTTCACCACTGCCCTGATCCCCTCACCCAGTCTCTCTCTGCAGCTCATAATGAGCCAAGATGGGCAAGGATCAAGTAAGCAGGTGGTCAGCCGTACCGATGAAAGCACCTTGTCCACTTCATCAGGAGGAAGAAGCTGGAATCGATCCCACAAAACCGGTTTGCCACAGGCCGCCTCTTGCTCACTAACTGTATCCACAGCGTGCAGAGTAACACACCTAATCTGATCAATTTTATCTGCAAAGTGCCTTGCCAAGGCCTCACAGGAGGCCTTAGAATGCTCCAGTGGTTCCGGAGCCACAGGACCGACCAGGCTCCGGACCACTTGGAACAGCCTCCTGGGACAGCACTCTGCAGACGCGATGGAGGCAGCATAATATTCCTTTTTTGCTGCCTTCACCACCACGTGATAGGCTGAAGATACAGCTCTAGCCCATGTCTGATCGTCTTTGGAGCGAGACTTCCGCCACCGGCGCTCTAGCCATCTCACCTCCTGTTTCAGAGCTCGTAACCGCGGATTGAACCATGGTGCAGTCCGAGCCCTGTTCAGGGGGAGAGGGCGTTTCGGAGCCACCTGACCTAATTCCCCAGTGATTGCGGCATTCCAGCCACCCACCAGGGTCTCGACCGAGTGGCCGTTGGCATGCCCCAGGGAATCCCCAAGCGCGTTCAGGAATCCATTTGGATCCATAAGACACCTGGGGCGGACCATTTTAATGGGTCCTCCACCCCTGCGGAGGGGTTGTGGAACCGAGAAGTCCAACGGCACCAGATAGTGATCTGACCATGACAAGGGGGTGGTGGATATACCCCCGACTTCCAGATCACTCCCCGCTTCTCCAGAAACAAACACAAGGTCTAGTGCATGACCGGCTACATGGGTGGGCCCAGTTAGAATATGGTGCAGCTCCCAGGAGGCCATGGTCTCCATGAAGTCCCGAGGTGCTCCTGTAAGGATGGCCTCCGAATGTACGTTGAAGTCCCCCAACACCAGTAAGTTAGGGGACTGAACACGCACATCAGAGACCACCTCAAGCACCTCGGCCAGGGAGTCAGTTGTGCAGCGGGGTGGACGGTACACGAGCAGAATCCCCAGACTGCCCTTCGGGCCCAACCTCCAGTATATGCACTCAGCAACCTTGGTCTCCCGGAGAGGGGGTCTGGTGAAGACCAAGGACTCTCGGTAGATAACAGCCACTCCCCCTCCCTGATCCCCAGCCCTCGGCTGCTGTGCATACGAAAATCCAGCTGGACACATGGCTGCAAGGGTTGGAGCAGCAGCCTCGGCCAGCCAGGTCTCCGTAATACATGCCAGGTCTGCACCCTCATCCAGGATCATGTCATGGATGAGGGAGGTTTTCTGGGTAACAGACCTGGCATTGCAGAGCAGCAAACGAAGGCCAGAAGATGGGGTCACGCCTCCCCCAGCCATCCTTTGGCTCTGGACAGGCCCGGAGCAGGGGACAGATACTACACATCTCTCCCTTGTTCCCCTTACCTGGCATGGCCTGCCCCTAGCGCTCCGCCAGCACCTGCCGCCCAGCCTCGGTATCTTCTGGCCCCCAACACTCTCCCCACTGCCTCCATCAGGTGGACACATGCCACCTCGCTCCCGCCTATCAGGCAGGCTACCCACCCCTAAAACCACAACAAAATCCCCCAAGAAAAAGAAAACACACACACACACACACAAAACAATTAAAAATCCCCTTAAAAATAATGCCAGGCTGGAGTCCACAGGGAAGGCCAGGTGGTGGTGGTGGCGGCGGCCGCAGCAGGCCCGGCAGCAGCAGGCGCACCTCTTCCCCAGTGATGGTGGTGGCCTCTCCTGCAGGCCCTGGCTCTCCCAGGCCACCTCAGCCAGCCAGCTTATGTAGCCCCTCCAGGGAGGGCAGGTGGAGCAGCACAGCTGGCTCAGTACCTGGGGGCCTGATCCTACAAGGACTGGCGGTCTGCCAGGCAGAAGTCTCCAGGGAAGGCCTGGTGGTGGCAGTGGCAGCGGCGGCAGTGGTGGCGGCGGCGGCGGCAGTGGCGGCGGCGGCAGCAGCAGCAGCAGCAGCAGGCCCGCCTCTTCCCCAGTGGTGGTGGTGGCCTCTCCTGCAGGCCCTGGCTCTCCCAGGCCACCTCAGCCAGCCAGCTTATGTAGCCCCTCCAGGGAGGGCAGGTGGAGCAGCACAGCTGGCTCGGTACCTGGGGGCCTGGTCCTGCAGCGACTGGCGGTCTGACAGGCAGAAGTCTCCAGGGAAGGCCTGGTGGTGGTGGCAGCGGCGGCAGCGGCGGCAGCAGCAGCAGGCCCAGCAGCAGCAGGCCCGCCTCTTCCCCGTTGGTGGTGGTGGCCTCTCCTGCAGGCCCTGGCTGTCCTAGTTGCATTAGTTGTCAGGGCTATTGCTTTCAAGTGCTCAGACCAAGATCCTGACCTTTGAAATGTCACTCCTAGGTATTTATATTTGTTAACCTGATCAAGCAGGTGGTTATCCAGCCGCCATCGCTATATTTATTTATTTATTTATTTATTTCTATACCACCCAATAGCCGAAGCTCTCTGGGCGGTTCACAAAAATTAAAACCAAACAACACACAATAAAACAATTTAAAATATATAGAACATTAAAACCACAATATAACAATACAACCACAATAAAACCTAGCAGCAGTGCAGGAGTTTAAAATACAGATTTAAAACAACAAAGATAAAAATTTAGAAAGCTGAAATGCCTGGGAAAATAAAAAGGTCTTCACCTGGCGCCGAAAGGAGTACAATGTAGGCGCCAGGCGAACCTCACTAGGGAGCTCATTCCAGAGCCGGGGTGCCACAGCAGAAAAAGCCCTCCTCCTAGTAGCCACCCGCCTCACTTCCTTTGGCAGGGGTTCACGGAGAAGGGCCGCTGATGATGATCTTAAGGTCCGTGCAGGCACATATGGGAGGAGGCGATCCTTCAGGTAACCTGGCCCCAAGCCGTTAAGGGCTTTGAATGTTAACACCAGCACTTTGAATCGGGCCCGGAAATGGACTGGCAGCCAGTGCAGCTGGAAAAGTACTGGCGTAATATGAGCTCGCAGGCCAGTCCCTGTTAACAATCTTGCTGCCCTATTTTGGACCAGCTGAAGTTTCCGGACCGTTTTCAAAGGCAGCCCCACGTATAACGCATTGCAGTAATCCAGACGAGAAGTTATCAGAGCATGGATAACTGTAGCTAGGCTACCTCTGTCCAGATAAGGGTGTAGTTGGTATACCAGCCTAAGCTGATAAAAAGTGCTCCGTGCCACTGAGTTCACCTGTGCCTCAAGTGACAGTTCTGGATCCAAGAGCACCCCCAAACTACGAACCTGATCCTTTAGGGGGAGTGCAATCCCCTCCAGAACAGGTTGAATATCACCTAGCCGGGCAGACGAACCACCCACTAACAGTACCTCCGTCTTGTCTGGATTGAGTTTCAGTTTATTGGCCCTCATCCAGTCCATTACCATGCCCAGGCACTGATTCAGAACAGCCACTGCCTCACCTGGTTTTGATGAGAAAGAGAGGTAGAGCTGGGTGTCATCCGCATATTGATGGCACCTCAGCCCACACCTCCGGATAACCTCCCCCAGCGGTTTCATGTAGATGTTAAACAGCATGGGGGATAAAATAGAGCCCTGTGGAACCCCATGGCACAATTGCCATGGCACAGAGCAATAATCCCCCAGCACCACCTTCTGCAATCGGCCATCCAAGTAGGAGCGGAACCACTGTAGTGCAGTGCCTCCAACTCCCAACCCAGACAACCTATCCAGAAGGATACCATGGTCGATGGTATCGAAAGCCGCTGAGAGGTCCAGGAGAATCAACAGGGTCGCAATCCCGCATCCCTCTCCCGGCAGAGGTCATCCCACAGGGTGACCAAGGCAGTTTCCGTTCCAAAACCAGGCCTGAAGCCAGATTGAAATGGATCTAGATAATCCGTTTCATTCAAGAGTGCCTGGAGCTGTCCTACAACCACCCGCTCAAGCACCTTGCCCAGGAAGGGGACGTTGGCCACTGGCCTATAATTGTTAACATCCTCTGGGTCCAGGTTAGGCTTTTTCAGGAGTGGTCTAATTACTGCCTCTTTTAAAGTGGCAGGCACCACTCCCTCTCTCAAGGAGGAATTTACAACCTCCTGGACCCAGCCAGACAACCCCTCCTTGTTTGATTTAATAAGCCATGAAGGGCAAGGGTCAAGCACACAAGTGGTCGATCGGACTTGGCCAAGCACCTTGTCCGCATCCTCAGGCCTCAGTAACTGAAACTCATCCAATAAAACTGGACCAGACGGTGCTCTGAACGCCTCTACCAATGGAACTGCATTAATGGTGGTGTCCAATTCATGACGAATCTGAGCGACTTTTTCCTCAAAGTGCCGCGCAAACTTGTCACAGCGTGCTACCGAGGGTTCCACCATCTCTCTCCCTGGCCCAGAATGTAACAGGCCGCGAACCACTCGGAAAAGCTCTGCTGGACGACACTGAGAAGATGCAATGCTGGTGGAAAAGAACTGCCTCTTTGCCACCCTCACCGCCTCAGAGTAGGCTCGATAGTGGGCTCTTACCTGTGTTCGGTCAGACTCAGCACGAGTTTTCCTCCACCTGCGTTCTAGCCGTCTCCCCTCTTGCTTCATTGCCCTCAGCTCAGGTGTATACCAAGGAGCTGGCCGGGCTCTGCTCAGAGGGAGAGGGCGCTTGGGCGCGATCGTGTCAACCGCCCGAGTCATCTCTGCATTCCACAGAGCGACCTGGGCTTCGACAGGAGCACCAGCCATACCAGCAGGAAAATCCCCCAGAGCCCTCTGGAATCCATCGGAATCCATTAATCTCTGGGGGCGGACCATTTTAATAGGTCCCCCACCCTTGCAGAGGGGAAAGGCCGCCAGGAGTCTAAACCTCAGCAGGAAGTGATCTGACCATGACAAAGGGACAGATGTTAAGTCCCCCACTTTCAGATCACCATCCTCCTGCCCAGTCGAGAAAACCAGATCAAGCGTGTGTCCTTTTATATGCGTTGGGCCGATGACATGTTGGGACAGCCCCATGGTTGTCATGGCGGCCATGAAGTCCTGAGCCGCCCCGGATACAGCGGCCTCGGCATGGAAGTTGAGATCCCCCAGGACCATCATCCTGGGGGTCCTCAACACCAAGTCCGAGACCACCTCCGTCAGCTCAGGCAGGGAGCCTGATGGGCAGCGGGGTGGGCGGTACACCAACAGAATCCCTAATCTGTCCCAGGTACCCAACACAAGGTACAAACACTCAAGATCTGCACTCGAATGAGCAGGAAGCCTGGAGAGGGAGATTGAATTCCTATAGACCACGGCAACCCCCCCTCCCCGGCCCTCAAGTCGGTGTTGGTGCTGCACCAAGTACCCAGGAGGGCACAGCTGGGAGAGAGTGACCCCTCCCAGTTCCCCCACTCAGGTCTCAGTAGTACATGCTAGGTCAGCCCCCTCATCCACAATCAAATCATGGATGAGGGAGATTTTATTTTGGGCCGACCTGGCATTCAGCAGCAGCACCACCAGGCCCGAGGGCAGACTGGTAAGGCTGCCAGGAACCATCAGGTTGGGGGAAGAACCAGAAGAGGGGACAGCTCTAAGGTGTCTAGCCCCTCTTCTCTTCAGCTGGCCTGTTAATCCCCCAATGCCATACCTCCCCCTGCCCGTGACCACAGTTAAGTGGCACCTCCCCGACCCCCTGAGTTGCCCAATAGTCCTCCCAGGCACATATTAAAATGTTAGGATATAAAATGTACAACAGTTTAAAAGAATATAAAAGATAAAAGAGATAAAAGAGAACAGCAGCTAAGAAGGAGCAGATAGTCCACGTTTGCCCCTTTCCCCTTGTCTTTAAGCTGCTGCCCTCTGCTGCTGCTATTTGCTGCTGGTACTGTGGCTGCTGGTGTCTCTGGAGAGGCAGGTGGGTAGGTCTTCAGATCCTACGCGACTCCAAGTGCGACGCTAAGTGAGCACTTAGCGTCGCACTTGGCATGACACCGAGGCGCTGCCTCTGGCAGCCCCGCCTTAAGTACCTGTGGGCGGGGGCAGAAGCAGGCTCAGGATCCACCCAGTGCAGCTGCTGGCTGGTCCTCCTTCCCTAGGCTCCTTCCCCAGTATTTTTTTCCTCCTTTTGCCAAAGACTAAGGTTTTAGTTTTTTTATAGTTGACCTGAAGGGCGTCTCTCACACAATATGAGCTTAGGGCTCTTAAAAACCTATGCATCCCCACCTGGGTGTATGACAGGAGAACAGCATCATCTGCATATAATAACACTGAAATACTCCTGTCCTTTAAAAGAGGTGGGAAGACGTCTGGACTAGATAAGTAGGGAACCATATCATTATATAGATTGAATAAAAGAGGTGCAAGCAAACATCCCTGGCACACTCCTTTGTTAACAATAATGGGGTCTGAAAGATCACCTGAAGACACTCTCACATGCAAGATAGAATTCTCATACAGCCCCTGTAATCTCCTGAGCAATTTATGATCCACATTTAAAAATGTAAGCTTCTGCCAAAGGCGGGGTCTAGATATAGAATCAAAGGCTGCTCGAAGGTCTACAAATGCAGCAAAAAGTGAGTGATAAGGGGGAGATGTATATTTCCCAGCTAAATATTTTAGTAGGAAACAATGGTCTACTGTAGATCTGCCACATCGGAAGCCTGCTTGTTCTTCAGCTAGAAGATTCTCCCCGAGCACCCAATTTTCCAGCTTATCTAAAAGATGTCTTGCATACAACTTACTTATAACATCCAGTAGGCTTATAGGGTGATAATTCTTAGGGTCAGACCGATTGCCTTTTTTATAAATAGGCACTACAATAGCCACTGCCCAATCTTGGGGAAATCAAATTTTCCAGTTCTATCAATAAGTGTAAATAAGGTTGCTAACATTGGGATCCACCAATGAGGATAATCAATCAAGAAATCTGGTGAAATGCCACTCCTTCCAGGAGCCTTTCCATGCTTCAACTTCCATATCAGCATAGCTATTTCCTCACAGGTGACTGGGGGCCAACTAGGTGATTCTGGGTCTTCCTCCTGCAATGGGGGAAGACAGTCCATCTCATCATAAAAGAGGGAATGGAAGTGTTGTTCCCATTAATGTGTCATAATAACAGAGTCAATGGATGGAGAGTCCCAGAGTATCTTAAATCTGAAGTAAGGTGCCAAAATCTAGGTCTATCATTTCTTTTGAGTGCTGATGCTAGTTCCACCCATTGCAACCTGGCATGCTCTTGCTTTTTTTCTTTAATTGTATTTTTATATAATTTACACAGTGCCAAATAAGACTGTGGTAAAGGGACTATACCTCTGTCTCTTAGGAATTTATGTTGTCTTTTGATTTCCTGCTTAAGTTTCCTACAGTCCACATCAAACCATGGATTGCCCTCTTTTGGCCTCTGGTTCTTTGACTGGCCTTTCCAAAATAAGAGAGGTTTGACTGCTGCTATAATCTGGGCATAACATTCTAGTACTACTTCTGTCTCTTTGGAAGAGGACAGGGTATTCAGCAAGAGTTGCACATTCTCAGAATGCCATAAGCGTCCCAAAGCATTTAAATTCACATTTGCCCATTTATGACGGTATGTTGCAATCCTCGTGCTTGAGACTGGGAGCCTATTTTCTTGATTTGCCTGGGCATTTTTAAGACATTCCAACTGGACAATCAGTGGTTGGTGATCACTACATGGATATGAATCTACTCTAAAGAGCATAATCAGCCCAAACACAGCTGGGGGGGGCGACTGCAATATAATCAACTACGCTAGTCCCAAGATGGTTGATAAAGGTAAATTCCCCTGTCAAATCCTTGGACAGAGAGCCATTCAGAATGAGAAGTCCAGATTGAAAGATCATTTGAATAAACAGCTTCCCTTAGGTGTTAATTGTGTGATCCTTTGACTGTCTATCCTCTATCAGTGGGAAGTCATCCAGGGAAAAATAGGAGACTGGCTCTATTGCATTCCAGTTTGGGCCAATCCGGGCATTAAAATCACCAACTAATATCAAGTGAGCTTCAGATAGTTGGGTCTGCAGGCCAAGTATATAATCTGTAAGGCTTTCTCAAACATTATTGCTGTGATGAGTTGATTTCCAAGGAGGAATATATACATTTACCATGATATATAATGTTGAATTAATTTTGAAAAAAATTGCCAAAGCCCAGGACTGCAAATTACTGATTAGATAGCTTTCCCCTTTCAATGAAATTGATATACAGCAGGCTAATCCCCCCCATGGGCATCCCATGCCTCTGGGGTTGCTTGCAGGGACTTCATAGGTTTTGTAATCACTCAAAAGAATTTCCCCCGTGCACCATGTTTCCTGTAGGAATATGATATCAAAAGATCTAAGGCACCTTCTGAATGAACCATCTGCCCTTTTATTAGAACATCCAGAGATGTTCCAGGAGATACACTTAAGTGAACTCCCCAAAGCCTTATTTTGTCAGGAGGAACAATCTAATGTGATTTGATCTATTGAGAGGTCAAGCTGTGCAGCACCATTTAAGCCGAAAGTGGAGTTCTGGATCATGTGTTTCCTTTGAGAATTATTTGCTATTGCGACTACTGTGGTGTTGATTTCAGCCACGACTGTTTTCTAGTTTTTTTGCAGTATCAACTGAAAGTTGTCAATATTAGAATTAATTGCAGTATTGGTTAAGAGAATTTCAGTGTCTAACAACATCATTTTTGAGTGGGGGACTAGAAGGACATAGAGTTCTAAAGTTTGTCCTCTGTAGGCCCTGATCAGTGGACTCTATATCAATGGTCCCAACATCCGTCTCCTGAATTGTAAATTCAATGAGCATTTCAGTGTTAGACTGCTCTAAAACACTGTGTAGTCCACTTGCTTCTGGGGCATACTGATCTATGGGTTTCCTTCTGGATATCTGCTTAAATAGTGGTGTTAATGAAGAAGTTTTAAAGACCCTTCTAGCTCTTACTCCATATTTACCCAGTTGGAACCAAAGATTTCTTTAACCAACATTGGTGAGTTGAAAGTTATTATACATCTCTGTAAATACAGAGAGCCTGGAAGTGTGCGTATAGATCTAATATTTTTTATATAAATTCTTAAGTTCAACAATGCATTAAGATTATACACAACTCTGTTTTTCCCCCACCAACTTGGCAGAACCCCATTTGATAATGGTAATATTTCAAAGGCCACCTGGTCTGGGACTAAAATTAAGTTCCCCTTAAAGTCCCAATTCTTCAGTTCTGCAAGTTCTCCACAGTCTGCAAGGTTCAAGAAATTCAAATGTTGGGATACAGTTGAAGGAACCAAAGCCTGTATAGGTTGTAAAACTGGAAGTGTCATGTCTTTCTGATTTACTTCTGGATTTACTTCTTGTTTTGTTCTGATATCCTGATCCTTGAGAAGTTGTATAATCTCATCAAGTTGCTTTGTATATCCAGTGATAGGGGTTAGTTTATCATTTATAGCTCCGATTGTCCCAAAAATATTAATTAGAGTTTTAAAAATTAACAAGCACTGCTCTGCCATGGTATCAATAATTGCCATGTTCACATCTTCAGGCTTCAGCCCAGTAGTTGCCTGCTTCTCCTCATTTCTCCATTCCTGGGACTCCTCAATTTTTCCTTCCTGGGACTCATCATTTTCTCCCAAAGGGGAGGCCAGGAATGAATATTGATTAGTAGTAAGGGTTGGCAGTCCTCCTGGGGTATCAGAGCCACCACACATGAAGCAATCAATTTTTTATTGTTTTGAAACAGGGAAAGTTGGAGACTCTAGTTGGTCTCTCTGCCTCTTTTTCTTACTACACATTGCAAACAGAGGGCAGAAGAATCAGGTAGCACCACTCCGCAAACTCCTCCACTTGATAAATGCTTATAGAAGTCAGTAAAATTGGCAAAGCAATGAGGCAGGCATTCACATATGCCTCTATGGCTTGTGTGTGTACGTAAGGACTTTATCAGAAGAATTCAAAACATCGTTTGGACTACAACTCCCAGCATTCCTGGCCATTGGACATGCTGGCTGGGGCTGATGGGAGTTGATCCAAAACAACTAGAGGGCACCAGTTTGGTGAAGACTGGTCTACATCATAGCGCAACTGCTATCATTGGTGGTTTGTAGGGATGTTGGAGAAATCCACCACGGACTCCAGTGAGGCCGGATTCTTTGGAATCCTCCCCCCGCAGAGTCTGTGGTGGAATGGCCTCCCCCCCGCCACCCCCTGAAATCCCCCCAAGGACGGACCTACCTGGCGGTGGATGCAGTGGCAGCTCCGGCTTGTCTTCCGGCCGCTACGGCCGCAAATGGCGACCGTCATAGCAGCCACCATTTGCGTGCCTGCATTAGGCCATGATAGGCTATGTAAATACTTATGTAGCCTATCACAGCAAAGAACAGGGGTGCAAATGGTGGCCGCTATGCCATTTGCATCCTTGCATTACTTAAATAAATACTTACGTAGCCTATCACAGCCTAATGCAGGCACGCAAATGGTGGCCGCTATGATGGCTGCCATTTGCAGCTGCAGTGGCCGGAAGATGAGCTGGAGCTGCCACCGCCGCCGCATCCGCCACCGCATCTGCCGCCGCCACCAAGTAGGTCCATCCTGGGGGGGATTTCGGGGAGTGGCGGGGGTGGAGGCCATTCCACCATGGACTCCAGGCCTAATGCAAAGATGCATTTGATAGGCTACGTAAATATTTACGTAGCCTATCACAGCAAAGGGCAGGGATGCAAATGGCATCTGCTATGTCAGATGCCATTTGTGTCTGCAGCCCTGCAGCAGACGTCTGCAGACCGAAGAGGATGGATCCAGACCAGCCGGCGGCAGGCGGGGGGGCGGGGGGGAAGCAGTCCGTTGGAGTCTGTGGAGTCTGTGATTTCTCTGCCATCCCTATTCTATGATTCTATGTGTATTCCAGCACTGCAGGTTAGACCATTCTTAGAGGTAGCTCCATTGAAAATTAGTAAGAGGGCCTTAAGTTAGTGAGGAACTAGGTAAATTCCAGTGCAATTTGTGGGCCTCCTTTAAGCATAACTTACTTTGGATCCATCTCTAAATCTCCAACAGATCATGCCAGTCTGTATGTAGCTTACAAGCAGGACATGGTGAGCGGTCTTGCTTTGAGTATGTGGTTGGCTCTCATGGCCTTTCAGAACCTACCAGCAATTTGTTTCAAATACTCTCAGGGACAGATCCACTTAAGCTCTTTTGTGACTCTCCACTTTGTGTCTCAGTCCCTCATCTGTGAAACATTCTACCACTGTAATGTCACGTCAAACAGTTACAATCTGCATTGTCTTCAGCCTGGGCATTGGTGGTGGTTAAACAGCCAAGAATCCCAGAGACAGAAACGTGAACCCATCTATTGGAATGGGTGAATAAGCGATGTTGAGATCCCCAGGGTTCCCCGAACATTGTCTTGCCACTCGTCTCATGCCCAGTCCCCAATCACATTTACAATCGACGCTGGCTTTGTAGGAATGGGAAAATAGTGGAAATCCAGCAGCCATCAAATGGGAGATTTGTGGAAAACTCCCCCAAATTCTGCAAATTTCCTCCCCAGGCTAATGCATAGGGCTGATTCAGTCTACAGAGGAAATTTGCGAGAATCAGGAAATGTGCGTAGATCGAACTGTGAATCGGGAACAAGATGTACACAAGTACATGTTTGACAATGTGCTAATATTTTTGGCAGACACGTGTGTGCACGCACTTCCATTTGTCATTTCAAAGAGGGCATGCACAATTGTTTGGCAAGCAAAACTAAAGTTATCATACAACCCTAGAGTAGGGATGTACGAAAGTGACTTACCTGTTCGTGGATTATGTTTATGGTGGGGGGGCGGCGTTCCATCCCTCCCCCCGGAATCCTCGATGGGGGGAAGGCACTCCGTTCCTCCCCCCGGAATCCTCGAATGGCCGGCTGTGCTCTGCGGCAGCTCCGCAGAGCAGCTGGCCAGGCCCAGCCAGTCCAGAGCCGTCCGCAGCTGGATTTCCGGCTGCGGAGGGCTCTGGGTAAAAAAAAAAAACGCGTATGCAAATGCGTTCCTTTTTTTTGGCCGTCTTAATCTACGTAAATATTTGCATAGACTATGATGGCGAAAATAAAGGGGAACACAAATAACGTAGCAGGCACTAAGAAGGAACGCAAATGGCGGTGGCCGTAGCCGCCGCCATTTGCGTACGCAGGTTTGTTTGTTTTTTTAAACCCACCCAGCCATGATAGGCTATGTAAATCTTTATGTAGCCTATCACATCTTTTCTTTTTTTTTACCAAGACTGGAAATGGCGGCGGCAGCCGGTCGGAAGACCAGCCACCGCAGCCGCCGAAGCCGCCACCGGATCCACCGCCGCCCGGAAGATCCGCCACAGGTAAGTCTCGTCCTGGGGGGGATCCGCAGGGGGGCAGAGGGGCAGGCCGTTCCGCCACAGATTTCAGGAGGCTGAATGCACTGGCATTCGGCCTCACTGAGATCTGTGGTGGAATTCTCTGCCATCCCTACCCTAGACATTTGGGATCCTTTCTCCTCTGCTGCCACCCATAAAGAGCACATAGTATTGGATTGGCCATGTTTCTGCTGATACCATGGAACAGCAGATACACTATCACTGACAGTGCAAGAGAGCATAGCACTTTCTCGCAGGGACAAAGACCCAGAAGCAGGCTGTGTCCAAGGTGGCTCTGCTTCACAAAAAGCAAAAGTAAAAGACACAACTTAGATGCATTTCCTGTACTCTCTAATAACACAACAACATTATGTTCCATTGGTGAATCCCCCAAGAGTAGTGCGTCCTTGTTGACCTATGTGTGTAGTGAACATCCCACCCGCTTACCTGAGCATGATCTGAGTATTGTGAGAAGAAACATGACCTGAGGCTGGGGCATTGTGGAGAGATAAGAACTCGGGATGGACAAAAGTCCCTTACCTGTTCTCGAAGCTTGCTTCGCAGTGCGGGGGAGGAGCTTCGGTTCTCCCCCTGAAGTTCAAGCGAAGGGGGGAGTCGCCCCGCCCCGCCCGGCCGAAATTCAGGCCAGGGGGGAGGCGCCCCATCCCTCGTAGGGGTGGACGAAAGTCACTTACCTGTCGTCGAAGGCCGTTCGCGGTTGGGGGGAGCACTTCGCTGCTCCCCCCGCGAAATTCAGGCCGGGGAGGAGGCGCCTCGCCCAGCTGCGAACGCGAAAGTAAAAAAAAAAAAAAAAAACGCCCCCTGATAGGCTACGTGACGATTCACGTAGCCTATCACGGCTAGATCTGTAAAGTCAGCCATGATAGGCTACGTCAATCGTCACGTAGCCTATCACGGGTGACTTTAAAAAAAAAAAAGTGCGTACGCGAATGGCGGCCCCCATAGGGAGCCGCCATTCACGTTCCTTATTTAGTCGCTGTAGTCTACATAAATGTTTACGTAGACTACGGCAAAAATAAGGGCAACGCAAATAGCGTTGCCCTTATTTTCGCCGTAGTCTACGTAAACCTTTATGTAGACTACAGCGACCAAATAAGGAACGGGAATGGTGGCTCCCTATGGAGGCCGCCATTATCCGTACACTCTTTTATTTTTTTTTTATTTTTTTAAGTCACCCGTGATAGGCTACGTGACGATTCACGTAGCCTATCACGGCTGACTTTGCAAATCTAGCCGTGATAGGCTACGTGAATCGTCACGTAGCCTATCAGGGGAAGTTTTGTTTTTTTTTCCTTTCATAGCAATGGCGGTGGCAGCAGCCGGTCGAAAGACCGGCTGCCGCTCCCGCCTCGCTCGAACACCCGCCGAACCGCCGGCCGGACCAGCCACCGGGAGGGACATTCGGTGAAGGTAAGTCCCGTCCTGGGGGGGGGTGCGGGGGTTGGGGGGGTGCGGAGGATTTCTCCACGAAACTTGTTCGGGGGGCCGAACACGTTGGCGCTCGGCCCCCCGAAGTTTCGGGGAGAAATTCTCCGCCATCCCTAATCCCTCGCCGCCGAAATTCAGGCCGGGGAGGAGCGCCCCGTCTCCCTGGCTGGGAAAAAAAAAAGTAAAGTAAAAAACACACACACACACCCATGATAGGCTATGTGACGATTTACGTAGCCTATCACGGCTAGATTTCCAAAGTCAGCCGTGATAGGCTATGTAAAACATTACATAGCCTATCACGGGTGACTTTGAAAAAAAAAAAAAAGCGCGTACGCAAATGGCAGCGCCCATAGCAGCTCAGATTCAAAAGAGGAACAGCCAGAACCGGGGGATGCATTTTCCCAAGCCACTTCAGATATGGGTAGGTGTGCTTCTCAGGTTACTAACTCCCAGATGGCTGGGCCTGAAGCCCCCCCCCTGCCCCCTCTGTGAGAAGCTGGGAGGAGGGGGAGGAGGAGGAGGAGGAGGAGGAGGAGGAGGAGGAGAGTGGGGGCTGTGATCTAAGAGATGCTAGACTGCTGCCCAGAGCTAAGAGGGAAATATCAGGGGAGGAGCTCAGACAGTTGACCTCGTTAGTGACGCATGAGAGGCAATGTCCAGAGCATCCCTGGAAGGGTGGGACATCCATCCCTAACTAAATGAGTCTAGCCAGCAAGCCTCACTTCCAACTGCAGGCAATGTCGGTGTTTCCATTTGAATCCCCTGGAGGCATTCCTTTGTAGCCTGAGAGTCTTCGAGGATTTCCATCTGTCACCTGTTGATAATGAATTAAAGGCCTGAGACTGAAGCCTCTCTTCTTGTGTGTGTGCATGAGGAAGGTGGGGGCAAAGGGAAACGTGACAGGGTTCCGCAGCAGAATGGCACCTCCTTGCCTGGCCCATCCACCGTAGTTCATGGGGTGGCTTTCCTGCTGTCTAAAAGTCATGGTAATGGAAGCCGCCATGAGCCCATCAGCCCCAAATTGCGGTGTTTATGGCATTTGCTGCCATAAAGCACTTCCTTCTAGGTAAAAATGTACCAAGAAGCAAGTGCTTTAGGGCTACAAATGCAAGAAACCACGTAGTAATTTATGCCGACAGGCTCTTGCATCTTTTAGACAGCTGGAGAGCCACCCCCCACACTGTGGTGGATGCACTAGGGCTCTGGGGAAATCCGCAGTTCCCTAAGCAGCCCAGATTTCCCTGTGGTGATACACACACATCCTGGACCAGATATTGTGGGGTTTGCCCATCCCCACTAATTGGTGAAATATATCAGGTATTTAAGGTGAGTTCATTTCACTAATAGCATCCACATGATTAGCTGACATCATCAAACATCCCTTTCAATAACAGACAAAATATATGCAGGCCAGACTGATCTCTTGAATGATTCTGTTTCCCCAGTCTAGGGAGGAAGAGTGAACGCTTCTGTCTCAGTTCCCCATCAGAACAGACCACTGTGAAACACATTATTGTTGTCCTCCCAATCCCCACAGTAATAATCAGCCTCATCTTCAGCCTGGATTTTGGTGATGGTTAAATAGCCAGTGTTTCCAGAGCGGGAAGCAGTGAACCGATTTGGGATCCCTGTTCCCCTGCTGCAGCCATCACAGTGCCACAAAACGAGGGGCTTGTCCAGGACGCTGCTGATACCAATCAATTTCATTCCAGCTACCAGGAGTTCTGGAGCAGGAAAGTTTAGCCGTTTCATTTTGTGACGCCGAGAAGGATGGGAGCTGTGTGAATGCTGGCTGTGAACTGACACCTTCAAACAAAGGGGGAAGAAATCATGACTGTAATATATATTCTGTGCCCTCAAACGTCACAAAACAATCATGTTCTTATGGAAAATGAATAACACAGATAGCTTTCTAGTTGATCTGCATTAAGATCTAGTTGATCTGCATTAAGATCTAGTTGATCTGCATTAAGCTCATTCTGCACCCCTTTACCTGAAAAGTAACTGGGAAGTGAAAGGAGTAGCAGGGCCCAGGCCATGGTGAGGGTTCCCAAGGTGTGTGACTTCGCTTCAGAAAGATAACTAGGGAAACCTTCCTCCGCATCTCTTAATTGCTTCAGAATGGCAGAAGTACTCCTTTATGCAAATGTATTCTATCCTCATTGGTTCGGTGAGAACTCATCTATCTACTCATTAATTTTAGAACAAAGCCAATGATCAGAGGAGAAATTTGCATGAATGAAAGCAGCAAAAACACTGGAGCACTCATTGCTTTAGCGAGGATATAAATGTGGGGTCGCTAAACCAAATTAATCTGGAGTAATGTACATGTTTTTTCCCAGAAGCACTGATAACAAAACAATGCAGAAGGAAGCATGCTTTCATACTGGTTGCCACAGCTTCATCCTGAAAAGGCTTCTTTGCCTGCCCCTTAATAGTTGCATGGCATGGGGAAATTCTGCCATGTGCACCTTGTTCCATCAGAGTGCTATAATAACAGGAGAACTGGCTCTGTTTGGGACTGGTCTCCTAAATCAATGTCTGGAATACGCTGAAAGTGATGTGGACCCACCAGTCCTAGTGTGTGACCCAGTTCCTGCCCACCCTCCAAGGAGTGCAAAGTAAGCCAGACTCATATACCCCTTGAAGTACACACAGAGAGATGCCACTTACATGGAGGGAGATGTTTGGGGAGACTAGTCCATCAGATTTTCACAATCTATTTTTCAAAGGATTCAGTTATTTCTAAAATGAATGGTGGATTCTTGTGAAAATCAGCAGCCATTGCCAACCTGATGCCTTTCAGACTTTAGATCTACAACTCCAGCACACTGGACCACTGACCATGCTCTTAGGGGCTCATGGGAGTTGAAGTCCCAAACATCTGGGAGGTATCAGGTTGGGGAACACAGGAATAGAGATGTACGGATTGTGTAAAATCCATTCCGTCTGTGTTTTGTGGGTTGTGAGGCACCTTTCGTTCCAGGGTCCACACATCGATGGAACTTCCCCCCCTTTTTTTTAGTTTCTGAATTTGTGCAAATTTGCATTTGTGCAAATGCACACATTCTAACAAAATGAGCATTCTCAATGCTCTCACCTATGGGGTTGATGCACAGTTTGGGCGGGTTTGTTTGTTTGTTTTTCTACAACAAAATTTGTGCAAAATTCTCAAAAGGTTAGAAAAATGGTCTGGATCTGGAAATCCGTGGAATCTGCCTGACAGGGGAAAAGCCAGTCCACTGTAGAATCCGTGGGTCAGAATCATAAAAAATCTGAACTCATTTGGTTCTGTTGTGACTTTCTCCATTGTACGTACACTGGAATATACCATAGGATTACTGCAACCATAGTTGTTTGAGAGAGAGGGTAAAATTTGATTTCCCCATTTCCCCATGTGTTTACCACATGCATGCAATTTCAGATAGATCCATACAGAATTTACAAGTGGCCACCCCATGGAAACAAAGACTCTTATACATCGACCTCCTGAAAGCCAGTGATCTATGTGTACATTCACCAGTCAGTAAGACTTAGCTGAAGGTGTGAACTATCCCAAATCCAATGTATTGTGTTTGAGGGGTCACTCTATCTTCTATAAACTCCGCCTCCAATATTTGGGCTGTGTGGGCTGCTTCACACATACTCAGTCATCAGGCTGTATGATCAACTGATGAAGACACACGTATGAACCAATGACACTTGGGTCTCACATCACCTTTAAGATCATTGGACATGTATGAATATGCAAAGCTGCCTTCTACTGAGTAGCAATGAGCATAGGTCACTCCAAGTGTATGAGCAATTTTTGGAGAAAATAAGGATAGGCTGAAGGTACACTGACAGAGGTAGGCTCTGATAGTTCCATGCATAAAGATGCCTAGGTTCGATCTCTGCCTGAACAAGCATGCAGGGAACCAAAGAATCGGACACATCTGTACCAAACAATTTCCTGCTTCACTTCAAGCCACTGCTGCAGGTCCTTGATTTAATCCTGTCAAATACCAGAAATGTAGACCAAAAGCTACCCCTGCAGGTGACAGGCAGAAGAACAGGCATCACACAATAAGAATTGGACATATGTTATGAAAATACAAACACACACAGACAAAGACGGCTGTTTCTGCAGCCAACCTGAAAGGTAGGGATGGGCGGATTGCTTACCCCATTCTGGTCTGTGGCATCCATGGGGGGGGGGAGAGGCGATCCATCCCTCCCCCTGGAATCCTCCCCAGCCAGCTCTGCTCCGCAGTGAGTCCGCGGAGCCGGCGGCTGGGCCCGCACGCACCCAGACTTCCATCCGCTGCTGAGCTGCAGCCACAAATGGCGTCCAGCGTAGCGGGCACCATTTGCATCCCTGCATTAGCCATGATAGGCTACATATATATTTACATAGCCTATTACGGCCAAGAGCAGGGACACAAATGGCGCCCACCATTTGCGTCCCTGCTCTTTGCCGTGCTAGGCTATGTAAATATTTACATGGCCTATGACAGCTAAAGTAGGGAGGCAAATGGTGGCCACAGACCAGGGCAGTGGACGGACCGGACTGGCCGATGCCAGGTAGGGTCCATCCCGGGAAAATTTTGTGGGGTGGTGGTGGAGAGTGCTCCGTTCTGCCAAGGACTTCGGGGGGAAACCTCATTGGAGACCGTGGTGGAATTCTTTAACATCCCTACTGAAAGGTGACATGAAAAAGATGCTTTTCTGGGCAGGCAGAAGGGAGGGGAGTCTTGTGAGCTGGCAGTGTGCGAACAAACATCACATTGGTGATTTGGTGGTGGACCACTGTTAATTGATGAAATACGTGTTTTGCCCATTATTTTTTCAATAGGTAATCATTCTTTTTGGATATTCAGATGCAACTTATATACCAGTGGGTGAAGGAAAGACATTCATTTAGCTAAATTTGGCTAATAAAGCAAAAAGTCAGCCATGATAGGGTACGTAAATCGTCACGTAGCCTATCACGGGTGACTTTAAAAAAAAAAAGCGCGTACGCAAATGGCGGCCCCCATAGGGAGCCGCCATTCGCGTTCCTTATTTGGTCGCTGTAGTCTACATAAATCTTTACGTAGACTACGGCAAAAATAAGGGCAACGCAAATAGCGTTGCCCTTATTTTCGCCGTAGTCTACATAATCTTTACGTAGACTACAGCGCCCAAATAAGGAACGCGAATGGTGGCTCCCTACGGGGGCCGCCATTAGCTGTACGCGCTTTTTTTTTTTTTAAAGTCACCTGTGATAGGCTATGTGACGATTTACGTAGCCTATCATGGCTGACTTTGCAAATCTAGCCGTGATAGGCTACGTTAATCATCACGTAGCCTATCACGGGGGCATTTTGTTTTTTTTACTTTTCTTGGAATGGCGGTGCCGCAGCGGCACCCCTGTCGAAGCCCTGCTGAACCGCCACTGCAACCTGCCACCGGGAGCAACATTTTTTTTTTTAAGGCCAGTCCTTGGTATAAAACATGGGGAGGGGGGGTAAAATTTCAACCACAGAACCAGACAGTGGGTGGGGAGGGGGGTGAGTTGCTGAATCCTTCCTCCACCATCTCCCCCAGTAGATAGACTCAGTTCTGGTACTGAGGTAAGATGAAAAGCTACTGTGGGAGGGTCTCAGGTGGATGAGGAATGCAACAACCTTAAGAAAGGGCAGAAAGTAAATTGGTAGATCTTTGAGTGAGTTGCAGTTGCTTGGCAAGGATTTGTGGCTTCAAAATTAATTAACAATGCAATAAGAAAAAAACAACTCCAACACCCCCACCACAACCAACAACAAAAAATCAAAGTGCTGAAATGAGAATACTTAGAGGAAACCAGGAGTTCCTTTGTGTATATGATGGGATACGGCTGACAGATCATTTTGGTGCTGAAAACAAATTATTGGGCCGAGCATATGCTCAGAGCTGGCGCCTTGCTCCATAATGTTGAAAGTATGTCTACCTCCACTACAAGCAATGATCTTGCTCATGGCTCCAGTTGTTGAACACTGGGGTTCTAGTGAAAAGAAACATCGGGGTTCTAGTAAAACGAAACAAAGAAGATCCCACAAGCCTGATCTTTGCCCAGCCATGCTTTAAATCTGTCCTAGAGGTTCTCTGAATCTGCTTTTTGAAATGAGTGAGAGAGCACCCACTGAGAAAAGGCTTCCTTTCCTTCTCTCAACAGATGTTTGTGTATCTGTTCCCCTTGCGATTTAGCATTCTGGGTTACACATATATACTGCTATTTATTTATTTTTTCACTTTCATAGAATCATAGAATAGTAGGGCTGGAAGGGGCCTACAAGGCCATCGAGTCCAAGCCCCTGCTCAATGCAGGAATCCAAGTCAGAGCATAGCTGACAAATCGCCGTCCAGCCTCGTCTTGAAAGCCTCCACTGTGGGAGAGCCCACCACCTCCCCAGGTAATTGGTTCCATTGTCGTATTGCTCTTACAGTCAGGAGGTTTTTTCTGATGTTCAGCCGGAATCTGGCTTCCTGTCACTTGAGCCCATTATTCTGTGTCCTGCACTCTGGGATGATCAAGAAGTGATGCTGGCCTTCTTCTCTGGGACAACCTTTCAAGTACTTGAAGAGTGCTATCATATCTCCCCTCAGTCTTCTCTTCTCCAGGCTAAACATGCCCAGTTCTTTCAGTCTCTCTTCATAGGGCTTTATTTCCAGTCCCCTGATCATCTTTGTTGCCCTCCTCTGAACCCTCTCCAGTTTCTCTGCATCCTTCTTCAAGTGTGGTGCCCAGAACTGGACACAGTACTCCAGATGAGGCCTAACCAGTGCTGAGTAGAGGGGAACTAGTTCTTCCAGGGATTTGGAAGCTATGCTTCTATGAATGCAGCCCAAAATAGCATTTGCCTTTTTTGCAGCCACATCACATTGTTGGCTCATATTCAGCTTGTGATAGACAACAATTCCAAGATCCTTCTCGCTTGTAGTGTGGTTGAGCCACGTATCCCCCATCTTGTAAGTGTGCATTTGGTTTCTTTTTCCTAGGTGCAGAACTTGGCATTTATCCCTATTAAATGTCATTCTGTTGTTTTCTGCCCAGCGCTCCAGTCTATCCAGATCACTTTGAATTTTGTTTCTGTCTTCCAAAGTATTAACTATCCCGCCCAATTTGGTGTCATCTGCAAATTTGATCAGCATTCCCTTCACCTCCTCCTCCAAGTCATTAATAAAAATGTTGAAGAGCATTTTTTCAGTACAATGATATGTGACCTCATCCTCTGCCTGGATACCAATGATGGTCAAATAGCACTTGCCACTAGATTTGGAGCCAGAGAACCGAACTGGGACCCTGCTGGCTCTGGAAGTATCATGATGCAGCTCAAGCTGAGTTGCCTCCCCCAGTCTTGGTTGGTACCACTCAACAGTATAACCCTCATGCCCACTGCTCGTGCTGCAACTGCAAGTAAGTTTCACTGTCTTTCCAAGAGTCACAGATAGGGAGGGTGTCTGAGGCAGTGCAGCCTTGAGCTGACACCTGGAGAGAAAGATAGGAATTAATGTCCAGTCTGATTTTGTAGCAGAATGAAAAGTAAAACCATCAAGGAAAAAAAAATAGGGGAAAGAGCATTTTCTAATTCATTTTAAAGTAGCAGATTGACACCTTCTCTCATTCTCCAGTGAGGAGTGGAAGGGGCAGAAGAGCCTAAGGCATTATGGGAAAATCAGAAGCACTTAGTGGCTCAAGGCAATGTACCTCTTCTAATCATCTTCTCTTTCAGTCTTAAACTACCCCAGAGGTTGTGACCCCCCCATATGCAAATACACTGCTTGCTCACTGGCTGCTGAAGCTGCTAGAAGAACCCCACCCATCCATTTTGTTCCAGAAGCACCAATAACAAAATGATTGTAACAAAGGGCTGGATGTGCCTGATCTCGTCTGATCTTGGATGCAAAGCAGGGTCAGCCCTGATTCGTACTTGGATGGGAGACCGCCTGGGAATCAGGCTTCCTGCACTGAGCAGAAGGTTGGACTCGATGGTCTTGTAGGCCCCTTCCAACCCTATGATTTTATGCTGAAACAAGCATCCTTTCCTAGGCGTAGCCACAGCCCAATCCTGAAAGGGCTTCTCTGCCCTTAATAGCTGCATAGGATGGGGAAAATCCTGCCATTTGCACCTTCTGCCATCACAGAGTTACAGCAACAGGACAGCTTACCCCGCTTGATATTTTTTCCTTCAACTCAGTATCGAAAATGCACTGACACCTTTTCGGGATGTAGACCTACCAATCCAGCGGGTGACCCAACTCTCCCTCCTCTTCCTCCTCCAATAAGTACAAAGTAAGCCACCCTCAAATATCCTTTGAGAGAGATGCTGCTTGTATGAAGGGAGACCTCGGGGGAATCCAGTTCATGAAATTTGCACAGTCTGCTTAAAAGTATGGAAGGATACAGATATTTATTTATTTAAAGAATTTCTTGGCCACCTTTCCAGGCAGAAGCCCTCCCAAGGTGCTCACAGCAATAAAATACATAAAAACAGTTAAAATACATAAAAGCGATAAAAACAATAACATAGCAAGAAAAGCAAGAATACAAGCAGATGGCTCCCGAATATACCAGTCTTCCCCAATCTGGTGCCCCTTCTGATGTTTTGGACTAAGCTCCCAGCATTTCTAACCATTGCCAGTGCTGGTTGGGGCTGACTGATATGGATTCCTAAACATCTGGAGGATGACTGCAACCATACTGGTTTGGGGGTCATTGCCAACTTTGAATTACACCATAGCTAGATACTTCCCTTAATCTCTCATGTATCCACATGGAGTGTACAAGTGCCCATCCTATGAAAAAATATGTATCAACCTCCTGAAAGCCAGTGATCTATGGACTGATCCACATAGGGATATTCACCACTCAGTTGCACTTAGGTGAAGGTATGTAACTGCCCTCATTATAATGTATTGTGTCTAAGGGGTTATGATACATACACTCTACTCTTTATCCGGGAGGGCTGTTTCACAACATATTCTATCATCAGGCTCTGTGATCAATTGATAGAGATAACATGCATGAACCTATGACACTTACAACTCACATATATGTCCAGTGGCCATAGACATGATGTATGTGCTAAGATGTCTTATCCTGAGTACCATTACATCTGGGAATGTATGAGCACGTTCTGGGGAAAATAAGGGGGGGGCATGAATGTATGAGGAATTCATGAGTTTTTAAAGAGAATCCACACCTCCTGGACCCAAGCACCAACTGTGTTCAACAACATGCATACATTTGTACAATGCACATGAAAAATGTGTACTTTGGGAAAATGCACACAAACTCACTTTAATCCATGGAAGGAAGATATGTCCCTTTAAAAAATGCACAATTGATACACTCACTTGGAAAGATGCACACAAATTGTTGTGCAAACAGTAAAAACAAACCAACAAACACAAACCCGAAGCTCACAATCTCAAATGGACACAAGCTGGAATGCGTTTTGAGGTGGAACTCAGAGGACTTTGATGAGTTTGAGTTTTGCTGATTCATACCTTCCCAGTTCTGAGGAATGAGGGTATGACAGAGTTAGGATCTGTAAGATATGCTGCCTTGTTTTAATCTCTCCATTAATGAGCAGGAAGGACCAGAAATGTACACATTTGTACTGAAGCATTTCATGCTTCACTCCTAGCCAGAGGTACAGGGCCTTGATTTAATTCTATCAAATACTGGAAACATGATGAGCCAACATCCACCCCGCCACAGGACACAGGAAGAAGAGGAGGCATCATGCATGTTTCACACAAAACGTGACCCGTACATTCACACACACAGCTATATTATTCTGCCTGACCTGAAAGGTCTCATGAAGGAACACATTTGCAGATGGTTGAAAGGGAGGGGAGACCTGTGGTGCGCGCTCACATGTCACCAGTCCACATCAGTGGACTTCTGCTCATTGGTGAAATACGTCAGATATTTAAGCTGAGCTCATTTCACTCATAGCATCCATGTGTCTAACTAAGCAGATATCATTGCACATCACTGTCAAAAACAGGCAAAACACATTCAGAGCCGATTAATTTCTTGAATTATTCTGTTTCTCTGGTCTATGGAGGAAGAGTGAAGGTTTTTGCCTCTCTAGTCCTCTTCAGAAACACTAACGTGTTTCACCGTGAAACATGTTATTGCTGTTATACCAGGCTCCACAGTAATAATCAGCTTCATCTTCAGCTTGGATGTTGGTGATGGTTAAATAGCCCATGTTCCCAGACCGGGAGGCAGTGAATCTATCTGGGATCCCTGGTCCCCTGCTACCACCAGCATAGTGCACAAGGCGAGGGGCTTCTCCAGACCTCTGTTGATACCACGCAATTTCATCCCAGCTACCATCACTTCTAGAGCAGGAGAGTTTAGCTGTTTGTCCCACGGATGCAGACTCTGAGGCCGGCTGACTCAGTCTTGGCTGTGAACAGACACCTTTAGACAAAGGAGGAAGAAATCATGACTTCAGTACATCTTCTGTGCTCTCAAATACCAGAAAATAATTATGTTCTTATGGTAGATAAATAACTCAAATAGCTTTGTAATTGCCCCACGTAAAGCTCATTCTGCACACCTTTATCTGAGATGAAACTGAGAAACGCAAGGAATAGCAGAGCTCAGGCAGGCCATGGTGAGTTCTCCAAGGGAGTGTAACTTTCATTCAGAAAGATAACAACAGGGAACCTTTCTCCTGCTTTCTTAAGACCTTCAGAACTACTGAATAGCTCCTTCATACAAATGTGTTCTATGCTCATAGGCTCTGCCAGAAATCATTTACCAACAGATTTATGTTAGAGGAAAGCCGATGATGGTATGACAAATTTGCATAAACAGTATATGTAAAAGCATTGGTAACACTAATTGCTTTGGCCAGGAAAAAATGTAGGGGTTGTTGTCTAACCCACTCAGGTAAAGGTTGATGGGGAAAGTTTATACATTGCCAGACACATTTTTCCTCTCACATGGGTCAATGGGAACAGTACAGAATGAAAGATCGCAAGGCAAACCTTTTTAAATCGGCTACATTGTAGTCAAGGTAAGCCTGATTTTTTAAATCAAAATCATTAATGCCAAAACAAAACAAAACAAAAGTGTTTAAAGCACCATTTGTGGAAAGAAACACTTCATTCTTCCTTGCCAGATCTGGGCATTCACAAACCAGTCTAAAAATGTCAGAGATGGTGCATGAGTTGGGGGCAAGGGTACAAAGGCCTTGTTAGATGCATACTTAGAGCTAACTAGAGTTGATCTCTCTGTCCATGTATAAAGTAGGAAGGATTGGGGTGGGGGGGATGAGATCCTACCAGTTTAAACTAAACGATATTCCACATCACTCTACAGGTGTACATGGTGACCTATCTATGCCAGTTAAATTCTATGAAATATGAGAAAGTTATCCCAATATCACCCTCTACAGGACAAAGTCAGAAGAGCTGGGATCATACAATTGTAATGACTAATATTTCGTATGCAAAATTTGGGGTGGACATGAATGAAAAATAAAATTCATTAATCACAACTGAAATAATTGAGATAATCATCCCCCCCCGGCATGTAGTTTATGTAATGTTCTTCAAAGGTGCAAATTTGAATTCACGTCAACGCATATGAAGTTTAGCAGATTTCTTTCTTTCTCCCCCATCCTTGGCCCATTTCCAGTTTGCCATTTGATGTCTCATAACTTGTCAGTTCCAAATTCATGAATCCAAGATGTCTATTTAATTCCAAAGCCTCACCTGCTAAAAACACCCTAAGGGAGCAATCCTATGAGAATAGGTGGCTGCCTCCAAACTTAGGGATGACTTCCTATCCAAAGCAGGGCAGGTAGAGTGTGGAGGGGGTCTTCTCCTCTGCTCTCCAGCCACCCTGCATTACTGGCTAGATGGCTGATTTTGGCTGTCTAGCCACAGGACTTCAGAGCAGGGTGGGGGCAGCTGGACAACACATAGGAAGCAACATAACAATGCTTCTGCCATCCCTGCCCCTCCCCACCCCCAGGAACCCCCCCTTTTACCCCACTCTGTGCTGCTTTTCTGAGCACATTGCCCAGGGACAATTTGCACCACCTATGAAGCAGTGGGAGAGGGGAGGCAGTTTTCCAGGAACTGACCTTGGAGCACAGGCTCCCAGGTTGAATCCCCAAAACCAAACATTCCAACAGCCATCTAGACACCATCTAGCGGCCAGAGGATTGTGCCCTTAGTTACACCAGAAAATCCAGTTAATCAAGCACAAATCTTAGCAGCCCAATTGTATGTAGAAATGCATGAGCCCCAAATAACATGCTTTGGCTTAGAAATATGCCAGTATATTTTCCCCAAAGTGACGACTCATGTTCTAAGCCAAAGCTAAATTCAGTTAACTACATCAGCTTCCTCACCCCAAAGTTTTGAATAGATCAGGGGGTGAAAGAGAGTCTTCTAAAGATACAACACATGCCTGTATCTTTCCTCCACCCATAAGTAGAACAAAATAACTCTGTGAACACTGTCAACCCAGCAAAGTCTTGGGGAAGACTGAGACCTTATATGCTGCCTGTCCCTGATTCAGGAGTTGCAGATGAATCTGCATCATCAGTAGCCACAGCTGGGTCTGCTTCCTCCTGAGTAGACCTTTCCTCAAGAGTATACCCTGGGCAAAAGGGTCTTCGAGCAGCCAGGTAATGGTGCTCTGAGAATCCCACCTAGTCTCCCACTGCTGGTGGTACTCTGGTGAGCTGTGGAGGGAGAGTCTGGAACAACAGCTGGGCATACGATGGGGTTGAAGGTGTTCGTGGGGACCTCAGCTTGGCCTGTAGGAGAGGGCTGTGCTGTAGGAGAGAGGTGTGCCAAGTGACTCAACTGCTCCTTGTTGTCGTCCTCCTCCAAACAGGTCTCCTCTGACCTTGGATCAGCCAGGATCCTGACAGTATCTAGAGATTAGAAACACAGCTGGTGTCAAGGGTAGTCACAGTTGGTGCCTGTCAAGGGCCCACAAGCTGGGCAAGGCCCCTTGATAAGAACCTCCTGACCTGGACCTGCTCCTCCTTATCCCCATTGCAACCAGATTCTTCACCTGCCTCTCACTTTAGACCAGACAATGGTGGTGAGAAGGAGCAGTAGCAACAGCAGCAGTGGATGCCACAGCCTCCTTACCCACTGGCTTTCCACCTATCAAGCAAGGAAGTGGCAGTCATGATGAGAAAGAGGATGAGGAGTAATAGCAGCTGGTGGCAATGTCAATGAGAAAGTAGACTCACTGAGGAAGGGGGCCATTAAAGGCATCTTGCCCAAGGGCCCTCAAAAACCTGGAGCTAGCACTGCTGGGAAATGTTTTCCTTAACCTAAAGTGCAATCCTGTGTGTGGGTACCAGTTGTCCACATCTAGTTTCCAAATGTTTGCATCTTTGCTAACAGAACACATTCCCAGTTGGCAGCATCTCCTCCGTCCCTCCCAGGAGGACCTGCCGTGCATGCAGCAATTCTTGGAAATGAAATTATGGTGGGCCACGGGTGTCTTGTTCATCATGAATTCCATCACAGGAAATATGTCCAGCCAGTGGGAGATACGCTCCATGGTAGAGCTGTTCACACATGGCCTCTAGGGATGTACGAAAGTCACTTACCTGGTCTCGCAGCTTGCTTCACGGTGGGGGGGAGGCGCTTCGCTTTTCCCCCTGAAGTTCAGGACGGGGGGGGAGGCTTCCCGCCTCGCCCGGCTGAAATTCAGGCTGGGGGGGAGGCTTCCCGCCTCGTCTCCCCGGCCGCGAACTTCAAAAGAAAAAAAAAAGCCCCGTGATAGGCTACGTAACGATTTACGTAGCCTATCACGGCTAGATCTGCAAAGTCAGCCGTGATACGCTACGTTAATCATCACGTATCACGGGTGAGTTTGGAAAAAAAAAAAAGCGCGTACGCAAATGGCAGCCCCCATAGGGAGCCACCATTTGCATTCCTTATTTGGTCCCTGTAGTCTACGTAAAGATTTACGTAGACTACAGGGACCAAATAAGGAACGTGAATGGCGGCTCCCTATGGGGGCTGCCATTAGCGTACACTAGGGATGGTGGAGAATTTCTCCCCGAAACTTCGGGGGGCCGAGCGCCAACGTGTTCAGCCCCCCGAACAAGTTTCGGGGAGAAATTCTCCACACACCCCCGCTCCCCGCACTCCCCCCCGGGACGGGACTTACCTTTGGCGAATGTCCCTCCCGGCTGTGGGTCCGGCCGGCGGTTCGTCGGGTCTTCGTCAGGGGCGGGGGCAGCAGCCAATCTTTCGACCGGCTGCCACCGCCACCATTCCAATAAAAGAAAAAAAAATGCCCCCGTGATAGGCTACGTGACGATTAACGTAGCCTATCACAGCTAGATTTGCAAAGTCAGCCATGATAGGCTACGTAAATCGTCATGTAGCCTATCATGGGTGACTTTAAAAAAAAAAAAAGCGCGTACGGATAATGGCGGCCCCGATAGGGAGCCGCCATTCCCGTTCCTTATTTGGTCACTGTAGTCTACGTAAATCTTTACGTACACTATGGCAAAAATAAGGGCAACGCTATTTGCGTTGCCCTTATTTTCGCTGTAGTCTACGTAAACATTTCTCCCTGAAATTTCTCCCTGAAACTACTTTGGGGGGCCAAATACGTTGGCACTCGGCCCCCCAAAGTTTCGGGGAGAAATTCTCCCCCATCCCTAGTTGGCACTCGGCCCCCTGAAGTTTCGGGGAGAAATTCTCCCCCATCCCTAATGGCCTCCCAAAATTCTCCAGTCTACTTGTGGGCAGAGAAATGGAGGCGGGGGGGGGAGTTCACCAAATTTCTCCTAGGGGAGAAGAGATTCTCCAGCAGTTTCTTACAGATAGGGTTCACTATTGGCAGGGGTTGTAGCACAGCTTTTTCTTCCCCCCCCCAGGGTTTCTGGTAGGGCAGTGCAGGGACACCCCCCCCCCGATATGAGTCGGAATGGGACTTACTCTTGTCCAATGTCCCTGGCGGCAGCACCTCCCGGCGGTGGTGCGGCGGCACGTGGTGACCACTGTAGTTAACCGTGATAGGCTACGTAAGAATTTATGTAGCCTATCACGGCAAGCCAAAAACCAACAACAACAACCGTGTACGTAAATGGCGGTGGCTATGGCAGCCGCCATTTGCGTTCCCTTTTTTTTGCTGTTTTAGCCTACGTAAATATTTACGTAAGCTATTAAGGCAAAAATAAAAGGAACGCAAATAGCGTAGTAGACGCAAATGGCGAATGGCGGCAGCAGGTAAGTGCTCCGTTTTGCGCGCCTTTTGTGGGTTGGTGGGGCGGGGGCTTCATTCCACCATGGATTTCGGGGGGGCGAATGCACTGGCATTCGGCCTCACCGAGATCCGTGGCGGAATTCTGTGACATCCCTATTTATGGATTACATGGGCTGGTGGCGGGTAGGGATGCTGGAGAAATTCAAGATAGACTAAAATGAGCTCAGATTTCTTAGAATCCGACCTGCAGAATCCACTGTGGAATGACCCCCTCAGGCTGCACAGAGTCCTTGGACTTTCAGATGATTGTTGTTGTTTTTTACTTTCCTGAAATTTATGCATATATATTCGTAGCAAAATATGCAAGTTTCTGATGAGGAAATTTTGAATGAAATGAGGGACAATATGCTAAATGTTATGCACTTAAGGTAAATTATGTAAATACTTGTGTAAATACTTACATAATTATTTGCATATTTTTCTGCATGATGAAAAAAAATATTTGTACCTGTCTGTGAGTGGACGATGGAACAAAAGGCACCTGACAATCCGCAAAACACAGACAGAGCATATTTTACACAGGCCTTACGTCCCTACTGGTGGGTGGGTGGTCTTCCCATTGATAAGGGGTGGTTCCACTCTATGATTTAGGGATGTGAAAACCCATCCCAGCTCGGGTTCTCCGGGCATCCACCGAGCTTTCCCCCCACTCGCTGGCCCTCCGGGCTGCAGTCAAGCCCCTGTTTCATGCTCGGTGAGTGGCCTGCAACTCAGCCAGGACTGTTCATCTCTGTCCCGATCGCCATGTTTTTAAAAAACATGATGATCGACAGTGGTTGCCCATAGACTTATACGCAAAATAGCACTGTGGATCCCCAGTTTCACAGCACTATTTTGCATATAAGTCTATGGGCAACTGCTGCCGATCACCATGTTTTTTAAAAACATGTCGATCAGGACAGAGACAGACAGGCCCGGGTAAGTTGCAGGCTGCTCACCCAGTGTGGAGGTGGGGCTCAACTGCAGCCAGGAGGGCCAGCGAGCTGAGGTGGGGAGCTTGGCAGGTGTAGCTCAGGGAGCACGGGTGCCAGCAATCCAACAGATTTGCAGACTGAAACAGGCACCCACACCATCACTACCATGATTTGAGGCATTTGAGGCACAGATCAAATTAAGCTCTCTAGTGATCTTGCCTTCTCCACTCAGTGGAGGAAGAATAAAGTTTTTTTTGTCTCAGTTCCACATAAGAATATACCACAGTGAAACTGGTCACCACTGCTGCCATACCACATACCACAGTAATAATCAGCCTCATCGTCAGCCTGGGCATTGGTGATGGTTAAATAACCAACATTTCTGGAGGCAGCGTGGCAGATCTGGGATCCCTGGTCCTCTGCTGCCACCAGCATACTGCACATACCGAAGTGCGTGTCCTGATTTCTGTTGAGACCTGGGAAATGGTTCTCAAGGGGCTACCCCTGACAGTGCAGGAGAGTTTAACCATTTCTCCCAGGGACCCTGCCATGGAGGCAGACTGAGTCAAAGGCTGCTGCGAACTGACACCTTGACAAAAAGCAGATGCAAAATACAGCTTAGATACATTTCCCATGTTCTCCAATACCATAAAAGCATTATGTTCCTATGACAAATCCACACAACCAAAGGCACTTCAGTTGGCCTATGTGTGAAGAGACTACATCACACACTTACCTGAGCAGTAACCAAGCAGTGTGAGAAGAAAGAGGAGCTGGGCCATTGTGGAGGTAAGAACCAGTTTAAGTTCCTCGGAGGGAAAGGTATCTAGCTGGGACCTTACCTCCTTTGCTCTTAAATACAAGAACCAAAGAATGTTCCAGCATATATGTTTGTTCACGCCCGTTGGTTTTACAAGAATTATCACACTTCCTCAAAGATGATGTGATGTTTTATCCAGACCAATGATCAGACAAGCAAATTTGCATGACATTTCCGTCCCCCCCAAAAAAGAAAAGTGAGGTTTTAAGACCATGAGAACATAAAAAGAGCCATGCTGGATCAGAGCAAGGTCCATCTAGGGCAGCACTCTGTTCACACAGTGGCCAGCCAGTTGCCCCTCCACAAGCAGGATACCCCCTCCCCCCGGTTGTGTTCCCCAGCAACTGATATACATAGACATACTGCCTCCGATACTGCTTTTCTTGCTTTGTCTGGATGGAAGGAGATCCATTTGCATGACTGAACGTTTAAAGATCAATTGCAAGCCTGGGGGATGGATGCAGATTTACAGATACTGTAAATTAGGGATGTACGAAAGTTCCGCCACGGATCTCGGGGAGGCCGAATGCCAGCACATTCGGCCCCCCGAAATCGGTGGCGGAACGACCCGCCACCCCCCCGGGACGGGACTTACCTGGGGCGGATCTTCCTGGCGGTGGCGGCTCCGGCCATTTCCAGGTTTAAAAACAAAAAACACACACAAAAAAAACGTGATAGGCTACATAAAGATTTACGTAGCCTATCACGGCTAGATTTTTTTAAAAAACACCGTGATAGGCTACGTAAATCTTTAAACTGACTTAAAAAAAAAAAAACAACCCACGCATATGCAAATGGCAGCGGCCATGGGCGCTGCCATTTGCGTTCCTTATTTTGGCACGTCTTAGTCTACGTAAACATTTACGTAGGCTACGACGGCGTAAATAAGGGGAATGCAAATAGCGTAGCGTCCATGCGATTTGCGTTCCCCTTATTTTCGCCGTCTTAATCTACATAAATGTTTATGTAGACTAAGACGTGCCAAAATAAGGAACGCAAATGGTGGCGCCCATGGCCATGGTGCTTTTTTTTTTTTTTAATCAGCCGTGATAAGCTATATAAACATTTACGTAGCCTATCACGGCTGACTGCAGGGATGCAAACGGCGGCGGCTACGGCCGCCGCCATTTGCACCCCTGCTAGCCAGCGGCCGGATGTCCAGCTGCTGGCGGAGGCGGCCGGCGGCTCCGCAGAATCGCTGCGGAGCACAGCCGGCTGGCCAGGATTCCGGGGGTAGGGATGGAACGCCTCCCCTCGCACCATCAGCATAATCCCCGAAAGGTAAGTACCTTTGGTACATCCCTACTGTAAACATGATTCCTTGGTGTAAAGGCCTAGATGAATTTCAGTTCAGATTCATTGTGCTCATTTTTATTTGTTTAATTCCTCCAGGGTTTTATTTCTGTCATTCGTTTTGTAATTTTGTATAGGTTGTATTAATGGCCTTTGGTTTGCAAAAAAATGGCATGACATCATACAAGTAGGGCATGAGTGCAATAGCAACCTTCCAGGTGTGTCCAACAGAAACTGGTGTACATAGGCATACTGCCTCTGATACTGGAGGGAGCATATAGCCATCAGGACTAGTAGTCATTGATTGCCTATAGATGGCTATACATCGAGATATGGCAACTTGTCTAAAGCTGTCAAAAGGATTACGTTGAGACAAAATTTCATGTTGAAGCTGTAAATTGAAATCCATGTATTTATTTCTATGCCACCTTATAATAGCAGATTTAAAAGGGGGTTACAAATAAAATTATATTAAAATATTCATCTATACAAATAGTGATCTTGTTCTCTGTGTGTGGATCTTTATGTAGCCAAAATGCACAACAGACAGCTCAGCAGAGGGAGTGAAGGAAGGAGGTTTTTGTTTCACTTCCCCATCTAAATGAATGGCTGTGCCTGACTGCCCTGGTATTTCAACAGTACAGTAATAATCTGCTTCATCTTCTGCCAGGGCACCTGTGATGGTCAGAGACATGGTGTTCCCTGATCTAGACCCAGAGAACCGGGCAGGGACATCAGATGGTCTGCTGCCTGTGGTATAAATCAGCATCCTGGGTTTACTTCCAGGTTTCTGCTGGGTCCACCCAGGGTAGTTCCCATCATTGATGTTTCCACTGCTTAGTCTGCAAGAGAGAGTGATGGTCCCACCTAGAGAAACAACCTCTGTAGGCTTCAGAGACTGGAGCTGTTGGACACTGAGACCTGAAAGAGAAGAAGATAAGGAGAAGCTCATCAAGCTAATTCCCACAGTGTAGCAACATCAAACATTTTGTGATCAACTGCAGTACAAAAGATGGCTATTTTTGCTGCTTCCATTGATTTACCTGTCCAGAACATGCATTCACTCACCAATGGAGATAAGGATGGTGAGAAGGAGGAGGGCCATTGTGGGTACACTGATGTGGTAATCTTCTTACAGCAAAGGAATCTCTGACGGGCACCCTCTCAGTCTCTCTTAAGTCCTCAGAGATCAAGACAGCAGCCACTTCATGCAAATATTGTGCTCCTTAACTACTAACTCCGAGTGCAGGAGGGTTATAGAGCATCTGCAGAAAAAATCTGTTGGTCAAAAAGAGGGACTGGAGCTCAATGGTAGAACACCTGTTTTGCATGCAGAAAGCCCCTGGTGCAATTTCTGCCCTTTCCAGTCCTAAGAAGGGCCAGGAAACCGATGATGAGTTTGACCCTGGCAACCTGACTCCTGGCTTGTCAGAGGTGGCTTCCTCTGTTCCATTGACAAACATGTCTGTGCATCAGAGTTTTAAGGGCCAGCAAGGTCTGTATGAATCCAGGTTATAAATCCCCTGAGGAGGGGTGGAGGACTGGGATTGACAGTGAAATTGAGTGAGGGCTAAGTTACGAAGGCTGAGCCCCAGAACCTGATGTCGTGTCCAGGGGGCTGTCCAGGAATATGTATATACCCCTACGTACTAATAGTGAGCTCATCCTTCAAACATGGTTTCTTATAAACCAGGCTCCCAGCTCTCATCAGCCTTGATGTCATCTGTCTTGGCTAGGGACGGAATAATGTTATTTCAGGTTCTCTTCTTTTGTCAATCTTAAATTCAGTTCACCTGAAATGTTTAGAATTTCTCCAGTTCATCCCAAATTTTGAGAACTTTTTTTTAAAGTTTGTATTAAAATTCATAAGCATTTTTGTGAACATTTCTCCAAAGTTTGATTTCCTTTTTACTAGGGGTGGACGAAAGTCACTTACCTGTCGTCGAAGCTTGTTCGCGGTGGGGGAAAGGCGCTTCGTTGCTCCCCCCGCGAAGTTCAGGCCGGGGGGGAGGCTTCCCACTTCGCCCGGCCGAAATTCAGGCCGGGGGGGAGGCTTCCCGCCTCGCCCAGCTGAAATTCAGGCCGGGGAGGAGGCTTTCCGCCTCGCCCGGCCGCGAACTCCAAAGTTTAAAAAAAAAACCAAACCGCCCCCGTGATAGGCTAGGTGACGATTAACGTAGCCTATCACGGCTAGATCTGCAAAGTCAGCCCTGATAGGCTACGTTAATCGTCACGTAGCCTATCACGGGTGACTTTAAAAAAAAAAAAGCACGTACGCTAATGGCGGCCCCCATAGGGAGCCGCCATTCACGTTCCTTATTTGGTCGCTGTAGTCTACGTAAATGTTTACGTAGACTACGGCGAAAATAAGGGCAACGCAAATAGCCTACACATTTAGTCTACACATTATTTTTAACCATTCTCACTCAATTAGATAGAAGATAAATTCATTTTGGAAAGAAATAGAAAAGAGAAGAAATATCGAGGACATTCTCATGGGATGGATTCAGGGTTCTTGTGCTTACCTTTCATATGAGGTGGCCAAGGAGTGTGGGTGAGTATCTTGCCTTTCATTGTACCATCATCTCTCCACACCATAGAGAAAAGATGCATCCAGAATTTGCCCCCAGAAATTTAACACTGGAAGATCCTGGGGAAGGTGCAGAACCCTAAAGAATGTCAAGTAGAGCTCAGCCAACATTTCTCAGAGGACACCTTTTCTCAGAAAAGCCCTGAGGTTTTTCTTTTCTTACCCCCGCTCCGAAATGAAATGCCACTTGGCAAAATTTCCCCAAATTTCTTCCCCATTTGGGGGTGAGTTTCACCTCCCCTCCCCCAGAATGCCCAATAAAAATTCTCTGTACGGGGTATTGTGGGCAATGCAAAATGGGTGCCAGGGTGCCAATACAGTTGCTCCTGTTGCAACTTGAGATGGCAGTGCAAAAATTAAACAAACCCTTACAGGAAGAAGAAGAAGAAGAAGAAGAAGAAGAAGAAGAAGAAGAAGAAGAAGAAGAAGAAGAGGAAGAGGAAGAGGAGGAGGAGGAAGCTGTGACACGAGCTTTGCCAATGGTGAGCCCTACCTGTGTGAAATTGTCAGAGAATTTCACCTCCCACTGGAGAAATGCAGTGAAATTGTGCCCCCAATTTGTCTGCCTCCACAAGGGTGGAGAATTTCAAGAGGTTATTTGTGCACAGCACTCATTGAAATGCCACCTAGTAGGGATGTCGGAGAATTTCTCCACGAATCTCCAGGAGGCCGAATGCCAACGCATTCAGCACCCCGAAATTGGTGGGGAAATTCTCCACCACCCCCCTGCCACCCCCAGGATGGGACTTACCTCGTGCGAATGTCCCTCTCAGCGGCGGGTCCCGGCGGCGTTTCAGCAGCATTTCGGTGGCAGCAGGGGCAGGGGCCGGTCTTCCGATCGGCTGCCGCCACCGCCATTTCCCAGTAAAGTAAAAAAAAAAAAAATAGTGATAGGCTACATAACGATTTACATAGCCTATCACAGCTAGATTTTCAAAGTCAGCCATGATAGGCTATGTAAATCTTTATTTAGCCTATCACGGCTGACTTTGGGGGGGGGAAGCACGTATGCAAATTCACATTCCTTAGCAATGCTATTTGCGTTGCCCTTATTTTCGCCGTAGTCTACGTAAATCTTTACGTAGACTACCCGTGCCCAAATAAGGAACGCGAATGGTGGCGCACATGGGCGCCGCCATTTGCGTACGTGCTTTCCTCCCCCCAAAGTCAGCTGTGATAGGCCATGTAAAGATTTACGTAGCCTATCACGGCTGACTTTGAAAATCTAGCCGTGATAGGCTACGTAAATCGTTATTTAGCCTATCACGTGTTTTTATTTTTTATTTACGTAGCCTATCACTTTTTTATTTCGCGGCCGGGGAGACGGGGCACTCCCCCCCGGCCAGAATTTCGGCGGGAAGGGATGGGGTGCCTCCCCCCCAGCCTGAATTTCGACCGGGAGGGGCAGGGCACCTCCCCCCTGCCAAGAATTTCGGGGAGAGAAACAGAGTGCCTCCCTCCCACCGAAAACAGCTGCGGGACCAGGTAAGGGACTTTCGTCCATCCTTACACCTATGGTATCAACCAAAGCCTTTGCTTTGCCATCCCACAGATGTTGGCATCTGCAATATTTTATTTTTTTTAAAAAATGAGTATTATTACTCATTTTATAATAATAATTTATACCCCACCTTTTCCCCAGTAGTGGGACACAAGGCGGTCTACAGAAATTAAGACATATACAATTAAAACATATGAAAATATACAAAAGTTAAAATATAAATTAACAACAATAGCATTAAAATTATATTAAAACATTAAAACAGAGCATGAGCCCATTTCAGCCATGGCACTGGAAAGGAGAACACACACACCCCACCTCCAACTTTCACTCATCGGCTCTGCACGACTTGCAAGACATGCCAGCCGGTGTCAAGCCAGGGTCCCACCCAGACCATGTTCTTGGGCAAGGGTGCTTACTGGAGCTTGACCTCTGTTCGTGAGTGAGCAGGACGTCTCAGGAAGAGCACTCATGCTTGCTAAACAATCTCCTACTTCACTCCACACCCCACAGGTGCAGTGTGCGTAGGTGGTCACATAATTTTGCCAAATGTGGGCCAACACTTCCCCCCAAAGGCTAAAGACAGCAGTGTTTTAGAAGAAAACATCAACATCTAGCATCGCTGGAGCCAAGGGGAGGCATGGTCGGGCCCCTACCTAGGTCCCTACCCTACCAGAGGCATCTCTGGACTCCTTCTCCTCTTCATCATTGCAGTCGTCTTTTTCACCTACCTCTTGCTCTGGCCCAGGCAGTGGTGGTGGTGGTGAGAAGAAGGAGCAGTAGATGCCATTGCCTGCTTGTTCAATGGCTCTCTGCCTGCTAAGCAAGCATGTGGCAGCAATGATGAGAAAGAAGAGGAGGTCCAAGAGCAAGTGGTGATGATGGTGGGGAGAACGTAGATTCACTGAGGGAAGGGCCCATTGTGTATGTCTTCCCCAAGGCCCCCCAAAATCTGAGAACCAGTACTGATGGATGCCATACTGGAGCCCCTGGGACTAGCTGGCTGTGGATTGGGGGTTTTCTGTGAGAGTGACAAGCATGGAAACACAGGCTCTGAGCCCCTTAGCAGGCTATTCTTTAACATTGCAGGGCAAGACATTGCAGATGAACACAACAGGCAGAGTAAGCGGTGGGAGGCTTGGAGCAGCAGTCCTTGGTAGCAGGGCCCGCATCCAAGATCGGCATGGTCAGGCACCTGCCAAGGGCCCACATTCCAGCAGGGGCCCACTAACAAGACCCCCTTGACCTCCCTCCTCCTCCCCACCAGAGCAACCTGCCTGTTCACCTCCCCTTCACTCTGGTGAGACACTGGTGGCAGTGAGAGAGAGGAGCAAGAGACGCCATGGCGACCTGCTCACTGGCTCTCTGCCTGTCAAGCAAGCAAGTGGTCACAATGATGAGAAAGAAGTTGAAGAGCAATAGCTGCTGGGAATAAGAGCAGTGAGCTGGTAGACTCACTACGGGAGGAGGGCCATTGGAGGTGCCTTACCCAAGGGCCCCTAAAAACCAGCACTGCCATCGAGCTCGTGTGAAGCATGTTTCATTCCTGTTCTTTTCAATGGAAATTAAGCACATGCTTATCTTCATCTGGTTTTACAGAAGCAACAAGTGGGGAAATGAGTGTGCAAAAAAGGGTTACAAACAGGAACTTTTTTTTTAACTAGGTAAGTTATTTTATGTCCTCTGCCTCAGCCATTTCTTAACACGTTTGTCTGAAATTTGGCCACCGTGAATTCCAAATTCCAAAACAGTTGAGATACAGTTTTGACTTCAAAATACAAAAGAACAAGCTGTCAAGGGCTCCTTGGCAGCCTCTTTCAGTGTACTCCAGTAGCCAGGTCCAGACACAGACAAAGGATTCTTTTCAAAGCTTTATTCCTTTTACAACTTAATTATTCTATCATCAGCGACTAGCTATGAACAGCAGAGTAACCTATGCCCTGGGTTTGAACAGTTGGTCCCCATTTGAAGGAGAATCACTTGCAGACCCTGAACTTATGGGCTAGGGAGAATCCCTCCCCTTTTCCCTTCAATCCTCTGGGTGCAACCGTTGCTTGCACGCCAAACAGGCACTACACCTCCTTTCCGCGCCCTCCATCTGGCGCCGCTCCCTGCGTCAGCGTCGAGCATCCAGCAAGCCCTCTTCCCATGCTTTCTCACTCCCAGGATCACTATCTATCTCAGGAATGCCAGCGGGAGGAATCTCTGCCAGCTGTTGGTCCTGGGAGGGATGAGCATGCTCCTCTCCCACAGGCAGCTGTTCCACCTCAGAATCAGAACTGCTCTGGGATTCTATGGGCTCAGTGTCCACCCTGACACAAGGGACGGGCAGATCTGTCAAGTCCATTTCCATGATTTGTTCCCCTTAGGGATGGTGGAGAATTCTGCCACAGATGCCAATGAGGCCAGATTCTAAAGAATCTGCCCCCCCACCCTGGAGTCCGTGGTGGAAAGGAACACTTACCTCCAACTCCCTGCAGAATCCTCTTTGGCTGGATCCTCCGGCTCTGGATTGCCAGCGATACAGCCGCCATGCCCTATCACTGGCTGAAGGGGACACAAATGGCTGCATTTAGCTTAAACTAAGACCTTTATGGCTGCAAATGGCATCCTGGATGCCATTTGCATCAGCAGTCAGTCCCCTCAGCCAGCAATACGGTATGGCAGCCGTATTGCTGGTGCTTCGGAGCTGGCTGGTGGCTCCGCAGAATTGCTGCGGAGCCGGCCGAAGAGGATTCCAGGAGGAACGGATCTCCTCCCCCCCCCATGGGTGGATTCCCCATGGACTGGCAGATAGGGAATCCACCCATCCCTAGTTCATCTTTTCCGAATTCCAAGTCTATTCCATGCCTATTTCATCTGGGCATATGTGGGTGTTTGCACATTTCCCAAAATGCAGTCTCTCTCCCTTTTTTTTTTTTTCAAATTATATGCATATACATGTATGTACTGTGAAGAGCAAACTCACTGGAAAAGACTCCGATGCTGGGAAAGATTGACGGCAAAAGGAGAAGGGGACGGCAGAGGATGAGATGTCTAGACAGCATCACCGATGCAATGAATATGAACTTGAGCACACTCCGGGAGAAAGCGCAGGACAGGAAGGCCTGGCATGCTATGGCCCATGGGGTCACGAAGAGTCGGACACGACTGAACAACAACAACAACATGTATGTATGTAAGATACAGCATTCCTGGCGCAGCACTAGAAAATGTTGCTTTAACCATCATTGCAATGTTTTCTGTGGCCATTTTATCTATGAAGGGTACAATTGGACATGGTTGTTTTGCTTGTTTCTAATTCTGTCACAGGAAATACTCAGTAGCTGGAGGTATATCTGATAACATGTGTGCCATGTGCCAGACAGGAAGCAAAATTAGACATGAGGAAGTGTCACACACTACAAGGTCTGAATCACTGTAATAATTTGCATTTGTTATGTCATTGCAAATCACTTTCTCAAGGCTTGCCTTTGCAATCATCTATCTATCTATCTATCTATCTATCTATCTATCTATCTATCATCTATCATCTATCTATCTTGCTAGCTAGCTAGCTAGCTAGCTAGCTCAGGGCCAGATCTCCATAACAGAAGCATAACTCTAAAGATGAGTAAACTGACCTTCACAAATGAGTACAATTTGAGGTTTTGGAGAAGCAGTTGAGTCTACAACGTTCCATTCTAAAAGGAAGCCGAAAGTATTTTAAAATAAATAACATAAAACTGATGTCCTGTTGATCACTTCCAACTCTTTGATGCAAACAATCCCAGGCACAAAACTAATTAAGATCTAAGATATTGTGCATTCTCCACTCTGGGGAAGAAGACTGGAGGTTTTTGTCTCAGTTCCCCATAAGATTATACCACCGTGATACACGCTGCCGCTGCTATACCACATGTTACAGTAATAAGCAGCTTCATCCTCAGCCTGGCTGTTGGTGATGGCTAAATAGCCAATGTTTCCAGAGACAGAAGCAGTGAACCGGTCCGGGATCCCTTCTCCCCTGCTGCCGCCAGCATACTGCACATAGCGAGGGGCTTGTCCAAGTTTCTGTTGATACCAGTAAATGGTGTTCTGGTTGCTGCTGACAGTGCAGGAGAGTTGAGCTGTTTGTCCCGGGGACACAGACATGGAGGGAGGCTGAGTCAAAGTTGGCTGTGAGCTGATGCCTAAAGAACAAGCAAGGAATATTAGTATCATTCATTTTCAATGTTCTGAAGGGTCATAAAGGCACCGTGTTTCTATGATGTATACAGAATGGAACTAACTTTGCTGTTGGCCCATGGGCATCATGAAGTTATGGCTTCACTCCCTTACCTGAGCAGTAACTGAGAAGTGCAAGGAAAAACACCGCCCAAGCCATGGTGAGGTCTCAACAGGAGTTTGTGTTTCTGGAGAAAAGAAAACTGAATGGGACTTTCCCACCACCACCTTTCTTTAATTCTCCCGGAGTTGCAATATGGCCCTGTCATCATGCAAATTTCTATTAATGGCTTATAGTGACTGGCTGTACTAGGACTTTTGCAAAGTAGATTCTCCATGGAAATACAGAGCCCAACAAATGAGCATAGCAAGCATTTGCATTGTGGATATATACGTATGTATATGTGTATGCTTATGTATGTGTGTGTGTGTGTGTGTGTATGTATGTATGTATGTGTATATATATATATATATATATATATATATATATATATGTGTGTGTGTGTGTGTATGTATATGTGTGTGTGTGTATGTATATTTGTATGTGTATATATATATGAGGATGCCCCTTGCTCTGGCTACGGTGACAATGAGGCAATCAGAGCATGGCCCATTGCAGATGTGGGAAGTTTATTTCTTGCAATCCAATCAGGAATTGCTGGGGGGGGGGGCGGTGTAAATGTTTCCAGCAACAAAATATTGTTCTGTGTTGCAATGGAAAGTATTTTGGACTTCAATGAGAAATTAAGACCTTTAGATTTACAAAAACCAAAAACCTCATCTTATTGGAGATAAAAAGTGCCACAGTGGCTCTGTTGATATGGATCAATGCAGCCGTCTGCATTTTTAGCCTCTCCTTGTGGGCATGGCTATAGGGGACTGCCATGATAAGGGCTTGCACTTCAGAATTTACTGCGACACCACTGAATGTAATGAAGTAAAAAAAAAGTGTCTGCTTCACCCTTAGTGCCTGTGTTTCTATTGGGATGTGCAAACCCATCCCCGTCCAGGTTCTCTGGGCGCCCGCCCAGCCCCCGCCCCACTCACCAGTCCCCAGACTGCAATCAAGCCCCTTCTGCGCTCGGCAAGCAGCCTGCGCTCACCCTGGTGGCCTCATTGAGCTCTGCAGTTGCTATTTTGTGAAAAATGAAACGGCGATAGCAAAAATGCACGTATTTGGTATGTGTGAAAATGTGCATTTTTGCGAATACACATATTTATGCATATGCGCAATGTGCATTTTGTGAACTTTCGCTCCTATGCAAATATGCACATTCACAAAATTTGCAATTTTCAATATGCAAATATCCGCATTTGCAAAATGCACATTTCCGCACGTACACAAATATGTACATTTCTGTGAATGCTATTTTATTTTTCAAAGAATGGTGACCGCTGAGCTTGACAATGTCACCAGGGTGATTGCAGGCCACTCATCGAGCATGGATGGGGGTGAGCAGGGGCAGGGGTAGGGATGTACAAAACCTCCCTTACCTGGCTCTGCCAGGTTCTGCTGGGGGGGGAGGCGCTCCATTCTGCTGGGGGGGGGAGGCGCTCTGCTGGGGGGGGGAGGCGGTGAGGATTCCTCCCCCCGGAATCCTCACCGGCCGGCTCCGCTCTGCGGGGATTCTGCGGAGCCGCCGGCCAGCTCCGCCAGCAACTGGACATCCAGCCGCTGGCTAGCAGGGACGCAAATGGCGGCGGCCATAGCTGCCGATGTTTGCATCCCTGTATTCAGCCATGATAGGCTACGTAAAGACTTACATAACCTATCACGTCTGGGTTTAAAAAAAAAAGTGTACGCAAATGGCAGCAGCTACAGCTGCCGCCATTTGCGTTCCCTATTTTTGATTGTCTTAGTCTACGTAAATATTTATGTAGAATAAGACGACGAAACTAAGGGGGAAAGCAAATAGCGTCCGCTGCACTATTTGCGTTCCCCCTAGGGATGGCGGAGAATTTCTCCACGAATCTCCGGGAAGCCAAATGCCAACGCATTCGGCACCCCAAAATTATTGGGGAAATTCTCCGCCACCCCCTGCCACCCCCGGGATGGGACTTACCTCTGTCGAATGTCCCTCTTGGCGGTGGGTCCTGGCGGCGTTTCGGAAGCGTTTCAGCGGGGGCGGCGGCCGGTCTTCCGACCAGCTGCCGCCACCACCATTTCCCCATAAAGTTAAAAAAAAAAAACGTGATAGGCTACGTAATGATTTACGTAGCCTATCATGGCTAGATTTTCAAAAAACACCAAGATAGGCTACATAAATCTTTACGTAGCCTATCATGGCTGACTTTGAAAAAAAAAAAAAGCACATACGCAAATGGCGGCGCCCATGGGTGCCACCATTTGCGTTCCTTATTTTGGCCCGGGTAGTCTACATAAATATTTACGTAGACTACAGCGAAAATAAGGGCAACACTATTTGATTTACGTAGCCTATTAAGGGCAATGCTAAAGATTTACATAGCCTATCACGGCTGACTGCAGGCCAGGGATGCAAACGGCAGTGGCTACGGCTGCCGCCATTTGCGTCCCGGCAGGAGAAGAACTTTCGCAGCCGGAGAGGTGGGGAGCTCCCCCCCACCCAGAATTTTGGGGGGAGGGACAGAGCGCCTCCCCCTCACCGCGAAGCAAGCTGCGGGACCAGGTAAGTGACTTTCGCCCATCCCTAGATAAACACCATTGAACTCAATGGGTTTTAGCATTGAATTAAATGGGTTCTACTTTTGAATCTCCATGAATACTGATCAGGGTCCTGAGTTTTTGATCCAGTTGATGGAGTACAGTGTTAAGTAACTGTAAAGAGGAAGGTCATGGTTCAGCATGTGCAGAGTGCCTTTATCCCACCACTAGAGAGTCCCCCCAACCTTGATTGCTAGTGAGCCATTGGAATGGCTGAAGATTCTACACATCTCTTCCTCCCACCCCACCCCAAATCCTCTAATGAATAACTGGGAAATAATCTTGTAGAGCAGAAACATATTCTAGATACATTTGGTTTGCGCTCCAGAACAATTAATATTTGAAATATTGGAATTAATATCCTTGGGGCTGCTGCACAGCAGGCACACATGCATTAGGAGTAGCATGCGCCAGGTGTGAAGGTGCAGTGAGGGCAGAAGCTCTACCAGTTGAATTTCTGCATGGTATTCAGCTGCTAGAGTCACAGAGCCCCTTTGAGTGAGGGGTGAGGGAAAGGTAGCAACCCTCTAAGGTGGGTCTGTGTTGACATTGGGACAAGGTTTCTGTGGCAAAGGGGCAGCAGAATTCAGGGATGCTAAGGATGACCCTCCCCAACCACACAAGACACACATCAAAAGAGAAAAGTTACTGAGAACCTAAAGGACCAATGATTTTGTTTTCCATAGGGATGTTAGAGAATTCCGCCATGGACTGCAATGAGGCCGGATTCTAAAGAATCCAGCCCCCTGGAGTCCATGGCGGAACGGAGCACTTCCCCCCCCCCGACCCAGTGAAATTTTCCTGGGATGGACCCTACCTGGCATCAGCCAGTCTGGTCCATCTGTTGCCCTGGTCTGTGGCCGCCATTGCCTCCCTGCATTAGCCGTGATAGGCTACGTATATATTTACGTAACCTATCACAAAAAGGGCAGGGACGCAAATGGTGTAGCGGGCACCATTTGCATCCCTGCTCTTTGCCATGATAGGCTATGTAAATATATACATAGCCTATCATGGCTAATGGAGGGACGCAAATGGCGCCCGCTACACGAGATGCCATTTGCAGCCGCAGCCTGGCAGTGGATGGAAGTCCGGCTGCGGGTGGGCCTGGCCGGCGGCTCTGAGGACTTGCTGCAGAGCGGAGCCAGCTGGGGAGGATTCTGGGGGGGAGGGATCACCTCCCCCCCCAGTGGACACCCCCACCCGGAACGGGGTAAGTAATCCACCCACCCCTAGTTATCCAGAGAAAATCTTCAAGCACCAGGTAAGATTAATAAGCCATGCTGACTATGTTTAACTTTAAACCCTTCTTTTCCATTCATGGCCACAAAATGAATGATCACTCTACCATCACCCCATATACCCACAAAATATTGCCCCACATCTCTTCTTTCTGCCCCCTGCTCCCAATTTCATTTGTTTAAAAAAATGTACAGGAGATGACTTCACAATAATTATTGTACAATAAGTATTGGTTTATTGGACTGCACAGTGTGGTTCTACTTTCACTGTTTGTTTGCCTTGTCTGAGTTCTTGCCTGACTCTGGTGTTTTCTACACTAGGCTGTTAATTCTCTATATCTACATTAGGGATGGTGCTGGAGTATGGTCGGGGCCTGAAGCCCAGCAAGAAATTGCCAGCTTGTCCCCCCAGACACCAGTCCATGGACCTCAGTGCTTACCTGACTTGGCGCATGCTGAGCTGGGCAAGTATGCGGGCAGCTGGTCCCTCAATGAGCCGCCTCTCACCACCGCCATGGTAGCCGAGATGTGAGGGTGATAATGGAACTCCTTTTCTCTCCTCCTCCCCCACCCTTGCTACAGCGGCAGCAGCAGAGGGGACAGGCCAGTTGTTTTACATAAGTGTAAGAGACTTACATAAAAAGACCAGCCCATCCCTGCCACTGCTGCCCCTGCCACTATGGCAGGGACAAGAGGGGAAGAAAGGAGCACCTCTAATCTCCTCCTCCCCGCACCCCTGCTACAGTGGTGGAGGAGGGAACACCCCCACAGCCACCCACTCCTTGATACAGGCTGCCATCTTGCATAAAAATAGCAGCTTGCATTTAGAGGCGGGAGCTGTGTGGCACTCCCAGACTTCTCACCAAGCCCTGCAGGGCTCACACAGCCCAGCTCATGGGGGTAGGGCACAGCAGTGACTCTGCAAGCACCCATGCTCGGCGGGTGCAAGGGAGTCCATCCATCCCTAATCTACGTTCAGTTTCATCACAGAATTGAGATCCAAGCACTACACGAAGAATGTTTCCTTTCCGGCTTTTCTTCTACATAACCTCTAGGGGGCACTGTGGTACAGCAGACTAGCACAAATACACAAGAGGGGTAGGTTTATTTTATTATTTAATTTATTTATTTCATTTTTATACCACTCAATAGCCGAAGCTGTCTTGGCGGTTCACAAAATTAAATTAAATTAAATTAGTCATTTTTGTTTGCTTTCAGGAATAATACTGCTCTTTAAAAATAGAAGCAAAACTGGAAGGTCACAACAAAGAACCCATAAACAACTCTTGAGTAGGGAATGATGAGCACACAATAAATGACTTGTTTAGAAAAGCTCTCTGTTCTTTCTTTCCCAGCCTGGTCTGCGGCAAGAAAGAGCAGCTCATGCAGTGAGTCGTCTACACACGCACACACAAGCGAAACAACACAAAGCAAACCATCTGTGCAGAAGGATAGCACTTCATAGATCATTTACAAAGTAAGGTTGCTGGAGGTCAACTCCTGGACAGCAAACGAAGGTCTTAGTAAGCAATAATGTTGCCCCTCAAAGTGAGAAAGCCAAACAATCCAGAATTGAAGGAATGAAAGGGCAGGGCTAATTTCTCCAAATTTTCTTTTGTTGGGGAAGTGTTGAGGATGAGACAAAAAAAAAAAAAACCCACAAGCAAAGATTAGGGATTAGGGATGGTGGAGAATTCTGCCACAGATCTCGGGGAGGCCGAAGGCCAGTGCATTCGGCCCCCCGAAATCCATGGCGGAACGAAGCCCCCACCCCCCCAACCCACAAAAGGCGCATAAAATGGAGCACTTACTTGCTGCCGTCCATGCTGACTTGTGAATGGCGGCTGCCCTGTGGCCGCCATTCACTTCCTGATCATAGCCATGATAGGCTACGTAAATACTTAAGTAGCTTATCACGGCTAATGCAGGGACGCCTTTTGCATCCCTGCGGAGGCCGTGATAGGCTACGTAAGTATTTACGTGGCCTATCACAGCAAGCAAAAACAAAAACAAAATGCGTACGCAAATGGCGGCGGCTACGGCGGCCACCATTTGCGTTCCCTATTTTTTGCTGTTTTATCCTACGTAAATATTTACGTAGGCTATTACGGCGAAAAAAAGGGGAACGCAAATAGCGTAGTGGGATATTTATTTATTTTTTTAATGCAGGGACACAAATGGCGTCCCTGCATTAGCTGTGATAGGCTACGTAAATACTTATGTAGCCTATCACAGCCATTTAACGGAATGTGAATAGTGGCTGCAGATGCGGCCACCATTCGCAGAGCACTGGACAGCCGAGTCCGGGCCCATTTCACGGGGTGGCGAGGGGGGTTGCTTCATTCTGCCACAGATGCTGGGGGGGGGCGAATTCACTGGAATTTGGCCTCCCTGGGATCCATGGCGGAATTCTCTGACATCCCTAGTTCGAAAGTAAAGTTGGTTGGAGGGGAGATAATTTATCATCCTTTTCTCGCTGCACCTTTCTCTTCTTCTCTTCTTGGTGAAAGGGTTGTGAAGGCAAAGTAAGAGAAAGGAAAAGATTTAGCACCCTTCACTTATTGTACTCTTCCCCCATGGCCAGGAAAGCTGCAGGGGGAGAGTGTTGTGAAGGAAAGGTGGTGGGAAGGGAGAGACTTTAGCACCCTCTCTCACCATACCTTTTTCTTCTTTGGGGAGGGTTGTGAAGGAAAGATGGTGGGAAGGGAGAGACTTTAGCACCCTCTCTCAACACACCTTTCTCTTCTTTGGAGAGGGTTGTGAAGGAAAGATGGTGAGAGGGGAAGGATTTGGAACCTCTAACTTACAGCACTTCCCCCCCCCCCCATGGGCAGGAAAGCTGCAGGGGGAGAGGGTTGTAAAGGAAAGGTGGCTGGAGGGGAGAGGATTTAGCACCCCTCTCCCACCACACCTTTCTCTTCTGTGGGAAAAGATTGTTAAGGAAAAGTGGGGAAGAGGAAAAGATTTAGCACACCTCTCTTATTGCATTCTTCCCCCATGGGCAGGAAAGCTGCTGCGGGAGAGGGTTGTGATGAAATGGTGGTGGAAGGGGAGAGAATTTAGCATGCCTTCTCACCCTATGATCTTCTCTTTACTCCTCCCTCCATTTTATAGCTGTTCAGCAAGGCACACATACTCAAACAAGGGCTATGCCACTGTCACATCTTCTTAGCACCTGGGTGAATGTACAACCTCGGCTCTTCAGTCCACCAACTGCAACAGATGCCAAGTGATGCCTGTCATCTGAGGCGTTCATCTCACTTCCCCATGTGGTTGTGTCACCATGTCCTGCTCACCGTAGTCATAGGATAAGCAGTAATAATCAGCCTCATCTTCTGCTTGAATGTTGGAGATGGTTAAGATGGCTGAGTTGGCAGAGCTGTCAATGGAACCGGAGAATCGCTCTGGGATCCCTGACGCTCTTCTATCATCCATGTATATTAGCAATGTTGGAGAACTGCTGGGTTTCTGTCGGTACCAGGAGATCCAAGCGCTTCGTATGCCCCCACTGCTTCTTCTGCAGGATATTTTGACTGTTCCTCCAACAGAGGCTGACACGAAAGGTGGCTGAGTCATTGTGAACTGCGTGTCACAACCTGCAACCAAAACCAGTAGCAGAAATTAAGTGGAATTGGAGGATCAAAAGGAGAAGCCTGCCAGTTTTGCTGCTGAAATTAGCAACATAGAAAGATACCTTATACTGAATCAAACCACTGGTCTGACAATCCAATATTTCTGACACTGACTGGCAGCAGCTCTCCAGGGTTTCAGGCAGGGGTTTTTCCTGCCCTACCTGGAGATGACCAGGATCGAACCTGGGACTTTCTGCATGCAAAGTATGCATTCTACCACTATGGGCCTGGGAAAGACAAAACAGTGAAAGATTTCTAATTAGGCATTCAGCCTCCATCCTACCTGAACAGGAAGCAAGAAAGATGAAGAACATCCAGGGCCTGGACATGATGTGAAATTCACAGCTCCTCTGGACAAAAAAAAAAAGTATCTGGTTGGGAGAATTGTGTAATGCTCTTTTTAATTCCCCAACCCCTGTATGCAAATATCTTTGACACATCATTGACTGCTACAGAGACCACATCTGCCTTCTGAGCTGCTAAGGGGATGTTTCTAAACTCTACTCAGAATGGTGAGCTGAGATGCTTCCAAAAGTTGATTTCTGTGCATATATTCTTATGGTAAGACACTTCATGAAAATGAGCAGTGAAGATATATATGATTAAAACTTTCCAATTTGGCAAACAGAAAAGCAGATGACACAAAATTGGGTGGGATAGCTAATACCCTGGCAGACAGAAAGATAATCTTGATAGGCTGGAGCTCTGGGCAGAAAAACAACAGAATGGAATTTAATAGGGATAAATGCCAAGTTCTGCACCTAGGAAAAAGAAACCAAATGCACAGTTAAAAGATGGGGCATACTCGGCTCAATAATACTACAAGCGAGAAGGATCTTAGACTTGTTGTCGATCGCAAGCTGAATATGAGCCAACAATGTGATGTGGCTGCAAAAAAGGCAAATGCTCTTTTTGTTGTTGTTGTTGTTGTTGTTGTTCAGTCGTGTCCGACTCTTCGTGACCCCATGGACCATAGCACGCCAGGCCTTCCTGTCCTGCGCTCTCTCCCGGAGTGTGCTCAAGTTCATATTCATTGCATCGGTGATGCTATCTAGCCATCTCATCCTCTGCCGTCCCCTTCTCCTTTGGCCTTCAGTCTTTCCCAGCATCAGGGTCTTTTCCAGAGAGTTTTCTCTTTGCATTAGGTGGCCAAAATATTTGAGCTTCAGCTTCAGTATCTGTCCTTCCAATGAGCAGTCAGGGTTGATTTCCTTTAGGATGGACTGATTTGACCTCCTTGCAGTCCAGGGGACTCGTAAGAGTCTTCTCCAGCACCACAGTTCGAAAGCATCAATTCTTCGGCACTCAGCCTTCCTTATAGTCCAGCTCTCACAGCCATACATTACTACTGGGAAAACCATAGCTTTGATTAGAAATGCTCTTTTAGGCAGCATTAATAGAAGTATAGTTTCCAAATTATGTGAAGTACTAGTTCCCCTCTACTCAGCACTGGTTAGGCCTCATCTGGAGTACTGTGTCCAGTTCTGGGCTCCACACTTTAAGAAGGATGCAGACATACTGGAGAGGGTTCAGAGGAGGGCAGTGAAGATGATCAGGGGACTGGAAACAAAGCCCTATGAGGAGTAGGGATGTACGAAAGTGACTTACCATTTTGCGGATTCTGTTCACGGTGGGGGGGGGTGTTCCGTCCCTCTCCCTGGAATCCTCGACGGGGGGATTTCTGGCTGTGGTGGCTGCTAGGTAAAAAAAAAAAACGGCGTACGCAAATGGCGGCAGCTACGGCCGCTGTCATTTGCATTCCTTATTTTTCGCCGTCTTACTCTACGTAAATATTTACATAGACTATTACGGCAAAAATAAAGGGGAATGCAAATAGCGTAGTGGGCGCTATTTGCGTCCCTTTTTGATTCGCTGCAATAGTCTACGTAAATATTTACGTAGACTAAGATGGCGAAAAATAAGGAATGCAAATGGTGGCGGCCGTAGCCACCATTTGCGTATGCCTTTTTTTTTTTAACTGGGATGTGATAGGCTACGTAAGTCTTTATGTAGCCTATCATGTCTCTGTAAAAAAAAAAAAAATGACCAGACTGCAAATGGCAGTGGCGGCAGCTGGTCGGAAGACCAGCCGCCGAAGCCACCACCGCTGAAGCCTCCACCGGAGCCACCGCCGCCTGGAACATCCGCCCCAGGTAAGTCTCATCCTGGGGGGATCTGCGGGGGGGGGGGTGGCAGGCCATTCCGCCACAGATTCGGGGGGCCGAATGCACTGGCATTCGGTCTCACCGAGATCCGTGGCGGAATTCTCTGACATCCCTAATGAGGAGAGACTGAAAGAACTGGATATGTTTAGCCTTGAGAAGAGAAGACTGAGGGGAGATATGATAGCACTCTTCAAGTACCTGAAAGATTGTCACAGAGAGGAAGCGCAGGATTTCTTCTCGATCAGCCCAGAGTGCAGGACACAGAATAATGGACTCAAGTTAGGAAGCCAGATTCTGACTGGACATCAGGAAAAACTTCCTGACTGTTAGAGCAATATGACAATGGAACCAATTCCCTACAGAGGTGATGGGCTCTCCCACACTGGAGGCATTCAAGATGAGGCTGGACAGCCATCTGTCAGGGATGCTTTGACTTGGATTCCTGCACTGAGCAGGGGGTAGGACTCAGTGGTCTTATAGGCCTCTTCCAACCCTACTATTCTATGATTCTATGAATCTCATATTCTGCAATAAGAGGAACAGGGGAAAGATGGAGAAGTTGGATTTTGCAGAATTGAGAGAGAGAGGAATTGGGACACAGGAAGCTGACGTATACCGAGTCAAACCGTGGCTCCATCAAGATGAGGATTTTCTACACTAACTGGCAGTGGTTCTCCAGTACTTCAGATAGGGATGGATGGACTCACCTCTTTCCAGGTAAGCCAGGGGCTCAAGGAACTGCTGCCTTGTATGTCCCAGCTGTGGGCTGCTAAGGGTTGGAGGAGCTGAGATAGTGATAAGCCAGACCCAGGTTTGCTTACAAGGACACTTTATTGAGTACTTACAGTGCACAGGCATACCCAATGGTTGGATCAGACAGCTTCTCTGAAACCAGAGCCAAGGGGTACAATGGGTTTTATACCATACATCTTAGCAGTGAGGCAGCATGACAGCAGCAAACATTAATTAGAGCTTTAATTAATTACATGCCCCCACTCGCATATGAAGAACGTAGGGAAAACCACTAAACCATTCAGGTATGACCTAAATCATATCCCTTATGAATATACAGTGGAGGTGAGGAATAGATTTCAGGGATTAGACCTGATAGACAGAGTGCCTGAGGAACTATGCACAGAGGTCCGTAACATTGTTCAGGAGGCAGCAACGAAATCCATCCCAAAGAAAAAGAAATGCAAGAAAGCCAAGTGGCTGTCTGAGGAGGCTTTACAAGTAGCTCACGAAAGAAGGGAAGTGAAAAGCAAGGGAGAAAGGGGAAGATATACCCAACTGAATGCAGAGTTCCATAGAATAGCAAGGAGAGACAAGAAGGCCTTCTTAAATGAACAATGCAAAGAAATCGAGGAAAACAACAGAATGGGAAAGACTAGAGATCTCTTCAGGAAAATTGGAGATCTCAAGGGAATGTATTGTGCAAAGACGGGCATGATAAAGGACCAAGAAGGCAGGGACCTCACAGAAGCAGATGAGATTAAGAAGAGGTGGAAAGAATACACAGAAGAACTATACAGGAAAGATCTTCATGTCCCTGATAGCCATGATAGTGCGCTCACTGAACTTGAGCCGGACATCCTAGAGGGTGAAGTCAAATGGTCCTTAGGAAGCATTAGTAACAACAAAGCTAGCGGAGATGACAGTATTCCAGCTGAGCTCTTAAAAATCCTAAAAGATGATGCTGTTAAAGTGCTGCATTCAATATGCCAACCAATTTGGAACACTCAACAATGGCCGCAAGACTGGAAAAGGTCAGTTTACATTCCAATTCCAAAGAAGGGCAATGCCAAAGAGTGTTCAAACTACCGCACAATTGTGCTCATTTCACATGCCAGCAAGGTGATGCTCAAAATCCTACAAGCTAGGCTTCAGCAGTATGCAAACCGAGAACTACCGGAAGTACAAGCTGGGTTTCGAAGAGGCAGAGGAACTAGAGATCAAATTGCCAACATTCGCTAGATCATGGAGAAAGCAAAAGAATTCCAGAAAAACGTCTATTTCTGCTTCATTGACTACGCTAAAGCCTTTGATCATGTGGATCACAACAAACTGTAGCAAATTCTTAAAGTGATGGGAGTACCAGACCACCTTACCTGTCTCCTGAGAAACCTGTACGAGGGTCAAGAAGCAACAGTAAGAACCAGACATGGAACAACCGAGTGGTTCAAAATTGGGAAAGGAGTACGACAAGGCTGCATATTGTCGCCCTGCTTATTTAACTTATATGCAGAGTACCTCATGAGAAACTCCGGGTTGGATGAATCACAGGTCGGAATTAAGATTGCCGGGAGAATTATCAACAACCTCCGATATGCAGACGATACCACCCTAATGGCAGAAAGCGAAGAGGATCTCAAGAGCCTCTTGTTGAGGGTGAAAGAGGAGAGTGCAAAAGCTGGTCTGAAACTCAACATTACAAAAACTAAGATCATGGCATCTGGCCCCATCACTTCCTGGTATATAGAAGGGGAAGAAATGGAAGCAGTGACAGATTTTACTTTCTTGGGCTCCGAGATCACCACAGACGGTAACTGTAGCCATGAAATTAAAAGACGCTTGCTCCTTGGGAGGAAAGCTATGGCAAACCTAGACAGCATAGTAAGAAGCAGAGACGTCACCTTGCCGACAAAGGTCCATCTAATCAAAGCTATGGTTTTCCCAGTAGTAATGTATGGCTGTGAGAGCTGGACAATAAGGAAGGCTGAGCGCCGAAGAATTGATGCTTTCGAACTGTGGTGCTGGAGAAGACTCTTACGAGTCCCCTGGACTGCAAGGAGGTCAAATCAGTCCATCCTAAAGGAAATCAACCCTGACTGCTCATTGGAAGGACAGATACTGAAGCTGAAGCTCAAATATTTTGGTCACCTAATGCGAAGAGAAAACTCTCTGGAAAAGACCCTGATGCTGGGAAAGACTGAAGGCAAACGGAGAAGGGGACGACAGAGGATGAGATGGCTAGATAGCATCACCGATGCAATGAATATGAACTTGAGCACACTCCGGGAGAGAGCGCAGGACAGGAAGGCCTGGCGTGTTATGGTCCATGGGGTCACGAAGAGTCGGACATGACTGAACGACTGAACAACAGCAACAACAACTCGCATAGCCTGAACCCCCTTGTTGAACCTACAGATGCTGGAGGAATTCAAGACAGACTACAATGAGTTCAGATTTCTATACAACCTGCAGAATCCGCTGCAAAATGACCCCCTCAGCCTCTGTGGAGTCCGTGGAATTCTGGATCATTTTTCTTTTTGCTTTCCCAAAATATATGCTTATTTATTCATAAGAAAATGCACAGGTTTCTGCTGAGGGCAAGTGGAATGGAATGGGGGACAATGCACTAAATGCGATGTACTAAGGTAAATTATGTAAATGGTTATGAAACCTCTTATGGAACGATGATTGATGAATGATGAATGATTCATCAATGATGAATGATGAAACCTCTTATGGAATGATTTTTCCACATGCCAAAAAAAGAAGAAAGAAACTGCATCTGTCTGCGGGCAGATGGCAAAACAAAAGGTGCCTAACCATCTGCAAAACACAGACGGAGCAGATTTTACACTGTCTGTACAGGACGTCCCTGCTTTTACGTGATAAGCTATGCAAATATTTGCGTAGCCTATCGTGTTAATGAAAAGCACAGATGCAGATGGCGTCCAGGACACCATTTGCGGCTTCAGTCAGTCCCCTTCAGGCAGCAATACAGCATGGCAGCCGTATCACTGGCAATCCAGAGCCAGAGGATCCAGCTGAAGAGGATTCCATGCCAAGGCGGGGGTAAGTCTTCCATTCCGCCACGGACTCCGGGGGGGTGGACTCATTGGGGTCTGTGGTGGAATGCTCCACCATCCCTACCTTATGCATGCAAGCATGTGCTCTAACAGAGTTGTGGTCCTTCCCAAAGGTGGATCTAAGTGGATGTGTGGGACTCTGAGACTCAATCTGATGATGGGAAGTAGGATCGGTGAGCAATTGCATGCGTTACTTCTATTTGCTTGCTGAAGTTTCCCTGCTCTTCCTTCTGGTCTGTGCTAGGGATGTACGAAAGTGACTTACCTTTCCGGGGATTCTGTTCATGGAGGGGGGGAGGCGTTCCGTTCCTTCCCCCGGAATCCTTGACCGGGGGGAGGTGATCCAGTCCTCCCCAACGGAATCCTCCGCAGCCGGCTGTGCTCCATGGCGGCTCCGCAGACCAGCCGGCCAGGCCCAGGCCAGGGCCGTCTGCAGCTGGATTTTCGGCTATGGAGGGCTCTGGGTAACAAAAAATAAAAAAATGCATACGCAAATGGCGGCGGCTACGGCCGCTGCCATTTGTGTTCCTTATTTTTCCTTATTTCCTTATAGCGTAGTGGGAGCTATTTGCGTTCCCCTTTCTTTTCTTCATCTTAGTCTACGTAAATATTGACGTAGACTAAGGTGGCGAAAAATGTAAATATTGACGTAGACTAAGATTGCGAAAAATAAGGAATGCAAATGGCGGCAGCCGTAGCCCTTCAGAAGACCAGCCGCCGCTGCTGCCACTGCCGAAGCCATCCAGAACATCCGCCCCAGGTAAGTCTCATCCCGGGGGTGATCCGCGGGGGGTGGCAGGCCTTTCCGTGATGGATTTTGGGGGGCCGAATGCACTGGCATTTGGCCTCACCGAGATCCGTCGCGGAATTCTCTGACATCCCTAGTCTGTGCATTATGTTGCAGTCAGCTTTTCACAGAGCACTCCGCTGTTCTGCATTCACTCAAGCCATAAAGTACCTCCTTTCTGAAAAGTGCTTCTTCCGCACAGATAAAGCTGCTGGTGTTCCTCTCTGCAGTGGTCCACCCCCACCCTCTGGCCAGGCTTTCCAAGAAAAAGCGCATAGTAATACCAAATGAGATAAGGCAGTAATGACCCCTACTGGTCATTAATGTGCCATATCACGCACAACCCAGTTGGTACTGGGAAAGAGGCAGGCAAAGAAGACCTCGGGGCTTGCCTGCCTCACCTGCACTGTCCCATAAAGTCTGAAAAATAAATGAAATGTATTGCCCTTAAATGAAATGAATGGACACATGATTTCCTATGGAGATAATGGTATGCAGCCTGGTGCCCTCCAGATGTTTTGAACTACAAATCCCTTAATCCCTGAACATTGGCTGTGCTGGTTGGGGTTGAGGGAAGTTGAAGTGCAAAACATCTGGAAGGCAACAGGCTCCCTAACCCTGTACTAAGGTGTTGATGTATTCCCCATTTGTAACTTGCACATCAGTGACCCTAATCAATCATATCAGTTTAACTATTATGGGGCCGTGGAAAACAGCTTGAACCAGTACCTTTATAGGAATCGTGAAATGTTCGCAAAAGGCAGACATAACATAGTCTGGAAATTAATCCAATACACACAAGAACATAAGAAGGGCCATGCTGGATCGGACCAAGGGTCCATCTAGTCCAGCATTCTGTTCACACAATGGCCAACCAGCTGTCGACCAGGAACCCACAAGCAGGGCACCCTCCCACCCATGTTCCCCAGCTACTGGTGTACATAGGCTCACTGTACTGGAGACAGCACCTAGCCATCAGGACTAGTATCCATTGATAGCCTTTTCCTCCAGGAATTTGTCCAACCCCCTCTTAAAGCCATCCAAATTGGTGGCCATCACTACATCCTGTGGTAGCAAATTCCATAGTTAACGATGCACAGTTAGTTAGAATGATCATTTGGGGTGAGTTTTCAATATTTGTAGCTGTTCATTCAACTCTAACCCAAGTCCTGGCTGTGGACCCAACTAGGGTGATGGGACACCTGTGATCAGATATCCTGCAGCTTTTTTGTTTTTGTTATTTTTAATGTAAAATGAACTGTTTGGTGAGGTGAGAAGATCCAGATGAGGCTGTAATGCTGAAGAAAATGGTAAGCTTTTCTCCTGTGAATGTTTCTTGATTTAAATCCCCACCCCACCCCATGATATGTATCCAGAAGAGGAAAACATGCAGGTAAATACAGTTCCATCTGAAAAATTGGTGACTTTCCAATATTTACGAATATTCATTCCAGCTCTAATCACAATTCTGTGTCTCTGTCAGCCTCCATTTCAGGACCCATTCACTACAATAAGAATGGAGGCTATTAATTAAAGTCAGTCCAACTTATGCTGATGCACAAAGAATGCAAAGGAAAAGGGAGAAGGTTTTTCTCTCACCTCCCCATCTGAATGAATGGCTGTGCCACCCACTCCCACCCAACACACAACAGTAATAAACAGCTTCATCTTCCAGCTGGGCCCCCATGATGGTCAGGGACATCACATTCCCTGACCTGGAGCCAGAGAAATGGCCTGGGACATCAGATGGCCGTTTCTCTGGCTCCACTACTAAACTGTTTTAGTCCCCAGTTTCTGCTGGGCCCACCAAGGCCGATTGCCATCGTGAGTGTTTCCACCACCAAATCTGCAAAACAGAGTGACCGTCCCACCCAGAGCCACAAATTCTGGGTCCTTCATGGGCTGTAGCTGCTGGACACTGGGACCTGAGAGAGAACAGGGCAGGGAGAAAATTGGTTAAACACAGTGGAACAACACAAACCTTTGCAAAAGTTAGGATTTTGCAGTATGAACAGCTCATTTTGCTATGAGTAAGAGTGCTTCTGTCCACCCTCTGTGCATTTTCCTCACCAATGGACACCAGGACTGAAAAGAGAATCAGGGCCTGAGACATGCTGAGGAAAATGATAAGCTGATCTCTCTAAAGCAAAAGGACCTCTGACTGGCATCCCCAGAGTCTCTCTTAAACCTCTGGACTCAGCTGATTAGCCTCTTCATGCAAATGTTGTGTTCTTTAAATACTATCTCTGGGCACAG